>NC_140124.1:593812-1193812 GCF_964035555.1 Netta rufina
GAGGCTGTGCCAGGCTGTGCACTGCCAGGCAGCACCATGCCATGCTTCACAGAGATGTGCTGTGCCAGGCTGTGCCATGCCAGGCTGTGCCGAGCTGTGCTGTGCCGTGCATCACGGAGGTGTGCCATGCCAGGCTGTGCCATACCAGGCCATTCCAAGCTGTGCTGTGCCAGGCAGCACTGTGCTGTGCATCACGGAGATGTGCCATGCCAGGCTGTGCCGTGCCAGGCTGTGCCGAGCTGTGCCGTGCCAGGCAGCACCGTGCCATGCCTCACAGAGGAGCACCGTGCTGGGCCGGGCCATCCATCCCCGAGCCGCACGGAGCCGTGCAGTGCGCAGCAGCAGGACTACACCTCCCGTGCTGCACTGGTGGCGGCGAGGCCCAGCAGCTGACGCAGCCCCCGGCTCCTGGGGCTGCCTTTGTCCGTGCCCACGGCCGTGCTGGGTGGGAGGCGCAGGTAGGGGCTGCGGGATGGGGCTGGGCAGGGGCACGGGGCTGTGGTGGGGGGCTGAGAGTGGGGCAGATCCCGCTGCACGGGGGGCTCCTGGCCCCGACCCCCCGTGTCTGGCCGGGGAGTGCAGTGGTTGATGGGTGGGCCGGGTGCCGCCTCCCTTTGGTTCCTTAACCAAAATTTCGTGTTTGGCAGAACCCGCGGGGCCGTCTGTCGCTGTGCGCCCTGGGGCTGACCCTCGGCACGGGCCCTCGCCGCAGACCCCGAGCTCCCGACCCGCATGGACCGATGGCTGGGCGCGCTCCCATCCCCCCCCTGAGAGCCTGCAGGCGGCGGCTGCTCGGGCAGGGGTCGGGGGCAGCCGGGGCCGCACCGGTGCTCACGGTAAAGCCGCCCGCTGGCCCCTGAAACGCTCCCATCCCATGGCACCGTGACTCCGCGCCCACCCCTGGGGGTTTGGGTGAAGCCACGGCCGGGATCCCCCCGTCTGTGCTGCGGGGCGCAGGGGCTGGGTCCCTCAATGGCTCCCCCCAAGGGCTGGGACAGCCGGGTCCCCAGCGCTGCTCCTGTGGGACGGGGGCACCCCGCACCCAGGGCGATGCCCTGATGGTGAGAAGCGCTCTGGGACCTGGTCCCGTGCTGGGGATGTTGGTGCCTGGCGCTGAGCTGGGCCCGGTGAGAGTTTCCCCTGCTCTGAGCACTCAGCACCCACCCGCCGTGCCTGGGGCCAAATTTTCCTCCAAGCACAGCGGTGGGGAAGGCGGCGAGGCAGCACGGGTGGCGTTTTGCAGGGCTGCTGGGGACTGGGGTGCTCAGCGACCCCGCTGCACCTCCTGGCTGTGGTACCCGAGCCCCCACAGCCCCCAGGGCTCCTGCAAAGCAGGGCTGGGGCAGGATCATGGCAGGGAGCTGCTTTGCTTCGCCCCCTGCTCCACGGTGCTGCGGCCGTGGGCCGCAGGGCAGCAGCGGCAGGGGTCGTGGGTTTTGGTTTGGCGTGGCGCAGCGTGCCGAGCTCCTGGCCTGTCGCTGCAGATGCCGGTGACGTTCGAGGACGTGGCCATCTACTTCTCCCCCGAGGAGTGGGCAGAGCTGGCGGGCTGGCAGCGGCAGCTGTACCGCGAGGTGATGCTGGAGAACTTTGAGGCGCTCGCCTCGCTGGGTGAGGAGCGCGACGGAGCCGCGGGGCCGGGGCCGAGCCGTGGTTCTCCTCTGATGGAGCTGGGGTCCTGGACACTGCCCCCCTTCCACGCCTGGACGCTGATTTAGTGGTTATACTTCAAGGTTTATAGTGCAGTAATCTGAGGACAGCAGTCCTGGTGGAAAAGCTGGCCAGGAGCAGGTGAAAAACGGGGGCGCAGAGGCGGTGCCGAGGGCAAGGCAAGGAGAGCTGGCAGCGAGGGGACGGGGGCAGGCTGGCAGGGGCTGCCTGGCATCACCACAGGGCCACGCAGCTGGGGCAGAGCAGGAGGAGATGAGGGGGGACACGGGGGGGCTGTGGGACTGGCAGCAGGGTGGGGGCATCGCGCCAGGGGTCCCCTCTGTCTGCCCCACACAGGCTGCCCCGGCGCCAAGCCCGAGATCATCTGCGAGATGGAGCAGGAGGAGATGCGGAGTGCAGGACGGCACCAGGAGCCCGCGGCGGGGAGGAGGCACCCGGCCCCCTGGCCAGGCGGGTACCGGCGGGGGGGGAGCTGGGGGGCAGGCGTGGGGACGGCCCCGTCCCCTGGCCCCCGCACGCCCCGTAAGGTTTGTCTGCGGGGGGCTGCTCCCCGTCAGCCCGGCGGGACGGGGGCTCGGGGCAGGGGGCGCACGCTGTTCCCCCGGGGGTGGGGGCTCCCCTGTGCCACCCCGGGGGTGACACCCGCGCTGCCCTCCCCGCAGACGGTGACGCTGGGGCCAGGCAGGAGGTGGAGGAAGGCGCGGAGCAGCCACGGGCACCCGGCGCCTCCAACCCATGGACACCCCGGCGGTGCCAGGCGGGCAGGAGAGGGGGGGTCCCGGCGGGATGCCCCTGCCCCCAGCCCCTCCCGGCCCCCCCGCTGCAGAGGAAGCCGCCCACGTGCCCGGAGTGTGACAAGAGCTTCAAGAGCAACACGGCGCTGACCATCCACGAGAGGAGCCACACGGGCGAGCGGCCCTTCAAGTGCCCGCGCTGCGGGAAGGGCTTTCCCTCCAAGGGGGACCTCAAGCGGCACCAGAAAACCCACGAGGGCCAAGGGGAGCCCCCCAGCCGCGGGCTCTGCCTCCCAGCCCTGCCTCCACCGCCGCCAGCCCGGCCTCACCGTGGCCCCCCGGGCCCCAAACGCCCCCACGCCTGCGGCGAATGCGGGAAGAGTTTTGGCAAGAGCCGGGACCTGCGGAAGCACCGGCAGACGCACACGGCGGCGCGGCCCTTCTCCTGCCCGCAGTGCGGCAGCAGCTTTCGGCTGAAGCAGATCCTGGTGTCGCACCAGAAGGTGCACGGCAGCGAGAAGCCCTTCGGCTGCGCCGACTGCGGGAAGAGCTTCGGCCAGAAGCACCACCTGCAGAGCCACCGCCGCGTGCACACGGGCGAGAAGCCCTTCGGCTGCGCCGACTGCGGGCAGCGCTTCAGCCAGAAGCACCACCTGGTCAGCCACCAGCGCATCCACACCGGCGAGCGCCCCTTCGCCTGCGCCCGCTGCGCCAAGCACTTCAAGGACAAGAAGACCCTCGCCGTCCACGAGAGGGTGCACACCGGCGAGAAGCCCTACAAGTGCGGCGAGTGCGGCAAGAGCTGCAGCCAGAAGCAGCACCTCAAGAGCCACCAGCGCACCCACCGGGGCCCGCGGGTGCCACAGGACGGGCGGCCGGGCCCCCCGGCTGTGTTTCCGGAGCCCAAACCCTTCCAGTGCGCCGGCTGCGAGAAGCGTTTTCGGGACGAGGGCATCATGTTGGCTCACCAGCGCACCCACGCCGAGCAGGGGCCGCAGCCGGGGTGGGCGCAGGGCTGCGGCGCTCCCCAAAAACTGCCCCCCGCGGCCCCGCAGGCTGCCAGGGGGCCCAGGGCGTGTGGTGACTGCGGGAAGGCGTTCACCCAGGGCCGGTGCCTGCAGCTCCACCACACGTGAGGGGGGAGCACGGCTCCGGGAGCTGCTTTTGCCACCCCAAGGAGCACCCGCAGCCACCTCGCCGTGCTCCTGAAGCAAGCAGGGCAGTGCTCGCCTCTGCGCCGTGTCCCCCTGCCTCCCCGACATCCCCCCCAAAAAAACCAGACTGGGCTGAGGTGCAGCAGCAAAGCCCGGTGCTGTGGGCAGCCGGAGCCCCCCCCCTGTGCCCCTGGGCTGAGCCCCCCCGGCGGTGAGCATTGTGGCAGCTCCTTGTCCCTGCCGTGCTCGAGTCGCACCGCGGTGGCGGCACGCTGCTAGAGGGAGCTGCTGGCTGGCAGCCGGCTGCTTGCGGCAGGAAAACACAAATAAAATTTAAAAATATATATCAAAATCCATCAGGAATGTTTTGTAGGAAAGGAGGGAAGATGCCTCTTTCTCCCCCCCCCACCCAGCACGGGGGGAAGCTGAGGGATTTTTCGGGGCAAAGCCCAGCCTGTCGCCTCCCCGCCCTCTGAACTGTGCGTCCCCACAAATCTCTGTCCCGGACACAAAGCTGCAATTTTCCACAAATGAGTTCTTGGAAATCCCTTATCTGAAGGGGCGTGGAAGAAGCGAGGCTGCTTTATCAGGATGCAAACACCTCGCAGTGTGTGGTGTTTTCTTCTAAAACTTCTAAAAGTGCACACGGAAGGGCAGCGAGCGCGGTGCTGGCGGGGCCCCGGGCTGGCGTGTCCCCCAGGATCATAAATGCTGAAAATCCCATTTGTGCTCGGGGGTTTGCTATATTAACCCCCCCCAAACACCCCCAGACGGAGGGTGGTGGTCGTGTACCCGCTTTGCTGTGGGCTGTGGTGCTCTGGGGGCTGTGCCCCCACCAGCACAGGGTGCCAGCACCACGGGCCGGTGGCTGTCCCCGCTGCCACCCCATATCCCGTGGTGGCTTTTGGGGTGAGGGCAGCAGGTGCCAGGCTCGCCATGGGACAGGGGCTTCACTGGGGGAGCTGTGTGGGGCAGCCCGGAGCCCCCCGGGTCTCGGAGCCTGGCATTGTCTCTGGGGGCACCCGGGGGGCCCGGGGATCTCGGAGGTGCCCAGGACCCTCTGGAGCTCTCCAAGCACCCCAGCCCCTCTCCTTGCAGCCACCCCCATCCCCATTTACCCCCCCGTGCAGCGCCCCGCTCCCTCCCACCCCCCCATTTCCCACTCCCACCAAGGCAGAGGCGAGCCGGGTGTTGTGCTTTTATTGCTGGGCTGGGGGTGCAGGGAACCGGGGAGCCGTGGGGTCCTCCTCCACCACCACACACAGGAGGGGAGCGTCCAGGAGGGGACATCAGCGCTTGGAGAAATCCCCCCCTGCGGGACAGGGCGGTGAGGAGAGGCCGGGGACGGAGCGAGGGGGTCCCGGGGCTGCTCAGGACCCCCACGCCAGCCCCCCCGGCCCCTGCTCACCCTGGCAGCTGCTGCACTCGCAGCTGTGGATGACGGGCAGCACCACGGGCTCCGCCGTGCCGCCGGCGCAGGGCAGGCTGAGGATGCGGACGGGGCTGGCGGGGTCCAGGCGGTAGCTGCAGCACTCGCACAGCGTCTGCAGGTACGGCTCCTGCACGGCCGCACCGTCACCGCGCTGCGCACCACGAGACCCCCCCGGCACCACGAGACCCCCCCGGCACCACGAGACCCCCCCAGCACCAAGAGACCCCCAGCACCAAGAGACCCCCGGTGCCGCGAGACCCCTGGTGCCACAAGACCCCCAGCACCATGAGACCCCCAGCACCCTGAGACCCCCAGCACCATGAGACCCCCAGTGCCACAAGAACCCCAGCACCCCGAGACCCCTGTCATCACGAGACCCCCGGCACCCTGAGACCCCCAGCACCCCGAGACCCCCAGCACCACGAGACCCCCAGCACCACGAGACCCCCGTCACACCAAGACCGCCAGCACCCTGAGACCCCCGGTACCCCAAGACCCCCACTGCCACGAGACCCCCAGCACCATGAGACCCCTGGCACCCTGAGACCCCCGGCACCATGAGTCCCCTGGCATCCCAGGACCCCTGGCACCCCGAGACCCCCAGTACCCTGAGACCCCCAGCACCATGAGACCCCCAGCACCACGAGGGGGGGTGAGGGTAGGGGATGGAGGGGGGGGTCTCACCTCGGGGGTGACGGCGGTGCGGGAGCGGCAGCGCCCGCTGCAGAAGCTGACCTGCACCCCGGGCAGGGAGCAGGGCCCCTTGGTGATGTTGCGCAGCTCGGTGAAGAGCCGGCACATGGAGGATGGCTCCTCTGCAAGGAGAGGGGGGGGAGGCAGAGCTGGAGCACCCCCGTGGCCGCCTGGCCAGCCCCATGTGGGTGGGGGGGTCCCAAGATTTGGGGCAGAGCCTTGAGGGGGGGGGTCTCTGGGAGGACCCTTACCCGGCCACTCCATCCTGCAGACGGGGCAGCAGCGTTCTGGCTCCTTCACCTTCACCTCGCCCTGCAGAGACAGCGGCATCAGCCTCTCCCAGAGCCCCGGGGGGGGCATCTGGGGGGGCTGCTGGGGGGCTGCTGGGTGGGCTGGGGCTGTACCTCGGGGCAGGAGAGCGGGGGGCAGCCGTCCGTGCAGGCAGCCCTGCCCTCCACGCAGCGGCACCTCGCGCACTCCTCCTGCCACTCGCTGCCGGGCTGGGGGGGAGGAAGAGGGTGAGCAGTGCAAGGTGGGGGGGGGTCCCCAGGCTCCCCCAGGCTCCCCCAGGCTCCCCCAGGTACCCGCAAGTGGCCGTGGCCCTGCTCACCTCGTGGATTTGCCCCCGGTGCAGGCACTCGCAGAGCGCGGCGGGCACGCAGCGGCCGCTGCTGTTGCGGTAGCGGCCGGGCTCGCAGGCGCAGCCGGGGGCTGGGGCCGTGCTGCAGCCAGGGGGGGCCTCACCGGGGATGTCCGTGCAGCTCTGATCGCAGCCGGGGGGCACCCCGGGGCCCTGCACCCCGGGGTCCTGCCAGCGCTCACCCTCCGGGCAGGCTGGGGGTGGTGCAGGACACGTCACCGGCACCGGCCACGCACCGGCCGTGCCCTCGGGCATGTGGCAAGCAAGGTGGCTCAGCCGGTGGAGGACAAACCCAGCGGGGTGCTTGGGCACTGCCAGTGCTTCTGAAGCCCCCTCTGGGGCTGGCATCCCACGGGTGACAGCTCTGCCCCTTCCCTCGCTGCCCCCCCGGTGTCCCCAGGGCTGGCTGAGACCTCGTGGAGCGACGTCCCCATAGCCGGACCCACCGTGGTGCCTCGTCCCCCACCGTCCCCAGCCACCTCCCTGGGACATTTGGGGGCACTCACCGCAGTCGGGGAGGCTGCAGGGAGCCCGGCGCAGGGGGGGCCCCAGGCACTCTGCCCCCTCGTAGAGGCGCTGCCGGAGGGGGTGCCTGCGGGAGAGCCGCTCGCCCGCCCCGCACGTCACCGAGCAGGGGGACCAGGGCGACCACGGGGACCACAGGCAGTCCACTGCAGGGAGGGGGGGACACAAGCAGGGCCCGGCTGTGGCACGGGGACCACGGCACGGGCACGGGGACAGGGACGGAGGGTGTTGTCTCACCACTGCAGTCCTCCTGGGAGCAGTTGAAGGCGCCGCGGACACAGACGCTGGGGACAGAGCGCGGCTCAGAGCCCACCCAGACCCCGGCACCCCCCAACGTGGGTCTGGGGGGGTTCCGTGGGGTGGGGGGCACCCACCAGCTGTTGCAGCGGTGCCGCAGGAGGCTGCCTGGTGCGTGCTCCTGCTCCTGCTCCTCCTTGGAGAGGTTGAGTGCCCAGGGCACGGCGGGGGCCAGCACGCAGCGGCACCGCTCGGGGGGCACGCAGGCGCCGTCCTGCAGCACCTGCGGGTGAGGGGGGAACCCTGAGGCCGCTGCCCCGACCCAAACCCACGTCCCCCGTGCCCCCGGGGGCTGCGGCAGGACCCCACCTGTCCGTGAGGGCAGGAGCAGCCGGGCTGGCAGGGCTGCTGCAGGCACTGCGTCCCCGGGCGGAGGTGGGCGCAGGAGCGGGGGCAGGCGTTGGCGCAGTCCCCGTACACCAGGCTGTGGGGGCACCCTGCGGGGCACGGGTGGGGGCTGGAGTCAGCGGGGACGGGCAAATCCCACCGCCCCCAGACCCCTGGGACCCTCCGTGGGGTGCCCACGCTGGGGCTGCCCTACCCGGGGTGCAGTTGTGGGCGTTGCAGACGCGGAGCTGCCGCAGCACCGGGAGCGGGCACGGCTCCTCCTCGCCTCCCTGCAGCTCCCGGCGCCTCTCCGAGCTGCCCCCTCCGCAGCTGGCACTGCAGGGGCTCCAGGGGGACCAGGGGCTCAGCTGGCAGCCGGCTGCGGGGGGCAGAAGGGGGTCAGCGCCACCCCAACACCCTGCCAGGCCCTGCCCGGTGCCGGTGGCGATGCTGGGGGTGCCGGCGGGCGCTCACCGGGGCAGGGCTGGGGGCTGCACTCGGCGGTCTCCCGGGTACCGGTGTCCGTGCAGGGCACCCCCCCGGGGCTCGGCAGGCAGGAGCGGTGCCGGGAGGTGCGGCCGCCCCCGCAGCTGCTGGAGCAGGGGCTCCAGGAAGCCCAGGGCCCGTAGGACGGGCATGGCAGCACCGGGCACGCCAAGGTCCCGTTCACACAGGTGCTGAAACCGGAGAGGGGCTGCGTGAGGAGGGGGCCCCGAGCCCAAGCACAGGGCGGTCGGTGCCCCCCGGGGCTGTGTGACGGGCACAGCACGGTCCTGCCCATGCCCCCCCTGCTGTCCCCTGTCCCCCGGCACCCACCAGTTGTGGCACTCCACCTCGGCCACCTCCCCTGGCCAGAGCTCCTGGCTGCTGTTGGCCCCGGGCAGCCCGCAGCGACATTGGGTGATGGGCACGCACGCCCCGTCCTGCAGCAGCTGCCCCGGGGGGCACCGGCACCCTGCAGGGACAGGAGGAGCCGTGCACCCATGGGCGCTGCATGCACCCAGCGGGAAAGGTGCAGGGAGGCGTGGGTGGGGGGGCCGTACCTGGCTTGCAGCCCCCCTGCACGCACTCCACGTGGGGCCAGAGGTCGGCGCAGGCGCGGGGGCAGCCGTTGGCACAGGGGGCGGCGGGCGCCTTGCCCCGGTCCTCGCACACCTCCCCTGGGGGCAGCAGCAGGGTGCTGGGGGGGGCTGGGGGCAGCCCCCGGATGGGTGGGGGTCTGGGGGTGGGATGGGATGGGATGGGATGGGATGGGATGGGGATGGGGATGGGGATGGGGATGGGATGGGATGGGATGGGATGGGGATGGGGATGGGGATGGGATGGGGATGGGATGGGATGGGATGGGGATGGGGATGGGATGGGGATGGGATGGGGATGGGATGGGGATGGGGATGGGATGGGGATGGGATGGGGATGGGGATGGGATGGGGATGGGATGGGATGGGATGGGGACATTACCAGGGCAGACAGCAGTGTTGCAGCTCTCGCTCTGTGACCATGCCCCCGGGCAGTGCCCGCTGCCCGCCGGGTTCTGGCGGTGTCGGTGGCGCAGGCGGTGTCCCCCGCTGCAGGGCTGCTGGCAGGGTCCCCAGGGCCCCCAGGGGCTCCAGAGGCAGAGCTCTGCGGGACGAGGGCGTCACCCACCTGCAGCGGGGACCCCTCAGCCCCTCACCCCGCAGCACCCCCGGTACCTCGGCACACGTGGGGGTCGGGGCAGAGCCGCTCCTGGCGCAGCTCCGCCGTGCAAGCAGCCGCATCGCCAGCCCAGGGCAGGCCGGTTTCGGGGTCCAGGCAGGCTCGGTAGCGGTGCTGCCGCGAAACCTGGGGCACCACGTCCCCCGGAGCCTCCTCGGGATGGGGCAGGGGCAGGCAGGGGCTGCAGGGTCCCCACTCCGACCAGGGGCTCAGCGGGAGCAGCCCTGCGGGGACACGGAGCTGCTGGGGGGGTGGGAGCCCCCTGGGTGCCCCGCAGGGGTTATGGGACCACGGGCACAGCCCATGGGGCAGGAGGATCCGGGGGTCCCGTCCCAGTATCGGGGGGCACACTCACCCTGGCAGCCCTCGCTGCTGCACCGCAGGGCCCCGTCCTGGCACACGCTGCGAGGAAACGGCGGTGAGCCCCCGGCACCCACGGCCCCCCATGTGTGGGGGCGACCCCCGGCCCCCCCAGCAGCCCCCTCTCACCACTTCTTGCAGCCCAGCAGGACGGTGCTCCCCGCAGGCAGGGCCACGGGGCCGCCGGAGCCGTTGGTGTGCAGGCAGTCGCACTGCTCGGGGGGCACGCAGGCTCCGCGCTGCTCCAGCAACCCCTGCCCGGACAGGGGGATGTGGAGGGGGGCACATGGGGTGTGCCCTCAGCATCCCCATGCAGCATCCCCATAAAGTCCCCGCAAAGTCCCCAGTGTCCCCCCAGCCATCCATTTGCACCCAGGGCACCCTGCGGGCACCAGGCTCTTCCCAAGCCCTCCCTGACCCCACAGAGCCCACCCGGGTGGCCCCCACCCCACAAAACCCACCCCATCCACCCCTTCCTGCCCTTGCCTGGGGGCAGAAGCAGCCGGGCAGGCAGCGGGGCAGGGCCGGGCAGAGCTGCGGGCGCTGCAGGGAGGAGCAGAGCCGGGCACAGGGGGGGGCGCAGGGCTGGAACTCGAAGGGGGGCTCACAGCTGGAGTCTGCGGGGAGAGGGGACGCTTCGGACACCCCCGGAGGCACCAGGACGGGCAGGGGCAGGGCAGGAGGCAGGGGCAGGAAGGTTTGGGGAGGGTGAGGGCACCGGGCAGTGCCAGCACAGGAGGGTCCCCGGCAGCCCCCTCCTCACCCGAGCACCCCGAGGTGTCGCAGTCGCGGAGCTCCCCGTCCAGCCCCACGCAGGTGCCGGGGCCGTGCCGGTGCCGGTGCCGGTGCCGCAGCGGGGAGCTGCAGGAGCAGGGGCTCCAGGGGCTCCAGGGGCTCCAGGAACACTCGTCTGGGGCAGAGAGGGGACGAGGGTGAGGGCTGGGGACGAGCCCACCGCCCCCTGCCCCTGCCCACCCCCCTTACCTGGGCAGGGCTGCAGGTAGCAAGCCTCCAGCTCCCGGCGCAGGCTGGCACCAGCCCCGGCGCTGTCGTTGCAGGGGGCACCGGGGGTCCCGGGGGCTGGGCAGGGGCAGGAACCCTCCCGGGTGGCCAGGCCGGTGCCGCAGGTGTGGGAACAGGGGCTCCACGCGCCCCACGTGCACTGCTCGGGCCCTGGGATGGCGAGGTGGCACGTCACGGGGCACCGTGTCCCCCCCGTCCCCTCCGCCCCCCGCCTGGCCCCAGGAGGCTGGCAGGGGGCTGGGGATTTGCGCCCAGGGGTGCGCAGCACTCACCGGCACAGGGGGTGTCCCTGCAGACCGTGCCCTCCGGGGTGCAGGTGCTGCGGGAGGGGACAGGGAAGAGGGTGCCATGGGGGAAGAGGGTGCCCATGGGGTACGGGGTGCCCATGGGGTAGGGGGTGCCCATAGAGCAGAGGGTGCCCACAAGACAGGGGGTGCCATGGGGTACAGGGTGCCCATGGAGTATGGGGTATCCATGGGGGCAGGGGATGCCCATGGGGCAGGGGGTGCCAACAGGATGGGGGATGCCCATGGGGAAGGGGGTGCCATGGGACAGGGGGTGCCCACGGGACAGGGGGTGCCAGGGGGTGCCCACAGGACAGGGGGTGCCCATGGGGAAGGGGGTGCCATGGGACAGGGGGTGCCCATGGGGTAGGGGATGCTAATGGGGGCAGGGGGGTGCCCACGGGGCAGGGGGTGCCCATGGGACAGCTCATACAGGAGCAGCCCCAGCCCCTCCCGGCCCCCTGCCCACGAGGACACTGACCACTGCTGGCACTCTCCCTGCCTCCACGTGTCCCCCAGCCGCCTCTCCCAGCCCTCCTGGGGGCACAGGGGCGGGCAGGGCCCCTGGGCGCAGCCCCGGCTCTCCGCGTGCTCCCCTTGGCACTCCTCATCCCACGAGCCTGACGTGGGGGTCCTGCCGGGGGACAAAGCAGGGGGGGGGGAAAACGCGTGGGGGGCAGCCCCCCGACACCGCCTTGCGGGGTCCCAGGGGCCGCGTCCCCACCTGAAGCGCGTCTGCTGGCCGTCCCCGCAGGTGACGCTGCAGGGGGGCCCAGCGGGACCAGCGGCTCCAGGAGCAGGGGGGCGGCGGGCAGGGGCGGTGGGTGCAGCGCAGGCGGCCCCCCCGGCACGTGCAGTTGTTGCAGCCGTCGTGGTGGGTGCTGCCCGGCACCCAGCCGTGGCCCTGGGCGTCGGTGCACTCGCAGTGCGCGGGGGGCACGCAGCCCCCGTCCTGCTCCAGCGTGCCTGCGGGTGGGTGGCATCAGTGCGGGGGGCCACGCCGGGCCGGGCAGTGCTCTGTGCGTGTGTGTGTGTGTGTGTGCACACGCGTGTGTGTGAGCGTGAGCTGCGTGTGCACCGTGCACAGCTCAGCCCTCAGCTGGACGTGCCCAGACCCCTCCGTGGGCGCATTCGCGGTGCGCACCCGGCGCTGCCTGCCGGCACCACGCAGGACAGAGCCCCGCTGCCACCCACGTCTCGCAGGCACCCCACAGACCTTGGGGGGCTCAGGCTCTGCCCCCTGGCACCCCCCCAAGTCCAGCACTCACCGTTGGGGCAGCGGCAGCCGGGCTCGCAGCGCTCCTCGTCCCCGCAGGCGATGCCCTCCTGCAGGTCCTCGCAGCGCCGCGGGCAGCGGTTGGCACAAGGCACCAGGGCCATGCCGGGGGGGCAGCCGGCCCCTGGGAGGGGGGCACAAATCAGCACAGCACCAGGGACCCCTTCCCCATCCCCGTCCCCGTCCCCCCGGCTCCCTACCGCAGGGCTGGGGGTTGCAGAGCCGCAGGTGGTGCCGCTCTCCCGGGCAGCGCTGCCCCCCGTTCTTGGGGGGGGGACGGGTGCAGGAGCGGGAGCGCACGGCGCGGCCCCCCCCGCACGTCCTGTCACAGCGGGACCAGGGGCTCCAGGCCGACCAGGCGCCGTCCACTGCCACGGGGGGGGGGGACACGAGGGGGTGGGCGTCACATCCAGGTGCCCAGCCAGGGCCAGGAAAAGCCCCCGGGGTGCTGGGGACCCTCCCTGGGGTGCTGGGGACCCCCTCCCTGGGGTGCTGGGGACCCTCCCTGGGGTGCTGGGGACCCCCTCCCACCTTTACAAGCCTGGAGGTTGCAGAAGCGTCGCTGCACGTAGGCGCTGAGGATGCCCGGGGCACCATCGGCCCCCCGTGCCGGGGGGGCTGTAGGCACGCAGGCGCTGCTGCACCCCCACGCCGCAGCTGCGGGAGCACTCGGCCCACGGACCCCACGGCGTCCACGAGCAGTTCAGGCCGGCACAGTCCTCGCCCTGGCACGGGGGGACGTCTGCGGGGACATGGGGACAAGGCGCATGGCACCACCCGTGGCTGCGCCGCTGGGTGCTGGGTAGGGGCGCAGGGGACGGTGCCCGGCCCCCGGGCAGTGGGGCAGGGCCCCGGCCCCACCTGAGCAGTGGGGCAGGTTGCAGGGCTGCTCCTGGAAGCTCTCCCCGCTGCAGTTGGCGGCCCCGCTGCAGAGGCGCTCGCGGCTCTTGGTGGCCGGGCGCTCGGGGCGGGTGCAGGTTTTGGAGCAGGGGCTCCAGGGGGACCAGGGGCCGAAGCCCTCCTCTTCCTCAGCACCTGCGCAGGGCGGGGGGGTTGGGAGCAGGGCTGGGGCTTGCCAGGAGCACGAGGCTCCCCCGGTCCCAGAGCCCAGCTCCAGGAAGGGGCCCCCATAACACCCAGGGCAGCGAGACCCCCCCATGGCACAGCCCTCACCTGGGACACCGGGGCTGGGCTCCTTCGTGGGGACGGCCACGGCTGCAGGGAGCAGAGCAGGCGGTGACACCCCCGCACCCCCAGCCCCGTGCCCACATGGGTCCGGTCCCCGTGGGGCAGCCGGACCCCCGGCAGGGCGAGGGGAGGGGGCTGTGACCCACCGGGGCACTCGGGGCTCTGGCAGTACTTGCTGTCGGAGCGGGGCCCGGCGCAGTCGCGGCCCCCCCGGGCAGGGGGGGGGCTGGTGCAGCCCCTCTGCCGCGTCCTCACCCCCAGGCCCCCGCAGCTCCGTGAGCAGCTGCTCCAGGGACCCCAGGGCGCGAAGCCCCCGTCCCGCGGGCACAGGGGCTGCGAGCAGTTCAGCCGGCCGTGGAGGCAGGTGCTGGGCGAGAAGGGGCTGGGTGAGACTGGGAAGGGGCAGGGGAAGGGGCTGGGATGGGGATGGGGACGGGGAGGGGAGCAGGGTGCGTGGGGAGGGGTCCCCCGGCGCTCACCAGGTGGTGCAGGAGGAGTGCAGGGTGCTGCCGGGGGGCACCTCCTGGTCCAGCGTCAGGGGCGGCCCCTGGGTGCCCAGGAGGGTGGGGGTCTCCTGGGGGTCCGCGGAGCTGTTCTGGAGCTCCCGCAGGACCTCGGCCGTCAGCACGCAGGGACACTCCTGCACGGGGCATCGGCATCGTGCCCGCAGCCCCAGGGAGCCCCCATGGCACCGGGGGGCACCCAGAGCCCTGCGCACCCACTCCAGGAGCACCCCAGGAGCAGGGCGAGCCCACACCACGAGGCACCCATGGGTGCGCAGGCAGCACAGGGGACGCAGCCAGGGGCTTTTAGGGGAGGGGAAGGGGCACGGGACCCCCGGGTGTGGGGAGGGGGGGTGGGCACTGACCTGCAGGCAGTGCCCGTGGTGCAGCAGGGTGCCGGCGGGGCAGTGGCAGCCCTCCTGGCACCCCCCAGGGAAGCAGGCGATGTGGCCGGCGAGGTGGGCGCAGCTGTAGGGGCAGCCCTCGCCCTGCTGGCACTCGCGGTACAGCCGCCCCCCCGGGCAGCCCGCCTCTGCGTGGGGACGGGGGTGAGGACTGTGCCGTGGGGGTCCTGGAGCCCCTGCGCCCTCCCCACTCCACCAGCAGCCGCAGCCCCGGCTCGTGCGCAGGGACGTGGTTTGGGGGTGCCACCCCGTGCCTCTCCATCCACCCCGTGCCACCCCAAGGACCCCATGTGCCACCCAGTGTCCCTCCATCCACATTGTGTCACCTCTTCCTATTAATGCCACCCCGTGGACCCCATGACACCCTGTGCCACCCCATGCCCCTCTATCCACCCCCTGCCACCCCAAGAACCCCGTGTGCCACCCCATGCCCCTCCATTCACCCCTTGCCACCCCTTCCAATTAATGCCACCCCAAGGACCCCATGTGCCACCCCATGCCCCTCCATAGACCCCTTGCCACCCCATCCACCCCGTGCCACCCAAAAGACCCCAAGTGCCACCCCGTGCCCTTCCATCCACCCTGTGCCAGCCCTTCCCATTAAAGCCACCCCAAGGACCCTGCGCCACCCTACACACCCCACACAGCTCCACCCCCCACCCCACACAGCTCCATCCCCTCCGTGCCACCCCGAGGACCCCCGGGCAGGGCAGGGCACTCACCCCGACACACGTGGGTGTTGCAGGTCTTGCTCTGTAGGGCCAGCCCCGGGCACCCCCCTGGTGGGGGGCAGTCCCGCCGGCGGAGCTGCTCGCCCCCACCGCAGGAGACGCTGCAGGGCCCCCACGGGGACCACTCGCCCCACGGCTCCTCTTCTGCAGCACAGGGGAAGCAACGTGGGGCACGGGGGGACCCCGAGGGATGTGAGCAGCACCCACGGTGGCACCAGCACCCACACCCCGTGGGGAAAGAGCCCTGGGCAGGACCTGCGCTGCCCCAGCTGGATCACCAACACCACACTGCACTGCACCATGTGGCACTGCACAGCACCACGCTGTGCCACGCAGCTCCATGGGGCAAAGACCAGCAGCTCGTGGCACGGCACGGCACGGCACTGCACCAAACTGCACGGCACGGCACGGCACGGCACAGCACCACACTGCATGGCACAGCGCTGCACAGCACCACACTGCATGGCACGGCACGGCACCCCCAGCAGGGCAGCACATGGTGCCACACACCATCCTACAGGCATCCCGTCCCCATGCCACCCCGCACACCCTATGCCATCCTGTGCACCCCATGCACCCCGTGCACCCACCCCATGCACCCCAAGCCCCCCATTCACCCACCCCATGGCCCCGTTCACCCTATGCCCCCCGATCACCCACCCCACGTGCCCCGTGCCCCCCGGCCGTGCCGCTGTCCCCACCTGGGCATCCCTCGGTGGCAGGGCAGGGCCGCTGGCGCTGGCTGTGCCCAGGGCATCCCCGGCCCCCGTGCTGCGGTGCGGGGTTGCTGCAGTGCCGGGAGGATGCCTGGGTGCCGGCACTGCAGCCGGGGGAGCAACGGGACCAGGGCCCCCACGGGCTCCAGCCCCCGTCCACGCGGCACTCGGGGTCGGCGCGGCACCGCAGCGCCCCGGCCTCACACGTGCTGGGGGATAGGGGGACGGGGACAGGGGTCAGGGCTGGTCGGGGGGCTCCTCCTGTGCCACCCCAATGCAAAGGGATGGCCCCGTGGGGTTCCCTGTTGGGGCTGGGTGTGGGGTCGGGGGCACTCACCAGTTCTGGCAGGGTCTCCGCAAGGTCTCACCCGGCTGCAGCTCCTGCTCGGGGTCGGCCCCGTCCCAGCTCCCCTCCTCGGGGGTCCCTGCGGGGGGGCGCAGCCTTTGCCCCCAGCCCCACCCTGCCCAGCACCTCCTGTGCCGTCCCTGTGTCCTTGGCACATCCCTGTTCCTGCGCCCCTGCCACCCCATTAATACCCTACACCCCATCCCTGTCACCCCATTGCACCCTCTAGCCCATCCCCATCACCCTATTACGCCCTGAACCCCATCCCCATCACCCTATTATGCCCTGTACCCCATCCCTGCCACCCCACAGCACCCTGCACCCCATCCCTATCACCCTATTACACCCTGTCCCCTATCCCCACTACCCCAGGCACCCTGCGCCCCATCCCCACCACCCTATTATGCCCTGTACCCCATCCCTTCCACCCCAGGCACCCTGCACCCATCCCCATCACTCTGTTAACACCCTGTACCCCATCCCAAGAACCCCCCAGCACCCTACACCCACCCCCACACCCTATCTCACCCTGTACCCCCTCCCTGCCACCCCGTGCACCCCGCGCCCATCCCCACCACCCAGGGGCACCCAGCGCCCTCCCCCCTTTTCCACCCCGTCCCCGCACCCCGTGGGCAGCGGCAGCGCTCCGGGGGGACGCAGGCACCGTCCTGCAGCAGGCGGCCGGGGGGGCAGGCGCAGGCGGGCTGGCAGCGGGGTCCGTCCAGGCAGGCCGTGTCCTCCCGCAGGTCCGAGCAGGAGCGGGGACAAGGCTTGCCGCAGGACAGGGCCACCAGGTCCCCGCCGCACCCTGCGGGCAGCGGGCACGTCCCAGGGGGCCGGGGATGGGGCACGCATGGCCCCACTGTGCGGGGGGTTGGAGGGGGTTTTGGGGAGGGGTCCATGCGCCCCGGTGCCGTGTGGGCTCACCTTGGCAGCCGGTGGCACCCCGCGGGCAGGGCCGGCTCTGTCGCGCCTCGCCGGCACAGGGCCGGCCACCGGAGCGTGCCGGGGGTCCGGAGCAGGAGCGGGTGCGCACAGCCAGCCCCCCGCAGCCCCCACACGGTGACCACGGCCCCCAGGAGCCCCAGACCCCATCCTCTGAGAGCAGGAGAGAGAGCGAGACGGGCACTGAGCCGTGGGGTCACCCCACACCATGCCCCCTGCGCCCCCCACCCCGATACCCACCGAGGCAGGGGGGGGCGTTGGGGCACTCCTTGCGCTGCAGCTGGGTCCCGGCGGCCCCGAGCCCCTCCTGCCCCCCGGGGCAGCCCGGGCCCCCCTGCTGTGGTGCGGGGCAGGAGCAGGCGCGGTGCCGCGTGGAGCTCTCCTCACCGCACGTCCTCGAGCACGGCGTCCACGGGGACCACTCGCACCAGCCGCCGGGCACTGTGGGGTTATGGGGGGTGTTTGTGGTGTCCCTCACGTGGGGACAGCCCCGTCCCCATCCCTTGCCCCCTTTTGGGCACCCACCAGGGCAGGGCACGCCGGTGCAGAGCAGCTTCCCCTGGGTGCAGGTGCTGTGGGGTAGAGCAGTGATGGGGATGGGATGGGATGGGATGGGATGGGATGGGATGGGGATGGGGATGGGGATGGGGATGGGGATGGGATGGGATGGGGATGGGATGGGATGGGATGGGATGGGATGGGATGGGATGGGATGGGGATGGGGATGGGATGGGGATGGGATGGGGATGGGATGGGATGGGATGGGATGGGATGGGATGGGATGGGATGGGATGGGATGGGATGGGATGGGATGGGGATGGGATGGGGATGGGATGGGGATGGGGATGGGGATGGGATGGGGATGGGATGGGGATGGGGATGGGGATGGGGATGGGGATGGGATGGGATGGGATGGGGATGGGACGAAATGGGGATGGGATGGGATGGGATGGGATGGGATGGGGATGGGATGGGGATGGGATGGGATGGGATGGGATGGGGATGGGGATGGGATGGGATGGGGATGAGGCAGTCAGGCTCCTCGGGTGCCCCTGCCACCCCATCCCATCCCATCCCTGCTGACCAGTTGTTGCAGCCGTCCCCTCGGGGCTCACTGTGGCCGGGCGGGTGCCGCTGCCCGGTGCGGAGGTCGAGGCAGGAGCAGTTCTCGGGGGCCACGCACTCCGTGCCCGCCGCGTCCAGCAGCGCGCCCCCGGTGCAGTAGCAGCCGGGCTGGCAGCGCCAGGCGCAGTGCTGGGACCCGCAGAGGTCAGGGAGCTGGGGACCCCGGCGGGGTTGGGGGGCTCGGGGGATGTTGGCGGGGGGGGGTCAGGGCTCACCGAGATGTCATCGCAGGAGCGGGGACAGGGGGGGCCGCAGGGGCTGAACACCGAGCCCGGCACCGCGGCGCAGTCGGGAGCTGCAGCAGGATGGGGACATCAGCACGGGACCCCCTGTGTCCCCCACGTCCCCCCCCGGCCCCCCAGCTCACCGGGGCACTCCTGGGTGCCGCAGGGCTCCAGCTGCACGGGGGGGCCCTCGCAGAAGTCCCCCTGGCCCTGGGGTGTGGGGTTGGAGCAGGCACGGCTCCGGCTGCGCACGCCGGCCCCGCAGCTCCGGCTGCAGCCGCTCCAGGGGCTCCAGGGGCTCCAGCCACCCGGCCCTGCGGCACGGGGGGGCTGCTCAGCACCTGGAACGTCCCCCCAAGGACCCCAGCCCCCCAGGGGGGGCTACTCACAGGCACAGGGCTGCAGGAGGCAGGGGTGCTCCTGGGACTGCGGCTCGGAGCAGGGTGCCCCGGGGCGCGGGGCGCAGAAGCGGTAGCGGCGCTGCTGGCCCGGCCCGCAGGAGGCCGAGCACTCGCTCCAGGGGGTCCAGGGGGTCCAGGGGGGCTGGGGCTCACCCTCTGCCCCGGGTAGGGGGCATCAGCGTGGGCCCCAGGAGATTTGGGGGCGCTGGTGCAGCCCGGAGCTCGCCTCGGGGCAGGTGTCCCCATTTTGGGGCACATTCTTCCTTTTTGGGGCAAATTCCCTCCTCCCCCCAGTTTGGGGCACATCACTTCCTTTAGGGGCACATCCCCCCATTTCGGATACATCCCTACCTTTTGGGGAACATCCCTCCCTTTTGGAACAGATTCCCTCTTCCCCCTCCCACAGTTTGGGGCACATCCCTCCCTTTTGGGGACAGATTCCCCCCTCCCCTCCATTTTGGGGCAGACCTTCCCTTTTGGGCACATCCCCCCATTTTGGGCACATCCCTCTTTTTTGGGGCACCTCCCTCCCTTCTGGGGTAGATTCCCCCCTCTCCCCCAGTTTGGGATACATCTCCCCCAAATTTTGGGCACATCCCTCCCTTTTTGGACATATTCCCCCCTCCCCTCCATTTTGGGGCAGATCCTCCCTTTTTGAGCACATCCCCCCATTTTGGGCACATCCCATTGTTTTGTGCACACCCCTCCATTTTGGGGCACACCCCTCCAAGTGCCACCATCCTCAGGGGACAGCAGGGTCAGGTCCCCACAGGGCCACCAGGGCAGGGTCGGGGCTGTCCCCGCAGCCACCCCACGCGCGGGGGGCACAGCAGAGGCTGGCGGGGGTCTTACCGTCACCACAAGCCACCCGGGAGCAGTTGGTGACCCGGCCGGCGATGCAGGAGCTGGGGACGGAGGGTGAAGGTTTTTTGGGGGGCAGCAGCAGCCGGGTGTCCCCCCCCCCGGGTGGGCACTGACCAGTTCTGGCAGCCCCGGGGCACGGTGTCCCCGGGCAGGTAGAGCGCGCCGTCCGTGGCACAGGGACATTCCTCCTCCGCCACGCACTCGTCATTCTGTAGGATGTGGCACCGGGATATGGCTTTGGGGGGGTCCCCACCACCCCCGTCCCCACCTCCCCGTCCCCTCTCACCAGCAGCAGGGCCCCCGGGGGGCAGGAGCAGCCGGGGTGGCAGCGCCCACTGGCCGTGGGGGCCGCGCTCAGCTCCGCGCACGAGGCCGGGACGTGGGCGCACGGCTGCCACTGCTTGCCGGGGGGGCAGACACCGGGCTCCTCGCCTGGAAGTGGGGGGGGGGGGACACAGACACCCCCTGAGCACCCCCCCAGCACTGTAGGGGGGTGTCACGGTGTTGGGGGGTGGTGGCATGGGGAGGGGGGGACACGGCTCTGCGCCCCCAGCACGCCTGTGGGGTGCGCCGGGGTGCGGCGCAGCACGGGGTGGGGTGACGAGTGACCAGAGGGTGGGGTGCTGGGGTGGATGGATGGACAGATGGACAGACAGACGGACAGACAGATGGATGGACAGACGGATGGACAGACGGACAGACAGACGGGGCTCACCAGGGCAGGGCGCGGGGTTGCAGGTGCTGAACTCGAGGCCGCGCAGCGGGGACCCCCCCCGCGTGCGGTTCCTGTAGCCGCCCCCGCAGGGCACCGAGCACCCCGACCACGGCCCCCACAGCGCCACGGCCCCTGTGTATGTGGGGGAGGTTTGGGGTGCTGCCCGGTCCTGTACTCCCTCCCCCCGGGGAGCACCCCCCAACAGGGACACCCCCCAGGAGACACCCACCTAGGGCACCCATCCCATGGAAAAGTGTCCTGGGGGGTGTCCTCTCTAGGGGCACCCACCCCAGAGAAGCCACCCCAGGGACACCCACCCCAAGGGACACCCACTCAGGAGCACCAACCCTGGGGGCTTCCCTCTGGGGGCACCCACCCCAGGGACACCCTAGGGACACCCACACCAAAGCCACCCACACACAAGGGACACCCACCCCAAAACACCCACCCGGGGGGGGCACACATCCCTGGGACACCCTCCCCAGGGACACCCCCCTGGGGACACCCCAAAGGGGACACCCCAAAGGGGATCCCCTCCCCATGGCACCTCCCTGGGGACACCCCCCTGGGGACACCCACCCCATGGCACCCTCCCCAGGGACACCCCCTGGGGACACCCCAAAGGGGACCCCCTCCCCATGGCACCCCCCCTGGGGACCCCCACCCCAGGGTCCTGGGTGCCAGGGGCTGCTCACCCCGGCAGGGCTGCAGGCTGCAGAATTCCACCTCCATGCTGGGTCCCTGGCAGGGGGGGCCCCCCTCGGCCTGGGGGGGCACCCCAGGGACCCGGTAGCGCCGCCGCGTCCCCACATCGCAGCTGCGGCTGCAGGAGCTCCAGGCCGTCCAGCTGCTCCAGCCACAGGGCACTAGGGGGGGGGTTTGGGGACTCGTTGCACCCCCCCACCCTCAGCCCTCAGCACCAGGAGGCACTGGGACCCCCCCTCATCTCCGTGACCCCCTCTGGGTCGGTACCTGGGCAGGGCTCCGTGCCGCACACCATCTCCCCGGCCACGCAGGTGCTGCACGAGAGGGGATGTGAGCAAAGAGGGGGGGGCGAAAAGCAGGGCTGGGCCCCCCCAGGACCCCTCCCAGACCCCATCCCCGGTGTGACCCCCACCAGTTGTTGCAGGCGTCGAGGGCGGCGGTGGCACCGGGCGGGTAGAGGTGGCCGCGGTGGTGGCAGGGGCAGCGTCCGGGTGGCACGCAGCTCCCGTCGTCCTGCAGCAGGAGCCCGGCGGGGCAGTGGCAGCCGGGCTGGCAGCGCGTGGCACACACCACGCCGGGCTCCAGGTCCCGGCACAGCCGCGGGCAGGGCCCCCCCTGGCTCCGGCACTCCTCGGCCGTGCGGTACCGCGTGGTGCCGGGGCACTGCGCTGCGGGGACAGCGGGCGGCAGGGCTCGGTATCGGCCCCCCCCCGTGGAGCCACAGCCCCGCATCCCGCCGTGCACGCACCTCCGCAGGGCTGGGCGTTGCAGTCGCGGGTCTGGAGGAGGGGGCCCTCGCATTCGGCCCCCCCAAAAGCCGGGGGGGCACAGGCCCGGCTGCGCGTCTGCACGCCGGCGTCGCAGGGAGCCGAGCACTCGGACCAGGAGGACCAGGGCATCCAGACGCCTGCCACTGCGGGGAGAAGGGCTCGTGACCCCCCCCCCCCCCAAACATCCCGGGACCCCCTCCTGCAGCAGGGGCTCCCCGGTGGGTCCAACCTCCCCCAGACCCATGGCCCTGGTGGCACCAGCAGCCCCCCGCATCCTCAGCGTGCCCCAAGCTGTCCGGGGCACTCACCCGGGCAGGGGGCCGTGTCGCAGGGCTCCTCCTGCGCCCCCACCCCCGGGCAGGTTCCTGCTGGCCCCTCGCAGTGCCGAAATCGCCGCCGCCTCCCGCGGTGGTCCACGTGGTGGAAGCAGCTCCGGGAGCAGGGGGCCCAGGGGGTCCAGGCGCTCCAGCCACTGCTGAGCTCTGCAGGGACAGACGTGGCACCGGAGCAGCCCCCGCGGGCACCCCCACGTCACCCCCACCGGGGGCAGTGTGAGCAGAGGGGACGGCTGCCCTCCTGTCCCCGGGGTGCTGGGGGTCCCCGCAGCAGCCCCCATGTCACTGGGACTGGGGGGTGCACGTACCGGGGGCGCAGGGCGTGTGGCACTCCGCGCACCTCCCGGGCGTCCCCGTCGCAGGGGGCTCCGCCGTGGGCTGAGGCAGGGTTGGAAGGGGACCTGCAGGGATGGAGGTCCCCTTGGTCCCCGTCCTCACCAAGCGCCGTGGGGCCGGGAACCCCTCCCCAGCCCCACACCTGAACCTCTCCTGCGTCCCCACGCCGCAGCTGCGGTCACAGGGGGTCCACGGCGACCAGGCGGACCAGCCGCAGGGGATGGGACAGGACAGCTCCTCGCATGTCACTGCCCCGTCCTGGCACACGCTGGGGACAGAAGCCGGGCTTGGCCATGGGGACAGAGACAAGAAGCAGCCACGGGGCAGCGTGCGGGGCGTCCCCGGGCACAGGCAGGCAGGGGACACGGCGCTGCCGCTCACCACTGGCTGCAGTTGTCCCGCAGGAAGACGTGGCCGGGCAGCCAGCGCTGCTGGCCCAGGTGACAGTGGCACTGGCTGGCGTTGACGCAGGCGCCCTCCTGCAGGAACAGCCCCGGCGGGCACCGGCAGCCTGCCCGGAGGCACCGGCTCAGCCCCGTTGTGCCCTCACCGGCACCCTGTGCCCACCCCGTGCCACCCTGTGCCACCCCGTGCCACCCCGTGCCACCCCTGTGCCACCCCGGCCCCCCACTCACCCTCTTGGCAGGGGCTCTGGCAGCTCGTGGTGGCACTCAGGTCCCCGCAGGCTTGGGGACAGGGGGGCACCAAGCCCCGTGCGCAGTCCTCTGCCCGCACCAGCACCATCCCGGGGCCGCAGTCTGGGGGCACAGGGGATGCTGTGAGGGTGGGGTGCTGCCCGGTGCCCCCCCTGCCCGCAGCACACATCCCCACGCCCCGGCACAGCGTCCCCATCACCCCCCCCAACTCCGTGTCCCCCTCCTGCTGTCCCCCCTGTCCCCTACCTGTGGTGTCCCCGCAGGGCTGCAGGTTGCAGGGCTGGCTCTGCAGGGCCTCCCCGGGGCAGGGCTGGCCCCCGTTTTTGGGCGGGGGGTCGGTGCACCTCCGGCTGCGGCTCCGCACCCCTCCCTGGCACTCGGCGTCGCAGGGGGACCAGGCGCCCCACGCAGCCCAGCCACCGGGCACTGGGGGGGGCAGCGGGACGGGGGCACTGCGGGCACCCCCTGCCCACCCACCCCCATCACCCCGCGGTGTCCCCAGCCCCATTCAGGCTTGGGATGTGACACAACCCCCTCCCCATGTCCCCCCCGTGTCCCCTGCTCCAGCACGATGGCCATGCCTGGGGGGCTGGGGTGTGGGATGCGCCAGCCACCCTCCCGTGCCACCGTGTCCCGTCCCTACGGGGCGCAAGGTGCCCCACCACGGTGCCCCCCGCCACGATGCCCCCAGGACAGAGCCCCCCCAGCAGCGTGGGTCCGGTGGGGGCCGGTACCTGGGCAGGCGCGCAGGAAGCAGGAGCGGGCGTCGAGGTGGGGGCGCGGGCAGGAGCCCCCCGGCAGGGCGCCCCGCAGCAGGACCCGCTGCCGGGCGGTGACCCCCAGCCCGCAGGAGCGGCTGCACTCGCTCCAGCCCCCCCACGGGGACAGGATGCAGTCAACTGGTGGGGACAGAGCGGGGTCAGGGCTGCCCCGGACCCTCCCCACGCCTGGGGCTTGTCCCCACAGGGGTCTCATGGGGACAGAGCCGATGCTCAGCCCTGCTTGGTGTCCCAAGACCAGTGTCACCAGCCCCGGTGTCACCAGACTTGGGGTGTCCTGGGGTCCCCAAAGGGGCAGAGGGCTGGAGCTGGCCGGGCACAGGATGCTCTGGGATGAAGGGAGACCCCGTCCCCATTCCTGCCCACATCCCAGTCCCCAGCCCCATCAATGTCCCTGTCCCCGTCCCTATCCCCTTCCTTGTCCCCATCCCCATCCCAACCCCATCCCCGCCCAATCCCTGTACCCACCCCATCCCATTCCATCCCATCCCCATCCCATCCCCATCCCCATCCCATCCCCATCCCATCCCCATCCCATCCCATCCCATCCCCATCCCATCCCCATCCCATCCCATCCCCATCCCATCCCCATCCCATCCCATCCCCATCCCATCCCCATCCCATCCCCATCCCCATCCCATCCCATCCCCATCCCATCCCATCCCATCCCATCCCCATCCCATCCCATCCCCATCCCATCCCCATCCCATCCCCATCCCATTCCCATCCCATCCCCATCCCATCCCCATCCCCATCCCCATCCCCATCCCCATCCCCATCCCCATCCCCATCCCCATCCCATCCCATCCCCATCCCCATCCCCATCCCCATCCCCATCCCCATCCCCATCCCATCCCCATCCCCATCCCCATCCCCATCCCATTCCCATCCCATCCCCATCCCATCCCCATCCCCATCCCCATCCCCATCCCCATCCCCATCCCCATCCCCATCCCAACCCATCCCCATCCCATCCCATCCCATCCCAACCCATCCCCATCCCATCCCATCCCATCCCATCCCCATCCCATCCCCATCCCCATCCCATCCCATCCCATCCCATCCCCATCCCCATCCCATCCCCATCCCATCCCATCCCATCCCCATCCCATCCCCATCCCATCCCATCCCCATCCCATCCCCATCCCATCCCCATCCCCATCCCCATCCCCATCCCCATCCCCATCCCATCCCATCCCATCCCCATCCCCATCCCATCCCCATCCCATCCCATCCCCATCCCCATCCCATCCCCATCCCATCCCCATCCCATCCCCATCCCCATCCCATCCCCATCCCATCCCATCCCATCCCCATCCCATCCCATCCCATCCCCATCCCCATCCCCATCCCATCCCCATCCCATCCCATCCCACCCCACCCCCCCCACCCCCCGTCCCCCCGCACCGCAGCCGCTCTCGTCGGTGCCGTCGGCGCAGTCCCGGTGCAGGTCGCAGCGCTTGGCCAGGGCCAGGCACTCGCCGGTGCTGCAGGAGAACTGCTTGGGGGAGCAGGTGGGGGGGGGGCCCGGGGGGCCAAACCAGGGGGGCCGGGGGGCTGTTGGAGGCGGGGGGGGTCCCTGTGGGGTGGGCGGGGGGCAGAGCTCAGCCGGGGGTCGCCTGCCCCCTGCCCCCTGCCCCGGGGATGCCATGGGACCCCTGCCCCCATGGCATCCCCCAGCCCCACAGCCCCCCCAGCAGCAAGCCGGGGATCTGTCCCCACATTGCCCCAGGGACACCCGTGTCCCCCCGCGGTGCCAGGGGAGGGGGAGGTTTTGTGTGCCCCCCCCTGGGTCTGGCACTGAGCAGTGCCCCCTTACCTGCCGCTGTCGGGGTGGGGGGCGCGGGCAGAGCAGGCAGTCCCGTGGCAGGGGGGG
The DNA here is from genome assembly GCF_964035555.1 of Netta rufina. Lineage (NCBI taxonomy): Eukaryota > Metazoa > Chordata > Aves > Anseriformes > Anatidae > Netta > Netta rufina. The sequence continues at coordinate 619,546 of NC_140124.1, forward strand.
TGACGGTCACGGCGGCCATACCCGGTACCGGGGGGCTGGCAGGGGATGGCCCCCCGGGGGACACCGCGGTGGCGGGGACAGCCGGTGGCCCGCTCGTTACTGGTCCCAGCACAGTGGGGTGGGGGGGTCTGGTGCTGGTTGCACTGGGGGGCTCCATGGGGGGCTCGGCAGGGAGCAGCCTGGCTCCTGTCCCCGATGTCCCCTGTGCACGGGGAGGTGAGTGTCACCCGCTGCCACCCCCCGTGCCCCATCTTGTCCCCCCCCCATCCCCGGGGCTCACCAGGATGCCAGCGCTGGCGGGGGCCGGGGGGCTGCAAGGAACAGAGCCGGGCAGTGAAGGGTCCCGCACCCCAAACCCCGGCTCCGGTGGGGGCGCAGGCTCCGAGGGGACCCCAGCAGGGTGGGTACCTGGCAGGACGGGTGGGCACCGCGGTGCTGGGGGGCTCGCAGCCGGCCTCGTCGGCACCCCCGGCGCAGTCGGCGACGCCGTCGCACCTCCGGGACGCCCCCCACGCAGCCGTCCCCCGCACCACAACTCGCCCACGCCACAGGGTGGTGGGGTCAGCGTCGCCCCGAGCGTTGCAGGGTGCACTTTGGGGAGGGGGAGAGGTGAGCAGGGGGGTCCTGGCAGCGGGGGGAACCCCCACGGACCCCCCCCCCACTGGCCGCGGTACCTGGCGGGCAGCCCAGCAGCTCGGCGCGGAGGACGATGCGGTTGTGGAAGCGGCGCGGGAGGATGCGCACGTGCTGCGCCTGCACCATGCGCCCCAGCGGCTGCACCGCCGGCGTGACGGCGTCCCAGTTGCCCTGGAAGAGCTGCGGGGAGAGCGGGGGTGCAGGGCTGGGTGTGTGGGGGTGCACCCCCATGCGCACCCGGGGTGCTCCAGCACCCCACATCCAGCCCTGCGCATTCGCGCGGGTGCGTGCCAAAGGTGGAGGGGAGGTGACACGGGGTCACCGCATCCCTGGCCGAAAGGGGACACTCAGAACCAGTCTGGGGGCAGCTGAACAAGCTCTGTTCGGCCCCCCCTGTGCACACTCACACCCTCACACACCCTCACACACACACCCGGCACAGGCAGCACCTTGGGCTCCGGCTGGCTGCCGGCGGAGACCTGTCGGTAGTCGTGCCAGCGCGTCCCGTCGGTGCTGAGCTGCAGCTGGAAGGCGGTGACGAAGGCGTCGCCGGCACCTGCCCCCTGCAGCACCACGCCTGGAGGCAGAGACGTGGCACACGGTGGCACCGGTGCCGGCGCAGTGCCCGGGGCAGCGGTGCTGGTGCCACGCAGCACCCACCGGTGAGGTTGGTGGGCTGCAGCAGGTCCAGCTGCAGGAAGGGCGGCTGCGAGGGCAGCCCAGGGAAGACGTCGGCCGGGGGGGCCCAGCCCTGCAGCTCCTGCCCCGGGGAGACGTGGTGCAGGCGGCCGGCGGGGGCCGGGTGCCCCTCCTGCGAGGCCGAGGCGCTGAAGCTGCTGTCGGGCAGGGAGGCGATGCCCAGGGGGCTGTAGCAGGGGTCTGCAGGCAGCGGGAAGGGGGTTGGGGGGAGCAGATCAGGGTCGGCCCCTCCTGGGAGGCGGTGACACCGCAGGGCTGGTCCCCAAGGGGACACGCTGTGTGAGCGGGGGTCTCACGTACCGCCCGGGGGAGGCAGTGGGAAGGTGGCCAGGGGGCTGCTGGGGGGCTCTGCCGGCACACTGGAGGGGGTGGGCTCCGTCGTCAGCCCCGTGGGGACGGCCGTCACATTGCCACCTGCAGCGGGGACAGACACCGTGTGGCACCCAGGTCCTGGTGGGCACCCGGGGGGAACACAGCCCAGCCCCCGAGCAGCACCCTGAGGACCATGGGGCCGTGCCCCCCCTGCGCCCCCTGCGCCCCGGGCTCACCTGGCCAGGCGCAGAAGCAGCAGGAATCCCCCTGGCCCTCCACCAGCACCTGGCCCTGCACGAGGGGACCCCGTCACCACCGGCACCACGCTGCCACCCGCCGCGCCCCTCCCCTGCCCAGCGAGCCTGGCGCAGCCCCCCCCAGGGACCCTCACCTGCGGGCAGCCCCCGGCGCTGTGTGGGCAGTAGGGCGAGCACCGCACCCGGGGGCCGGGCAGGCACTGGCAGACGCGGCAGGGCCCCGAGCGCCAGCGCTCCCCGAGCGCAACGGGAGCGGCCCTGGTGCTCGCACGCCTGGCACGGCTCCGTCTGGCACCTGCGGGAGGGGACGTGGAGGGGACCTGCTGCTGCCACCACCCTCCCCGTGCCCGCTCACCGTGGCCTCACCTGCGTGCCTTGCGGTAGATGCCGCGGCACTGCCGGCCAGCCCCGCGCGTGCCGGGGTGGCTGGGGCTGCGGAAGGACCACTGGATGCTCTGCACGCCGCAGGGACCCAGGCACTCGCCCCAGGGCGACCAAGGGGACCAGCTGCAGCTCACTGCGGGCACAGAGGGGGGGGTGAGAAGGGGGTCCCGGCACCCTCCCCGAGGTGGGGCGCGGCGCAGGGCGCACCGGTGCAGGCGGGGTTGTGTCGGCAGCGCCGGGGTTGGCCGTCCAGGCAGGTGCAGAGGCGGCAGTTGAGCTTCACGCGCTGCCCCGGCCAGTAGCGCAGCCCCTCCACCTCGCAGCGGCACTCCCGCGGGCGCACGCAGCCCCGCTCGCCGTCCAGCACGAGGCCCTCCGGGCACCAGCACCCTGCGGGAGGGCGGCGGGTGGGTGGGTGGGCACCCACCGCGGAGACCCCCGAGCCCAGGAGGTTGTGGCACATCTGGGGAGGGGGCTGGTGGCCGGGGGTCGGTGCCACCCTGCGGCCCCCGGACTCACCTGGGGTGCACGGCTGCTCCCGGGGGCACTGCGCGCGGCTGGCGAGGTCGGCGCAGGACGCGGGGCAGGGGGAGCAGGGACGGTGCTGCAGCCCCCCGGGGCAGGAGGCGGGGGGGCACCCGTCCTGCTGGCACGGGCCTGGGGTGGAGAAGCGGGGTCAGGGCTGTGGGAGCCCCCGGCAGGAGGAGCTGGGGGCTGGGGGGGGTCATGCACCTATCTCCAGGGTGGCGGGGGCCGTGGCGGGCAGCGCGGCGCAGGGCTGGCCCCCGTCCCGGGGGGGCAGGCAGTGCCGCTGGCGCACCACCACCCCCTCGCAGCCCCCCGTGCAGTTGGACCAGGTCGCCCACTCGCTCCAAACGCCGTCCACTGCGGGCAGAGGGAGGGGTGAGGGCAGGCGGCCCCCCCCGGGGAACCCCAGATTTGGGACTCCCCTCCTCCACAGCCTCCCCCCAGGCAGCCCTGGCTGTGGGAACCCCGCTGGGCGCACCAAGCGACCCCCAAATCCCCTGGGCAGCCCAGGTCATGGGGACCCCCAGGTCCCTTGGGCAGCTGCAGCCATGGGAAGCCCCCCCCCAAGCAGTGCTGGCTGTGGGAGCCCCCCCAGTCCCTGGGGCAGCTCTGGCTGTGGGACCCCCCCAGATCCCCTGTGCACTGGGAACCCCCCGGGTGTTCCCAGCAGCCATGGACACGGGAACCCCCAGACCCCCTGGGCATCCCCGGCCACGGGCACCCCCAGATCCCCCAGACACCCCAGCCACACGGACCCCCCAGCCCCCCCGCCCCACGCGCAGCCCCTTGCCCACTCACCGGGGCAGGCGGTGCTGAAGCAGGGCCGTGCCTGCGTGGCCTCGCCATGGCACTGGTGCAGCACATCGGGGCCCTGCTGGCTGCAGCCCCGTGCACGCAGCTGCTGGCCGGGGCCGCAGGAGCGGCTGCAGGCACCCCAGGGTGCCCAGGGCCCCCAGTGCCCGCAGTCCCTCTCATCCGAGGGCACCCATCCTGAGGCCGCGTCCCCGTCCCCGCAGTCCGGCATCCCGTTGCAGACCTGCGGTGCGCGGCGATGCTGAGCCCCCCCGGCAGGGCAATGGGGAGGACCCCACGGGGCCCCCACCACGGCACAGGGCACGAAGGGGGGGTCCCCGTCCCGTGGCCGTACCTGCTTGAAGGCGACGCACTCGCCGTCCCCGCAGGCGTACTCGGTGCAGGGACCCCCCGTCCGGTTCCTCCCCTCGGTGGGGACGTGGCTCTCTGCGACAGGGACAGGGCTGTGGGCACACACCGGGCCCCCCAGCCCCAATACACCTCCCACCCCCCCTTCCCTCACCACAGGCCAGCTCGTCCTCGCCCTGGGGACAGTCGAGGCTGCCGTCGCACACCCTGGACGCGTTCACGCAGACGCGGTCGTTGCACACGAAGTGCCCCGGGCATGGCGGGATCTGGGTAGAGCCTGCCCCAGGGACACAGCCCCATCAGGTGTCACCGCGCTGGGACGGGTCCCCTGCACCACTCTGGGGACCCTAGGGGGGTGCGGAGCCTCGCTGTGCCCCCCCAGAGGGCGTCCCAGGGGATGGGGACCCTTGGGGACCCGCGGTGCCTCACCGCAGGTGTCGGCGCTCTCGTCGGAGTGGTCAGGGCAGTGGGGGACGCCGTCACAGAGGTGGCCATGGGGGATGCAGTGGGCGCCCAGGGCGCAGGGGAATTGCCCCAGCCCGCAGCTCCGGTTGCAGCCCAGCTCGTCGCTGCCGTCCAGGCAGTCGGCCTCGCCGTCGCACAGCCAGCCCCGCGGCGTGCACTCCCCGCTCCGGCACGGGAACTCGTAGGGACCACAGGCGGGAGCTGGAGGTGGCACCCCGGGGTGCCACAGTGAGCAGGGACCCCGTGCAGCGTCCCCACGCGTCACCCCCCGGAGCTGCAGGGCCTCTCCGTCCCAGCCACAAGTGGGGTGCTCCTGGTGAGCCCCCCAGACACCAGGACATAGCAGGGTGCAGGGGACACTCATGTCCCTCACCTGCTGTGCCGTTGGCAGGCGCCGTGGGCAGCTGGGCAGGCACGGGAGTGGCCCAGGACACGATGCAGCGTGCGGGGCTCTCGTCCCAGCCGTCCCTGCAGTCCCAGACGCCGTCACAGAGCTTTGCCTGGGCCATGCACGAGCCGTCGGGGCACGGGAGCTGTCCTGGGGCGCAGGTCACCCGGCCTGCAGGGAAGGGGACGGTCCCCTGGGGCGATGCCACCACGGCGTGCTCATCCCCGCGGGTGGCACGGCCACGTCCCCTCACCTGGGCAGAACGCCTCGTCCGTGCCAGCCGTGCAGTCCTCCGTCCCATCACAGACAGCAGCCAGGGGCAGGCAGAGGCCGTCGGGGCACTGGAAGCGGCCGGCGGGGCAGACGCAGTCCCGCTCGTCGCTGAAGTCCCCGCAGTCGTCGTGCCCGTCGCAGCGGTGCGGGTAGGGCACGCAGCGCCCTGCTGCGCAGCGGAACTCCCCGGTGCCGCAGGTCGGGCTGCAGCCTGCGGCGACAGCGGGCAGACCCCCACCATGGGGCAAGGACCCCCCCCCAAGGGGGACAGGGGCGTTGGGGCACCCTCACCACAGGGCACGGGAACACGCGGAGCCATCCGCAGCGTGCTGGGGCCGCTCACCTGCCTCATCCGAGTCGTCGGCGAAGCCGCAGTCCAGCTCCCCGTCGCAGACACGTGCCCGGGGGATGCAGCGGCCGCTGGCGCAGCGGAACTCCGGGGGGGCGCAGGCGGGCGGGGGGCAGCCGCCCTCGTCGGAGCCGTCGGCGCAGTCGGGCACGCCGTCGCAGCGGGCGCCCCAGGGCACGCACTGCCCCCCGGCGCAGCGGTGCTGGTGGGGGGCGCAGCGCGGGGCGCAGACCTCGTCCGAGCCGTCCCCGCAGTCGTCCTCGTTGTCGCAGAGCCAGGCGCCCGGCACGCAGCGCCCGCTGGTGCGGCAGGGGAACTCCGAGTCGGGGCAGCGGGGCTGGGGCGGGCAGGGCTGGGCGGTGGGCGCGCATTGCCACAGCCCGGCCGCGCACGTGCTGCGGGGTGGCCAGGGCTCAGTCCTGGTGCGTGGTGCCCGCCTGCCTGCTCTGTACCCGGTGCCGCGGCGGCACCAGGGATGGGGACACCCCCCACCCGCACCCCACTCACCAGTTCTTGCAGCCCTGCTGCACCCCGGCGCCGGGGGGGAAGGCGATGCCCTCCCAGACGCACGGGCACTCGGCGGGGTCGATGCAGCTGCCCTCTGCCCCCAGACAGAGAGGTGTTGGTGAGCACGGCGTGGGCCATCCCCACGGCAGCCCCACGGCGGCCCCACACTCACCGTGCAGCACCTTCCCCTCGGGGCAGAAGCAGCCCTCCAGGCACGACATGGTGTCGCAGTGCTCGGGCAGCTCCAGGCCGAAGTTTTGGCAGGTCTGGGGGCAGGGGGGGCCGCAGGCGCTGTACTCCTGCCCCCCGTCACACTGCATGGCTGTAGAGGCAGGGGGGTAAAGGGGGCTGTATCCTGACAGCCCTGGGGCGAGCAGGACCCCCAGCCCGGACCCCCCCAGCCCATCCCTGGCGCTGGGGACGGGGACTCACGGCACAGGTCCTGGCTCCTCCATCGGATGTGGACGCCGCGCTGGCCGCACTCCTCAGCGTAGGTGGCGATGGCCGTGCACAGGCACTCGCAGTCCCCCCCGGAGTCACAGCTGCCAAAAGGGCACAGCGGGGTGGTGCTGCGGTGGGGACAGGCAGGAGGGGGCTCGGGACCCCTCCCAGGGGGTGTCTGCGGCCCAGCACCTACCCGCAGGCATCGAAGACGCACCAGTCGTAGAAGCGCTGGCACGGCACCTCCTCGTGGCAGGGCGCAAAGAGCCGCTGCGTGAGGACGCTGCAGCGCTTGCGGGCCCACGTTGCCCGGTGTGGGTTCTCCTAGGGGAAAGCTGTCACCACCACGGGAAGGAGCCCCCATTCCCACACCATCACCCCCAAGCACCCTTCCCTCCCCCTCCATCCACCCGCAGCGGGCGCCTCCATCCCGTCCCGCTCCGTACGGTGCAGGGGTGCTGCGTGTCCGCGCCGTCCACCTCGGGGCAGAGCAGGCTGACGCGCCAGGAGTTGCCGAAGAGCTCGGCGGTGGGCTCCAGCACGCCCTGCCGGCTGGCCAGGTCGTTCTCCGCATCACGGTCAAAGTTCCCGCAGAGCCCGGCCACGCGGCCCCGGTGCTGTGGGTGCAGCCGGACGTACACCCGTGTGCCTGGGGATAGGATGGGGCACGGCTCCAAGCAAACTGGGGGCTGCTAAATGTCCCCACACGGTGTCCTGCGTCCCCCCCGGGTCTCACCTCCGTCCCAAAGCACCGTCAGCCCCAGGCGGGACAGCAGGAGCAGGAAGAGGCCGGCGCGCTGCAGCGTCAGCCCGCTCCCGCTGTAGGTTTTGGGGGGCCGCACCGAGACCCCGTTCACCGTCACGTCCCTCCCTGCGGGGCAGCGGGGCTGTGAGGGTGGCCGTGTCCCCCCCCACACACCCTGCATCCACCCCTCCTGCAGCGCGGGGCCGCCCCTCACCTCGCAGCATGTGCACCACGGTGTTGCCCAGCGCCACCACCACCGACTTGGTGCAGGTGACGCCGCTGGAGCCGCAGGGCACGTTCTCGGCGGTGACGGCGAAGAGCCCGCCGGCCTCGCGCACCAGCACGTACTCGCAGTCCCCCAGGAAGGAGAAGGCCTTCCCGTCGAAGGTGATGTAGTGCGGGTCCCCCGTGGCCACGCAGGTCCCCGTGCAGTCCTCGCCGCCGCACCGCCACCGCTGCCGCCGGCACACGCTGGGGGCACGGAGCTGAGCGCGGGGGCCGTGGCAGCCCCGCGCCGCGGTGCTGGGCTGGGGCTCACCAGGTGTTGCAGTCCCGGACGATGGTGTCGTTGGGCTGGTAGAGCCGCCCGTTGTGCTGGCACGGACACTCCTCCGGGGGCACGCAGCGCTCGTCCTGCGGGCGTCAGAGCCGTGTGAGCCCACCCCGGGTGATGCGTGGGGACACCCGGGCACGGGTGCCAGCACACGAGCTGGGAAATGCCCGGCTCCTGCTGCCCCCCACGGCCCTCTCCAGCCCCTTATAGCCCAGCTCTCCAGTGCCCCATGTCCTTAAGACCGAATTCCCCAATGCCACACATTCCCCAGCTCCCCAGCACCCCACATCCCCTGCACCCCTCTCCCCAACATCCCACCTCCCCCAACCACCTCCCCAGTGCCTCCCGTGCCCCATCCCTGAGCCTCCCAGTCCCCAGTGCCCAACCCCTCCCGGTGCCCACCCACGAGGGCAGCAGAGCTGGGGGGGCACCCACCAGGAAGACGGTGCCTGGGGGGCAGACGCAGCCGTCAGCAAGCCCCGGGCAGGTCCCGTTGGGCTCGGTGCTGTCGCAGGTGCGCAGGCAGGACCCGACGGCGTAGACCAGGTCCCCGGGGCAGAAGGCAGCCTCGGGGCAGGGGGCATCGGTGCAGCTCCAGGAGCCCGCGGCGCAGACGCTGGGGTGGGCAGGGGGGGCTGCGGTGAGGGCCAGCACCCCCATGTGGGGCACCAGCCTCAGGGGGGTATGGGGTGGGTGGGATGGATGGGACCCCCCCAGCCAGCCCCGTGCTGGGGTCCACAGCATGCCCAGCGCCCCTGGGGCCCCCCGAAATGCTGCTCGCAAAGGGAGGTGGCCTCCAGCAGCACCCAGGTCCCCACACGGCTATGGGCTTGTCCCTAGCCCCAGGAGGGCAGCTGGAGCCTGGAGTTTGGCCCCCAGCCCCAGCAGGGGTCTGAGGACAGCGTCTTCAGAGGTGACAACGGCGCCACGTGGCAGGGACATTCAATGAAACCCACCTATCCTGCCGCACCGTCACAAACAGGCCATAGGGTGATTTCATCAGGTGTCTCCTGCCACCACCTCACACCTCCGGCACCGTCCTGTCCCCATCCGGTCCCTGCTGCCACCACGTCCCCACAGGCTGTCCCCTGGGGCAGCCCATCGCCCCCCGATGACACCGGAGCCTGGGGACACAGAGCCCGGGGTCCCCGCGGCACGCACCAGGCGTTGCAGCCCTGCCGGATCTTGCTGCCCGCTGGGTAGAGCTCGCCACCGTGCCGGCAGGGACAGACGTCCTTGGGGACACACTGCCCGCCGTCATCCAGCACCAGCCCCTCGGGGCAGTTGCAGCCGGAGACGCAGAGGCCGTCGAGCTCGGGGCAGGAGCCGGCCCCGTCCAGGCGCAGGTCGGCACAGGTCCTGCCGCAGGGGCTGCTGCACTCCTGGAACACCTGGCCCCCGCCGCACTGAGCGCCTGCAGGGATGGATAAGGTGCAGTGACTGAAGGCAGCCGCCCTGCCCTGCCCTGCATCACCATATGAACCCACAGTGCCCGGCCCCAGAATGTCCTGGCCATCTCATGTCCCGTGCCATCCCCATCTCATTCATCCCATCCCCATCTCCATCCCCATCCCATCCCCATCCCATCCCATCCCCATCCCATCCCATCCCATCCCATCCTATCCCCATCCCATCCCCATCCCCATCCCATCCCATTAGTCCCATCCCCATCCCATCCCTATCCCCATCCCATCCCATCCCATCCCATCCCATCCCATCCCATCCCATCCCATTAATCCCATTAATCCCACCTCTTCCCATCCCCAATCCCATCCCATCCCCATCCCATCCCCATCCCATCCCATCCCATCCCCATCCCATCCCATTAATCCCATCCCCATCCCATTCCATTAATCCCATCCCCATCCCATCCCATCCCCATCCCATCCCCATCCCCATCCCCATCTCATCCCCACCCCACCCCACCCCACCCCGCACCACAGAAGCTCTGGTTCCTCCAGGACAGGACCGCTCCGGCGCACTGCCGTGCGTAGGCAGCCAGCGCGGGGCACAGGCACTGCTTGCCGGCCGGGCAGGCGCACACATCGTAGAGGCAGAGCTGGTGGAAGGGCTCCCTGTCCACGAGGTGGTGGCAGGGCTGGGGACACAGGGAGGGGACACATCAGACCGTGCACACCGCGGTGCCGGCTCCTGGCCAGGCGCGGGGCTGCTCGGCACCTGGAAGGGCGCGCCGTGCAGGACGGCGCAGGCGGCGGCCGCGAGCTCCCGGCGCGGGGCGTAGGTGCTGCAGGGCTCGAAGGGGACGGGGCCGAGCACGGGGCAGGCGCTGGACACCCGGTACTTGTTGGCAAAGGCGGCGACGCCGCCCTCCACGTCCCCTGCCGGCGTGGCGAACTCGTCCCCCTGGTCCCAGTTGTAGGTGCCGCAGAGACCCCGCACCTGCGGCACGGGCACAGCGCTCGGGCACGGTCTGGGTGCCTGGCGAGGGTGCGAGGGGGCAGCGGCACCCAGAGGGGCTCACCTTGTTGGCGAAGACAGGCTGGAGGGTGATGTACACCGCGGGGGTCTCCAGCCCCCACAGCACCTGGGTGCCAAAGGCCTGGAGCAGCAGGAAGGAGGAGGACGCTCGGCGCACTGTCAGCGCGGCGCTGGCAAAGGGCAGCGGCACCTCCCGCCCGTTCACCTCCACCTCGCCTGCACGGGGAGAGCAGAGAGGGGGGGTGTGGGTGCGTGGAGCCCCCCCAGCCAGTGCCCGTCACCCTTTTGCCCCCCGTCCTGTGTCACCTGTGCTGCGCAGCCGTGCCGAGGCGCCCTGCACGGTGACGGAGAGCACCCGGAGGCAGCTGAGGGGCTGGCGGCCACCACAGGCCTCCTGCTCCGCCGTGATCAGCAGCGTCCCCTCCACGAAGTCCTGCGGGCAGAGAGCACGCTGAGCACCCCCCCTCACCGTGCACCCCCTCCCCAAACCCCCTCGATCCTGACCTGCACCAGGATGTACTCGCAGGCGCCCGGGAAGGAGAAGCGCCGCTGGTCGAAGGTGACATAGTGCAGGTCCCCCAGCACCGCGCACTCCGCCGCGCACCGGTCCTGGGTGCAGAGCCAGCGGCCCCCCTGGCACGTGCTGCGGGGACAGGGACAGTGCAGGGGACACCGTGTGCCCCCTCACACTGTTTTTTCCCCCTTTCTGCCCCCTCCCCAGCACTCACCACCGGTTGCAGCGCTGGCGGATGCTCTGCCCCGGGGCGTACTGCCGGCGGCTGTGGAGGCAGGGGCAGGCGCTCTGGGGGACGCAGCCCCCCCCGGCCAGGTACAGCCCCGGGGCGCACTCGCAGCCGCTGGCGCAGTCGTCCCGGCAGTGCCCCTCCTCGGCAGCATCCATGGTCACACAGCTGGCAGGGCAGGAGGACACGCAGTCCGAGTACCGCTGCCCGTGGCCGCACTGCCGCTCTGTGGGGCACCGGGGCACAGCTCAGCCACATCCCAACACATCCCAACACATCCCAATACATCCCAACACATCCGTCCCACCATGTCCCACCGTGTCCCACCACATCCCACCGTGTCCCACCACATCCATCCCACCAAGCCCGCCACCCACACAGCCAAGCCATCTGGCTGTGGGTTCAGCTCCGAGGCAGCAGCACCGCTCCCCCCAGCACCCCAGGCCGCAGAGGGAAGGAGGAAGGGGTCGGGGAATGGGATTCACTCGGCTGAAAGCAGCTCCCTTTGCAGGGGTGCTGCCCTGGGCAAGGGGACCATGGGGGACAGGGGCAAGCAAGAGCCACCAGAGCGCACACACACCCCACCAGGGTGCATGCACACCCCATCAGGGTGCCCACGAGCTCCGTGGGTGCTGGCAGCACACAGCGGGGTAGGGGGAGAAAAAGGGGCTGGGGACCCGAGCATCCTTGGGCACGTCCCTACCGCAGAAGCCCGGTCGGCGCCAGTCGATGTAGGCTTGCCGCTGGGCGCAGTCCCGCACGTAGCCCGCAAAGGTGTCGCAGACGGCGGGGGGTGGTGAGGGTCCCGCGCCCCCCTCCCGGCAGTGCACATCCAGGCAGGCCTCGTAGAAGCCGTGGGGCTCGACCTGGTGCAGGAGGCAGTGTCAGGGTGGTGGGGCCGTGCGCCCCCAGCCCCGCGGAGCCGGTGCCACTCACCGCGCCGTGGCACTGGCTGAAGGGCTCGGTGAGCAGCTCCCCGCAGACAGCCTCGGCCGCCCGCCGTGCTGCACTGCCTGCTGCACAGCCTGGGCCGGGCTCCACCGCGTCCCTGCAAGAGAGCTGTGCCCGGGTGGGGGGCATCAGAGCGGGGGCAAACCCATGAGGGCCCCCCCAGCACCCCGCCGTTGGGAATGGGGTTGAGGTGACAGCCCCAAAGAGCCCAGCTGGGTGCTGGGCACGGTGCCCCGCTCTGCTCGGCCACATCCACTTCGTTTCCCAGCTCTGCCCAGCCCCGGTACCTCGGAGCTGGCATCGGGGATCCTCCAGGAGTTCCCAAAGCTGGCAGCAAACGGGGCCACGTCCCCTCCGACCCGCAGGAAGTCATCTGCGGGCAGGGGATGCCACGGATGCACCACCCGTCCTCGGCACGGCCACCCCTGGGACTGCCACTGCTGCGCCATGCAGGGTGCCAGCGAGGGGCCGGCCTTACCGGCAGGGTCGTCGTTGTAGGGGCCGCAGAGCCCCCGCGTGCTGCCCCAAAGCTCGGCGCTGACCGTCACGTAGCTCGTCCCGTGCCCGTCCGCCTTCACGCGCACGCCCAGCCCGCTCTCCACAGCCACGAAGTCCCCGAGCCAGGTGATGCTGATCCCTGTGAGGACAAAACCAGGGTCAGCAGGGCACGGGGACGGGGAGGGGACCCGGTGGGGCTCCGCTGCAGGTGGCCCCCCTGAGCTGGCACTGTCCCCCTGCAGCACCTCGTGCCACAAGGCACCAGGTCCCCAGCGGTGCCACATGGGGACAGGAGAACCCAGCTGCCCCTCACCGCCGTGCAGGTGGGGCTGTCCCTCCGGCACCCCCACGCCGTTCACGGAGACGTTCCGGCCCCGTGCCACCACCGTGTCCAGCCCAAATGTCATGCGCAGCACCTGCGGGACAGAGGCCGTGAGCAGGGGGACAAGGGGGGCATGGCAGGGACCCAGCAGCCACGGATATTGTGGCACAAAGCGGGGCTGGAACCTCTGCCCCCGGGGTGACAATCCATGGCTAACCCCAGCCACCCTCTCCATCCACCCCGTGCACAGCTCCCCGTCGCGTGCAGCCCCGGGGGTGGCCGGTACCTGCGGGCTGCCCATGGCGATGGTGACAGCCCAGGTGCCATCTGCGGAGGCAGCCAGGCTGTAGGCACACTCGCCCTGGAAGTGGAAGTGCCTCCCGTCGAAGCTGCGGTACCGGGAGCCGGCCCAGGCGAGGCAGCTGGCGGCAGGACGCTGGTGCCGTGCGGCCAAGCCCCGCGGAGCTGCGGGCAGGGGCACGTCTCCTGTGCCGGGGGACGAGCACCACTCAGCACGTGCCTGGCAGAGCCCCGCGCCCGTCCCCCTGCAGCTCGGGGCCCCCAGACCCACCGGCGAGGGGCTGGTGGGCGCAGGCGAAGCAGAGCGCCGAGGAGGCGTTCCTCCAGCTGTGCCCCCAGGGCTGGCGGCAGCACTCGGCCATGCTCACGGCGGAGAGGTTGCGGGCGCCCGGCGCGTCCTGGCACTGCCACCCGGCGTAGCAGTGCCCCAGCGAGCCTTCCCCTGCGGCAGAGGGATGCAGCTCGTCCCCGTGGCACTGCAGTGGTCCCCCTGCTGCCCGCTAAGCCCGGCGTGCAGGGGACCACGGTGCCACCACGCCTCTGCCACCCCCTACCCTCGGTGCAGCGGGGGCCGCTCCAGCCGGCGCAGCAGGCGAGCACCGTGCGGTTCCTCACCACCGGCCGCGTCTCCGGGGGTCTGCGGGGCCAGGGGAGCCCTGGAGTCAGGCTGAGAGCGAGGAGCACGGGGACAGGCATCCCCTGGTGCCCCCTGCCCTCCCCGACACCGCGCACCCCCTGGAGCTCACTTGTAGACGTAGCACATGGGGGTGCCGGAGCCGGGCTGGGCGCTGGCAGGGGGGACACCGCGGTCCCCTCCGTAAGCCTGGCGCATGCGGTCCCGGTCGATCCTCCAGCCCGCCAGGCTGTACTGGTACATGCTGGGGCAGGGCACCACGTCCTCACGCCGGGGGGACACCACCTCCTCCTCCGTCACCGGCACCGTCTGCTGGCACCACCGCCTGCCACGGCACCCGGCCACCCGCCGGCGTCACCGGGAGCCTGCGCCAGCCCGGCCCCGCTCTCCCCACGCAGGACTCACCCCTTGGCAGCCTCGGCTGCAGCCCAGAGCAGCAGTGAGGCCAGGATGCCCGTGCCCATGCCACCGGGCTGCTGGGGCCGTGCCATCCCCGCCGTGGCTCGCCGCTCCCTGCGAGCGCCGGCCAACCTTTGGAGAGGAGGATTTGGTGGTGGTGTTGCTGGAGAGCCCACAGAGCCTGGGGAGTGCCCAAACTTTCCCCCCGGGGAGGGTCCCTGCTCTCCTTCACCTCTGCATTCACCTCTCCTTCACCTCCCTCCCCTCCCTGAGGGTCCCGGTGATGGGGACAGGGTCCCAGACCCCATGGGTGTGCCCAGGGGGTGCCCCCTGCTCGGTGGGACTGTGCCGGGGCTGGAGCTTGGGGGACGGTGCCCGATGCCCCCCGCTCCCAGAAGAGCCCCTCACCTGGGGCTGCCCGGACCCGCAGCGCTCCGTCCTCTGTCCCCGGACCTCTCGCAGCCCCAAAATCGCCCCAAGGGGCAGCTTTTTATCAGGTGGGTCCGGCCGGCCAGGGCCAGCTGCGGGGCTGGCGATTGGGCCCAGCTGCCTGCCGTGGGGACCCCCCCGTGGCCCCAGGGGAGGCCGATGCCGTTTCTAGGGCAAAACACTGCGGATTGGTGCCCCTGCAGCAGCTGTGCCCTGCCTGGCATCCTGCCCCACGGCTCCCCTGCCCCAGACACGGATGCTTCTGATCCCCACGTCCTGGTCACGCTCATCCCTGCTAGGAATGCAGGGGGGGGGGAGCACATCTCAGCCCCCAGACCCACAGCAAAAGGGCCCCACAAGGACAGGGACACCTCAGGGCAGCCCCACAAGCCTGTGTCCCTGCCCCACAGCCCTGCGTCCCCCCAAGTCCCCGTGCTCCACAGCCCCAGCCCGGGGGGACCCCAGCCCCACAGCTCCCTGCTGGCTGCTCCCTGCCCCTCGTTGGCCCCCTGCCCATCTCCCAGCCCCAGAGCCACGTCTCCCTGTGTCCCCAGAGCCACGTCCCCATGTCCCCATAGCCATATCCCTGTGTCCCCATAGCTGTGTCCCCCTCTGTGTCCCCATGCCTGTCTCCCTGTGCCGTGTCCCCACGCCCCTGTCCCTGTGCCCCTGTCCCTGTGCCCGTGTCCCCGTGTCCCCACGCCGCTGTCCCCTCCAGTGCCGGGTTCAGCCCCAGGCAGCTGCTCAGCTCAGCACGGCATGGCTTGGCATGGCTCGGCACGGTACAGCATGGCTCATCTGGGATTGGCATGGCACATGACAACACGGCACAGCACGGCATGGCGTGGTATGGCACGGCTGGCACAGGTCAGCTCGGCTTGGCACAGCTTGGCATGGCTCGGCACGGCTCAGCACAGCACGGCCCGGCATGGCTTGGCTCAGCTTGGCATGGCACAGGGCAGCTTGGCACGGCTCGGCACAGCCCGGGACAGTTTTGTTCAGCTTGGTTTGGCACAGCTCAGCACGACCCAGCACAGCTTGGCTCTGCTTGGCATGGCACAGGGCACCTTGGCACAGCTCGGCACATCCCAGGACAGTTCAGTTTGGCACGGCACAGCTTGGCTCAGCTTGGCATGGCACAGGGCAGCTTGGCACAGCTTGGCACAGCCTGGGACAGTTTGGTTCAGCTTGGCTTGGCACAGCTCAGCACGGCTCAGCACGGCCCAGCACAGCTTGGCTCAGTTTTTAATGGCACAGGGCAGCTTGGCACGGCTTGGCACATCCCAGGACAGTTCGTTTTGGCACAGCTCAGCCCGGCACGGCTTGGTACGGCTCAGGACCGCTCGGCACCGCTCAGCTCGGCTCGGCACGGCTTGGCATGTCACAGGGCACCTTGGCACGGCTCGGCACAGCCCGGGACAGTTTGGTTCAGCTTGGCTTGGCACGGCTCAGCACGACCCAGCACAGTTTGGCACAGCTTGGCACATCCCAGGACACCTTGGCACAGCTCGGCACATCCCGGGACAGTTCATTTTGGCACAGCACAGCCCGGCACAGCCCGGCACGGCTCGGCACGGCTCGGCACCGCTCGGCACGGCTCGGCTCGGCTCGGGGCGGCGCCGCTCGGCGGGCGTGCTGCCGGGAGCTGTAGTCCCGCTGCCCGCCTGTGCCGGTGCCCCGGGGCCGGGGCCGCGCGGCGGCGGCGAGGGGGGAAGCGGCGGGGCCCCGGGCGCGCTCCCGGCTCCGTCCCGGTCCCTCCGGGCGGCGGCGGCGGCGGCGGCGGCGGGGGGGACCCCGGCGGGGCGGGGGGGGACCGGCGGCCACCGCGGGCGGGCGGGCGGGCGGCGGGGCCGGGCCCGGTGGCGGCGGCGCAGGTAGGGGCGGCGGAGGGGGCCCGGGGACACGGAGAGGGGCGCGGGGGGGGGAACGGGAACGGGAATGGGAACGGGAACGGGGCCGGGCCCCGCTCGGCGGCGAGCACCGGGGGGCGGGGGGGGGTGGGGGAGGCGCGCCCCCGGGGGCTGGGTGCGGGGCTGAGGGGGCTGGGGGGGGGTTTGGGGGGTTATAGGGGAGGTATAGGGGGTTATGGGGGGTTATAGGGGGGTTATAGGGGTCGTGGGGCTGGGGACAGTGGGGTGGGGGAGCCAGGGGGCAGTGGGGGGCACGGGGGGACATGGGGCAATTGGGGGGGACAGAGCAGGGCTGGGAGGGGCTGGGGGGGCACAGGGGCAGTGGGGGGCAAGGGGGGGACATGGGGCAATGGGGGGGACAGGGCAGGGCTGGGGGGGGCACAGGGGCAGTGGGGGCACGGGGGGGACATGGGGCAATGGGGGGGACAGGGCAGGGCTGGGGGTCGGTGGGGGGCACAGGGGTGGCAGGGGGCACGGCCCCCTCGGGGTGCCCGGGATGGGGCAGCAGTGCTGGTGCCGTGTCCCCGCTGGGGGCGCTGGGGGTGAGGCTCCTGCTCCCCAAGGCCGGGGGGCTCCAGCTGCTCCCCTCTGCTTTTCCCAATGCCCCCTGCAGGGGCTGAGCCCCCCCCTGAGTGCCAACGGGAGCGGCCGCTGAGGACGGCACCATGAGGGAGAGCTTCGACGCCCTGCTCGCCCTGGGTAAGGCACCGGCACCGAAACCCACACCGGAGGCTCTGGGTTTGCGCCCGTGCCCGCTGCAGAGCCACCAGCTCGGGGGCCCGGCCAGGCGGTTGGGTTTTGGTGTGCGGGGCCCGGGGGGGAGCCAGGAGCCGGGATTGGGAGCCAGAGCCACCCCGGTTCATCCCGGTGCTGTCCCACGCAGGCGTCCCCATCACCAAGCCGGAGCCGGTGCCGCACACGGAGCAGGCGGAGGAGCCGCGCACCCAGGCGCCGGTGGAGGAGACGGAGGCAGCGGGCTGCGCCGGCTCAGGTTGGTGCCAAAACCCTGGGACCCCTGGATCTGGAGGGGCCCCCGGCTTTACCACGCTTTCTCCTGGCAGCGAGGCTGCTGGTCCCCAAGGCGGAGGCGCTGCCTGAGGGCGATGGCGAGGAGCAGGCGGGCGGCGGGGACGCGGGGGCCGTGCAGGGGCACGGCAGCCTGGAGCTCGGCTGCTCAGGTGAGGTTCATGTTCCGGCACCGCCAGCTCGTGGCAAACCCTCCAGTTGGCACGGTGCGGGCACGCTGGGGGCACACGGTGAGAATCACTGGGTTCCCATGGCGGTGCCGCCCAGCGCGCCGACCGCGTCCCCACGGCCCCGCTCTGTGCCCCGCAGAGGACTGGCTGGTGCGGAAGGTGAAGGTGGAGGACGAGGACGAGGAGTGGCCGGCCGGCCTCAGCGCCGAGGCCCTGCTGGCGGGGCAGCTCCCAGGCAGCGCCTCCCCGCCCGCCGCGGGCGCCTGCAAGCCGGAGCCCCCCAGCCCCGGGGAGCCGGCGGAGCTGGGCTACGGCGCGCTGCCCGCCTTCGCCTGGCCGCTGCTGGGCGAGGGCTTGGCCGGCCCCGGCGCCTGCCAGCACTGCTGCTGCGCGGCGCAGCCCCGGCCGTGCGGGCAGTGCGGCTCCCCGGGCCCCCCGCGCCCCTTCGCCTGCGCCCAGTGCGGGAAGGGCTTCGGCAAGAAGGCGCACCTCACCCGGCACCTGCGGGTGCACACGGGCGAGCGGCCCTACCCCTGCGCCCAGTGCGGCCGGCGCTTCCGCCAGAAGATCCACCTCCGCTCCCACCAGAAGACGCACACGGGCGAGCGGCCCTTCCCCTGCACCGAGTGCGGCCGCCGCTTCCGCAAGAAGACGCACCTGGTGCGGCACCTGCGCACCCACACCGGCGAGCGCCCCTACGCCTGCGCCTGCTGCGGCCGCAGCTTCGCCCACAAGCAGCACCTCCTGCGACACCAGCAGCTGCACGCCGAGCCGGCCGACGGCGCCGCGCTGCCGCCCGCCGAGCAGAAGCCCTTCCCCTGCCCCGAGTGCGGGAAGAGCTTCAGCTGGAAGAAGAACCTGACGTCCCACCGCCGGCTGCACCTGGAGGGGCGGCCCTTCGCCTGCGCCGAGTGCGGCCGCGGCTTCAGCGACAAGCGGCACCTGACGGCTCACCTGCGCGGCCACATGGGGCTGAAGCCCTACGCCTGCCCCCACTGCGAGAAGACCTTCAGCCACAAGCCCAACCTGACCACGCACCAGCGCACCCACACGGGCGAGCGCCCCTTCGCCTGCCCCGACTGCGGCCGCGGCTTCGCCCACAACCAGCACCTGCTGCGGCACCTGCGGGTGCACACGGGCGAGCGCCCCTTCGCCTGCCCCCAGTGCGGGCGCTGCTTCAGCTCCCGGCCCAACCTGATCGCGCACACCAAGGCGCACGCCGGCGCGCGCCCCTTCACCTGCGAGCAGTGCGGCCGCGGCTTCAGCCGCAAGTCCCACCTGGCGCGGCACCAGGCGGTGCACACCGGCACCCGGCCCCACGGCTGCGCCCAGTGCGGCAAGCGCTTCAGCTCCAAGACCAACCTGGCGCGGCACCAGGCCGTGCACACCGGCCACCGGCCCTACATCTGCACCCAGTGCGGCAAGAGCTTCAGCCGCAAGACCCACCTGCTGCGCCACGAGCGCACCCACGCCACGGCGCCCGCGCCCCGGCAGAGCTGGGCGGCCCCGGCCCCCGCCACCTGAGCGCCGGGAGCTCAGCCCCTGCGCCGGCACCGCGGTCGAGGAGAGGAACCAGCTGCTCCGACGTGGGACGTGCCGCCGGCTGCTGGCCCCCGTTGCAGTGCCCGGCTCCGGGGACCTGTGTGGCATCGGGATGGGGACAGGGACAGAGCTGTGCTCCTGCCGATGGGGACAGTGCAGGGCACCCGACGATGCTCTTGGCCCCGGCACCGGGACGCTGCGTCTGGGCTCGCTGCCCTTCTCCAGGAAGGGCCCAGCAAGGCGGCTCCAGCACCGGAGCACTGGCCTGTGGCAGGGCTGGTGGACCTCGGGCAGCGGGGCCAGCACCTGGGGGAAAAGCTCCCCGCAGCCGCACGGGGGGCACGAGCCCTGCTCCCAGCCCTGCCCAGGCCTGGCAGGCTCCCCTGTGGCAGGAACAATTCGTAAATGCCAATAAACCATCCTTTGCCAAGTGTCCCTGGGGATGTTGTGGGGCTGAGCAGGAGCCAAGGCTGCGCAGCGGGACGGCGTGCGGGGTGCCAGCACCGCGGGGCTGGTGGCATGCAGCAGAGCTTGGGGGCTCCCACCCCAAAACCCCTTGGCTGTAGGCAGGGCTGGGGTTCCCGGCCAGGTAGTGGTGCTGCAGGCTCTCCTGGCGCCGGCCACATGCCTGCGGGTTGTTTTTCCCCGTCCTGCGGCGCGCCGAGCTGAATCCGCGCTTGTTTGCTGCTGGAAGGGGGGAGAAAACACGAGCCTGGGGCCGCCACCGCGGGCGGGAGCCGTGCAGCAGCACACGTAAAAAGGTGCCTGGTGCCGAACCTCGGCGTGGGGCAGGGCAGGACAGGGCTGAGCCGTGCTGGCCGTGCCCTGCCGGCAGCATCCAGCTCCTGCTGGCTCTGGCACGGGAAGGAGACACCGGGCTCCCCACCGGGGATGCTGCCCCCACCCCAAATCTCAGCCGTGCCACGCGTTGCCCCATCCCCATCCCATCTCTCCATCCCTGGCAGCCGGGGACGGTGCCAGGAGGGCAGCAGGACAGCGGGGACGGGGCGAGCTGGCACATCCCCATCCCCTGGGTGCCCCCAGCCCCGGCAGCAGCTGGGGGGGGCTGGCGGTGGTGGTGCTGCATTTTATCTCCCCGCTGCAGCACCGCGGGGCTCCCGGCTGGGTTTCCTGTTATTGCTGCGGCCGGCACGGTGCTGGCAGGGCCGGCACCGCCGCGACGGAAGGGAGGGGGCCGGGGCCCTGCCGCTGCCGCCCTTCCCGTGGCCGCCAGGCACCATCCGGCCCCGGGACGGGGCTGCGGCCCCCCGGAGGGAAGGGTGGTGGGGGGCTGGTGTGGGCATCGGGAAGGGGTTCGTCACCGAGAGGTGGTCACGAATGGGAACAGGATCCCCAGGGGTGCGGCCACGGCACTGAGCCCGAGTTTTAGAAGCGTTTGGGCTCTGCTCTCAGCCACGGGTCTGAATTTTGGGCAGATCTGTGTGGTGCCAGGGGTTGGGCTCGGTGATCCCTGGGGGTCCCTTCCAGCTCGGGATGTCTCTGGGGACAGCGGTCACGGCGGGGCTGCGGCACGGGGGACGTGACCGGGGACACCGGTGGTGGCACAGGGACGTGACTGGGGACACCAGTGGTGGCATGGGGATGTGACTGGGGACACCGGTGAGGGCACGGCGGTGGCACAAGGACATCAGCCCCCGTTGCAGGCAGGGCCGTGGCCCTGTGGGTGCCCGGCAGCCGTGGGAGCAGCCCCGGCCAGTGAGCGGTGTGGGGGCTGGAGGACCCCGTCCATCCCTCTGTGCTGTCCGTCCGTCCGTCTGTCCTCCCCTCTGTCCCACCCATCCGTCCCATCTGTCTGTCCATCCTTCCATCCCGTCATTCCTCTGCCCCATCCGTCTGTCCATCCATCCATCCATCCACCCCCCCACCCACCCATCCATCCATCCATCCCCATCCCCCATCCCTCCGTCCGTCCGTCCATCCGCCCCATCCCATCCCCCCCCCCCCCCCCCTCCCCCCCCCCCCCCGGTGCCCTTCGGTCCCGGTGCTGCTCCCGGTGCCCCTCCCCCTCCATCACCATGGCAACGGGAGGCGGAGCCGAGGGGGCCTCCGGGAGCCGCCGTTTGGTGAGCGCAGGGGGGGTCCGGTGCTTGGAGAGGTGCGGGGGGGGACCCCGGTGTCTCCCCACCGCCCGCCCCGAGCACCCCACGGGGAGCCCTGGGGGGGGGCAGGAGGGGGTCCCACGGGGGGGGTCTGAGCCTCACGGGGGGGATCTGAGCCCCATAGGGGGGTCTTTTGGGGGGGGGGCCGTGCCGGTGCTGACCCTCGGGGTCCCCGCAGGGCGCAGGGCGCGGATGGAGGCGCACGGGGAGAAGGG
Organism: Netta rufina; assembly: GCF_964035555.1. Taxonomy (NCBI): domain Eukaryota; kingdom Metazoa; phylum Chordata; class Aves; order Anseriformes; family Anatidae; genus Netta; species Netta rufina. Next base: position 640,942 of record NC_140124.1, read on the forward strand.
CGAGGAGGGCGCGGGGCTGCGGATCACGGCGCAGCTGCTGAAGGCCAGAGCGGGCAGTTCGCCCTGGACTCCATCCTGCTGCTGCGGCTGCGGGGGCCGCGGCATCGCCGACCTGGGCTGCCTGGGCGACTGCGCCCACCTGGAGTGGCTGGACCTCTCCGGCAACGCCATCTCGCAGCTGGCCCCGCTGGCCGGCCTCAAGCAGCTGGCCGTCCTCAACCTCTCCCGCAACCGCGTCTCCAGCCTGGAGCCGCTGGGCTCCTGCGAGAGCCTCCAGAGCCTCAACCTGGCGGGCAACCTGGTCAGCAGCCTGCAGCAGCTGCGCTGCCTGGCCGGGCCTGCGGCGCCTGGAGAGCCTGCGGCTGCGCGACCCCCTGGGCCAGCTCAGCAACCCCGTCTGCGCCGCCGCCGCCGCCTACCGCGCCGCGCTGGCCGAGGCGCTGCCCGGCCTCAAGGCCATCGACGGCGAGCGGGTGTCGGGCCGGGGCAGCGAGCTCTTCCAGCTCTGCCGCGACCTCGACGGTTCGCCGGGTGCCGGCCCCGGCCCCGCGCCGCCCCACGCCGCCCAGCCCTGGGTGCAGGCGAGTTTTTGGGAGCCGCCGCCGCCCCGGCGCAGCTCCATCATCGAGGAGGCCTACAAGCAGTTCGGGGAGGCGCTGCAGGAGTGCCGCGAGCTCAGCCGGCGCGCCGACGACACCATCGCCCAGGCGGAGCGGGCGCTGAGCGTCCGCGCGGACCCCGGCTCCTTCGTCTTCTGAGTGCTCCTGGTCCCGGAGCCCCGCGCGCCCCCGGCCCAATTCCAGCCGCCCCCGAGGAGCCACGGGGCCGACCTCGCCTCCGGGCTGCTGCGGTGCCCGAGCCCCACTCCGCTGTGGCTCCTTCATCCGCCTCGTCGTGCTCCGTGCCCTCAGACCCTGGGGCAGATCCGGAGGGTCCCGAGCTCACGGCACCCATGGGTACCCGGGCTCCCCGTCCCTCCCACCGCAGCAGAGGAGCAGCTCACCTCCACGTCTGGCGGATTTTGGAACTGTCCCCGACCCCCCCGGCACGGTGGAGGAGCCGTGCTGCGAGGTGGGGATGGGGGCTGCAGGGTGGGGGGCTGCGGGCAGGGCTGGAGGGGTGTCAGGGGGCGATGGGGGCTGTGCAGTAAAGGTGTGGGGCTGTCCTCGGGGTCCCTGCTGCTTTGTGCTGCGTCCCGGTGCATCCCACATCCCTCCTGAGCCTGCCAGGGTGCAAGACCCACGGAGCAGAGCGTGCCCCGGGCTGGGGGCAGCGTGCGGGGGGGGTGACAGCCTCGGCAGAGCCCCCCCGGGCACCCACAGGAGTGGGGACGTGGAGCCCAGCCCGCCCCAGCAACCCTGAGTGGGAATGAGAGCGGAGACCAGCAGAGGCAGAGCTGGGGTTTACTGGTGCATGCGGACACTGCCTAGGCGTGGGGGGGTGTGTGGGGGGGTGGGGGCCGCCTGCAGGACGCCCCCTCCCTTCATTGCACAGCGCTGGGGGGCAGCAAGCTCGGGGGGCCGGGCTGGCCCCGGATCAGCATCCCTTAGGGCTGGAGGACGCGGCGTCTGGAAAGAGAGAGGGGAACAGGGGGGAGCTGAGAGCTGGCTGCGGGACGAGCCCCCCACCCCAGGCAGGGGCACCCGGGGGGAGGTGGGTGCCCGGGGGGGGCCGTCCCTGTACCCACCGTGGCCGGGGGGGGGCGGCCGCCCTAGGCCTGGTAGGCTCTGGAGAAGGCGAACATGCCGGGCAGGTAGAGCGCATCCGTCGACTTGCCGGCCTCCTCCACGGCCCTGCACTCGGCCTCGTCGCGCTGCTTTATCTCCTGCGGGGGCAGAGGGCGAGGGGGTGGCACCGGGGGGGGGGCACCTCCGGGACCCCTGTGAGTGCCCCGCAGCCCCCCAGAGCCCCCCCCCCCATGGCTCACCTTGACGGCCAGGTGGTGGCTGGGCGCGCAGTTGTGGTACTTGTCCAGCACCTTGGGGACATCGCTGTTGTCAAACTTGTAGCACGCCAGGCAGGCCGGCCTCCTCTGGGGACACAACGGGGTCAGCGGCGCTGCCCCCCAAGCCCCCAGCCCACCCCCGGCTCAGCCCCGATCCCCGCCGGCCCCGAGCCGGCCCCGAAAAAGGGGTTCGCGGGGCCGTTTTTGGGGGGACAAACCCGCAAACCTCACCCGGTTCTCCACCGCCTTGCAGTTCTGCGTCCTCTGCGCCCTCTTCCTGCAGTTGGTCTGCACGAGGTTGACGCGGAGCTGGACGAACGTCCCCGAAGGGTCTTGCTGGTGCGGGAGGGAAACGACCCCATAAGGGGCGGGGAGGGGGACACGGGGGGCACGGGCGGCTGGCTGGGGGGATATTTTGGGGTGCCCATGGGGTGAGAGAGGCAGGATCCGCCCGGGTGCAGCGAGGAAGGACCAGGAGGGACCCGAAAAGTCGGTGCTGCCCCCTCCCACCGCCCCCTGCCCCCTCCTGCTGCCACCGTCCCCGTGGGCGCAGGGACAACGGCCCCAAGGGCAAACCCAGCCCCAAATCAACCCGAGGCCCCGTGAGGGGTGAGCGGCCCCAAGGGGGGCGTCCCTAGGGCCCCCAAACCCCCGTGAGCACCGGGCAGCACCCGGGGGGGGGGGAGCTCCGGGGGGAACGGGACGGAGCCGAACCGGGGCTCCGCGTCCTAACCGGGGACACTGGGACGGGACGGAGCCGGACTGGGCCACCGCGTCCTGCCCCGTGTCCGCTCCCGGTGGTGCCGTGGTTAATGAGTAGCCGAGCCCCGCCAGCGCACCCTGCCCCGTGCCAACGGGCACGGCCGGCCCCACCGGGACACCGCGGGGCACCGCGGGGCACCCCCAACCCCCGGCCCCTACCCCTGCCCAGCGGTTCCCCAGCACGACCCCCGCGGGGTCACGGGGTCACGGGCAGGGTCCCCGTCCCCCCCTCCCCATCCCACGGTGCCGGTAGCGGTAGCCACGGGGCACTCACCCGCTCGAGCACCCCCTCGAGGGATTGCTCCCTGAAGAGGAAGAGCACGTTCCCCCGGCCGTGGAAGTACTCGAGCACCTCCCGCACCACGCGCCGCTGCAGCGGGGGCTGGCTAGCGGCCGCCACGGCCACCAAGCCCACGGCCAGGGCCAGCAGCAGCCGCCCCATCGCCGCCACCGCCACCGCCACCGCCGCTGCTGCTGCTGCTCCGGTCCCGAAACGGCCCCGAAACGGCCCCCGCTCCGCCCCCCCGGGAGGAGGCGCACCCATGGGAGGGGTGGGGGGGTTGGGGGGGTCACGGAGCGGGGCTGGGAGGGAGAGGGCAGCGGGCACGGGGTGGGAAAGGGGGGATGGGAGGGGGTGGGGGGGGGTGAGGGGGGAGGGGGGGAGGGTTTGGGGGGGGAGGGGGGTGAGGGGGGGAATGGGGGGGTAATGGGGGGGTAGTGAGGGAGTAATGGGGGGGTACTGAGGGGTATTGGGGGGGTACTGGGGGGTACTGAATGGGTAGTGGGGGGTAATGGGGGGTACTGGGGGGTACTGGGGGGTAATGGGGGGTAATGGGGGGGGTAACGGGGGGGTAACAGGGGGTACTGGGAAGTAATGGGGGGTAACAGGGGAGTACTGGGGGGGTAATGGGGGGTACCTAGGGGGTAATGGGGGGGTAACGGGGAGTAACGGGGGATAATGGGGGGGTACTGGGGGGTATCCAAGGGGTACCAGGGGGTAATGGGGGGGTTACGGGGAGGCACTGGGGGGTAATGGGGGGTACCCAGGGGGTATTGGGGGGTAACGGGGGAATAACGGGGGGGTTCTGGGGGGGTAATGGGGGTACTGAGGGGTACTGGGGGGTACTGGGGGGGTAACGGGGGATAACTGGGGGTACCCAGGGGGTATTGGGGGGTAACAGGGGAATAATTGGGGGTACCAAAGGGGTAGTGGGGGGTAATGAGGTGGTAATGGGGGGTAACAGGGGAGTACTGGGGGGGTACTGGGGGGTACCCAGGGGGTATTGGGGGGTAATGGGGGAATAACGGGGGGGTTCTGGGGGGTAATGGGGGGTACTGAAGGGGTAGTGGGGGGCAATGGGGGGTAATGGGGGGCACCGGGACGTACTGGGGGGTAACGGGGGATAACGGGGGGTATCTAGGGGGTACTGGGGGTACCGGGGGGGTTACCGGGGGTACCGGGGGTTAACGGGAGGGTGCCGGGGGTCGCCCCCCCGCCCGGGCAGGGGCAGGGGCAGGGGCACGGCGCCCCCGGTACCGCCCGGCCCCGCCCGGGGGGGGTAACGGGGGAGGACTGCGGGGGCCGGCAGGGGGCGCTCTAGCACACAGCGGGCAACTCGATGGTAGCGCCGCTCTAGCCGCGCGCTCTATGGTGCCGCGCGCTACTTCCGGCCCGCCCCTCGGAGGGCAGGGGGGTGCCGCCGCGGGTCACGCGGTGACCCGGAAGTGCTGTGGCGGGCGGGCGGGCGGGAACTACAACTCCCAGCAGCCCCCGCGGCGGGCGCGGCTTTATCCCTCCCCTCCCCTTCCCCCCATCTCACATCCAGCCGGCGTCGCCGCCGCGCTGACGTCATCGTCGCGGCGGCGTCAGCACGCCGCGGCGACGTCAGCACGCCGCGGGACGCCGGCGGCCGTGAGTCCCCCGGGGAGGCGGCCCCGGGGCCTGGGGGGGGGGGGCGAGGAACGGGGCCCGGTGGGGGGGGAGGGGGCGGCGGGGGGAGGGGCCCCGCGCCCCCCGTATCGCGGAGCCGCCGCCCCCGCCCGCCCCGGGAGCCCCCGGGCCTGCGGCTGCCGGAGCGGAGCCCCCGAGGCCCCCCCGCGGCCCCCGTGTGTGGCCGGGGGCGGCCCGGTACCGGCTGGGGGGGGTGGGGGGTGATAGAGGGGGAACGGGGGGCTCGATGTCGTGATAATGGTACCGGGGGTGGCGGTGAGTCAGCTGCTATCGCGATAGCGGGGGCTAATGGTGAATCCCGCGGTGTTGAGGTAGCGGTGGCTGACGGTGGGTCCCTCATATCGCGATAGAGTCACCCAGTGTCATACCAGTGCCTGACGCTGGGTCCCCAGAATCGTGATACCGGTGGCTAATGGGTGCTCAGTGTCGTGATAACAGTAAGTAACGCTGGCTGCTCAGTATCACGATAGCAGTGCCTAACGGTGAGTCACCCAGTATCATGATAGAGTCACCCAGTATCACGATAGAGTCTCCCAGTGTCATACCAGTGCCTAACGCTGGGTCCTGCAGAATCATGATACCGGTGGCTAATGGGTGCTCAATATCGCGATACCAGTGCCTAATGGTGGGTCCCTTGGTGTCACGATACCGGTGGCTAACAGTGAATCGCTCAGTATCACAATACCAGTGCCTAGCAGTGGATCCCTTGGTGTCACGATACCCGTGGCTCACAGTGGGTCCTCGGTGTCACGATACCGATGGCTAACGCTTGGGTGCTCAATATCGCGATACCGCTGGCTAACAGTGAGCCCCTCAATATCACAATACCAGTGCCTAACGATGAGTCTCCCAGTATCACGATACCGGTGGCTAATAGCAGGTGCTCAGTATCGCGATACCAGCACCTAGCAGTGAGTCCCTCGGTGTCGTGACACCAGTAGCTCCCAGTATCGCGATACCGGTGCCTGGCATCACCCCGGGCACACCTCTCCCAGTCCCAGGCCTCGGTCCCGGCGAGCTGCCAGGGGCGGCTCCAACCAGAGCCCCAAAAATGATCCCAAAAGAGGCTGGGGGCTCATCAACCCCCCCCCAAACCACACGGGGAGAGGTCCCCGAGGTCGCTGTGGGGACCCCCGGTGCCACCCCCCCGGTGCCACCCCCCCGGTGTCACCCCCCGGTGTCACCCCCTCCTCCCACAGCTGCTCCCCCAGCTCTCCGCCGGCCGTTTCCACACCAAATCCCGTGGGGGGGCCGATTCCTCGCCCCGTTGTTGCCCGTTGGGGGGGGGTCCCTGCACCCCGGGGTGGCTTTTGGGTTCTGTAGGACCTGTCCCGCCCTGGGCACTGCTTGGGGACACCGCGCTGCCCCCTCGGGTGCTGCGAGGAGTGAATGCCCCGATCTGGTGCTGGCCGCGTCAGTCGGGGCGAATCCGAGCCCTGGCGGCCCTAAAAATGGGGCAGAAAGGAGAAAAAAAAAAAGGGATAGAGAAAAGGGGGGGGCCCTGCTGGGGTGCTGCAGCCATCACACCCCCCACCCTGCAGCCCTCCCCTCGGCAGGGGCACGGACAGGGGCTGCTCCCCCCACGACAGCCACCCCCAACCACCCCAAAACACGCTCAGGGCTGCGGGGCCGGCTCGGGGACCCCCCCCAAACCCCAAATGGGTTTTAACCCGGAGCTGCGGGGCCGCAGTTTCTCCCCCCCCCCCCCCCCACACCCAGCTGCAGGACTACAACTCCCGGCAGCGCTCGGCGCGCGGGCCGCGGGGAGGCTTTCCTGTAAACACAGGCGCTGAACTCGGGCCAGACCCCGGGGCTGGCTCCTTCCTTCCCCCCTCGGAGAGCTCGCAGGAGGAAGAGGAGGAGGAGGAGGAGGAAGAGGAGGAGGTTGGGGGGCTCCCGCCGTGCCCCCCCCCCCGCCGCCGCCGCCGCGCTCACCGCTCCCCTCCGCTCCCGCAGGGCCCCGCAGCAGCCATTTGGAGGAAGTTGGGGAAGAGCCGAGCCCGCCCTGGAAGCTGGAGGGGGAGGACACGGCCGCCGCCCCGCGCCCCACGGCCCCCAGGGGCACCATGTCCGCCGGGGGGGCTCCCCAGGTAGGTTTTGGGGGTGGGGGGGGGGGTGGGGGAAATGAGGGGTCCCCGGGGATCCGCCGTGCCCCGAGGACCACCGCGCGCGGGGCGGGGGGAGCCCGGCCTTGCCTTTTGTGCCGCCCGGCGGCCTCCCGGGGTCCTCCTGGGGGTGGGGAGCTGCCCCCCCCCGGTGCTTTTCTCCTCCTCCTCCGGTCGCCGGGGGCTGCTCTCGGCCCCGCGGACCCCGCGCGAGGTTTTCCTTTTGGGATTGGCACTCGGGGAAGTTGTGACAGGCGCCGGGGCTCGCCGCCGGCTGCCATCTGCTCTCCTCCTGCTCCTGCCAAGCCCACGGGGAGCGCCGGGGGAGGACGAGGGGAGCCCCGTGGGGGGGTGGAAAGGGCGCCAGGATCCCCCAGAGGAGCTGCTCGGGGCTTTCCCTTTTTGGTCCTGGCCCTGGATGGGTGGTCCTGAGCTTTTTGGGGAGTTTTGGGGTGCTAAAAGGGATCCGGGGGGGAGTTGGGGATGGCTCCGGACCGCTGCAACACCTCCCAGCTCCCCGGCCCCGTGGGAGGCAGCGCTGCCGCTCGCCTCCCGCCTGGTGAAAAGCAAAAATAAAAAATAAAAAAAGGAAAAAGTGACCCCAAAACAGCCAGGGCCAGCCGCTGAAACGCTTCCCCTCTCTCCTGGAGCAGCCTGCCCACGTCCTGAACCTGCTCCCTTACCCCAGGCTGAACGAGGTGCCCAGGGCTGGCCACGAGCTGGATGCGGCGGGCGCAGAGATCCCCTCCGACCCCTGCACAGGTGAGGGCCGGGGGCGTCCCCCGGGGGGGTGCAGGATCCGTTCCTAAACCCGTGCAGATGTGGCACGGGGCGGGGGGAGGAGGAGGAGGAGGAGGAGGAGGAGGAAACCCCCCGCCCTCGCCGCAGGCAGGTCGGGCAGCCCGCGCCCTGCTGCAGGTGGAGGCTTTGCTCCTGCTTTGGGGTTGGGGCCGCGCCGGTGGCATTCCTGGGGGAGCCTTTGAAATCCTACCGTGGAAGCGCCGGGCGGGGGCTGAGGGTGCCGGGGTGAGGCGGGGTGGGGGGCTCCGCAGGGGCGCCGCGTTGCAGGGCAGGGTGCTCTCGCTCACCTCTCGCTGGAGAGCACACGCTGCCAGGAGGAGGGAGGCTGGAGCTGGGGTTGCTTTTTATCTTTAATTACACTCCAGGCAGCGGCGGCTTAAAAATAGATGAAAGCAGCGCCCCGAGGCTCGGTTAATTTTAGCTGATTTGTGAATTAACGCAGGCAATCTCCCCGCATAATGATGTGTCTGCCGAATGCATGTTTTGCAGTGTGACAGTTCATGGTGACCAGCTCTTATCCCTTCAACCAGGCTACAGATTTTTCAAGCCCGGTGGCTTGTTCGGTATTAAACAGTCGGAGGAGCCGTTCCCCGAAGGCCAGACAATGCAGGAGGACAGCAAGATCCTCGTGAGCCCGTGTGCAGGTAGGTGCTTCCCCCGGCCCTGCGGGGGCTTCGCAGTGGTTGGCAGTTGGCCTTGGCAGGGAAAGTTGGTCCTGTGGGGCCATCAGCAGCTGTTTTGGGCCGGTTAGGGGAAAATTTTGGCCATTGCCACGGGTGGAAGGGGCTCCGGAAGGGTTCTGCCCCCTCCCCGGGTGGTTAGGGCGCTCTGAACGGCGCCCGAGGCCTCTGAAATGGATGTCTTGAATCTTTTTTGGAATCTAGTTGAGCCCGGGCGAACGAGCAAAGTGGAGCAGCCCGACGAGAAGCCCGGGGTCGCCGCGGGCTCGCTGGAGCTGTACCCGGCGGGCGCCGGCGGCTCGGGCCGCTGGTTCCACGGCGGGCAGCGCGCGCCCGAGCGGGCGGGCGTGGAGCGGGACGGGGCCCCCAGCCTCAGCCCGCTCCCGTCCCGGGTGGCCTGCTGGGCCCCCCAGCTCGGCAACGGCCCCTTCCGCTGCGCCCAGTGCGGGAAGGGCTTCCGCCAGAAGCAGAGCCTCATCACCCACGAGAGGATCCACACCGGGGAGAAGCCCTACCGCTGCGGGGACTGCGGCAAGAGCTTCAGCCAGCGGCCCAACCTGCTGACCCACCGCCGCGTGCACACGGGGGAGCGCCCCTTCCCCTGCACGCAGTGCGGCAAGAGCTTCAGCCAGAAGGCCAACCTGCTGGCCCACCAGCGCATCCACGCCGCCAACGAGAAGGCGCTGGCCGGGGGCGAGCAGGAGGACGGCGCCTCCGGCAAGCCCAAGCTGCGCGCCCCGCCCCGCAGCTACCAGGACGACACCCCCTTCGTCTGCCCCGAGTGCGGCAAGAGCTTCCGCCAGAAGCCCAACCTCATCACCCACCGCCGCATCCACACGGGCGAGCGCCCCTTCACCTGCTTCCTCTGCGGCCGCAGCTTCAACCAGAAGACCAACCTGGTCACCCACTACCGCGTGCACACCGGCGAGCGCCCCTTCGCCTGCACGCAGTGCGGCAAGCGCTTCACCCAGAAGACCAACCTGGTGACCCACCAGAGCACCCACACCGACGTCCGCCCCTACCCCTGCGGGCAGTGCCAGAAGTGCTTCAAGGACAAGGTGTCCCTCAAAGCCCACCAGAAGACCCACGCCCCGCGCCAGCGGAGGTGCCCGGGCCGGGGTCCTGCTCCCACCCTGCCTTTTGGGGCCGCCCCCACCCTGCTGCAGCCCGGAGGCCCCGAGCAGGACGCCGCCTTCAGCCCCATGCCGCCGCTGCCGGTTCCGAAGATCCCCGAAAACCAAGAGCTGTACTCGTGCACCGAGAAGGGCTTCCCCCCGAAGGAGCAGCTCCTGCCCCACCAGCAGGCCCCGCTGGGGGAGCAGGCCTTCCCCTGCGTGCAGTGCGGGGAGGGCTTTTGCCCGAAGGTGGCCCTGCTCCGGCCGCAGCACGGCCCTGGGGCGGAGGCTCCTGCCGGCTGCGCCGCCGGCTTCAGCCCCGGCCCGCACCTCCTGGGGCACCTGGGGGTGCAGCCCGTCCTCGGGGAGGGCGCAGCCCCCGCGCCGCCCACCCCCGGGGCCGAGAAGCCCTTCATCTGCAACCAGTGCGGCAACAGCTTCGGCCTCTGGCTCTCCCTGGTGGCCCACCAGAAGACCCACGTGGGGCAGAAGGCCTTCCAGTGCCCCGAGCACGATAAGAGCTCCGGGGACGAGCTGTCCGCCAAGTCTCCCCAGGAGAAGGATCTGGACGGCAGGGCCTGGCTGTGCCCCGAGTGCGGGAGGAGCTTCGTGCAGTACGAGCGGCTGGTGAAGCACCGCCAGAACCACCGGGGCCGGGGGCCCTACCGCTGCGACGTCTGCGGGAAGCGCTTCAGCCTCAAGACCAACCTGGTGACGCACCAGCGCATCCACACGGGCGAGCGCCCCTTCACCTGCGGCGTCTGCGGCCGCCGCTTCAACCAGAAGGGAAACCTGGTCACCCACTACCGCACCCACACCGGCGAGCGCCCCTTCGCCTGCACCCAGTGCGGCAAGCGCTTCGCCCAGAAGCCCAACCTCATCGCCCACCAGAAGACCCACTCGGGCAGGCAGCCCTTCACCTGCCTCGAGTGCCCCAAGCGCTTCAAGAGCAAGCTCTCCCTCAGGGTCCACCAGCGCGTGCACGTGGTGGAGCAGCCCCAGAGCGAGCCGGGCCCGGGCCAGACGCCCCCCAGCCTGCAGGCGCACCCCGGCAGCCCCTACCCCTGCTCGCTCTGCGGGGAGTCCTTCGAGGAGCACGGGGAGCTGCAGCTGCACCGGCAGGGCCACGCCGGCGAGCGGCCGCACGCCTGCGCCGAGTGCGGGAAGCGCTTCCGCCAGAAGGTGAACCTGGCCGTTCACCAGCGGACCCACACCGGCGAGCGCCCCTTCCACTGCGCCGAGTGCGGCAAGGGCTTCAGCCAGAAGGCGCACCTCCTGCGGCACCGCAGGACGCACACGGGCGGCGTGCCGCCCTCCTGCTGCGAGGGCACCTGCCCCGCGCACCGTGACCAGCCCGACGCCGGCGCTCCCCTGGGGAAGGGCTCGGCGCCACCCGGCGTGCTGCTGCCCCCCTGCTCCCGCGGCGCCGCCCAGGGCTCGCTGCCTCGAGAAGAGCTTCGGCCGGGAGCGCAGCCCCCCAACAGGGCGGAGAGCCCGTCCGGGGCGGCTGACATCCTTCTGCAGCTGATGCAGGAAGACCAGCACCTGGTGCCCGGCTCGCACCACCCGCAGGAGGCTCCCGCGGGGCAGTGCCCCTGTAAGTGCGCCGAGGGCGGGGAAGGGCTGGCCGGGAAGCCGCCCCTGCAGCCGCAGTGCTGCTGCGCCGACTGCGTGAGCCAGAGGCAGCTGCTGCTGAAGCCCCAGCACGACTGCCGCGCCGAGATCTGGTGCAAGTACGGCGGCTGCGGCAGGAGCTTCGAGGACAAGAGAGTGCTGAGAGTGCCTGAGAGAGCGCACGGCGAAGAGAAAACCTCACCGTGCCCCAGCTGCTTGTAACGCGCCCGCGCGGGCTGCCACCAACCCGTCCGAGCGAGGGACTGGGCCTCACTGCTCTGGCACTACGGACACCAAACCTGCACAGGGGGGAGCTCACGCCGGGAGCCGACTGCTGACCAAACGGGGACGGCGCCGAGGCTGAAAGGGGCTGACGCAGGGCGAGCTGCGAGTCGGAACCTGGGGGGGGGCTCCCGGGACGCGGCGGGGGCTCGGGAGAGGATGGCGGCGGCTCACGGCGTCAGGACGCTCGTTGCGAGCACCCCGGAGGTGGCGGTGGGTGCAGCGAACTGGTCAGGAAGCAGTACTGGACTCGGACGCCGCGTGCGCGTTTTCTGTCTTGTGAACATACCAAATGTGTAAAGCGGGTGGAGCTGAGGAGCAGGAGGCACTGCCGGGGCTGCGCTGCCGGGTTCTGCCGGCGGCTGCCTGCCAGGAGTCGGACGGCGAAGGGGCGGCGAGGAGCCGAGGATCCTGCGCGGCGGCTCGGAAGCCGAGCAGGAGGCCGGGCAGAGGCGCGTCTGCTGGGCCCTGCCTCCGGGCTCCCCCGGGGGCTGCAGTCCTGCGACGCGCAGACCCCGGCGCGGGGCACAGAGGGGCCTCGGCGGGCCCAGAGCTTCTGCCGGAGCCCTTTTGGGACTGGGCGTCCTTCCGCGGGACGATTTTGGGACGGGGAGCCGAGCCCCGCTGTCGGCTGCCCGCCGGTGTGGGCAGAGGATCTGCAGCTCGGTGGTGGAGGTGAGCGAGCCGCCGCAGCGCGGTACCGGGTCACTCCCAGCCTCGTGGGGACCCCGCAATGAGGTCCCCGGGTGGCGGGGCTCGGGCCGGAGCCTGCGGCTTCACGGCTGGGGCGGAGGAGCCGGCGGTGGGGAAAGCCTCGGCGCAGCCGGGTGCCGGTGGTCACCGCGGGCCCTGCCTCGCCGCCACCTCCGCAACGGACCGCGGATAAGATAAGCGTCTCCTCCGAGCCCGGAGGGGTCATACAGGGTGATATATGGGGGGGTGGGTCGGGGAATGTAGCTTCTGCTTCTGTTCTTGCTCTGTGGATAACCTTTCTGACTAGCACCTCTTTCTGGTACTCACCTAATTCTGCATAGAGACCCCGGGAGCGCCGGGGTGGCGGGGGGGGGAGCGGTGGCTGCAGCCCACCCGGCGCTGCCCCGCGGCCACGCTCGCGCTCCCGGGCTGCAAGCGGGGCAGCTGCTTGGGCGGGCAGGGCTGCGGGGGCAGAGCTTTCGGGGTGGGAACCGCTGGCCTGCAAGCTGCTCCCGCTTGGAAGCGCGCTTCGCATTCGAAGGGGAAACGAATCTCCGCCCGCTGCGCCCCCTCAGGCGCCACGAGCCGCGTAGTCCTCAGCCCCAGCTATGGCAGTAGAACCCTATCTCGCTTCGCTCGGCTGCAGAGCCTCCTTGCTACAATGGTTTGGCAAAGACCTTCACTGAAAACCTGGGATGCTGTTAGCGGTGCCTGGGGCGCGGTGCCGCGCTCTCCTGGGGGGCTCCTCCCCCTGCGTTTTGGGGGTGCAACCCGGGCCTGCAGCGTCGGGAAACGCCTCTCGCCCTGCGGTGCCCCAGCCTTGGCGCAGGCCACGCAGGGCGTTGGGGGGGTCTCCATCCCCAGAGGTGTTCAAACCGCCTGGACACGGCCCCAGGCAGCCCCGCTGGAGCAGGCGGTGCCCGATCTGCACGGCCCCCGGCCTCTCTGCCCCATAGGGCTTGGGCAGATCCTGCCAGCTGTGGCTGTGCCAGCTCGCCATCACACCGAGGGGACACCGGTACGGTCCCTGCCGGAGCCGCAGCCTCGTTAAGGCACTCTTAATTAACAACGCATCCAGGCAGTGGTGGCGGGGCCGTGCAAGGGGCGGCAGCTGCCGGGCACGGGGTCCCTGGCACCCGAGCCGTCCCCGGGCAGGGGGTGGGCGTCCAGCCCGCAGCGCTCGGCTCTGCTCTCTCCCCTCTGGCAGACAACGCCGCCCTCTCCCCTCCGCCTAGCATCACGCTCCAGCAACATTTCAGGTCCTTGCAATTCTATTTTTTTGAGGTTATTTAAAATAAAAGCTTTCTCACAGCAGGCTCCTGCCTCCTCCTCCTCCTTCCCGGGAAGCGTCGCTGCGGTACCGCGGTCTGCGCTGCGGGGGGGGGGGCCGGGGAAAGGGAGTTGAATTTCTAGCCCAGCCTCGAGCTATTCCCCATCCTCGGGGCGAGAGCTGCTCCCCAGCCTCGTGCCTCCTTCCCCACCAAACCACCGGCACCGAGGCCTTGCAGAGGGGCTGCGGGGCAGAGCTGGGGTCCTGGGGCACCCCTCATACCCTCCGTCCCCTCGTGTGCTCTGCTCCCCGCGGGCTGTTGCAGCTGAACTTGGACTCGTGCTGCCTGCAGCCGACTTCCTGGGTTCTGCAGCTCTCAGCAAAACCCTCGGCAGCGAAAGGGGAAATGCTGGGGGCTGTCGGCAGAGCCCGTGGGGCCACGGGCTGGCCATGCCCGTTAAAGCCAGGATTCTGCCCAGCCCTTTTCTCCCTGCCCTTCGCTGCCTCGTGTTTTGTTCCATTCGTGGGCCCGTTTCCCGGTGACCAGCCAGTTCTGAGACCCCTCTGCTCCTTCCACCGCTGCAGGTTTCAAATCAGTGTGAGAAAACGGTGTGAGAAAAACCAATATTTTGCTCAGACACGACCTTCCGTGAAGCTGTTTTATTCACGATTGCAAAGGCGGGCGTCCTGCAAGCAGGAGCACAGCAAAAGCTCACCATAACCCTATATCCCCTATTTCCCGACACCTGATTTCTCCCATTTCCTCACTGGCTGAGTACTACAGGGTCACAGCCTACTCCACGCCCTTCTATACCTTATAGGTACAATTTTATTTGACCAGCCATGAATTTCTCCTTTTCTTTTTTTTTTTTTTTCCTTCTTCTCTCATGACTAGACTTCTCGTTTTTACCGATTTCGCGCTGCTCATCCTGTTTTCCTCAGCTACCCTCCTTATTTTGGGGCAGCGGGCCCTTCCCCTTATCAGCCTCACATACTCCCCGCCGCCGTGCCGCGCAATCACTTTCGGATACACCACGAGCTCGCTGGAATTTTCCGCCTTCTGCTGCAAAAACACAACTCTGCTCCTCGCGCTGGCCTCCCCCAGGGCCCCACGCCAGGCTGGTGGCGATACCCCCCGACCCCTCCAGCCCCCGATAAACCCCCGTTGTGCCGTGCTGATGCTCAGGGCAGGGTTTGCTCCCATGCACGAGGCGGCTGCCGCACGGCCCAGCCCCGGTGAGGCAGGTCTGGGCAACGGCCCCGTAGGAATCCGCAGCGGCTGCCCCAACCCAACCCAACCCAACCCAACCCACCCACGGCGGTGTGCGCAGCACCAGCAAGCTGCAGCCTGCACCCAGGGCCTGCTCCCAGCCGTGCCGGGACCCCGGGACCCCGAGCAGCGAGACCCCCGGGCACGGCCGGCAGAGCGGGGCTTCCCCCGTTGGGGTCGGGGCTCCCCGCACCCCGCTGCCCTTTGTGCTCCCCGTGGAGGGGCCGGGGTGGCTGCTCTTTGTCCCCGTGCGGGGCTGGCACGTGGTGCCTTGGCTGCTGCAGGGCTTCCACACATCCTCGTGCCCCCGCTGGTCCCACAGAGCCCTTCCGTGGCCACACGCAGTCCCGGGGCTTCCTCCAGGGGTGTGGGGGGGGCCTGGGGGGTTCAGTTTGGCTCCATGCAGCCCCAGGAGGGTTTATGGGGACTGAGGGGGCTAATTTAGCTCCATATAGCCCCGGGGGGTGAGCAGGGGGCTGGTTTGGCTCAATGCAGCCCTGGGGGCGTGAACAGGGACTAGGGGGGCCCAGTTTGGCTCCATGCAGCACTGGGGGTGTGTGTGGGGACTGGGGGGCCTGGTTTAGCTCCATATAGCCCCATGGGGTGAGCGGGGTTCAGTTTGGCTCCATGCAGCCCTTTGGGGGTGAGAGGGGACTGGGGGGCCCAGTTTGGCTCCACGCAGCCCAAGAGGGGTCAGTGGGGACTGAGGGGGGCTGATTTAGCTCCATATAGCCCCATGGGGTGAGAGGGGACCGGGGGGGTTCAGTTCAGCTCCACACAGCCCTGGAGGGGTGAGCAGGGACCGGGGGGGTCCCAATCGGCTCCACGCAGCCCCGGGGGGTCTCAGCGGGATCCCGGGGGTCCCGTGCAGCCCCTACCACGAGCTCCCACAGCCTCCAGTGCCCCCCGGGGGCGCAGCACCGCGAGCCCCGGCCCCTTTGTTCGGGCGGCGAGGCGCGACCCCTTTGTTCCCCGACGGGCCCCGGGGGGACGGGGACGGGGACGGGGACGGGGACCCCGGGACGGAGCCGAGCGGGGGCTGCGGGAGCGGGGCCGGGGCAGGGCCGGGCGGGCCGGGGCAGGAGCGGCGGCGGTGCCTGCGCGTCAGGCGGGCAGGAGGAGCCAGCGGGGCCACAAAGAGCCGGGCGGCGGCGGCGGCGAGCGGCGGAACGGAGCAAAACCCAACGGGGCCGGGCAGGTCGGCGGCGGGGCTGGGCAGGGGGGAAGGAAATCGGGGCGGGGGAGGCCCCTCCGTGTGTGTATGGAGGGGTCCCGGGGGGGTCCGGCACGGCTCGGCACGGCACGGCCCGGGGGGGCGGTGCGGCAGCGCGGCGCCGAGGCGCAATGCGGCGCAGCCCGGCCCCAGCGCGGGGCCGCCTGCTGGGGGGGGGGGGATGGCGTGGGACCCCCCTTATCGTCGAGCTTGGAGCCCCCCCCCTCTCCCTGCACGGTTCCGGGCCCCCCCAGGGCCAGGCGTGGCCCCGCAGCCCCGGGGGGAGCGGGGGAGGCGGGCGGCCCCCCCCCCCAGCCACGAGGGCGCACGGTCCCGGCCCCTTCCGCCGCCCTCGGGTGCGCTCGCAGCGGGCGGTGTCCGGGGGTCCCGGGGGTCCCGGGGGTCTTGGGGGTCTTGGGGGGCGGTGGCAGCCCCGGTGTGGTGCTGGGGAGCCGCAGCCGCCCCTCTCTGTGCCCCCCAGGGCTGCGATGCGGGCGCCGTGAGCCGGGCAGCGCGCGCCCATGACGGACCTGGCCTCGCCCACGGGCGAGAACCCCTTCGCCTTCCCCGGCGGCGAGGAGGGCTTCGGGGACGAGAAGGCGCTGGTGATCCACAGCCAGGCGGAGGAGGAGGAGGCCGGGAAGGAGTTCAAGTGCATCCTGTGCGGGGAATGCTTCGGCCAGCAGCCCAGCCTCGCCCGGCACCAGAAGCACCACGCCGGGGAGCGCGCCTTCATCTGCGCCGAGTGCGGCAAGGCCTTCAGCCTCAAGCACAACCTCATCATCCACCAGCGCATCCACACCGGGGAGCGCCCCTACCAGTGCGGCGTCTGCCAGAAGAGCTTCAGCCTCAAGCAGAACCTGCTCACCCACCAGCGCATCCACAGCGGCGAGAAGCCCTTCTCCTGCGGGCGCTGCGGGAAGCGCTTCCGTGAGCAGCGCTTCCTCCTCAACCACCAGCGCACCCACGCCGAGGACCGGCCCGCTGCGGACGCCGAGGACGGGCCCGGTGCGGCCACCGCCGCCGCCAGCAGCCGCTCGCCGCGGCCGGAGCCGCATGAGGAGGCCGGTGGCCCCGGGGCGGCGAGTGGCCCCTTCGCCTGTGCCCGGTGCGGGAAGGGCTTCAGCTGCCGGAGCAGCCTGGCCACGCACCAGCGCACCCACACCGGCGAGCGGCCCTTCGCCTGCCCCGACTGCGGCAAGAGCTTCAGCCAGAAGGGCTCCCTGAAGATCCACCAGCGCACCCACACGGGCGAGACCCCCTTCTCCTGTGCCCAGTGCGGCAAGAGCTTCGCCCAGAAGGTCAACCTCACCGCGCACCAGCGGAGCCACGGGGCAGAGAACGCCCACACGTGAGCCCCCCGCGCACCGGGACCCCCACCCAGCGCTGCCTGCACCGCTCTCCTGCCCCACGGGGTTCTCCCCACCCTGCGGCCCCCCTCCGGGCACTGCCCTGCACCTGGGGGTGCTGCCTGGGGGGCTCGTAGCCATTAGTGGCCTCTCCAGGGGCTCGGGGCGCGTGCCCATCCCTTGGTGTGAGAAACCACTGGTGAGCCCCTGCGGGGTGATCAGCCCCGACTCTGCGTGGGCACCCCCGGGTGCTTGCTGCGCTCTTCCTGCTGGAGTTCCTCTCCTGACCATCACGAGGCTGCTCCCGCCAGCCCTGGCTGCCTCCGGTGCCCTGCATCAGGCGCTCGCAGGCTGATCTGTGCCTGCCGGATGCCTGTTGCCTCCCAGGGCAGCAGGAGGAGCCAAGAGCTGCGGCCGGCCCTGGAAATGGTGGTGGTGTTCCCTGTGGTGATATTCCCTGAGGTGGTTTTCTCTATGGGGCTTCCTTCCCGTCCATCCTCTGCAGCCTGGTGCACACCAGGGCCACAGGTGAAACCCCTGGGCCAGGGCAAGGAGGAGGAGCGGGGAGGTTTCCCCAGGGCAGGGCTCCCCCGCTGCACGCTCTCCGCGTACCCCTGTGCTCCCCACGCTCCCCGTGCCCCCCCCTGGCCCAGGCTGGTGCTGCTGCTCGCAGGTAACACCTCCGTGTGCTTCTCGCCCAGGGAATGATGGCCACGAGCACCAGAGCAGAGCCGGATCTCGCCCCCTGTGCTCTGCGGGGAAGGAGCCGCAGCGCCGCGTGCTGCCCACCGCGCTGGGGAGAGGGGCTGCAAGAGGAGGCGGCGGAGGCTCGTCCCGGCACTGCGCGGAGCCCCGAGTAGCGCAGAAATAAGGCAAAATAAAAATAAAATAAAACGCAAAGCTCACGGGTGCAGACTGCTTCCCAAGGAGCAGCAGCGGCAGCTCCAGCCTGGAGGAGGGACCGAGGTGGGGGCTGCAGCCGGCTGCGGAGAGGCAGAGACCCCAGCCCGGGCAGCACGGAGGCCCCGGTGTGGAGCCCACAGCCATGGTGGCGGAGCAGGCAGCCAGGAGAGGTGAGCCACAGCCAGGAGGGGAAATCTCTGCCCATGCCCTGCTCTGCCACCCCAGGCACAAGCAGAGGAGCCCCGTGTTTGCCGAGCCCGCCCGTGGCACCAGAGAAGGGGAAGTGGCTGCGCCAGAGCCCTGCGGCACGTGGCACCGTGCAAACCCTGTGTCCCCTCTGAAGCCACGGGGTTTGAGGGCTGATCCCGGGTGCTGCTGGGGGTCAGCGGCCACCCCTGCCCTCCGCAGGGTCCCCGTCTGTGCGCTCCACCCAGCGCCCCAAACTGGGACAGTGCTTGGCAAGCTCTCTGGGGCGAGGCAGGACTCAGCACTGGTGGCTGAATCCAGGGTGGGTGCCCCTCTCCTGCACCAGAAAATCAGCTGCTTCTGCCGTTGCTTGCTGCTGCTGCTGCCCTTCGCACTGCGCCGCTCACCACGGGATGATGCTGGGCTTGCGAGCACTCCCTGCCCTCCTTCACGGGGCGACACCGTGCATCGGGGCAGAGCGAGCGTGCAGCTACCGGGGGGGAGCTGACACCTCTCCCGGCCCCAGCTCCCGGTGACGGCACCGTCCTGGCTGCCACCGGCTCCCGAGGGAGCTGGATCCCCTCCTGCAGTGCCCCGCCGTGCCCCACTGCTCCCTGCTCCCCTCGCACAGGTCCATCCGTGCCCATGGCACCTCCTGCACCCCGCCACACACGGTGCAGTCCCCCCCGGGCAGCCCTTTCCCCGCAGTGCCCCCACCCAGCCCGCTACCACGAGGAGGGTGCTGGGCCCAGCCCCGGTGCCGTGGGGGTGCCGTGCCCCTGCCCGCCGGTGTTTTCTCGCCGTCCTGGCAAAAGGCAAAGCCCCCTGCGAAGAGCTGCACAAAGTGACCCCCGCCCCGTCCTCCGCCCACTCCTCCCTTCGCCACTACGTGTGTGGAAATGCAGGTACCGCTGATGTGTATGAATTAAATTAATTGCGCTTGGAAAACTCCGCGTCTCCATCTTGCTGGGAACCCGGGGAGTTTCGTGAGGGCTCGCCCGCGCCTTCCCGGGGCCCTCCAGAACGTCACTGCCTCTCCTGGCTGCTGCCCGGGGATGCTCACCAAGGACGGAGCTGCTCCAGGGGTGAGCGATGGCCCCAAGTGTGCCGGGGACCCCGTTCCCAGCTCAGCCTTGCCCCTTGCACGTGTTGCCCCCATCCTGCCCTTACCCAGGCCAGCGGCTGTCGCTGCTGCAGGGCTCGGCCGGCCTCGGCACAGCGGTCAGCAGAGCGAGTGCTGCATCCCCAGCTGGCTCCTGCAGATCCTCCACCGCCCCAAAAAATGGATGGATGCTGAGGATGCTGGCCTGGAGCAGGGACACCCCAGCACGTGGGCTTGGCACAGCAGCCAGCACCGCTCCGAGGGCTCATGCCGAGTGTCCTGCCGGGTGCGGTGAGCCCTGGGCTGTGCCAAGAGCATGGGGATAACGTGACAGAGGGCTCCTGGCTCTGCTCCTGTGTCCCCTCCTCATGGCCTCCCCTGCTGCTTATGTGGCCGGGGGCAGGAGCGGATCCGAGGCAGCCACAAATCCCCGAGCGTAGGGGGGGGACGGGCTCACAGCCCCCGCTGCTCCTCTGGTGCTCACCACGAGGCCTGGGTGTGCTGCTTCTACCCTGCGGGGCCGCTCAGCCCCACCACAGCCCCTCTCTCACTCCCCCTCCTCAAAGGGAAAGGGGGAAAATACAACGGAAAGGGCTCAGGGTTTGGGATAAGGGTGGGGAGATCACTCAATAATCATCATTAATCCTGCAGGGGCTCTCCATGGGCCGCAGCCTCCTCCAGGCCACATCCACCTGCTCCACCGGGGGCTCCTCCACCCATGGGGGGGCTGCAGCGTGGAGATCTGCTCCGGGTGGGACCCGTGACCCATTTAATGTCAAGCCTTGCCTTGGCAGCCCCTGGCTCTTGTGCTTGTCCTTGGGTGTCCCCGGGCTTCAGAGGCTGAAGCCTTTGGGGTCCCTCTGGCCACGTTCCCGAGATGTCAGGAGCTCTCCTCCACCTCCCCGAGCTGCCGGCTGGGCAGTCGCTGCCATGGCGCTGCTCCCTGCGGCCAGAGGTTCCTGACACCCGGTGTCCCAGTGCCCCCCCGTCCCACTGTCACAGTGTCCCCATTCCCAATGTCCCTGTGTCACAGGTCCCTGTGTCTCAATGTCCCCAGGTCCCCAGGTCCCTGACACCTGGTGTTGCGATGTCCCCAGTTCCCATGTCCCTGTGTCACAGATCCCTGTGTAGCGATGCCCCCAGGTCCCCATGTCCATGCCACCCAGTGTCCCCATGTCCTGATGTCCCTGCTCTCCATGTCCCTGTGTCACAGGTCCCTGTGTCCCAATGTCCCCATTCCCAATGTCCCCGTGTCACAGGTCCCGGTGTCTCAATGTCCCCAGGTCCCCATGTCCCTGACTCCCAGTGTCCTCGTGTCCCAGCATCCCCAGTCCCCATGTCCCTGTGCCACAGATCCCTGTGTAGCTATGCCCCCAAGTCCCCATGTCCCTGACACCCAGCGTCCCCATGTCCCGATGTCCCCATTCCCAATGTCCCTGTGTCACAGATCCCTGTACCCCAATGTTCCCAGGTCCCCATGTCTCTGACACCCGGTGTCCCCATGTCCTGATGTCCCTGCTCTCCATGTCCCTGTGTCACAGGTCCCTGTGTCCCAATGTCCCCATTCCCAATGTCCCTGTGTCACAGATCCCTGTGTAGCTATGCCCCCAAGTCCCCATGTCCCTGACACCTAGCGTCCCCATGTCCCGATGTCCCCATTCCCAATGTCCCTGTGTCACAGATCCCTGTGTCCTGATGCCCCCAGGTCCCCATGTCCCTGACACCCAGTGTCCCCATGTCCTTATATCCCTGGTCTCCATGTCCCTGTGTCACAGGTCCCTGTATCTCAATGCCCCCAGGTCCCAATGTCCCTGACACCCAGCGTCCCCATGTCCTGATGTCCCCATTCCCAATGTCCCTGTGTCACAGATCCCTGTGTCTCAATGTCCCCAGATCCCAGGTCCCTGACACCTGGTGTAGCAATGTCCCCAGTCTCCATGTCCCTGTGTCACAGGTCCCTGTGTCCCAATGTCCCCATTCCCAATGTCCCTGTGTCACAGGTCCCTGTATCTCAATGCCCCCAGGTCCTCATGTCCCTGACACCCGGTGTCCCCATGCCCCAACGTCTCCAGCCCCATATCCCTGTCACAGATCCCGGTGTCCCAGTGCCCCCAGTGCCCCCAGTGCCCCCGGTGACACGCAGTGCCGCAATGTCCCGGTGACCCGAGGTCCCAGCGCCGGTGTCCCCGACCCCCGGTGTCCCCGACCCCCGGTGCCCGGCTCCCGGTGCCGTTCCCCGCACCGACGCAGGAGGTCGCGGCTCCACTCCGGGAGCTCCGCGGCCGCTGCCGCGCACCCGGGCGCCGCTCCCGGTCCCGGCGGCTTTGGGGGACCGGCGGGTACCGGAGCCAAGCAGGTCAGGGAACCGCCGGGGGACCGGGACCGGGCGGCAGCGGGGTCTGCGGGTTGGACTCCGGTCAGTGGGCGAACACGGGAACGGGACCGGGGCTGCGCCGTGCGTCCCGGAGCGGTGCCCCCCGTGCTGGAGCACCCCTGGGTGAGGCCGGACCCTCGTGGCGGCTGCCCCGTGGCTATGGCACGGCAGCTCTGCGCCAGGACCCCCCCAGAGCCCCCCAGCAGACACCGTGCGGACCCCCCAGCAGCCAGGGGCAGCCCCGCGGGCATCCCGAGCTGGTGGGCTGGGGACGTGAGGCCGAGAGGAAGAGGATGGGGAGGAAGAGTGGAAGAGTGCCCGAGCCCCTGCGGGGATGAGGAGGGGGGCGAGGAGGTGCCTGAAGCAGGAGCACGGGAGGTTCGCGGACAGAGCGAAAGTAAAAGCGTCCCAGGAGGGGGCTGGGGAGCAGGAAGGGGACGTGAAGGAGGCGCGCAGCCCAACGCCAGCAGCAGATCCAGGGGAGCTGCGGGGCAGCGTGCCCGCGGGTGATGGTGAGCAGACAGGCACACCGCGGTGCCACGGGGACTGCACAGCCACAGGGAACCGCAGAGCCATGGGCGGTGGGTGCCCGGGCACCCACAGGGGTCCGGACTTGCCGCCCTGTATGGAGGGCCCCGAGCACAAAGTGGTCAAAGTGGTCCAGGTCCAAAGCACGAGCAGCGTGCTGGGGCTGTGGTATGCAGGGGCTGGAGAAGGGGGCTCCCTGCCTCCTGCGAGGGACCTGGGCTTAGCAGAGGGGCCGGGCAGGGGTTGAACACCGGTTTGTGCTGTGCCACAAAACGTCCCCAGCTCAGGAGACTGCGGCCTCACACACCACAGCCTGGGTGGAAAAGGGAGCCTCCGGCTGTATTTGCAAGAGCACCAGACCAAAACTCCTCTGGTAGGAGGCTGCACCTCATCGTCTCGTCAACCTCATGACCGCTGAGGTTTATTTCCAGGCCATGCGTTCCCTCATTTGCACAGACTGAGCTTTCCCAGTGCTTTTGGAGAGGTCACCGTGGGGCCGAGGGGAGGCAGCCCAGGAGCAGAGCCGGACCCTCGGTGTCTGCAGCTGGGGCTGGGTGTGCCCCGCAGAGCATGCAGCAAACCGCCCCCCACAGCTCCGTGCCTCCCACCAGTGTTTCTGGGCTGTCCTTGCAGAGCCCCCACCCCGTGAACCTTGTGCCCGGCCCTGCTGCACTCAGCTCCCGCCCCCGCAGCCCCAAACTAAAAGCTGGGGCCGAGCACGGGCACCTCCTGCCCAGGGACACTGCTGCACCCGGAGCCGTGGGTAGGTTGCAGGGGCTTGGTGCTCACCGGGTTTGCTCCCCAGTGCGCTGCGCGGCTCCAGAGTCACAGCTCAGCAGCACAGAAACCGTGCAGCAGGTCCCTGGGGGGCTGCTTCTGAACGCAGGGATCGGGAGCAGCCGGCGTTGCTCACCTAGAGGCGAATGGTGCATGGCTAAGCCTGCTGCTGGCTGGGCTGGCGCTGCAGGCTCGGCCTTCTCAAGGGCTTTGTCACAGCCTGCCAGCGCCCTTATCCCCCAAGCCCGGCGGGAAAGCCTTCACCCTGCACGTGTGTTTGCTCTCTGTCCCCCTGCAGCCTGTGACCCAGCTCTGGCATCACCCTTCCTGCACTGACACTGCGGCAGAGCACGATGGCGAGCGGCTCCTGGGAGGATCACGGTAAGGGTGCAAGGGCCGGGCACTGCCCTGCCCCAGAGCCCCCTCGCAGGGGGGATCGGTGTCCTCGTGCCACCGCAGGCACCGCAGGGACCGGGCTCTCTTGGCAATCTCCCTGCTGGGAGGGGGTGGGTTTGGGGACAGAGCAGGCATGTGCCAAGCAGTGCCGTGCACGTGGAGAGGGGACAGGCATCCCTGGGATGGTGCGGGTATTCCTGGGGTGTCACGGGTATCCCTGGGGTGGCACAGGCAGCCCCGGGGTGGCACAGGCAGCTCTGTGCCCCTGTACCGGGCTGTTTCCATGCATGACCCACCCCAGGCAGTGCTTTACACACTGCTGCTCTCTCACTGAGCCTTTCCCCTCACTGATGCCAGCAGGCCAGGGGACCCAGGAGCACACGGGGGAGCCGGAGCTGCGCCTGGTACTCGTCGGGAAGACCGGTGCAGGGAAAAGCGCAACGGGGAACACCATCCTGGGGCGGGTGGCCTTCGAGTCGCGCCTGGCACCACAGGCAATGACACGGACGTGTGCCCGGGAGAGCCGGCTCTGGCAGGGCCGCAGGGTGGTGGTCACCGACACCCCCAACATGTTTGACTCACCGGAGCACAGCGCCCGGTCCTGCTACGAGCTTGCCCGCTGCCTGCTGCTGTCGGCGCCGGGGCCGCACGTGCTGGTGCTGGTGACCCAGCTGGGCCGCTTCACGCAGGAGGACGAGGAGGCCGCCCGGCAAGTGTGGCGGGTGCTGGGGCATGAGGCTGCGAGGCACACCATCGTCCTCTTCACCCGCAAGGAGGACCTGGGGGGCGGCTCACTGCAGCGCTACGTGGCCAGCAATGCCTCCCTGCGGGCGCTGCTGCGGGCGTGCGGGGGACGGTACTGTGCCTTCAGCAACCGGGCGGCCGGCGCCGAGCTCGAAGCCCAGGTCGAGGAGCTGATGGTGCTGGTGCAGCGGGTGCTGGAGGAGAACCGGAGCACCCCTTACACGAGCAAGCTCTACTCCCAGGCCACGCGGCTCCTCAGCCGCAGCAACGTGGATTTCGAAGAGAAGTGCAAGTGCCTCGCGAAGCAAGTGGAGCAGCAGCTGCAGGGCCAACAAGGAGACGGCATCCTGGGGTTGCTCAGACGGTGTGTGCAGGGGCTGTGGTGCATGCGATACATGCGGTGTCTGTGCTGCTGCTGCCACTTCATCATGGCAGCAGTCCGGCGCATTGCGCGCTTTCTGCAGCAGGCGTTCCTCGGTGGTTGGGGGGCAGTTGTCCGTCTGTACAACCGCTTCTTGCGCTAGAAGCAAGAGTAGAACTAGAATACACTGTGCTGTACTACTTCTCTCAAGTAATTGCATTGTGTTGCTTAACAACATGGCAAGCAGCCGATTCCCCCTCTAACAGCACCGCAGTCCCCATATGGGCTGTGCCTCTCGGCACAAAACTGCAGCACAAAGCTTGCGGCTGCTGAGCGGTTTCTGCTTTGTCTCCAGCTCGATGCCAGGGATGTGCCCAGGGCATTGCAGGGACGGCTGCGGACCTGGGGACACGCAGGGCCAGAGCCAGGCGGTGGCTCCCAGGAAATGCCCTCGTCCCCTGCATCGAGCCGTGGGGCAGTCCTGGGTGCTGCCAGGAGAGCGCAGAGCATCCGGGCAGAGGGGAGCAGCACCCAGCAGAGGGGACCCATCCCTGAGCAGCTCTGGTGGCAGCAGGTTGAGGACGGAACTGGTCACATTCCCCTCACTGCCATGGGCTGAGATCACCTCATGTCCCCACAGGCTGGCATGGGATTTGGGGAGCCACCTTGGCCTGGCACGGGGGTGGAGGGGTGAAGGACAAGGGGCACAGGGTGATGGGCCAGTAGGGACACCAAAGGACACTGGCAGGGACACCAAAGGACCCAGCCCTTCTTCCTGCTGCCCCTCAGGTGCTGCTGCTGTTTCTCAGGGGATCGAAGCCACGTGCGCAGGTTCCAGGGGATCCACGTCACCGAGGTAGGACCCAGGGCAAAGAGCATCCTATGGGCAGGTGGGACAGGTCGGTCACACGTACGTGACAGCAGAAATAGCCCTGGTGGCAGCAGTTCTGAGCATCTGAAACCACCAGGAGCTTTGACAGGGAAGTGCCGTGACACAGGATGAGATGCCGTCCCACTGCAGGTGCCCTGACCCCAGGCTCACGTGCTGTGGAGCTGCACACAGGCACAGGCTCCATTTCTCATGCGCACCTCCCTGCCTTCAGGAACACGGGCTGCTCTGCGCTTCTCTGCAGTTTCATGCTTTGCTGTGATCACTGACCCGTGGCGGGGAGACCCCGGGGGGGTGGGAGCAGGGGTCGGAGCTGTCACTGCCAGCTCTGCAGGTGCCTGCGGAGCCAGGGAGCACCATGAGTGTGGGGAGAAAGAAGTACAAGGTACTGGCAGGGAAATTTGCCACTTGCAACCTTTGCAACACTTAAGAGGCGTGCAGGGTCCGTCCCAGCCCCTGACCGTGGTGCAGGCTGCAGCTGCCTCGTCTCCTGCCCCTTCTTCTGTCAGGGCTCTGCCTCCAGTCCCACCAGCAGCAGGAACTGCTTGAAAACTAAGCACAGATCATAGCGGGAGTTAAATAACTCTGAGGCCGGACTGTTTCTGGAGGAAGTACAGGAGGTAGCGTTAGAGCTGTCTGAACCTCCAGGGCTGCACAGAATCGAAACCAAGCTGGGGGCTGGTGCGGGAGGAGCCGGTGCTGCCCTTGTGGCATGAGCACAGTTCTCCAGGCTGACACCGGCCGTCTCTGCTGTCACTTCCTGGTGGCTGTGAGCGTCCCGCGGGGACAAGGCGAACGCCAGCGCAGGACGTGCAGGAAGGTACGGGCGGGAGGCCAGGGGCCGCGAGGCTCCGTGCCGGCGGGGAGGGCTCCGAGGGTGCCTGGGGACCTGGCACAGGGCAGCGGGGCAGGGAAGTGGCTCTTCCCCAGTCCCCTCCTCTCTCTTTCCCTTCTCCCCACTCCTCACTCCCCATGCTCGGCATGGGCACAGCCCGAGCCCAGGAGAGCCCCTGGGCACCGTGCTCAGCCCCACGCGGGGCCGCGGCTGCATGAGTGTCACTGCCCTGAGGGTCCCTGCCACCACACTGCCCCCCCCATGATCCTGCGCACACTGAGGCTGCCTTGCTGCTCTGTTTCCCCGCAGCACCTCGCAGTTCTGGCTTTTATTTTGCTTTTTACTGTTTTCTGCTGCTTTCCAACCCCATTTGTCCCGGTGCCACTGCAGCCTGACCCAGCTGCAGCCCCCGACCCCTTCCCACAGCTGGGGCAAACAGAGCCCCGCAGCCTCCAGCATCTGGGTGCCTGCTGACGGAGCCCTGGGTGTCTGCTTTTGTCTCTGCAGCCAGGCCATGGCCGTCCGTCGTGTGTACATGCAGCCCGGGGTCAGCGGGGGCTTGGAGATGAGGCTGATCCTGGCCGGAAAAGCTGGGGAGGGGAAAAGCGCCACGGGGAACACCCTCCTCGGGAAGCGTGTCTTTGAGTCCAAGCTGTCCACCCAGCCAGTGACCGTGAGCTGTGCGAGTGCACAGGGTCACTGGGATGGCGAGGACTTCACGGTGGTTGACACGGCCGACATTTTCAACCCCGAAGGGGACAGCAGTGAGGTGCACCAAGAAATTATTCAGTGCATCAGCCTGTCCTCCCCAGGCCCCCACGCGCTGCTGCTGGTGACCCAGCTGGGCCGATTCACCCAGGAGAAGGCGAAGGCCGCAGAGAGACTGCAGGACATCTTTGGAGCTGATGTTCTGGGGCACACGATCGTCATATTCACCCGCGCGGAAGAGCTGGGGGAGAGATCTCTGCACGACTACGTGTCCTGTACAGACAACAAAGCTCTCCGTGAGCTGATCAAGAGGTGTGGGAACAGGTACTGCGGCTTCAACAACCGGGCAACTGGAGCCGAACGGGACCGGCAGGTCGCAGAGCTGATGGGGATGGTCCGCTGCATGGTGCAGGCGAATGGGAACAGGTACTACAGCAATGAGATGTACCTGGAGCCCAATTTAACAGAAGAGCAGGTGGAGTATCACATGTGGAGGTACAGTTTAGGCAGGATGAAGAGGGAGTGGTTCAGCTGAAGGACAGCTCTCCTGGCTTGTGGGCTGATAGTCCTCATCATTATTGTGATTACCCTGGGTTTCGTTATTGCACGGCTGCGATGAATCCCAGTGTAATACACAATAAATATTTGTTCATTGTCTTGTATTATAAAAACAAGGAGTTCTGTTTGAGGAGCGGGACTTGCGAAAACTCCCTGCTGAAGTAAGGAGCTGTATAATGCTTGGCTAGACACTATGAAAATTCTTTTGCTTCGTGTAACAAAAAAGAGAACCCCCTCCCCTTCT
The DNA here is from genome assembly GCF_964035555.1 of Netta rufina. Taxonomy (NCBI): domain Eukaryota; kingdom Metazoa; phylum Chordata; class Aves; order Anseriformes; family Anatidae; genus Netta; species Netta rufina. Next base: position 668,597 of record NC_140124.1, read on the forward strand.
CTCCTTCTGCATCTCAGTTGCCTCTTTTGTTCAAAGACCCTGCTGCAAAGCTCATGGAACCATCTCCTGGTAAGTTGCTAACCTAGTGTATCAACATCCTGCCTTCCTGTCTCACGCTGGGCCAACATGACCAAATAAAAAAAGAAGTTGAACCAGAACGCCGAGGAAGACTACGGCCTTCATCTTCACGACCACCAGAGGGACAGAGACGACCCCCTAGCAACAGTGCGCGCAGTCGCAGAATATCCCAGGATGTGCTGCGTAATCCCGGAATTACCAAGATATAAAAAGGGACCCTGGCGGGGGTGAGGCACGCGCCGTTGGCGGAGCCGAGACTCCCCGGCCGCCCAGCGCTGTTTTGCTTGCTGTTGCTTGCTCAATAAATTCCTTTCTATTATTAATGCAATGCTCTCTGAAAATTAGTTAAGGGGGCAATTTATAACACCCAGCACCACAGAGCCACTGAATGCCTGGGGCTGGAGGCGCCTCAGGAAACCACTCCAGCTGCCCAGGACCGTGTCCACTGGGTGTTGGACATCTCCAGGGATGGAGACCCCAGCACCGCTCTGGGCAGCCTGTGCCAGCGCTCAGACACCCGCACAGCAAAAAAAGACTTTCCTGATGTCTCAGCGGGCGTCCTTGTGCCTCTAGCAGTGCCCATGCCCTTGTGTCCTGGCTCTGGGCACCCCACCAGGCGTTCACACACACAGACGGGACCCCCAAGTCCCAGTGTAATGGAACCAACTCTCTCTTGGAAATGAAGAGGAATTGTCTATTTTTATTGAGCTTCCCTTTAATCAGTTATCATATATGTAGTAAAGGACAAAAAATATGTTTAACTTGTAACCTAGGCTCCCTTTGTTCAGGGACAGAATGCTCCTTCTGGGAGAAACCAAGGAAAGTTGCCAAGAGCAAGTAGCCTGAGGTTGTGCTTCGGTGACATGTGGCCATCGATGGATAAAAGGGGTTAGGGTGCTTCATCGGGGAACACCACCAAGGACCCCCACAGAAAGGAAGGCATGCGCAGAAGTTCCTGAAAAGCAGCCATTAAGAATGATGCCACATGAGCACAAAACTCAGGTAGATTAGAATGAATTATTATTAGATCGCTGAATAGTCATGAATTTAATGTCTCCATGGAGCCAGGAAGTCGACATTGGCTGTGCTTGATCTGTGGAAACTGCACCGAGCTCTGAGGCCTGAATAAAAGCAATATCTCTCCTGAGTGCGTGCGAATTGGCTTATTGCACACCGGGTGAAGGATCATAGAGTCATAGAATGGTTGGGGTTGGGAGGGACCTTAAAGATCATCTAACTCCAACCCCCCTGAAACAGACAAGGCTGCCTCTCACCGGATTAGGTTGGCCAAGCCCCATTCAGCCCGGCCTTGAACACCTCCAGGGATGGGGCATCCACAGCTTCTCTGGGCAGCCTGTGCCATTGCCTCACTACACTGGCAGTGAAGCGTTTCACAGAATCACAGAATCCCAGAATTTCTAGGTTGGAAGAGACCTCAAGATCACCGAGTCCAACCTCTGACCTAACACTAACAGTCCTCCACTAAACCATATCCCTAAGCTCTACATCTAAACGTCTTTCAAAGACTTCCAGGGATGGTGACTCCACCACTTCCCTGGGCAGCCCGTTCCAGTGCCTCACAACCCTTTCAGTAAAGAAGTTCTTCCTAACATCTAACCTAAACCTCCCCTGGTGCAACTTTAGCCCATTCCCCCTTGTCCTGTCACCAGGCACGTGGGAGAACAGACCAACCCCCACCTCGCTACAGCCTCCTTTAAGGTATCTGTAGAGAGCAATAAGGTCACCCCTGAGCCTCCTCAACTCCAGGCTGAACAAGCCCAGCTCCCTCAGCCGCTCCTCATAGGACTTGTTCTCCAGGCCCCTCACCAGCTTCGTCGCCCTTCTCTGCACCTGCTCAAGCACCTCGATGTCCTTCTTGTAGCGAGGGGCCCAAAACTGAACACAGTACTCGAGGTGCGGCCTCACCAGAGCCAAGTACAAGGGGACGATCACCTCCCTAGCCCTGCTGGCCACACTGCTTCTTATGCAAGCCAGGATGCTGTTGGCCTTCTTGGCCACCTGAGCACACTGCTGGCTCATATTCAGCTGACTATCCACCATCACTCCCAGGTCCTTCTCTGCCTGGCAGCTCTCCAACCACTCATCTCCCAGCCTGTAGCTCTGCTTGGGGTTATTGCGCCCCAGGTGCAGGACCCGGCACTTGGCCTTGTTGAACTTCATGCAGTTGACCTCAGCCCATCGGTGCAGCCTATCCAGATCCTCCTGCAGAGCTTTCCTACCCTCGAGCAGATCGACACACGCACCTAACTTGGTGTCATCTGCAAACTTACTGAGGGTGCACTCGATGCCCTCGTCCAGATCATCGATGAAGATATGAAAGAGGACCGGCCCCAGCACTGAGCCCTGGGGGACGCCACTTGTGACCGGATTCCTCCAAATGTCTAGCCTAAAGCTATTTTCTTTTAGTTTAAGACCATTCCCCCTTGTCCTCCACCACCACCCCAGGTCCTTCTCCTCAGGGCTGCTCTCAATCCACTCCCCACCCAACCTGTATTTGTGCTTGGAATTTCCTCAGCCCAGATTAAGGACCTTGCACTTGGCCTCGTTGAACCTCATGAGGCCCGTACAGGCCCACTTCTCAAGCCTGTCCAGATCCCTCGGGATGGCATCCCTTCCCTCCAGTGTGGGGGCACAGTGTCAAATGCTTTGCACAAGTCCAGGCAGATGATGTCAGTTGCTCTTCCCCAGCCATCACTGCTGCAACCCTGTCATGGGAGCCACCAGATTTGTCAGGCATGATATGCCGGATCTGCTCCATGATCTTGCCAGGCATAGAGGTGAGACTGACTGGCCTGTGGTTAACCAGGTCTTCCTTTTTCCTCTTTGAAAATGCGGGTTTTCTTTCCCCTCTTCCACTTAGTGGGAAGTTCACCGGACGGCCACGACTTCTCAACTATGATGGGCAGTGGCTTAGCAACTCCATCCAGTCTCGGGGCGTGGGGCTGCTCCGCGCCGCTCATGCTTGGGGCAGCAGCAGCACCCTGGAATTTGCTCAGCGTGGTGCTTTTAGTCCCTCTCCCTGGAATAGGGCCATGGGAGCTCAGCGCATTTAAAGGAAAGGCCAGTTTGGCAGAGCTCTGGAGTCTGCAGGCTGCAGAGAGGAAGGGAAGGACACGGGCTGAAGGACACAGGGTCCTTCCGCAGGTGGCTGTGCGAGCAGGGGGTTTGCTGCTCACTCTGTGGATGCCTCTGAGCCACAGAGCGCCCGCCCCGCCTGCAAACACGCTGGGGCTGTGAGCCCAGGGCTGCAGGTCCCCCAGACAGGCTTTTCCCGTAAATGTGCTGAGCTCCGGGCAGTGCAGAGAGTGAAACTCAGAGAAAGGGGAAGCAAAGGTAACCTGAGCTCGGCTCCCTGCTTCCTCTGCCCTGCAGCAGCACTAAGGCTGATTTCCTGAAAAGGGCTGGAGCTGCGCACACACCACACCTCTGCGCACCTGCACAGGCTTTGGGCAGCCCCTCTTCAGGCCGGTTTTGCTGATTACAAAGCTCTTTCTCTCCATCCCTGCCCACCCCGTCCTCACCGGGCTGAATGTCCCTGCCTTCCCCCTGCTCCCAGTTCAAGGTTCCCCTCACTAGCGTTGAGCCTCGTGTGCTATGATGAGGAAGAGGAGCACTTGGAAACGCTTCTTGAGCGCTGGCAGAGCAGGGTCCCCTCCTGCAGGCACAGAGGGGTGCGAGGGTGGGAATCCCATGCAATCCCACAGCAAGGGCCATTTTTGTGGCCCTCCGCTGGACTCTTCCCAGGAGATCCCTGTCTTTCTTGCACTGGGGAGCCCAGAACTGGACACAGTACTCCAGGTGAGGCCTGACCAGGGCAGAGGAGAGGGGAAGGATTACCTCCCTGGACCTGCTGGCCACACTCCTTTTAGTACACGCCAGGATCCCGTTGGCCTTCTTAGCCACAAGGGCACACTGCTGGCTCATGGTCAACCTGTCGTCCACTAAGACCCCCAGGTCCTTCTCCTCAGAGCTCCTCTCCAGCAGGTTGTCCCCCAGCCTGTACTGATACACGCGGTTGTTCCTTCCTAGGTGCATGACTCTACACTTGCTCTTATTAAACCTCATTTGGTTTCTTCCTGCCCATCTCTCCAGCCTGTCCAAGTCTCGCTGAATGGCAGCACAGCCTTCTGGCGTGTCAGCCACTCCTCCCAGCTTCGTGTCATCGGCGTACTTGCTGAGGGCAGACACTATTCCCTTGTCAAGGTTGTCGATGAAGATGTTGAACAAGACCGGACCCAGCACAGACCCCAGGGGAACACCGCTAGTCACAGGCCTCCAGCCGGACTCTGCTCCTCTGATCACCACCCTCTGAGCTCGGCCAGTCAGCCAGTTCTCAACCCACCTTACTGTCCACTCCTCTATCCCAAACTTTCTCAGCTTTGCTATCAGGATGTCATGGGAGACAGTATCGAAAGCCTTGCTAAAGTCAAGGTAGATGACATCCACTGCTCTCCCCACATCTACCCAGCTGGTGATGCCATCATAGAAGGCAACGAGATTGGTCGAGCACGACTTCCCCTTGATGAATTCATGCTGACCACTCCTCTACTTCTTCTCTTCCAATTGCTTGGAGATGGCATCCAGAACAAGCTGCTCCAACACCTTTCCAGGGACAGAGGTGAGACTGACTGGCCTGGAGTTTCACCAGTAGTTTAGAAACCAAATGAGATTTAAGAAGAGCAAGTGTAGAGTCCTGCACCTGGGAAGAAACAACCCGAAGTATCAGTACAGGCTGGGGGATGACCTGCTGGAGAGGAGCTCTGAGGAGAAGGACCTGGGGGTCCTGGTGGACGACAGGTTGACCATGAGCCAGCACTCTGCCCTTGTGGCCAAGAGAGCTGATGGGATCCTAGCGTGCATTAAAAGGAGTGTGGCCAGCAGGTCAAGGGAGGTGATCCTCCCGCTCTATTCTACCCTGGTCAGGCCTCACCTGGAGTACTGTGTCCAGTTCTGGGCTCCCCGGTAGAAGAAAGACAGGGATCTCCTGGGAAGAGTCCAGCGGAGGGCCACAAAGATGATACGGGGCCTGGAGCATCTTCCCTGTGAGGAGAGGCTGAGAGACCTGGGGCTGTTCAGCCTGGAGAAGAGAAGACTGAGAGGGGATCTCCTCAATGTATATAAATATCTGAGGGGGGGGGGGGACAGAAGGATGTAGCCAACCTCTTCTCAGTGGTTTGTGTGGATAGGACAAGGGACTATGGCTGCAAGTTACAGCACAGGACATTCCGTACTGACATGTGAAAGAACTTCTTCATGGTGAGGGTGACGGAGCATTGGAACAGGCTGCCCAGGGAGGTTGTGGAGTTTCCTTCTCTGAAGACATTCAAGGCCCGTCTGGACGCCCACCTGGGCAGCCTGCTCTGAGGAACCTGCTTTAGCAGGAGGGTTGGACCTGATGATCTTTCGAGGTCCCTTCCAACCCCTACAGTTCTGTGATTCTGTGATTCACGGATCCTCCTTCGTACCCTTCTTGAAGACCAGAGTGACGTTGGCTGTCCTCCAGTGTTCAGGCACCTCTCCTGTTCTCTAGGACCTAGTCTTCCTTTTACTGTTTACATACTTTAAACAAACAAACAAACAACTTCTTCGTATCCTTTATCTCTTTTGCAAGCTTCATCTCTAGGTGGGCTTTGGCCTTCCTTGTCGCATCCCTGCAGGCCCTGACAACACTTCTATACTCCTCCCAAGAGGACAGGCCCTTTTTCCACATTTCATAGACCTTCCTCTTCCTTTGGATCTTGTCAATGAGCTCCTTGCTCATCCACATAGGTTTCCTGCCCCTCTTCCCCAATTTCCTACTCTTAGGGATGCACCGATCCTGAGCCTGGAAGAAGTGCTCTTTAAATGTTGCCCAGCTTTCACAAGTACCCTTGCCTTCTAGTATTCTAGAAGAACTGCACACACTTCCCTCAACTGGTGAACAACGCCATGCTTGATGCACCCCAGGGTGCAGTTGGCCCTCCTGGCTGCCAGGGCACACTCTTAACTCACATTCAACTTGCAGTGCACAAGAACCCCCAGGTCCCTTTCTGTGGGGCTGCTCTCCAGCCTCTTTTCGCCCCGTCAGTAAGCGTAGCCACATGCTATTTCTTTCTCAGGTCTATTTCTTTCTCAACTAAAGCTTCCCATAGTTAGAATCATTTACTCCATTCTGTGCTGCTAAACTAATAATAAATTAAATGGTCTTTCTAGGTTGCACACATTGCTCTTGATCCTTTTGTCTATTCACACTGTTTATTTCACTAATTCAATGTTTATGTCACTATTCACAAGTTAGACCTGCAGCTGCGGTTCCTGCTGCTGTTCCTGCTTCCCGCACCCTTTTAAGGGGAGTTCCTCTAATTAGACTGGGGTTGGGGTGATGTCCAAACACAACTTGGCAGGGACCATCCCTTTAAAAGATCAAAACCTGAAAGCTTTTTCATGATGATTTGTAATTGCAAAGTGAGTAACTGGTACATGCTTCACATCCGTGAGTTGTACATTAACTTGGCCATTTGGTTTCATGCTCAGTACATAACCAGTATGTGTGCATTGTTTACTGATAAGCTTTTGCTCAGCCAGGTCCAATGCCTCCCAGGCACACCTTGTTCTGAATTCAGGACTTGCAATTCCTCCCTGAGGGGGAGGAAGGGGCTGCTTTCCTATCTGCACCTGGCAGACTTTGTTATTTACCATCTTAATACTAGCCTACATTGCAGCTACAGTGAAGTTGTCTGAAATCAATACCATGGCAGCCTGTACCAGGGCTTCGGCACCCACCCTGCACAGATGTTAGACCAGGGAGCTGCCTCTTTGAGCGAGAGCTCAGGAGCAGCCCCACGTCCACAGAGCATGGCCCTGGGCTCTGGCAGGGCGATGCTGCTGCATGTCCTGCCCTCATGGCACTGCGCTTCGGGACCTGTCCAGCTCCGGGCATGCGCCAGCAGTAGCCCCAGGCCTGGTGCCCAGCGCAGAGCACGGGCAGGCCGAGAGCCGGCATGGCTCTGCCCTCTGCTGTGCTGCTCCCACTGAGCTGCAGGCCGGGGAGGAAAGCCAAGTGTCCCCTGCCCTGTGGCACCCAGGCAACTCTTGGGGACATTGGCCGTGGGGAAGGGAGCCGGGGCAGGCACCAGCCATAAGGCAGGCACAACTAGGCCCAGAGATCCACTCAGCTCCTGCAGCTGGCATGGCACAGCTTGGCTTGGCACGGCAAGTGGGGCTCTGCCATCCTCCTCTCCTGCCACACACATGGATGCACAGGGACCGAGTGTGAGGCCAAGGGCAGGGCTGTGCATTCCTGCTGGCCACCAGGGGCCCACATCCATGCCTCAGAGCGCGCCATGTGCAGGAGGACAAGGGCACCCGTTCAATTGCTCAGCAAGGACAATGAGGTGCTGGTGTTGACCGAAAAAGTGGATCCTTTCTCCTGTGAAGAAAGGCTGAGAGAGATGGGGGTGTTCAGCCTGCGGAAGAGAAGGCTCTGGGAACACCTCATTGGAACCTTTCAGAGCTTAAAGGGGTTTAATAAAGAGGATGGAGAAAAAAAATTATTCATGTGGATTATGCTGGACAAGGGGTAATGGTCTTAAAATAAAAGAAAATAGCTTTAGGCTAGACATTAGGAGGAAACGCTTCACTGTCAGTGTAGTGAGGCACTGGCACAGGCTGCCCAGAGAAGCTGTGGATGCCCCATCCCTGGAGGTGTTCAAGGCCAGGCTGGATGGGCCTTGGCCAACCTCATCTGGGGGGAGGCAGCCTTGTCTGTTTCAGGGGGGTTGGAGTTAGATGATCTTTAAGGTCCCTCCCAACCCCAACCATTCTATGACTCTATGATCCTTCACCCGGTGTGCAATAAGCCAATTCACACGCACTCAGGAGAGATATTGCTTTTATTCAGGCCTCAGAGCTCGGTGCAGTTTCCACAGATCAAGCACAGCCAATGTCGACTTCCTGGCTCCATGGAGACATTAAATTCATGACTATTCAGCGATCTAATACAAATTCATTCTTAGCTACCTGAGTTTTGTGCTCATGTGGCATCATTCTTAATGGCTGCTTTTCAGGAACTTCTGCGCATGCCTTCCTTTCTGTGGGGGTCCTTGGTGGTGTTCCCCGATGAAGCACCCTAACCCCTTTTATCCATCGATGGCCACATGTCACCGAAGCACAACCTCAGGCTACTTGCTCTTGGCAACTTTCCTTGGTTTCTCCCAGAAGGAGCATTCTGTCCCTGAACAAAGGGAGCCTAGGTTACAAGTTAAACATATTTCTTGTCCTGTACTACATATATGATAACTGATTAAAGGGAAGCTCAATAAAAATAGACAATTCCTCTTCATTTCCAAGAGAGAGTTGGTTCCATTACACTGGGACTTGGGGGTCCCGTCTGTGTGTGTGAACGCCTGGTGGGGTGCCCAGAGTCTGGACACAAAAGTATGGGCACTGCTGGAAGCACAAGGACGCCCGCTGAGACATCAGGAAAGTCTTTTTTTGCTGTGCGGGTGTCTGAGCGCTGGCACAGGCTGCCCAGAGCGGTGCTGGGGTCTCCATCCCTGGAGATGTCCAACACCCAGTGGACACGGTCCTGGGCAGCCAGCGCTGGGGACCCTGCCTGGGCAGGGACAGAACACGCAGGGTGCAGAGGGGCCTCCAGCCCCAGGCGTTCAGTGGCTCTGTGGTGCTGGGATTCATCACAGCCGTGCAATAAGGATACCCAGGGTAATCACAATAATGATGAGGACAATCAGCGCACAAGCCAGGACAATTCTCCGGGATGGCCTCCAGCTGAATCGCGCCCTCTTTATCCTGCCTGCTCTGTACCTCGCCATGTGATACTCCACCTTCTCTTCTGTTAAATTGGGCTCCAGGTACATCTCATTGCTGTAGTACCTATTCCCATTCGCCTGCACCATGCAGCGGACCATCCCCATCAGCTCCATGACCTGGTGGTCCCGTTCGGCTCCAGTTGCCCGGTTGTTGAAGCCGCAGTACCTGTTCCCGCATCTCTCGATCAGCTTGTGGAGAGCTTTGTTGTGAGTACAGGACACATAGTCATGCAGAGATCTCTCCCCCAGCTCTTCCGCACGGGTGAATATGACAATCGTGTGCCCCAGAACATCAGCTCCAAAGATGTCCTGCAGTCTCTCTGCGGCCTCCTCGTCCTCCTGGGTGAATCGGCCCAGCTGGGTCACCAGCAGCAGCGCGTGGGGGCCCGGGGAGGACAGGCTGATGCACTGAATAATTTCTTGGCGCACCTCACTGCTTGCACCTTCGGGGTTGAAAATGTCGGCCGTGTCAACCACCGTGAAGTCCTCGCCATCCCAGTGACCATGTGCACTCGCACAGCTCTCGGTCACTGGCTGGGTGGACAGCTTGGACTCAAAGACGCATTCCCCGAGGAGGGTGTTCCCCGTGGCGCTCTTCCCCCCACCAGCCTTCCCGGCCAGGATCAGCCTCATCTCCAAGCCCCCGCCGACCCCGGGCTGCATGTACACACGACCGACGGCCACGGTCACGCTGTGGAGACAAAAGCAGACACCCAGGGCTCTGTCAGCAGGCACCCAGATGCTGGGAGCATCACTGACAGCAGGAAAAGTGGGGATGGTTTCGAAACCTCGCTGCTGGCAACTGGAGGCTGCGGGGCTCTGTGTGCCCCCGCTGTGGGAAGGGCTCGGGGGCACTGCAGCTGGGTCTGGCTGTGGTGGCACCGGGACAGACTGGGTCCCCCCTACATGCTTGGACATCAGAGCAAGAGCAGCGCAACCAGCATCTGTGGATCGCACTGCCGCGTGTGCAGTCACAGCAGTGCACGGACAGCAGCAAGGAACAGAAATTCAAAATAACAGCTGGAGCTGCGAGGTGCTGCGGGGAAACAGAGCCACTGGTCTGTTTCCTCAGTCTCAGACTCAGTCTGCGCAGGATTACAGGCACGGGGGAAGGCAGCAAGGCGGCAGGGACCCTCAGGTGGTGGCAAGAACCCTCGGGGCAGTGACACTCGTGCAGCCGGGACCCCGCGTGGGGCTGAGCACGGTGCCCAGGGACTCCCCCGGGCTGGTGCTGGGGCTGTGCCAAGCATGGTGAGTGAGGAGTGGGGAGAAGGGAAAGAGAGAGGAGGGGACAGTGGAAAGAGCCACTTCCCTGCCCCGCTGCCCTGCGCCAGGTCCCCAGGCCCCCTCGGAGCCCTCCCCGCCGGCACAGAGCCTCGCAACCCCTGGCCTCCCGCCCGTACCTTCCTGCACGTCCTGTGCTGGCGTTCGCCTTGTCCCCGCGGGACGCTCACAGCCACCAGGAAGTGACAGCAGAGACGGCCGGTGTCAGCCTGGAGATCTGTGCTCATGCCACAAGGGCAGCACCGGCTCCTCCCGCACCAGCCCCCAGCTTGGTTTCGATTCTGTGCAGCCCTGGAGGTTCAGACAGCTCTAACGCTACCTCCTGTACTTCCTCCAGAAACAGTCCGGCCTCAGAGTTATTTAACTCCCGCGATGATCTGTGCTTAGTTTTCAAGCAGTTTCTCCTGCTGCTGGTGGGACTGGAGGCAGAGCCCTGACAGAAGAAGGGGCAGGAGACGAGGCAGCTGCAGCCTGCACCGCGGTCAGGGGCTGGGACGGACCCCGCACACCGCTCAGGGCTGGGACAGACCCCGTACACTGCTCAGGCTCAGGGCTGGAGGTTCAGGTGCCGGATGAGGGCACTGAACTGACGGCGATTCTGGGGGGAGGCTCCTGCTCCAGCCGGGGGCCGTGCACATCCTCTGTGAGCTCGGCAGGTTTCCCAAAGCACTGCAAGGGTTGCCAGTGACTGAGCTGAGTTTCCCTTCCAGCTCCTCGTTCCCCAAGGCGTCGGGACCCCCTCCCAAGGTGGCCACAAGCAGCTGAGGAGGAGCAGCCCTTGCCCGGGCTGTCCCCATCTGCCACCACGGTGCAGCGAGGCCCAGCCACGCTCCCCTGCCCCTGCGGCCCCTGCTCCTGGGCTGTGCGGGGCTGGCAGAAACGTGCCCTGCCCCTGGCACGGGGTGCGGGGCTGCCAAACACTGCTCCCTGCCTCACGGGGTGTGCAGCCATCTTGTGGGTGCGTGTGTGTGTTTACCCTCGGCTATACAACCACTTCCTGCATGCACACAAAGAAGGCAGCATGCATACATACGCCAGGTGTGTTAGTGACCCAACTAAGCGCTTGCCCGTTAGCGACCCGAAGGTTGCACATGCAAAAGACGACCGAAGAGTACTGTGAAATCTATCCCAGCAGATCCAATGGTTATAAAAATGGAGCCGGAGAAGGAGGGAAAAGAGGTGGAACTTATGGTAGATGCACCAGCAACGTACTCAGTTTTAAATAAAGCATTAGTATCAGTGGGGAATGATTACATTGTAGTGAAGAGGGCAACTGGCCAATCTGGAATAGCATATTTCTGCAAACCATTGAAATATAAGTATGGGAAACAGTGGGGCATTCACAAGTTCCTATACATGCTCAACTCTATGGAGTCATGCCTAGGGAGAGATTTATTGGAAAGATTACGAGCGATCATTTCATTTAAAAATGGGGAGATTATTCTGGAGGTAAATGATCAAAGATACGTGGAAGTGTTGAGTTTGATACTGACAGCTATTGAGACCAAAAAGGAAATTAGTGAGGAAATCCTAAGTCAAATGTTTTCCAGAGTATGATCTAATGTACCAGGGAAGGCGAAAAATGCACTTCAACAGTACCCCTTGAAAAAGGAAGATAGAGAAGGCATTAGCCCGATAATTGATTAACATACTTAACACCAGAGCTAACTTGGTTTACCAGTTTAGACCTGAAGGATGCCTTCTTTTGCCTCCCTCTCCATGAAGCCAGTCAGAAAATCTTTGCATTTGATTGGAAAGGCCCTAGGAGTGGGCACAAAACACAGCTCACATGGACAAGGTTGCCTCAGGGCTTTAAGAACTCTCCCACCTTGTTCGGAGATGGACTTGCAAAGGACTTGGAGACCTGGGAAGCCCCATCAGGAGAAGGAAGGCTGTTGCAGTACGTAGATAACCTCCTAATAGCCACCCAGACAGAAGCATGTGTGGCCTGGACGGTAAGCCTCCTAAACTTTCTGGGACTACAGGGGTACAGGGTATCGAAGCAGAAGGCTCAGGTGGTTATGTTGATCTACGTGGGTTATGAGGTTAGTGCCGGACAAGAGACCTTGAGGCAAGATTGTAAAGAAGCGATATGTTAAACCCCAAAACCTGAGACAATAAAAGAACTGCGAACCTTTTTGGGAATGACAGGGTGGTGCAGATTGTGGATCTATAATTACAGATCGCTTGTAAAACCGCTGTATGTGCTCATTGCAAATGGGAACGGGGAACTCCAATGGACAAAGGAGGCCACACAAGCTTAGGACCAACTAAAGAAGGCCCTCATGTCAGCTCCAGCTCTGGGACTTCCAGATGTAAATAAACCATTCTTCCTTTTCTCCCATGAGAAACAAGGGATTGCCCTGGGAACACTAGCACAGGACCTGGGCCCATATCGAAGGGCAGTTGCTTATTTTTCTACGCAGTTGGATGCTACCGCCAAGGTATGGCTGGGAAGCCTCAGAGCTGTTGCAGCAGTGGTGCTAAATATCCAGGAAGCACGCAAGTTCACCTTGGGACAGAAGACAACTGTGCTAGTGTCTCACACAGTGTCCACAGTGCTGGAAGTGGAAGGCGGTCACTGGCTTTCCCCACAAAGGTTCCTGAAATCAGCAGAAACCAAGGGGAGCCAGTACACCGTGACTGCCTGGAGACCATTGAAGCTGCCTACTCCAGCCGTCCAGATCTGAAGGACACTCCTTTTGATGATGTGGGAATATGGGAGCAGCTACGTCATCAGTGGAAAATGACATGCTGGGTATGCAGTTACCACTTGCAAAGACGTAATAGAATTTGGAAAATAAACATCTATAGGGACTAAATAATGAGATTATTGGAAGCAGTTCAGCTGCCTGAAAAGGTAGCAATCATGTACATTAAGGCACACCAGAAGGTGAGCTGAGAATTGGAGGAAGGAAATGATCTGGCAGACAGAGAGGCAAGAGAAGCAGCAGAAGGTGAGGTGGCAACTGAGGGAGCCCTGATTCCAGACAGGCAAATTCTCCTCGAGGGTAAGCTTGTATATAACAAAAAGGATAGAAAATTAATTGAAAGTCAGAAGGGAAAATATAACCAAGAGGGATGGACTATTACCAAAGACGGGAAGGGGAAGCTAGTCATTCCCTCCAATTTACTGTGGTCACTGGTAAAGAAAGAACACCGGAAAACACATTGGAGAATAGATGCTTTGTATAACTATCTAATTGAAAAAAAAATATTGCCAGGAACTTATATGCTACCATCACCCAAATAACTGAACAATGTGATCTTTGTCTCCAGACTAACCCCAAAAATGTCCCCAAACCAAAACTGTGTCAAATTGGAAAAGGCCATGGGCCCGGGCAACAGTGGCAAATTGACTTTTCTGAACTTCCAAGAAAAGGGGGGGATGTCGATATTTACTGGTGTTAACAGACAGATACCTTTTCAGGATGGCCAGAGGCTTTCCCCACTAGGACTGCCAAAGCCTGAGAGGTAACTAAGTCTCTTGTAGAGAAAACTTTGAAGCCACAGTGGCAAGGACTATACCAGGTGCTCCTTACAGCCCTCACCACAATTAAGATCAAGGAACGGAGTGCCTGGATTCACCATTCTCAAGTGAAGAAAGCTCCAGAACCCCCTGGAAAGTAATGCCAGGTAATGGTGAACTGAAAGTAAAGCTCAGTCGAGTAAAATGAGGACATTATGGTCAGGCGTAGTTAGTAACATAGTCAGCAGGAGTCTAGTTAACAGAATTGTTTTATTTCTATGGCTTATAAATTGTAGTTGTGATTCAAGAAGGTGCCTCTAGGATAATAGAGAATGGTTAGCGGCCTTGGTCTGAAGCTGTAACAACAGAGGATAGAGCATTAATGGAAAGTTAGCAGTTGTGGTTATTTGGCGAACAAATGGTGACCTTTTATATACATTATAAGAATGGCAAAAAATAGGGAAAGAATGGACACACCAAAGAACCGTAGGGGACGAAATTAAAATAGGGTGCTGAATGATTAATGGAACGACCCACGAGAAAGTAACGGGGATTTTAGTAAAACCGATTTCCAAAAGTGGCCAACAAGAAGGTTGCATCTGCCCAGGTAAATCAGATTGCTGGTATAATTTTATATTAACACAGACTGTAGTCATTAGCTGTTTGTTTTTGGCTGTACTTCCTACAACAGTGAGACAAAACTAAAACAGCCCCTACAATCATCCTTAATGGCATTGGGAACTAGCCAATGGCAAATTTCAAAGGTGTTACCGAGATGGGAAAAGGCTGAAAACCAAGACCACAAACTAATAATAGATGCACTTAGTATGGTTCAAGATAATGCATCTTTAGCTCTTAGTTGTTTACAAGCACAGTTATGGATTCAGGCAACAGCCGCCTTGATCATTAGGGAAGGAAGTGAAGGCATTTTTCCGGCTGAAGTCCAAAAGACAGTTTGGGACAATGCCAATGATTTTGAGAAGTTTCAGTCTTGGTGGACTCTGGTAAATTTTACCTATGACCCCATTGTTAACATGGCTACTGCCTTTGTGCTTACTATATGTAATGCCACAGTTTATGTTATCCACCCCATCATTGCACTAGGATTAAACCATGAGGAGACAGTGCTCTGTCCTTCAGAGCATAGAACATGGGCACGGATGGAGAATGGGAGATGGCAGTCTGTAAATCTAGAATCATGTGTTACCTGGAAACAGCAAGGATTTATTTGTGAAAGCAATACAATTGATGCTCAGGATGTATGTCTTGACACGGAACAAGGTGTCTGCCACTTTGAAATTCATCCAAATACTAGTCAAAAGACTGTGCTTGTATATATCGGTCAAGGCTGTGTGTGTTTAAGAACTGCTTGTGATTTTGTAGAAGTAGATAAGGAGAACATAACTCTCCCTAGAAAAATCATTCTAACATTTGTATTTGTAACTATGTTAGAATCGTCGGGTGTCATTTTCTATATTTGGCACCAGTGGTATCCCACCAGTTGATCAAGTCTAACAACACAATGTACACTCTAATCACTGTCCATCATGATACAAAGGCAAAGAGCAAAACAGGACACAAATCACAACTGGTGGGATACACGCTTTGGATGGTCGCCAACTGCAACTGGGATTTTGAACACATTGTGTCACCCAATTATTGGTTTATAGATATTAGTTGGTATAAGTTTGATATTGTCTTTGTAATATTTGTTTGGAATTGGAAATCGTTACAACGAATGTCTATATTATCTTCCTTGACAAAAGTGCATGGCAAGGCATTGAGGGGTACATACCATAGAGACTGAGAAGAAGAATTTTTGTATTAACTAAAAGAATTTACTAGATTTTCCAGAAAAGGGAGGACTGAATCATTGGGATTAGAAATTAGAGAGTGATCGATTAAGAATGAATAGGTGCTATATTTGCGATGTACTGCGCCTGTGCTGCGCTTAGGCCTCCAGATAACAGGAGCCCTTCGGACCCCAAGAAGCAGATCAAAACAACCTTATGGCCCAGATTGTGACCAAGGCCTCAGAGAGCACACGCAAAGAGATGAGGTGAAAAGTTCAACCCTGATGAAGACATCTTACTTCATCCCCACGACCCTCAACGCCCACCACCACAAGGCACTGAGCAAGCACAGACAAGAGGAATGTATGGAAATGACTTCTTGTAGCTAATTATAATACTAAGTGGGGACAGGTTATGCATATGTATAGGTGTATTGGGAATCTTCATGCATATGTAACTCTTTACTGCATATAACCACGGCAAATTGCCACATCAGGGGTGCACGACTTTTTTGGGACTACCCCCCGTGCTGCCCAGCACTGAATAAACATACCTACTGTACAATCTTAGTGACTGTGGAGTCAGCTTTCCGTGAGTCAGCTGTGAGGTCTCCCCACAGCCTTCTCCTTTAGCAGCCTCCTCATTCAGTCAGCCGGGTGCAGTGCTGCTGAGGGTGAGGCTGGGTTTGCGTCCTCGTACAGCCTCACGCATGCTTGTGCACGCGGTGCACGGGCCCTCTAGGGAGGCCACGGGCTCGAGGATTTCCCGAGGCTGCCTCTCCTCTTCCCACTCCTTAGGCTGTGCTGTGCCAGGCTCAGGGCAGATGGGGCAGCAGCCGTTGGTTACAGCTGGAGGCACAGCGCAGGGTGCAAAGTCCTGCCCCAAAACCTCGCTATCTGTGTGCCTGAGCCAGCTCTGGCCCTGCTGGGGCCGTGCAGGGCAGGCCGAGGGCCTGCGGTGATCCACCACAGAATCCAGTGGGTGTTTTTTGCTCAGCACGTGACTTCTTGTAAACGGAGTGCTTCAACCTGGCCATTTGAGCACTCTGTGCATTCCTGGGCTGCTGGGGAGCTGTGGCATGCACTTCTACTTTCTTTTTCTGCCTTTGGAAGAGGTCTGGGTGCTGGCCCTCTGAGGCAACCTTCTCCAGACTCCCCTGGGGTTCCTCGTGTTGCTCCTGATGGTCCCTGGGGACCACTGCTGGGGCCGGTAACCCTAATTCCCGTGTTTTTGCAGTAAAAAGCCTTTCCTTTTCACCCCCGGGAGCATGGCGTGCAGGGGATGTCCCGGCACCACAGGGCTGTGGGGTTCAGACACGTGTCTCTGGTTGTTCCCCCAGGACCCAAGCTGAACATCCTGCTCGTGGGCAAAACTGGAAGTGGGAAGAGTGCGACAGGGAACACCATCCTTGGGAAGAAAGCATTTGAATCTATGGTGTCAGCAGATTCAGTGACCAAGAGCTACAGTTCAGCCACTGCCTCATTCCGTGGAAGAGAAATTGCCGTTATCGACACTCCTGGCCTTTTTGACACCCAGAGAGCCAATAAGGAAACAGCTGAACTGATTGGAAATGCTCTTCGTCACTTCTATGGAGGGGTGCATGCTATCATCCTGGTGATGCAACTGGCCCACATCAGTAAAGAAGAGGTGGAAGTGGCTGAGTGGGTGACAAAGATTTTCCATACTGAAGCACAGAAGTACATGATCCTGTTATTCACCCGAGCAGAAGATCTTCGGAGTCCAGATGATATCCACGATTTTGTGGAATCAAACAAATTCATCAGCGGGATGGCAGGAAAATGTGGAAATAGGTACATTGCTTTCAGCAACATAGCAGCAGAGCAGACAAGGAAACAGCAGGTTGCAGACCTCATTAAAATTATTGATGAGATGGTAAAGAAGAACAAAGATGCTCCGTGTTACACGCGAGAAATGCTGGAGAAAGATACAGAATCACAGAATCACAGAACTTCTAGGTTGGAAGAGACCTCAAGATCATCAAGTCCAACCTCTGACCTAACGCTAACAGTCCCCACTAAACCATATCCCTAAGCTCTACATCTAAACGTCTTTTAAAGACCTCCAGGGATGGTGACTCCACCACTTCCCTGGGCAGCCCATTCCAATGCCTCACAACCCTCTCAGTAAAGAAGTTCTTCCTAACATCCAACCTAAAACTCCCCTGGTGCAACTTTAGCCCATTCCCCCTCGTCCTGTCACCAGGCACGTGGGAGAACAGGCCAACACCCACCTCACTACAGCCTCCTTTAAGGTACCTGTAGAGAGCAATAAGGTCACCCCTGAGCCTCCTCAACTCCAGGCTGAACAAGCCCAGCTCCCTCAGCCGCTCCTCATAGGACTTGTTCTCCAGACCCCTCACCAGCTTCAACGCCCTTCTCTGGACTCGAACGGCTTTTGAAAAGTATTGTACTATACTCTAACCAACAAGGCTTTGGTCAGACGGGCGATGTTTCCTCTCTTGTGCCTTTCCTGCCGCGCTCTGAAGATCACTCTCTCCTTCCTCTCTTGATGTTTCCTCCTGTCCTGTCACTGACCTACCTTTTCCCCTGGCCCGTGCCATCGCTCTCCTGACAGGCTGCGAGAGTGAAATGGGTGTCTGGCGACGTGTAATTCTCCTCTGCTGCTCTGTTGTGCTGGCAAGCCGGAGACCTTGGCTGGGTGGCAGAGAGCTGCACTGCCCTGCTGGCAGCACCACTGCGCTGACTCTCTCCTCCCTGGTCTGAAGACACGGCAAGCTGAAAGCAACGGGAACATCAGGACTGTGAGATGTGCCCCTTCAGAGCAGAGGTCAGCCTGGAGTACTGCTTCCGAGATCAAAGCCACTTGTCCTCCCCGTGGCAGCCAGGGCTCTAGCAACTTCTCTGGGCTTTGGGAGGGTTCGTGGTGCCAGCCTTGGTCCCTCTGCAGTGGGATGCTGCTGGTGTCGCTGGCTGTGCTGCCCCTGCCTTCTCTGGGCAATGCGAGTAATTGTATGTGATCACTGGGTCTACAGAAGCTCATCTAATAAATGCTAATCTGATACTCATCTAATAAATGCTAATAAATGCCCATAAATGCCCATAAATGCTGAGCCTTGCTGTGTGGAGAGGCGCCCTTCAGTGCACTGTGACCCGCAGTGCTGAAACAGCCGTTTGGGAGGGTGGAGAATGGTCCAGGTGCATTCAGGATCAGGCCCAAGCTGCAGCTCCCCCCAGGCTGGTGTTTGGTGGTGGCCATGAGCTGTGCAAGGGCGCGAGGTCTCACTGCTTGCCAGGCGAGTGCAGCAGGCAGGGGAAGATCTGTGGCCAGTCCTGAGCGTGGGGCTGGGGGAGTGCTCGGGGGGGCTGCCTGACTCATCCCAGGTTCTTCTCCCACCCAGAAAGGCTGCGGAAAGCAGCCTAGGAGGAGGGAGGAATCCCAGAACGCCAGGCTGACCTCTTCCTCAAGCGAAGGAGGTAGAAGGAAGTACGGGAAGGGAACCGGGGCAGGCACCCGCACTACGGCAGGCACCACTTGGCCCAGAGATCCACTCTGCTCCTGAACCTGGAACGACATGGCTTGGCTTGGCACAGCAAGAAGGGTTTTGCCATCCTCCGCTCACACCACACATGTGGATGCACAAGGACCAAGTGCCAGGCATGATTGTAATGTGTCATGATGTAAGTTTGTAGATGGCACCAAGCTAAGTGGTGCAGTCAGCACAAGAGAAGGAAGGGATGCCATCCAAAGAAGGCTCCGTGGAGACCTCATTGTGGCCTTTCAGTGCTCGAAGGGTTCTTATAAAAAGGATGGAGAGGGACTCTTTAATTATGTAGATCATGGTAGGACAAGGGGAAATGTTTTTAAACTGAAAGAGGGGAGATTTAGATTGGATGTTAGGAAGAAATTCTTCACTCAGACGGTGGTGAGGCACATGTTGCCAAGAGAAGCTGTGGATGCCCCATCCCTGGAGGTGATCAAGGCCAGGCTGGATGGGCCTTGGCCAACCTCATCTTGGGGGGAGGCAGCCTTGTCTGTTTCAGGAGGGGTAGAGTTGGATGATCTTTAAGGTCCCTCCCAACCCCAACCATTCTATGACTCTATGATCCTTCACCCGGTGTGCAATAAGCCAATTCACACGCACTCAGGAGAGATATTGCTTTTATTCAGGCCTCAGAGCTCGGTGCAGTTTCCACAGATCAAGCACAGCTGATGTCGACTTCCTGGCTCCATGGAGACATTAAATTCATAACTATTCAGCGATCTAATACAAATTCATTCTAATCTACCTGAGTTTTGTGCTCATGTGGCATCATTCTTAATGGCTCCTTTTCAGGAACTTCTGCGCATGCCTTCCTTTCTTTGGGGGTCCTTGGCGGTGTTCCCTGATGAAGCACCCTAACCCATTTTATCTATTGATGGAGTGATAATAATCTCAATAATTTTCTTAGATGGGACCTTCCATGAAGCTATTTTAATCGCGATTGCAATGGTGGGCATCCTTGTGAGAAAAATCTCAAATAATTTTCTTCAGACAGGATGTTCTGTGAAGCTATTTTATTCATGATTGCAGTGGCAGGCGTCCTGCCAGTTAGGAGCGCATTATAGTAAACACATCATAACCTTTTATTCCCTATTACCCGACACCTCATTGCCTCCCCTGTTTCCTCATTCTCTGAGTACTACAGGTTCACAAGCTACTCAACACTCCTTTATACTATACGCGTACAATTTTTCTTTCTTTGAACCCTTTAATTTCTCCCTTTTCCTTTTTTTTTTTTTTCTTATGTTTTAAGAACCGGTGATCTTTGTTTTACTATTCCCACACTGCTCATCCTGTTTTTCTCAAGCTTCCACCTCATTTTGGAACAGTGCAGCCTTCTACTGTCCACTTACCTACTGTGCATTTCTCCTTATTATGACCACACAACTACCTTGGAATACAGAAAAGTAATTCTCTACTGCAAAAGCACAACTTAGTTTCTCACATCCTGCAAGCAGCAGCGCACAGCACAAGTTTTCAATAACCCTGAATCCCCTATTACCCAACACCTGTTTTCTCTCTGTTTCCTCACTAGTTGAGTACTACAGGTTCACAACTTACTTGACGCACTTCTATACCATATAGGTACAATTTTATTTGACCAGCCATTGATTTCTCCTTTTCCTTTTTTTTTTTTTTTTTTTTTTTTCCTTCTTCTCTGTGATTAGAGGGCCTGTGACTCTTGTTTTTACTTATTTTGCACTACTCCTCCCATTTTTCTTAGCTATGCTTCTTATGTTGGGACAGTGGGACCTTCCCCTTTATCTGCTTAACTAGTGCTATGCTGCTGTCATGGCTGCACAATCACATTTGAATATGCAATGTTAGTGGATATTCCACTGCAAAAGCAACTTCTATTGCAAAAATAAAACCTTGTTTCTCAAAATCGTCACGTCACCTAAGCACAACCTCAGGCTACTTGCTATTGGCAACTTTCCTTTGTTTCTCCCAGAAGGAGCATTCTGTCCCTGATGAAAGGGAGCCTAAGTTAAAAGGTAAACATATTTTTTGTCCTGTACTGCATATATGATAACTGATTAAAGGGAAGCTCAATAAAAATAGAAAAATTCCTCTTCTTGTCCAAGGGATACATGGTTCCATTGCACCAGGACAAGGAGTCATCTGCAAGATGGGCAGAGGCTGGGAGCTGGGGCTGCTCAGCCTGGGGAAGGGGGTTCGGGGGTTCCGTCTGTGTGTGTGAACGCCTGGTGGGGTGCCCAGAGCCAGGACACAAGAGTATGGGCACTGCTGGAGGCACAAGGACGCCCGCTGAGACATCAGGAAAGTCTTTTTTTGCTGTGCGGGTGTCTGAGCGCTGGCACAGGCTGCCCAGAGCGGTGCTGGGGTCTCCATCCCTGGAGATGTCCAACACCCAGTGGACACGGTCCTGGGCAGCTGGAGCGGTGTCCAGAGGTGCCTCCAGCCCCAGGTGTTCAGTGGCTTTGTGGTGCTGGGATTCATCACTTCCACCAAATAAGAAAAATAATGACAACCACTGCAATGGCAAGGAGAATCATCCCACAAATCACAATAGGTCTCCTGTAAGACAGATTGAAAAACCCAATACTTTTCCTGCCTGCTCTGTACATCGCCATGTGATACTCCACCTTCTCTTCTGTTAAAATGGGCTCCAGGTACATCTCATTGCTGTAGTACCTGTCCCCATTCACCCGCACCATGCAGCGGACCAACCCCATCAGCTCCGTGACCTGTCTGTCCCTTTCGGCTCCAACTGCCCGGTTGTTAAAGCCACAGTACCTGTTCCCGCACCTCTCGATCAGCTCACGGAGAGCCCTGTTTTTGGAATACTTCACATAATCTTGCAGTGACCCACGCACAAGCTCTTCCGCACGGGTGAATATGACAATCGTGTGCCCCAGAACATCAGCTCCAAAGATGTCCTGCAGTCTCTCTGCGGCCTCCTCGTCCTCCTGGGTGAATCGGCCCAGCTGGGTCACCAGCAGCAGCGCGTGGGGGCCCGGGGAGGACAGGCTGATGCACTGAATAATTTCTTGGTGCACCTCACTGCTGGCACCTCCAGGGTTGAAAATGTCGGCCGTGTCAACCACCGTGAAGTCCTCGCCATCCCAGTGACCCTGTGCACTCGCACAGCTCACGGTCACTGGCTGGGTGGACAGCTTGGACTCAAAGACACGCTTCCCAAGGAGGGTGTTCCCCGTGGCGCTTTTCCCCCCACCAGCCTTCCCGGCCAGGATCAGCCTCATCTCCAAGCCCCCGCCGACCCCGGGCTGCATGTAGACACGACGGACGGCCACGGTCACACTGCGGAGACAAAAGCAGACACCCAGGGCTCCGTCAGCAGGCACCCAGATGCTGGGAGCATCACTGACAGCAGAAGGGATTTTCACTAAAAGCGGGGATGGTTCTGAAGCCTCGTTGCTGGCGACTGGAGGCTACGGGTCTCTGTGTGCCCCCGCTGTGGGAAGGGCTCGGGGGCACTGCAGCTGGGTCTGGCTGTGGTGGCACCGGGACAGACTGGGTCCCCTGTATCGCGCTGCCACGTGTGCAGCCACAGCAGTGCACAGACAGCAGCAAGGAACAGAAATTCAAAATAAAAGCTGTAGCCGTGAGGTGCTGCGGCTCTGTTTCCTCAGTCTCAGTCTCAGGAATTGCAGGCACAGGATTACAGGCACGGGGGAAGGCAGCAAGGCGGCAGGGACCCTCAGGTGGTGGCAGGAACCCTCAGGGCAGTGACACCCGTGCAGCCGCGTCCCCGCGTGGGGCTGAGCACGGTTCCCAGGGACTCCCCTGGGCTGGGGCTGTGCCCATGCCGAGCATGGGGAGTGAGGAGTGGGGAGAAGGGAAAGAGAGAGGAGGGGACAAGGGGAATAGCCATTTTCCTGCACCGCTACACTGCGCCAGGTCCCCAGGCACCCTCGGAGCCCTCCCGCCGGCACGGAGCCTTGCAGCCCTACCCTCCCGCCCGTACCTTCCTGCACGTCCTGCGCTGGCGTTCGCCTTGTCCCCACGGGACGCTCACAGCCACCAGGAAGTGACAGCGGAGATGGCCGGTGTCAGCCTGGAGAACTGTGCTCATGCCACAAGGGCAGCACCGGCTCCTCCCGCACCAGCCCCCAGCTTGGTTTCGATTCTGTGCAGCCCTGGAGGTTCAGACAGCTCTAACGCTACCTCCTGTACTTCCTCCAGAAACAGTCCGGCCTCAGAGTTATTTAACTCCCGCGATGATCTGTGCTTAGTTTTCAAGCAGTTTCTCCTGCTGCTGGTGGGACTGGAGGCAGAGCCCTGACAGAAGAAGGGGCAGGAGACGAGGCAGCTGCAGCCTGCACCGCGGTCAGGGGCTAGGATTTCCCGAGGCTGCCTCTCCTCTTCCCACTCCTTAGGCTGTGCTGTGCCAGGCTCAGGGCAGATGGGGCAGCAGCCGTTGGTTACAGCCGGAGGCACAGCACAGGGTGCAAAGTCCTGCCCCAAAACCTCGCTATCTGTGTGCCTGAGCCAGCTCTGGCCCTGCTGGGGCTGTGCAGGGCAGGCCGATAGCCTGCGGTGATCCACCACAGAATCCAGTGAGTGTTTTTTGCTCAACATGTGACTTCTTGTAAAGGGAGTGCTTCAGCCCAGCCATTTGAGCACTCCGTGCATTCCTGGGCTGCTGGGGGGCTGCCACATGCACTTCTACTTTCTTTTTCTGCCTTCATGCTGCTCCTGATGGTCCCCGGGGACTGCTGCTGGGGCCTTGGGGCAGTGGGCTGCCCACACCGTGGTGTCGAGGCCTGGCGGGGAAGCCAGAGCTAGTCTTGGGGCTAGGGGGGCACACCGACAGCTGTCTGACACCGAGCCCAGACGAGCTGCTCCCGGCTCTGCGCAGGCTGCATTAGAGTTGAAGCTGCCCAGCAGCATGGGGGACAATAAAAAAGGCTTTTTGAAGTAGATTAATGGGAAAAGGAGGAGCAGAGGAAACGTTGGTCTGATAGATGATGAGCACGGTCGCCTCACAATGAGGGACATATTCAAAGCAGAGACATTGAACGCATTTTTCACCTCTGCCTCTGTCTTGAACACCAATGATGGGCTCTGAGGCCCCAGCTACCCACAGCTGGGGGATGTCGAGAGCCAGCATGACAAATTCCCAGTTAACCCTCAACCTGTGCAGACTGGCTGCTCCACATGGATGCATACAAGCCAATGGGGCCTGATGGGATTCGTCCCAAAGTCCTCTGAGAACTAGCTGGTGTCAGCTAGATCATTGTCATTGCCATTCAACAATATGAAGTTTAACAAGAGTTTGACATTTTTGGTCTGTTCTCCCACGTGCCTGCTGACAGGATGAGGGGGAAAGGGCTTAAGTTGTGCCAGGGGAGTTTTAGGTTGGATCTTAGGAAGAACTTCTTTACCGAGAGGGTTGTTAGACATTGGAACAGGCTGCCCAGGGAAGTGGTGGAGTCACTATCCCTCGAAGTCTTTAAAAGACGTTTAGATGTAGAGCTTAGGGATATGGGTTAGTGGGGACTGTTCGTGTTAGGTCAGAGGTTGGACTCGATGATCTTGAGGTCTCTTCCAACCTAGAAATTCTGTGTGTGTGTGAAGAGCAAGTGTCGGATTCTGCACCTGGGAAAGGGCAACAGAGCAACCCTGGTTATACAGACTGGGGGACGAGACGCTGGAGAGCAGCCAGAAGAAAGGGTTCTGGGGGTTTGGATCGACAGCAAACTGAGCACAAGCCAGCAGCGTGCCTTGGTGGCCAAGAGGGCCAACCATATCCTGGGCTGCATCAAGGACAGCACTGTAGGTCAAAGGAAGTGATCGTCCTGCTCTGCTCTGCGCTGGTGCGGCCCCACCTCGAGTACTGAGTGCAGCTCTGAGCACCACAGTACAAGAAAGATAAAAAAATGTTAGAGAGCGTCCGAAGAAGGGCAACAAAGGTGGTGAAGGGTCTAGAGGAGAAGACATATGAGGAGCGGCTGAAGTTGGTTGGATTGTTCAGCATGGAGAAGAGACGAGGGGAGGCCTCATGGCGGCCTGCAGCTCCCTCACGAGGGGAGCGGAGGGGCAGGCGCTGAGCTCTGCTCTCTGGGGACAGCAACAGGACCCGAGGGAACGGCATGGAGCTGGGACAGGGAGGGTCAGGCTGGGGGTTAGGGAAAGGGTCTGCACCCAGAGGTGGTCGGGCACTGGGACAGGCTGCCCAGGGACGTGGGCACGGCCCCGAGATTGATGGAGCTCAAGGAGCGTTTGGACACCGCTGTCACACACAGGGGCTGGTCCTTTGGGGACCCAGGAGTTGGACTCGATGATCCTTGTGGGTCCCTTCTAACTCAGATATTCGATCATTCCGTGATCAGCATGTTTTTCATGTCTGAGAGTCATAAATTAACATAGCAGTTTGGTTTAAAGTTCAGTAGGTAATCAGAATGTGCATCACATCTAGGAGTCCTAAAAAGACTTTGTCAATTGTCCTTAAGGACCAACTGGAATTAAAATATTGACATATACGTATACATTCACACATACATGCATATCTATACGTTTATAGACCATTTCTGGGATGGTAAATAACAAGGTCTGCCAGGTGCAGATAGGAAAGCAGCCCCTTCCTCCCCCTCAGGGAGGAACTGCAAGTCCTGAAGTCAGAACAAGGGGTGTCCGGGAGGCGTTGGACCTGGCTGAGCAAAAGCTTATCAGTAAACAATGAGCACATACTGGTTATGTACTGAGCGTGAAACCAAACTGCTAAATTAATTTATGACTCACAGATGTGAAGCACTTACCAGTTACTCGCTTTGCAAATCACCATGAAAAAGGTTTCGGGTTTTGATCTTTTAAAGGGATGGCCTCTACACCAGGTCCCTGGGTGGCTGCAGGAGAAAGCAGCACCCTCCCCGTGAGGCTCAAGCGGCACCCAGGCACACGCATGCCCTGGGCCACCTCGAAACCTTTGGGGTTAGTTGTCCACTTCGCTGTCTGCATTTCAGCATTAGCCTCGCAGTGCTGCTCTGCTTCTAACCCAGCGTGCTTCCCCCAGCCCCCTTGCCTGTGCTCCAGTGTTTGAATGCAAAAATTGGCTGGAAATGAGAAGTGTGGCAGAGGAGGGGAGCAGGCGCAACCTTGGCTTGTTCTTGTGGCGACCCCCCCTACCCACAGCACTGCTGCTGCTCTTAACACAGCAACGGACACGCCCCGGGTGGAGGTGCTCACAGGGCCTGCATTTTGCCTTAATCCTAACGTTAAATGCTCATTTTCTTGCCATTCTAAGCAAGCAGTGCAGAATTATTACAGGGCTGCTTGCATTTCAAGCTTTCTTCCAGGTCAGCAGAAGTATTCTGTACCCCCAGGAAATGTGTTGGGGCCCTCAGAGTCTCCAGCAGTTTGTGGCACACAGCCCCCAACCCCTCCAACACACTTCTTCTGCCCCTTCCCTTTGAGGAGCGGCTGAGGGAGCTGGAGTTGCTCAGCCTGGAGATGAAGAGGCTCAGGGGCGACCTTATCGTTCTCTACAGGTTCCTTAAAGGAGGCTGTAGCGAGATGGGGTTGGTCTGTTTTCCCACATACCTGGTGACAGGATGAGGGGGAACAGGCTAAAGTTGTACCAGGGGTGCTTTAGGTTGGCTATTAGGGAGAACTTCTTTACCGAGAGGGTTGTGAGGCATTGGGATGGGCTGCCCAGGGAAGTGGTGGTGTCACCATCCCTGGAGGTGTTTAAAAGACGTTTAGATGTAGAGCTCAGTGATATGGTTTAGTGCAGATCAGAGGATGGACTGGGTGATCCTGGAGGGCTCTTCCAGTCTAGATGGTTCTGGGATTCTGTGATTCCTCTTGTCATGCAAGGGATGGGGACAGCCAGGAGTCAGCGCTGGATGCCTTCAGGACATGCTGGGATGGTTTTAGGATAGCAATGATACTGCTTATGCCACTGGAGGTCAGTGGTACATTTACACACACGGATACCCATACAGCACTACCTACAACGCAGCTATTACACTCACTCTGGTATTTCCTCCAGTAACAATTCAACTTCAGAGTTATTTAATTGCATAGATGCACGGTCTGTGTTTAGCTCTGAAGCAGTTTCTCTCGCTGTGATCGCTTGAGGAAGAGGTCAGCCTGGCGTTCTGGGATTCCTCCCCCCTCCTAGGCTGCTTTCCGCAGCCTTTCTGGGTGGGAGAAGAACCTGGGGTGAGTCAGGCAGCCCCCTCCGAGCACTCCCCCAGCCCCACGCTCAGGTATGGCCACAGAGCTTCCCCTGCCTGCTGCACTCGCCTGGCAAGCAGTGAGACCTCGCACCCTTGCACAGCTCATGGCCACCACCAAACACCAGCCTGGGGGGAGCTGCAGCTTGGGCCTGATCCTGAATGCACCTGGACCATTCTCCACCCTCCCAAACGGCTGTTTCAGCACTGCAGGTAACAGTGCACTGAAAGGTGCCTCTCCAGACAGCAAGGCTCAGCATTTATGGGCATTTATGGGCATTTATTAGCATTTATTAGGTGAGCATTTATTAGATGAGCTTCTGTAGACCCAGCGATCACATACAATTACTCGCATTGCCCAGCGAAGGCAGGGGCAGCACAGCCAGCGATACCAGCAGCATCCCACTTCAGAGGGACCAAGGCTGGCACCACGAACCCTCCCAAAGCCTGGAGAAGTTCCAGAGCCCTGGCTGCCACGGGGAGGACAAGTGCCTTTGATCTCAGAAGCAGCGCTCCAGACTGACCTCTGCTCTGAGGGGGCACATCTCACAGCCCTGATGTTCCCGTTGCTTTCAGCTTGCCGTGTCTTCAGACCAGGGAGGAGAGAGTCAGCGCAGTGGTGCTGCCAGAAGGGCAGTGCAGCTCTGTGCCACCCAGCCAAGGTCTCCGGCTTCCCAGCACAATGGGTGGTGACAGAGCAATGCAGAGACAGAGCAGCAGAGGAGAATTACACGTCGCCAGACACCCATTGCACTCTCGCAGCCTGTCAGGAGAGCAAAGGCACGGGCCAGGGGAAAAGGTAGGTCAGTGACGGGACAGGAGGAAACATCAAGAGAGGAAGGAGAGAGTGATCTTCAGAGCATGGCAGGAAAGGCACAAGAGAGGAAACATCGCCCGTCTGCCCAAACCCTTGTTGGCTAGAGTATAGTACAATACTTTTCAAAAGCCGTCCGTGTGTCTTTCTCCAGCATTTCTCGCGTGTAACACGGAGCATCTTTGTTCTTCTTTACCATCGCATCAATAATTTTAATGAGGTCTGCAACCTGCTGTTTCCTTGTCTGCTCTGCTGCTATGTTGCTGAAAGCAATGTACCTATTTCCACATTTTCCTGCCATCCCGCTGATGAATTTGTTTGATTCCACAAAATCATGGATATCATCTGGACTCCCAAGTTCTTCTGCTCGGGTGAATAACAGGATCGTGTACTTCTGTGCTTCAGTATGGAAAATCTTTGTCACCCACTCAGCCACTTCCACCTCTTCTTTACTGATGTGGGCCAGTTGCATCACCAGGATGATAGCATGCACCCCTCCATAGAAGTGACGAAGAGCATTTCCAATCAGTTCAGCTGTTTCCTTATTGGCTCTCTGGGTGTCAAAAAGGCCAGGAGTGTCGATAACGGCAATTTCTCTTCCACGGAATGAGGCAGTGGCTGAACTGTAGCTCTTGGTCACTGAATCTGCTGACACCATAGATTCAAATGCTTTCTTCCCAAGGATGGTGTTCCCTGTCGCACTCTTCCCACTTCCAGTTTTGCCCACGAGCAGGATGTTCAGCTTGGGTCCTGGGGGAACAACCAGAGACACGTGTCTGAACCCCACAGCCCTGTGGTGCCGGGACATCCCCTGCACGCCATGCTCCCAGAGGTGACAAGGAAAGGCTTTTTACTGCAAAAACACGGGAATTAGGGTTAGCGGCCCCAGCAGCGGTCCCCAGGGACCATCAGGAGCAACACGAGGAACCCCAGAGGAGTATGGACAAGGTTGCCTCAGAGGGCCAGCACCCAGACCTCTTCCAAAGGCAGAAAGAGAAAGTAGAAGTGCATGTGGCAGCCCCCCAGCAGCCCAGGAATGCACAGAGTGCTCAAACGGCCAGACTGAAGCACTCCCTTTACAAGAAGTCACATGTTGAGCAAAAAACACCCACTGGATTCTGTGGTGGATCACCCCAGGCCCTCGGCCTGCCCTGTACGGCCCCAGCAGGGCCAGAGCTGGCTCAGGCACACAGATAGCGAGGTTTTGGGGCAGGATTTTGCACCCTGCGCTGTGCCTCAGGCTGTAACCAAGGGCTGCTGCCCCATCTGCCCTGAGCCTGGCACAGCACAGCCTAAGGAGTGGGAAGAGGAGAGGCAGCCTCGGGAAATCCTCGAGCCCGTGGCCTCCCCAGAGGGCCCGTGCACCGCGTGCACAAGCGTGCGTGAGGCTGCACGAGGACGCAAACCCAGCCTCACCCTCAGCAGCACTGCACCCAGCTGACTGAATGAGGAGGCTGCTAAAGGAGAAGGCTGTGGGGAGACCTCACAGTGGCCCTCGGTGCCTGCAGGGGCTGCAGGAGGGCTGGGAGGGAGTCTTGGGCAGGGGGTGTAGGGATAGGACACAGGGTGATGGCTCTAAGGTAGAAGAGGGCAGATTTAGGTTAGAAATTCAAAATCTTTCACAGTGAGGGATTTGAGGCCTGGCGCAGGCTGCCCCCAGGATCTGTGGGTGCCCCATCCCTGGCAGTGCCCAAGGCCAGGCTGGATGGGGCTGGCGGCAGCCACTCTGTGGCTCTGTGACCATGGGACTCTAAGCTGCTGCGTGCAGTGGGTAAGGCGCTCACCTTCCATCTTAGCATCTGCCATTTTGAGCCCACTCCGAGGGGAAGCCTGAAAGAAGAATAAGGGATTTTGAGCGAGGTTTGCCAAAGTCTCCCGTGCTCCCCCCACGACAGTAACAAGGCCGATGATGGTCACCAGGCCGTCGGGTCGCTAACACACCTGTTGTGTGCATGCTGCCTGCTGTGTGTGCATGCAGGAAGTGGTTGTATAGCCAAGGGTAAACGCACGCACGCACGCACCCACAAGATGGCTGCGCACCCCGTGAGGCAGAGAGCAGCGTTTGGCAGCCCCGCACCCCGTGCCAAGGGCAGGGCACGTTTCTGCCAGCCCCGCACAGCCCAGGAGCAGGGGCCGCAGGAGCAGGGGAGCGTGGCTGGGCCTCGCTGCACCGTGGTGGCAGATGGGGACAGCCCGGGCAAGGGCTGCTCCTCCTCAGCTTGGGAGGGGATCCCGATGCCTTGGGGAACGAGGAGCTGGCAGGGGAACTCAGCTCGGTCACTGGCAACCCTTGCAGTGCTTTGGGAAACCTGCCGAGCTCACAGAGGATGTGCACAGCTACCAACTGGAGCAGGGGCCTCCCCCCAGAATCGCCGTCAGTTCAGTGCCCTCATCTGCCCCTGTTTCAGCTCTGGACTCTGCCTCGAGTGATTTCAGCAAGATAAACTGCTCCAAAACTAAGCACAGACTATACACTACTCGAAGTAAACTCAAATCACGTCACTAAATAATTCAGTCATTACTGGAGGAATTACTCCATCCACAGCAAAGCCACACCAATTCTCGGCTGTCTTTCCTCTGCCTCCCTGCCAGCTAGCTCAGGCTTAGCAGTTCCTAAAGTACCCCCAAATGCCGAGACCCTTCAGAGCCACCCCGTGCACAGACCGCTCACTTCGCATGGCTCCAGCAGCGGCTGCTGTGCTTGCCTCTTACCTCGTCAGGTCGCAGTGCTTGGGCCAGGTGCAATACAGTTCACGTCTTGCCCCTGACCGTGTCCTCAGCTCTCTGCTTTCTGTTCCTTGCCAGCACGAGAACGATGCTTTATCACCTAACCACACGTGGCAGCCCCAGCCCAGGCAGACAATCCACCCAGACCCATGGGTACCCACGCCCTTCATTTGAGCTGAGAGATGCTCGTGCCCTGCCGAGCCCTGGGTTGCACCAACCAGCCTCCGTTTGAGCCTCCGGGGCTCGGCATCACGGTAAGAAAGAGATGTGCAATGAAACAACTAGAACCCGTGTCAGCTGGGAAATCCCACAACAGAACCGGCATGAAGAACAAACCACAGCTAAAACAAAAAGCTGGGACAGGTACTACATTTTAACACCCCCAAGAAGACTGTTCTGTCCACAAAACAAGCAAAAAATTAAGAATGGCTTCAGTAATCAGAAGGTATGTGAAAGGTTCATATGGCACGCTTAGGGGGAAATATATTTAAAAACTTGATTGTAACTTAAATGAGTCAATTTCTTCCTAGAAACTTTAAGGCAGGTCAGAGAACTTTTTCACCCTTTTGATATTCCTATGGTGCAGACACCCTTGTGAAGTTAACACTCCTGTGAGGACCCAGCGAGTGCTACCAGAACAGACACTCCTGAAGACAAGGAGTTTGTTAAATCACCCTTACAGAAATGCAATCAGGATTTCCATTCTCCAGGGACTTTCTGTTCTCACTTGGAAACAAATACTGGCTGAACTTTACTTAAGGAAGTAATAACCCCCTCCCTGAAAGCAGGCATTACAACCTTTTTTTCTTTGTTCTCCCTGGAATGACAGTAGCAGCATTTCAGACAACTCACCAGAGGTACCTGTGCGCTTTTGTCCCCAAGTCTGAACTTTGCAGCTTCTGACGGTGACAGGTCTTCTTCTGTAGGTGCAGTGGCTGAAGTGTGGCAGCTGCCTGTGAAGTTCGGCAGCATTTAGCGGGAGCGGGAGTAGGAGGGGATTTCGGTGACATGCAAACCAGCTCTGTTGAACAAATGACCGTGTATGAGCTGGTTAGGAGCTAGATCATGTGCAAAGTCATTGGTCGCCAAGAACAGAAACAGAAAGTTTCTGAACTGAGCAAGTAAGGCAAAAAACGCTCCTCCCAATGAAGGGCGTTTTAGTTTGTATACTTCTCACCACCGCTCCTTTCTCACAAACAAACCGTCCGCGCTGTCTTCCTCCCCCAGACAAGAGCAGGGCTCATCAGGCTCAGGAGGCTTTTCCTGGAGCCAGGCTGGGTGTTATAAATGAAGTCTCAACTCTGAATTTAGTAACGTAAAAGAATATTTATAAAAGGCAAGTAAACAGCGCTGGGTGCGCGGGGAGTCTATGCTCTACCAACACGCACACACGAACATCAAACATTCTAAATACATGTATACAGAACGTTGCTTTACATAATAACCCGAGTATGCCTATACATACATACAATCAGGATAGGTAACCAAGTAAACGATCCTTTAAGTTCAATAACTTAACAGTCTCCATTTTCCGTTCCTTTTGAACAATGTCTTGCTTTAAGTTGTCTCCTTTTCAAGGCAATAGGCCTGGGTCAAAAGGCACATCCAGGTCAACAGGGGGTGTAACAGCAAAGGCCTTTGATGGCTGTAGCAGCAGAGGGGCCCATGGTAATGGCGTAGCAGTCAGATCACTAAAGGAGCCCGCAGCTCCCTCACTATCTAGCAAGCCACATGCTTCTGACTGTGGTCCCACAGGGCTCTTTAAGGCCTCAGAGATTGCTCACCAGCTGCCGAGCAATCCCACTGCAACCTTGTCGTTTTTAGTTGCAAAGTCCCACACCTTCACCTCAGTTTGGTCCCATATTTCAGGCTCATAAACTGTCCCATTGTTAATAAGGAGAATAAGCTGTAAGATTACCAGGACAGCCTTTGTTCCTAAGGACAGATTCCACATAATGCACAACTGCTTACCAGCGAGAGGCAGTTGTGTGCACAGGTCCGCTTCTCTCAGCTCGAGCTTCTCTCCAGCTCCAGTGCACCTGTTTCCAGCAACTTTCTGTACGAGCTTCTCTGAGCGGTTCGCTGAGTCTGGCTGAACTTATCTTCATGAGGCAATCAATGTGCCTGCTCCCGTCCTGGTCTCCATTCTGCCAGTTTTTAAATGTATGGGGTGGCTGCGCCTCCAGCACCAAGGGTGCTGGAAAACGCTCCCGTTGCCCACGAGAGCACATGGTGAATCCCGAGGTCCATCTAGTGGCTGCTCCTCGGAGGCAGAGCTGTGGCAATCACGATGTTGGGGACCCCTGGAAGGTGGGCATGGGGTGAGATGGGAAGAAGAACGAGCACCCATTAAACGCCTTCCCCCCGGAGCCGGGGCTGGAGCTCTGCACTGCTGGGACGCTCCCGTCCCCTGCCACCCCCACGCAGTCACGGTCCCACTGCGGCATGAACAACGAGCAGCCACACAGCAGGGACTGCAGGCAGACGGGGCTAGAGGTGTAAGCAGGAAACCTCTGGCCCAATTCCTGCTGCTGACGGAGGGGGAGGATGACCGGAACATTTCCACCACCTCCATCATAACCGGACGATGCTGCAAAAACATCCCCAGGTGGGGAGATGACCACAATCCGTGTAAGCCCTACCAGAAAAGAAGTAACCAGAAAACTTGGTGGAGGAGGTAGAGGGCTCTGTGTTCATGTATGTACCGCCATCCTGACCCAAAACAGAACACCAGTGTTATAAACCAGGTCTCAATTCAATCTGAATTTTGTAATATTTATAAAACAAATATTTCTAAAAGGTATAAAAGCTATAAAAGGATAAAAAGGTATAAAAGGCAAGTAAACAGCGCTGGGTGTGCGGGGAGTCTACACTCCACCAACACGCACACACAAACATCAAACATTCTAAATATACAGAACATTGCTTTACACACTAAACACAAGTATGCCTATACATATGTACAATCAGGAAAGGTAACAAACAATCCTTTAAGTTCCATAACTTAACAGTCTCCATATTCCATTCTACAGGCCTTATGTATCCCGTTCTTCCCAGATCAAAAGATCAAAGAAAAGCATATCCAAAGATCAAAAGATCAAAGAAAAGCATATCCATCTCCTTGTGAAGGCCAAGAGGCCTGGGTCAAAAGGCACGTCCAGGTCAACAGGGGGCGTAACAGCAAAGGCCTTCGATGGCTGCAGCAGCAGAGGGGCCCATGGCATAGCAGTCGGATCAGTAAAGGAGCCCACAGCTCCCTCAGTATCTAGCAAGCCCCACGTTTCTGACTGTGGCTCCACATGGCTCTTTAAGGCCTCAGAGACTGCTCGCCAGGTGCCGAGCAATCCCACCGCAACCTTGTCGTTTTTAGTTGCAGAGTCCCACACCTTCACCTCAGTTTGGTCCCATATTTCAGGCTCATAAGCTGTCCGATTGTTAATAAGGAGAATAAGCTGTAAGGTTACCAGGAGAGTCTTTGTTCCTAAGGACGTATGATTCCCCATAATGTGCAGCTGCTTACCAGCGAGGGGCAGTTGTGTGCACAGGTCCGCTTCTCTCAGCTCGAGCTTCTCTCCAGCTCCAGTGCACCTGTTTCCAGCAACTTTCTGTACGAGCTTCTCTGAGCGGTTTGCTGAGTCTGGCCGAACCTATCTTCATGAGGCAATCAATGTGCCTGCTCCCGTCCTGGTCTCCATTCTGCCAGCCTGTTCCTCTTCACTTCTTTTTCCTGCTTCTTTATTGATGTAACTTCATGTTGCCTTCTTTTTTTTTATCTTGAGGGCAGGCTCCCCTCTTATAGCCTTCTCTCCACAGCAGTTCTTTTCCAAACAACTTTTCATTGGTCAGACAACTTTGAATGTAACAACAACAGCAAGCACACAGAAACATCCATGCCTTAACAGCTGGAGAACAAGAGAACCAGCTGGAGAACAAGAAACCCCAGACTGCATGGAGTCTCCTGAACCACCCTTCTTTGGTCCCTCTAAACTCTTTTATATTCCTGATGGCCTCGGCGTTAAGAGTCTAATGTTATCTCAGTCACAGGGTTTTCCAACCCCCATGGCCACATTCCAAAATCTCCCCCTTCTTTATTAATATCAACCATTTTCTTGATATGAATTACCACTCCATATATAACACCAGTGTCCACACATGAGACACAGAATGTACCTGGCAGCATGGCACTTCTGGGCAGATGAATCACAGAGTGAATCCTACAATGGTTTGGGTTGGAAGGGACCTCAAAAATTAGGTTTCAGTGTTTAATTTTGAACCAGTTTCTCTTGGTGCAATCGCTCCAGGGAGTGCCCAGAGCTGGCGTAGGGGCAGGAGATGAGGCAGCTGCCACCTGCATTACAGTCAGGGGCTGGGACGGACCCTGCTCACCACTCAGGGCTATCCTATCCCTACACCCTCCCACCCAAGAGTGCCTCCCCAGCCCTCCTGCACCCCCTGCAGGCCCTGAAGGCTGCTGTGAGGTCTCCCCTAGGCCTTCTCCTCTCCAGGCTGAGTGTTATAAGTTTACCAGATGGTATTCAGCCACTGTGTGATGGGTATACATATACTCTTCAGTGTGGTATAGAATCCTTGGTATAATGACCACCTGTACACAAAAATCATGAGATGTGTTAAACAATTTTAAAGATAGGTAAGGAGTGACTCCCAACAATGAACATACCTACCTAGTGTTATTTGCAGGAATTAACCATTTGTGTGTTTGGTACATTTTTTTTTCAGTGGCATGGCACAGATAATTTTTATCTCTTGGAACTGTGCCAATACATTTACCTTTTCCCGTAATTTGGGTCAAAGTTATCCCGATTTCCTGACCCCAACTGCACTTGGAAGAATTTGAATATGGGGGCTTAACACTTACACATAGCCAGCACCCTTCAGTTATCTCCTCGGGTACAACCCCTTTCTTTTTTCACAATACTTGGAAGCCGTGTGGGAAAGGATAACTCTGTCAACTTATTAGAAAACACTGTAGTAGGTTGGGCAGTCCCAGGTATCTTTACAGTCTGGACAACCAAACCTTCCCCTATTAACTCTTTATTAGGCCCGACTACCTTGGAAGTCTCGGGTTTTTCCTTCTTTATTAGTATGAGTCCTCCCCTATCTGTTCCGTGTTCGTAAAATCTGACATGTTTCCTAGTACCCAGCTAGTATCGTCCAAGTTTGTTATATTTATATATAGAACCTTGCATATTTCTTTATTTCCGTGGAAGGTTCCTGTATACCCTATACCATGCCCTCGCCACCTGTAACAAGGATCCAATTGTCAGTTACAACCTTACAGCCCATATCCCACTTGTAAGAATTTATCCCGACCAGCCCCGAGTGTCCAGTCTGTAGCAATGGTTTCACACCCCTGGTATGCACAATAATACATGTTCAGGCGTTTACAGTACCCCTTTCCCGGGTTAGAACTTGGGCTGAAATAAAATCCCATATATTCCCAGCATCGGGGCCTCGAGATCAGCTGACATAGTGTAGAAGTAAAGCTTGGCCCCCCGATGTTATCTGGGTTGCAATAACCTGTTGATCTTCGAATCGACTTAAAGTCCATTTAAAAGGTTGGTGGGGGTGGTGTTGAGTCGCTATGCAGGATGAAATCACTGCGAGAACCCCCAAATACCGATAGGAATGGCTGAGGCCCATTTCTTTCCCCACTTATTCACTCCTCTGCCTCACTCGTCAGTTGGGTTGCAGCCAACTACGAGGTTTTAGTTCTTCTGGGCAGCAGCAGTGTTCTTCAGGGGAGAGCCTCTACCTTAACCCACAGTACCTATTGAGTTCGTCACAATGTGAGCTTCAGGTCTTTGTTTCCTGGAGCGATCTCCCACTTCTCGTCACAGATGGGTCCATCCTTTCTCCGCAGTCCGGACGACTGTTTCTGTAGTAAGCAAAACAACATAGGGGCCTTCCCCATCGTGGTGTTAAAACAAAAGTCTCTTTCCAAGTCTTAATTAGAATTGAGGGTGATCAAGTGGCAATTCCAAGTCATAGGGCATACCATATAGCATTTCAAAAGGAGAAATTCCTACATCAGTTCTGGGCTGCGTCCATATGTTTAACAGTGCAAGGGGTAAGCATTTTACCCAACAAGCCTTAGTTTCCAGCATAAGTTTTGTTAATTGTTTCTTAATTTCACCATTCATTCTCTCTACCTTTCCAGAAGAGGAGGGGTGCCAGGGGCTGTGAAAATCCCACTCAATCTCTAAGGCCTGCTTTAATCCTTGCAGTAAAGCTTTACACCCATTCAGTCACGTGGTCAATTAGGACAAACAAGTAACTCAGTAAAGTCTACCTGTATGCTTTGGAAAGGTCAAAGCCCTGGCTCCCGTCCCCCTCTAGATAGGTTACAGAAGACCTTTTTATTTACCCTTTGACATATAGTACATCCTCTGCATGTGTGCTTCCCTAAAGTATATATTCCTACACAGACATGCTTTCTTAGAACAACATCACACATTGCTTGCACCTCCCAATGACTCTTCTGATGTAAAACAGTTAATATTTGCCTCATCATCACTTTATTCAGCATTTCTCTCCCATCACGGAGTATCGATTTTCCTTAAAATGATCCACATATTTGTAAATTTAATACCTCCTTGGGAGGTTGTAATTGCTCCAAAATCTTTTTTAGAATTTACCCAAATAGATAGGTGGCCCTGTAAACCCCTGAGGTAAAATTGTCCACCTATATTGTTGCTTCCGCCCCCATTTCAGGGTCTTTCCAGTCAGAGGTGAATATACATGTATGTTTGCTCTCAGGGCCAGAGAGCACTCCATTCATAACACTGTTATTCCAGTCTAACAATTTACTATTTGAATGCCCAATTTAATCATCAAATCCCTTCCCAACAAGTTAGTCTCTGCCTTGGATACATACAATAATTGCCCAGTAATCATTTTATCCCCTGGTCTCAGCTTGGTATTCCCCAAAAGTGGCACTGTTATCCCAGTCCCTTCTACCCCTATCACATTTAGGGTTTCATTAGTTAATTTAATCCCTGATACTTTACAAGTCAGTAATGACTTAGCTGCCCCAGTGTATTGGGTTTGATGGCAAGGTTCGGGGGGGGGGGTGTGAGAGGTGTGGGGGTGGGAAACTGCAGTGAGAAAACTGCCCCCGTGAGAAAAACCCAGAAACCTCCCCATGGCAGATAAGGGACAATTTCATCTGACCCCAAAGGGGCCCACTGCTGCCCAGAGCCAAGCCATAACAACACAGTCCGTGCCTCTGTGAGAGCACATCCACGAAAACAAACAAAGAAACAAACAAAAACCTGCTGCTCAACAGCAGTTGGGAGAGCGAGAAACCCCCCCGCAGACACCAAAGTCAGTGCAGAAGGAGGGGGAGGAGGCGCTCCAGGTGCTGAAGCCGAAACCCCCTGCGGCCGCTGGAGAGGCCCCGGTGGAGCAGGCTGTTCCCCCACCGTCCCCCTCCCCGATGCTTGGGAAAATGACCAAACACCACAGCAAATATGCAAATATACCAAAACTTCTAGACTGTTACTTAGATAATGCCTACATCACCTTTCCCTGCTCATTCATTTTCAAACAGCTCTATTAAATACTACATGCCACACCTTTAACACCTTCAGCAACCCTTTTAACACTTCCTTTATCTTTCTCCAGCCCGTACTTTTCTAATACCAGCACCAAAGGCTCAGTCAGAGTCCAACTTAATTCCATACCTTTTCCCTCCAAGATACTGAAACAACATATCAATCAATATACCATATTTCATCCCATTTTCCTTCTTTCCACAAAAACAACATTGACTGTAAGATGGTGTTGTAATTAGTAGTTCCATTTAGGGGCCACTCCGCTCCATCCTCTAGTTTATAAAGTGGCCACCATTGATTACAATATTTGATAAGAGTTCTTTACTTTCTGTACCCTCTCACCCCACTATATCCCTCCAATGTGTTAGTATACATCCTAGGGCGCTTTTCCTTGGGATTTCTTTGCTTTGAACTTTTCCTATTGTAATCTACAGTGGTTAATATTCCACTGTTTTCCTAGAAGCTCTTTACTAGTCAATCCCAATCCCTCCAAAATCCACAATATATAGATACACAAGTAAAATCAGACCACTGTAAATTAACTGCCTGTTGACAATTACACTGAGGACATTTAAACCTGATGAGCTGATAATATGCCTGGGCAAATTTTGTTCCCTTAGACATACACCTCAATGGCAGTTCTTATATTTATATATTTACATATTAACATATGTATAAAAGAATACTTTAACAAAAATGCCTGGGCTTTTATATATACAATATACAATGTACAGTTATTATTCCAGTTAGAATTATTCCTCAGCAGCTGGAAACATTATGCCAGTTGCCCTTAAAGCTCGCTTACCCTCCTCCTGTCCTTTTCTTAAAATCTCGGGCATCCCCGGAGTTAATGGGGATGGCCACATATTACGTTCCTGGCTGGGGTCCCCCCATTGCTATTTCTCGTAAGGGATATAATCCCTCCCTTAAAGCAGATTTCTGATTTCTTGCCCTGCTTCTGGTTACCGGCCCCTGTGTTTCATGATCCAATTCCAATTCTCCTGGGTTAGCTAATTCGTGGAGTCCATTAAGGACGGGAGCCGTTGATGCAGTCGGTGGAATATAGGGCGGGGGCAGTGTTGAGACTTCCAAGTCCTTTCTCTTTTTATCCTGCCCTCCTTTTTCTTTTAGAGGATATAGATGCATCCTCGTATCTGAATTTATCCAGAGGTGCGCATATTCACTTTCTTCCAAACTAAAGGGTTCCTATGAGTTTACATAAATATTTAGGGCCTGACAAACCCAATCTTCAAAGGACCCAAATACAGGCCAGTAAAGGTGGTCTCCTTGAATCTGTTTACCACCCCAAACTTCAACACAATAATGTATCATTTTTACTTTATTCCTTCCCCGCCTAAAAGGGGAATCCTGCCAATTTTTAATCATTAATGCCAGGTTAACCTAACATCAGACGTTACCCCACCCATGGGACCAGAAGGCTTACTCTTCTTCTGTCCCATCTTCCGGAACACCTTCACACACACACACATGGATCACTTCCCCCTTTTCGTGGCCCAGTCCCTCGCGGGATGTGGGAACCGCACTACCGAGGGGTCCACACTCGCTTCGTCCACAATTGGACGTCTCGTTTGTTGTGTTCCAGGATACCCAACCCCAACCGAACGGATCACCGGCC
Organism: Netta rufina; assembly: GCF_964035555.1. Lineage (NCBI taxonomy): Eukaryota > Metazoa > Chordata > Aves > Anseriformes > Anatidae > Netta > Netta rufina. The sequence goes on from NC_140124.1 coordinate 708,485, forward strand.
TATACTTACCCACCCCGTGGGTCTTCGTTCGGGCTTCGTGCACAAAGGTTGCCTGGGGTTTACCGGTTTTATTTGCTTGTGTCTAATTTTGGGTTCGTCGGTGAAGGATTTGAATGAAAGTAGTCCTAGCGAAGGCCGCTGAAATCAGCGGGGCGCCCCCTCCGAAGGTCTTTCAATCAGATTGCCTTCATCCGAGTCACGGCACCAAATTGTTATATGTTAGACCACACAATTTACTGGTCTCTTGAAATTATTTTATTAATCAAGTAAGCAGACACAAGCAAAACAGCGCTGGGCGGCTGAGGAGTCTCCGCTCCACCACGGCACGCAACTTCCCCTTTCCAGTGTCGTTGTTTTATAGCATTGAAGTTCCGGCTTGTCGAGACCTGTCGAGACCTGTCAAGACCTGTCCTGAGACTGCACAGTCTGTTGTTGGGGGTTGTTATTCTTCCTCCGGTGATCATGCGTTGTGCTTATGTTCAGGTGGGGGCAAAACAGGATGTCTTGCGGTGGGTGGGTGGTATCTTACAAAATCTTTCTTTTAACAAGGATGTTCACCCAACCCCCCTTCCCCATTTGTCCCCATGTTACAATGCCGTGAGTTGTTCGCGTTGTCCCCATGAGATGCTCACAGCCACCAGGAAGTGACAGCGGAGATGGCCGGTGTCAGCCTGCAGAACTGTGCTCATGCCACAAGGGCAGCACCGGCTCCTCCCACACCAGCCCCCAGCTTGGTTTCGATTCTGTGCAGCCCTGGAGGTTCAGACAGCTCTAACGCTACCTCCTGTACTTCCTCCAGAAACAGTCCGGCCTCAGAGTTATTTAACTCCCGCGATGATCTGTGCTTAGTTTTCAAGCAGTTCCTGCTGCTGGTGGGACTGGAGGCAGAGCCCTGACAGAAGAAGGGGCAGGAGACGAGGCAGCTGCAGCCTGCACCGCGGTCAGGGGCTAGGATTTCCCGAGGCTGCCTCTCCTCTTCCCACTCCTTAGGCTGTGCTGTGCCAGGCTCAGGGCAGATGGGGCAGCAGCCGCTGGTTACAGCCGGAGGCACAGCACAGGGTGCAAAGTCCTGCCCCAAAACCTCGCTATCTGTGTGCCTGAGCCAGCTCTGGCCCTGCTGGGGCCGTGCAGGGCAGGCCGATAGCCTGCGGTGATCCACCACAGAATCCAGTGAGTGTTTTTTGCTCAACATGTGACTTCTTGTAAAGGGAGTGCTTCAGCCCAGCCATTTGAGCACTCCGTGCATTCCTGGGCTGCTGGGGGGCTGCCACATGCACTTCTACTTTCTTTTTCTGCCTTCATGCTGCTCCTGATGGTCCCCGGGGACTGCTGCTGGGGCCTTGGGGCAGTGGGCTGCCCACACCGTGGTGTCGAGGCCTGGCGGGGAAGCCAGAGCTAGTCTTGGGGCTAGGGGGGCACACCGACAGCTGTCTGACACCGAGCCCAGACGAGCTGCTCCCGGCTCTGCGCAGGCTGCATTAGAGTTGAAGCTGCCCAGCAGCATGGGGGACAATAAAAAAGGCTTTTTGAAGTAGATTAATGGGAAAAGGAGGAGCAGAGCAAACGTTGGTCTGATAGATGATGAGCACGGTCGCCTCACAATGAGGGACATATTCAAAGCAGAGACATTGAACGCATTTTTCACCTCTGCCTCTGTCTTGAACACCAATGATGGGCTCTGAGGCCCCAGCTACCCACAGCTGGGGGATGGCGAGAGCCAGCATGACAAATTCCCAGTTAACCCTCAACCTGTGCAGACTGGCTGCTCCACATGGATGCATACAAGCCAATGGGGCCTGATGGGATTCGTCCCAAAGTCCTCTGAGAACTAGCTGGTGTCAGCTAGATCATTGTCATTGCCATTCAACAATATGAAGTTTAACAAGAGTTTGACATTTTTGGTCTGTTCTCCCACGTGCCTGGTGACAGGACGAGGGGGAATGGGCTTAAGTTGAGCCAGGGGAGTTTTAGGTTAGATATTAGGAAGAACTTCTTCACTGAAAGGGTTGTGAGACATTGGAACAGGCTGCCCAGGGAAGTGGTGGAGTCACCATCCCTGGAGGTCTTTAAAAGACGTTTAGATTTAGAGCTCAGTGATATGGTTTAGTGGAGGACTGGTTAGTGGTAGATCAGAGAATGGACTGGGTGATCCTGGAGGGCTCTTCCAGTCTAGATGGTTCTGGGATTCTGTGATTCCTCTCATCATGCAGAGGGATGGGGACAGCCAGGAGTCAGCACTGGATGCCTTCAGGACACGCTGGGATGGTTTTAGGATAGCAATAATACTGCTTATGCCACTGGAGGTCACTGGTACATTTACACACACGGATACCCATACAGCACTACCTACAACGCAGCTATTACACTCACTCTGGCATTTCCTCCAGTAACAATTCAACCTCAGAGTTATTTAATTGAAGAGATGCATGGTCTGTGTTTAGCTCTGAAGCAGTTTCTCTCGCTGTGATCGCTTGAAGAAGAGGTCAGCCTGGCGTTCTGGGATTCCTCCCCCTTCCTAGGCTGCTTTCCGCAGCCTTTCTGGGTGGGAGAAGAACCTGGGGTGAGTCAGGCAGCCCCCTCCGAGCACTCCCCCAGCCCCACGCTCAGGTATGGCCACAGAGCTTCCCCTGCCTGCTGCACTCGCCTGGCAAGCAGTGAGACCTCGCGCCCTTGCACAGCTCATGGCCACCACCAAACACCAGCCTGGGGGGAGCTGCAGCTTGGGCCTGATCCTGAATGCACCTGGACCATTCTCCACCCTCCCAAACGGCTGTTTCAGCACTGCGGGTCACAGTGCACTGAAGGGCGCCTCTCCACACAGCAAGGCTCAGCATTTATGGGCATTTATTAGCATTTATTAGCATTTATTAGGTGAGCACTTATTAGATGAGCTTCTGTAGACCCAGCGATCACATACAATTACTCGCATTGCCCAGCGAAGGCAGGGGCAGCACAGCCAGCGACACCAGCAGCATCCCACTGCAGAGGGACCAAGGCTGGCACCACGAACCCTCCCAAAGCCCAGAGAAGTTCCTAGAGCCCTGGCTGCCACGGGGAGTACAAGTGGCTTTGATCTTGGAAGCAGTGCTCCAGGCTGACCTCTGCTCTGAGGGGGCACATCTCACAGTCCTGATGTTCCCGTTCCTTTCAGCTTGCCGTGTCTTCAGACCAGGGAGGAGAGAGTCAGCGCAGTGGTGCTGCCAGCAGGGCAGTGCAGCTCTCTGCCACCCAGCCAAGGTCTCCGGCTTCCCAGCACAATGGGTGGTGACAGAGCAATGCAGAGACAGAGCAGCAGAGGAGAATTACACGTCGCCAGACACCCATTGCACTCTCGCAGCCTGTCAGGAGAGCAAAGGCACGGGCCAGGGGAAAAGGTAGGTCAGTGATGGGACAGGAGGAAACATCAAGAGAGGAAGGAGAGAGTGACCTTCAGAGCGCAGCAGGAAAGGCACAAGAGAGGAAACATCGCCCGTCTGACCAAAGCCTTGTTGGCTAGAGTATAGTACAATACTTTTCAAAAGCCGTCCGTGTGTCTTTCTCCAGCATTTCTCGCGTGTAACACGGAGCATCTTTGTTCTTCTTTACCATCGCATCAATCATTTTAATGAGGTCTGCAACCTGCTGTTTCCTTGTCTGCTCTGCTGCTATGTTGCTGAAAGCAATGTACCTATTTCCACATTTTCCGGCCATCCCCTTGAGGTATGTGCTTGTTTCCACGAAATCGCGGATATCATCTGGACTCCCAAGATCTTCTGCTCGGGTGAATAACAGGATTGTGTACTTCTGTGCTTCAGTATGGAAAATCTTTGTCACCCACTCAGCCACTTCCACCTCTTCTTTACTGATGTGGGCCAGTTGCATCACCAGGATGATAGCATGCACCCCGTCATAGAAGTGATGAAGAGCATTTCCAATCAGTTTAGCTGTTTCCTTATTGGCTCTCTGGGTGTCAAAAAGGCCAGGAGTGTCGATAACGGCAATTTCTCTTCCACGGAATGAGGCAGTGGCTGAACTGTAGTTCTTGGTCACTGAATCTGCTGACACCATAGATTCAAATGCTTTCTTCCCAAGGATGGTGTTCCCTGTCGCACTCTTCCCACTTCCAGTTTTGCCCACGAGCAGGACGTTCAGCTTGGGTTCTGGGGGAACAACCAGAGACACGTGTCTGAACCCCACAGCCCTGTGGTGCCGGGACATCCCATGCACGCCATGCTCCCAGGGGTGACAAGGAAAGGCTTTTTACTTCAAAAACACAGGAATTAGGGTTAGCGGCCCCAGCAGAGGTCCCCAGGGACCATCAGGAGCAACATGAGGGACCCCAGGGGAGTCTGGACAAGGCTGCCTCAGAGGGCCAGCACCCAGATCTCTTCCAAAGGCAGAAAAAGAAAGTAGAAGTGCATGTGGCAGCCCCCCAGCAGCCCAGGAATGCACAGAGTGCTCAAACGGCCGGGCTGAAGCACTCTGTTTACAAGAAGTCACGTGTTGAGCAAAAAACACCCACTGGATTCTGTGGTGGATCACCCCAGGCCCTCGGCCTGCCCTGTACGGCCCCAGCAGGGCCAGAGCTGGCTCAGGCACACAGATAGCAAGGTTTTGGGGCAGGACTTTGCACCCTGCGCTGTGCCTCCAGCTGTAACCAACGGCTGCTGTCCCGTCTGCCCTGAGCCTGGCACAGCACAGCCTAAGGAGTGGGAAGAGGAGAGGCAGCCTCGGGAAATCCTCGAGCCCGTGGCCTCCCTAGAGGGCCCGTGCACCGCGTGCACAAGCGTGCGTGAGGCTGCACGAGGACGCAAACCCAGCCTCACCCTCAGCAGCACTGCACCCAGCTGACTGAATGAGGAGGCTGCTAAAGGAGAAGGCTGTTTGCACCAGGGGAGTTTTAGGTTGGATGTTAGGAAGAACTTTACCGAAAGGGTTGTTCGACATTGGAACAGGCTGCCCAGGGAAGTGGTGGAGTCACCATCCCTGGAGGTCTTTGAAAGATATTTAGCTTTAGAGCTTAGGGATAGGGGTTAGTGGGGATTGTTAGTGTTACATCAGAAGTTGGATTCGATGATCCTGAGGTCTCTTCCAAGCTAGAAATTCTGTGAAATTCTGCTGTGGGGAGACCTCACAGAGGCCCTCAGTGCCTGCAAGGGCTGCAGGAGGGCTGGAAGGGACTCTTGGGCAGGGGGTGTAGGGATAGGACACGGGGTGACGGCTTTAAGGTAGAAGAGGGTGGGTTTGGGTTAGATCCGAGGCAGAAATTCTTTACTATGAGGGTGGTGATGCCTGGTGCAGGCTGCCCCCAGGAGCTGTGGGTGCCCCATCCCTGGCAGTGCCCAAGGCCAGGCTGGATGGGGCTGGCGGCAGCCACTCTGTGGCTCTGTGACCATGGGACTCTAAGCTGCTGCACGCAGTGGGTAAGGCGCTCACCTTCCATCTTAGCATCTGCCATTTTGAGCCCACTCCGAGGGAAAGCCTGAAACAAGAATAAGGGATTTTGAGCGAGGTTTGCCAAAGTCTCCCGTGCTCCCCCCACAGTGGTAACAAGGCCGATGATGGTCACCAGGCTGTCGGGTCGCTAACACACGCGGTGTGTGTGTGCTGCCTGCTGTGTGTGCATGCAGGAAGTGGTTGTATAGCCGAGGGTAAACACACACAAGCACCCACAAGATGGCTGCACACCCCGTGAGGCAGGGAGCCCCGCACCCCGTTTGGCAGCCCCGCACCCCGTGCCAGGGGCAGGGCACGTTTCTGCCAGCCCCGCACAGCCCAGGAGCAGGGGCCGCAGGGGCAGGGGAGAGTGGCTGGGCCTCGCTGCACCGTGGTGGCAGATGGGGACAGCCCAGGCAAGGGCTGCTCCTCCTCAGCTTGGGAGGGGATCCCGATGCTTTGGGGAACGAGGAGCTGGCAGGGGAACTCAGATCGGTCACTGGCAACCCTTGCAGTGCTTTGGGAAACCTGCCGAGCTCGCAGAGGATGTGCACAGCCCCCAACTGGAGCAGGAGCCTCCCCCCAGAATCGCCGTCAGTTCAGTGCCCTCATCCGGCACCTGAACCTCCAGCCCTGAGCCTGAGCGGTGTGCGGGGTCCGTCTCAGCCCCGAGTGGTGTGCGGGGTCCGGCCCAGCCACTGATCGTGCCATGGGTGCCAGCTGTCACGTCTCCTGCCCCTGTTTCAGCTCTGGACTCTGCCTCGAGTGATTTCAGCTCTCTTAGTATTGGAGCAGATAAACTGCTCCAATACTAAGCACAGACTATACACTACTCAAAGTAAACTAAAATCATGTCACTAAATAATTCAGTCATTACTGGAGGAATTACCCCATCCACAGCAAAGCCACACCAATTCTCGGCTGTCTTTCCTCTGCCTCCCTGCCAGCTAGCTCAGGCTTAGCAGTTCCTAAAGTACCCCCAAATGCCGAGACCCTTCAGAGCCACCCGGTGCACAGACCGCTCACTTCGCATGGCTCCAGCAGCGGCTGCTGTGCTTGCCTCTTACCTCCTCAGGTCGCAGTGATCGGGCCAGGTGCAATACAGTTCACGTCTTGCCCCTGACCGTGTCCTCAGCTCTCTGCTTTCTGTTCCTTGCCAGCACGAGAACGATGCTTTATCACCTAACCACACGTGGCCGCCCCAGCCCAGGCAGACAATCCACCCAGACCCATGGGTACCCATGCCCTTCATTTGAGCTGGGAGATGCTCGTGCCCTGCCAAGCCCTGGGTTGCACCAACCAGCCTCCGTTTGAGCCTCCGGGGCTCGGCATCACGGTAAGAAACAGATGTGCAATGAAACAACTAGAACCCGTGTCAGCTGGGAAATCAAAAAACAAAAAGCTCAGACAGGTACTACATTTTAACACCCCCAAGAAGACTGTTCTGTCCACAAAACAAGCAAAAAATTAAGAATGGCTTCAGTAATCAGAAAGTATGTGAAAGGTTCATATGGCACGCTTAGGGGGAAATATATTTAAAAGCTTGATTTTAACTTAAATGAGTCAATTTCTTCCTAGAAACTTTAAGGCAGGTCAGAGAACTTTTTCACCCTTTTGATATTCCTATGGTGCAGACACCCTTGTGAAGTCAACGCTCCTGTGAGGACCCAGCGAGTGCTACCAGAACAGACACTCCTGAAGACAAGGAGTTTGTTAAATCACCCTTACAGAAATGCAATCAGGATTTCCATTCTCCAGGGACTTTCTGTTCTCACTTGGAAACAAATACTGGCTGAACTTTACTTAAGGAAGTAATAACCCCCTCCCTGAAAGCAGGCATTACAACCTTTTTTTCTTTGTTCTCCCTGGAATGACAGTAGCAGCATTTCAGACAACTCACCAGAGGTACCTGTGCGCTTTTGTCCCCAAGTCTGAACTTTGCAGCTTCTGACGGTGACAGGTCTTCTTCTGTAGGTGCAGTGGCTGAAGTGTGGCAGCTGCCTGTGAAGTTCGGCAGCATTTAGCGGGAGTGGGAGTAGGAGGGGATTTCGGTGACATGCAAACCAGCTCTGTTGAACAAATGACCGTGTATGAGCCGGTTAGGAGCTAGATCATGTGCAAAGTCATTGGTCGCCAAGAACAGAAACAGAAAGTTTCTGAACTGAGCAAGTAAGGCAAAAAAAGCTCCTCCCGATGAAGGGCGTTTTAGTTTGTATACTTCTCACCACCGCTCCTTTCTCACAAACAAACCGTCCGCGCTGTCTTCCTCCCCCAGACAAGAGCAGGGCTCATCAGGCTCAGGAGGCTTTTCCTGGAGCCAGGCTGGGTGTCCACAAACCGAAATGTAATGGCTCAGTTTTTAAATGCATGGGGTGGCTGTGCCTCCAGCACCAAGGGTGCTGGAAAACGCTCCCGTTGCCCACGAGAGCACATGGTGAATCCCGAGGTCCATCTAGTGGCTGCTCCTCGGAGGCAGAGCTGTGGCAATCACGATGTTGGGGACCCCTGGAAGGTGGGCATGGGGCGAGATGGGAAGAAGAACGAGCAGCCATTAAACGCCTTCCGCCCCGGAGCCGAGGCTGGAGCTCTGCACTGCTGGGATGCTCCCGTCCCCTGCCACCCCCACGCAGTCACGGTCCCACTGCGGCATGAACAACGAGCAGCCACACAGCAGGGACTGCAGGCAGACGGGGCTAGAGGTGTAAGCAGGAAACCTCTGGCCCAATTCCTGCAGCTGACGGAGGGGGAGGATGACCGGAACATTTCCACCCCCTCCATCGTAACCGGACAATGCTGCAAAAACATCCCCAGGTGGGGAGATGACCACAATCCGTGTAAGCCCTACCAGAAAAGAAGTAACCAGAAAACCTGGTGGAGGAGGTAGAGGGCTCTGTGTTCATGTATGTACTGCCATCCTGACCCAAAACAGAACACCAGTGTCCAGGCATGAGACACAGAATGTACCTGGCAGCATGGCACTTCTGGGCAGATGAATCACAGAGTGAATCCTACAATGGTTTGGGTTGGAAGGGACCTCAAAATTTAGGTTTCAGTGTTTAATTTTGAATCAGTTTCTCTTGGTGCAATTGCTCCAGGGAGCGCCCAGAGCTGGAGCAGGGGCAGGAGATGAGGCAGCTGCCACTTGCCTGTAGGGTCCTATTCCTACACCCCCTGCCCAAGAGTCCCTCCCCAGCTGGTTTCTGGCCCACCAGCATCCCAAGTCCTTCCCTCAGGGCTGCTCTCAATCCACTCCCCACCCAACCTTTATTTGTGCTTGGGATTGCCCCAGCCCAGCTGCAGGACATTGCCCTTGGCCTTGTTGAACCCCCTGAGGCTGGCACAGGCCCACCTCTCAGCCTGCCCAGGTCCCTCTGGATGGCATCCCGTCCCTGCAGGGTGGCAGCTGCACCACCCAGCTCAGTGTCGTCAGCAAACTTGCCGGGGGTGCCTCAATTTCACTGTCTGTGTCACTGATAAAGATGTTTAAATAGTACCGGTCCCACTACTGACCCACTCGTTACCAGTATCCACCAGGACATTGGGCCGTTGAGCACAACTCTCTGAGTACCACCACCCAGCCAATTCCTCACCCACGCAGTGCTGCACCCATCACATCCGTGTCTCTCCAGTTTAGAGACAAGGACACCAAGGGGGACAGGGCCAAATGCTTTGCACAAGCCCAGGTGGATGCTGTCAGTTGCTCTTCCTCTACCCACCAGTGCTGTAACCCTGCTGTAGAAGGCCACCAGATTTGTCAGGCACGATTTCCCCCTGGTGAAGCCATGCTGGCTGTCACCAGTCACCTCCTTGTTTGCCATGTGCCTTAGCAGAGTTTCCAGGAGGATTTGCTCCATGATCTCACCGGGCACAGTGTTGAGACTGACTGGCTTGAGCCTCCAATGTACCCTCACTTTGTAGCCTTGCTTCAGACTGCTGTGTGAATGAGCTTGGAGCTGAAGAAAGAAAAAAATTAGACAATGCAGCAGCACTGCTGAGATGGGATCTTTGAGAAAGCAAGGACTCGGGAAAGGAAGTACCACTGTGTGAATATACAAAATCCTACAGAAAGACAAGCAGGCAAGGAAGGTGGCCATGCGGATAAGGAGGTAGTCAGGAACCTCTGGGCCAAGATGTCGGCAGTGCTGACAGCCGGGGCAGGCAGCAGCTCAGCAGCTCCGAGAGTTTAATCCAGGGAGATGCAGACACCAATTTAGGAGAATTTAGGGCAGAGCAAACACCAACAACCACCTTGTGGCGAGACCTAAAGGGTCACCCAGCCTGCAGGTACGTGGAGTTTGCAGGAGTGCATTCATAGGATTCCGTAATACACAAGCACAGAGACTTTATTTTCTACAACTTCTGTTTATTACAGATGACCACAAACCACCACTAGCAAGCAGTGATTAATCACAGTGAACCACTGTGGCTAAAAAGGCAAGTAGATATAGACGGATGGATAATAAACATTACAGATCTTACAGGAAAGCAATGGTATATGCAGCATTGAGGAATCGCACCACTTAATAACGGGGGCCAGACCAAGCTCAAATAGGGTCCAATTTTAAAAAGCAGCCTTAGCAGAGATAAGCCCCCAGGAATGGGGCCCATAAAAGGGCCAGCGTTAGGTAACAGTCGCTATAGTAGTCGCTGATTCCCACTGTCTCTGGCTGTCTCCTTTTTTCAGACTGTTCTTTTCTGTCTCAGATGGGAAGTTCTTCCCCGTTCTCCTGTTTTCGATGGCATCTCAGCATGTTTCCAGTGCTCAGGATGCCAGAGGTGATGCACCCCTCAAGGCTACCTCTGGTAGTCAGATTACCTCTGTAACTGTCCCTGTCACCTTCACAAAAAACTGGTGCAGTGAGGAAGGGACAGAGGGGACAAATCAGGTGGCAGTGTTTGCTCTCACAGGACCACAGAATCGTTTAGGTTCGAGCACCACAATGTCCTTCTTGTAGCGAGGGGCCCAAAACTGAACACAGTACTCAAGGTGCGGCCTCACCAGAGCCGAGTACAGGGGGACGATCACCTCCCTAGCCCTGCTGGTCACACTGTTCCTGATACAAGCCAGGATGCCGTTGGCCTTCTTGGCCACCTGAGCACACTGCTGGCTCATATTCAGCCGACTATCCACCATCACTCCCAGGTCCTTCTCTGCCTGGCAGCTCTCCAACCACTCATCTCCCAGCCTGTAGCTCTGCTTGGGGTTATTGCGCCCCAGGTGCAGGACCCGGCACTTGGCCTTGTTGAACTTCATGCAGTTAATAAAGAAGTTAAAGCTTTATTGTGTTATGGCAAGTAATGGTGTTAAGGTAACAAAGCTTTGTTTTTGGGTTAGATCCGAGGCAGAAATTCTTTACTATGAGGGTAGTGAGGCCTGGCGCAGGCTGCCCCCAGGAGCTGTGGGTGCCCCACCCCTGGCAGTGCCCAAGGCCAGGCTGGATGGGGCTGGGGGGGCGCTGGGAGTAGGGGGCGGCCATGGGGGGGCTTTAGGGCCCGTTCCCCCCCTGCCCCGGCCGTGAGCCAATGGCAGGCTCCCCTGCGGTCACGTGGGCAGCGGCAGGGCTCAAAATGGCGGCGCCGGCCCCGCCTCCATGTCCCCGGGGTTCCACGTGACGTCCCAGCCACACTTCCGCTGGGGGGCGGGGCTCCGGCCGGAAGCGCGCGAAGGAGGGGAAGAGAGGAGGTGCCGGCGGGACAGGATGTGGGTGCGCACGGCCTACTTCCGGCGCGGAGCCCAACTTCCGGCGAGCGCACCGGAAGTGGCCGGAACACCGGAAGCGGCGCACCGGGACCCCGCGTGGCGCCCCGCAGGGCCATGGCCGGGCGGCCGCAGGTAGGAACCGGGCCCTGCCCGTGCCCCTCGACGCCCCAGGCCCACCCCAACGCCCCTGTGGGGCCGGGGACCCCGGGCTGAGCCCCGCGCGCTGCTTCCCGCAGGAGCTGCCGGCGTTCGAGGACGTGGCCGTGTTCCTGAGCCGCGCCGAGTGGGAGCTGGCAGCGGAGGAGCAGCGGGAGCTGTACCGCGCCGTCATGTTGGACAACTTCGCGCTCCTGGCATCGTTGGGTGAGGCGGGGCGCGCGGCACCGGGGCTGGGTGCCTCGCGGGGGGGCTGTCACAAGGCATTGGGGGTGCTCTGGGGTGGGGGGGGTTGGGGAGGATTCACCCCGGTGGCTCTGCGGCCTCTCCCCGTGTTCTGGTCTGGTTCTGCCTGGGTTTGTTTGACAAAAAAAGGACAAAATGCGTTGAGTTTGCCACGCTAACCCTTTATTCTTGCAGCCACTGTTTTGTAACAGAACGCCGCTCTTGTCTCCGCCCCGCAGGGTATGCAGGGCCCAAACCCGACCTCTTGTATCGGCTGGAGCACGGAGAAGAGCCGTGGGTCTGCACGCCGCAGGGCTCGGAGACGTGGGACGGACCCGACAGCCCCTCCCTGGGTGAGAGCCGCAGCCCAGCCCTCGGTGCCGTGCACCAGGCCCTTCCTCCTGCCCAGCATTGGGCAGCACGACCCCGTGCTCCCTCTTGTCCCCTGTCCTGCTCCTTCCCCTGCTCGCTGCCTGCACCCAGAGCATCCCCCAAGATGCTCCGTGAGGGGCACAGCTCAGCCCAAGGGGAATCTCCCCCAGCTGGTGCCTGTGTGCGGGGCGATCGCTGCCCCATGGAGTGCCCTCATGGTACATCTCCTGTACACAGCAACTGTATGGGCTTAAGTTGTACCAGGGGTGGTTTAGGTTGGATGTTAGGAAGAACTTCTTTACCGAGAGGGTTGTGAGGCATTGGAACGGGCTGCCCAGGGAAGTGGTGGAGTCACCATCCCTGGAGGTGTTTAAAAGACGTTTGGATGTAGAGCTCAGTGATATGGGTTAGTGGGGACTGTTAGTGTTAGGTCAGAGGTTGCGCTGGGTGATCTTGAGGTCTCTTCCAACCTAGAAATTCTGTGATTCTGTGATTATTTCCAGCAGCCGCTGGGCACCAGCTCTGGAGCAGGGCTGGGGCTCTGCAGGGCCTCCTCCTCCTCTGGGGGGCTGTAGAGTGCAGGGGATCCCCTCCCGGGAAGGTGACATCCCTCCGGTGTCCCCGCAGGATGCAACGGGGACGGGAGGTGCCCAGAGGAGCCCGGCTTCACCTGGTGGCCGAGCCCTGGCAGGCAGCAGGCGCTGGAGGAGAGCACGGAGCCCCCCGGCCACGCTGAGCGCTGCGACAGCCCCAGCCCTGGGCTCTGCGGCGCGGGGCCCGAGGGACAGGGGCGGGCTGGCCCCGCCACGCTGTCGGCAGGAGGACGGAGCGAGCCGTGGCAGCTGCGCTGCAGCAGGCTGCTGAAGAAATTCAGCGATCCCGGGGGCGAGGAGCACACAGAGGCGGCCAGCGGCCAAACCCCACCTGCAGAAAGCCCCGAGCAGGCAGAGGCCGGCTCCCAGAGTGGGAAAGACGAAGTGGAGGATGAAGAAGGGGCGAGTCCAAGCCTCAACGGAGGCACAGAGCTCCCGCTTGACCCAGAGCCACAGCCACAGCCCCGATCAGAGGATCCCTGCAAGCCCCTGGGGGCTGAGAGCCCGGAGACGCCCCAGGGCAGCGTGCAGGAATTGCAGCACACCGAGGAGGACGGGAGCCTTCCTCCGGCAGCAGGGGACGTGGACGGGGCCCCGCTGGGAGACCACTGCTACTACACGAGGCAGGGGGCGGCGCTGCAGCCTGCCCTGAGGGAACACGACTACTGCGGGGACAGCGGGAGCGGGGCCCTGGTGCTGAGGGAACACGACTACTGCCAGGAGCAAACATCGCCCCGGCAGGGCTGCGGCCACAAAGGCTCCTGCCCCGTGTGCCGGGCTCACGCCGCGCTGCGCAAGAGGAAGCTGCGGAAAGGGGGAGCCAACGGGAAGGGCACGCGGGTGAAGCAGCGTCTGGGGCCTTTCTTCAAGAGCTTGCGGATCTCCCGGGGGTATTTCTGTGCAGACTGCCTCTTCGCGCCCACCGTGCCGGCGGTTGTCCAGCCCGCTGAGGCAGAGCACACCACGAAGGACGCTTCTGGGGTATTTAATTTGCCTGCGGAGTGGCAGACTGTGATCCTGCAGCCTCAAGAGGAGGGGAACTCCCTGGGGGGGACACCGGAGGCGCCCCGTGGCCCTGCAGCCCCTCCCGAGCCATCAGCAGGGGAGGCGTGGGGCGGAGCGGCACAACCCAAGGTGTGGGTGCGCTACAGGGCGCGGGGCTGGCGGCCCCCCAGGCTTTGGTGGGACCTCGCCAGACAGGAACTCGTTGCCCCAAGCCAGGCATCGCTGTGCAACGCCTGCGACGGGGCCCTGCGCACCAGGAACTGGGCGCTGTGCACCGCCTGTCTGTGCTCGGTTGTGTGTGGGGTGCAGAGGCACCGCCCCCACGTGTCCCAACCAGCGCCTGAGCACCGCAGCCCCGTCAGCTCTGCCCCGAGGGGGCTGCACAGGAGGTTCTCCGAGAGTTGCAGCGAGGGGAGCGGTGCCTGAGGGGGGGCAGGCGGTGGAGGGGAGGTGGAGTGGGCAGGGAAGGGCCGGAGGGGTGCAGAGCAGAGGAAGAGGAATGGGAGAACAGAAATGGGAGAGCGAGGGCGGCTGCGTGTCGCCGGGTTCGCTCTGTGCTCCTGGGCACCGCGGTGTTCCCGTGGAGCAGCTGAGCACCCCGTGAGCAGCTTCCCCCTCGGCTCGTTTAGGCAGTACAAACGGGGAGATGTTTTGGGGGGGGTTGATAATCTCATTTCTTATAACGAGCCCCTGTGTTTAGCACTTTTAAAGGTGCTGGGGGCTGTGCAGAGCCCTGCAGCACTGCTGGAGGAGGGGGGGGGAGCAGCACCACTGCCGGGTGGGCTGCGGGGGGCACCCTGAGGAGAGGCTGGGGCACAACAACCCGGGGGGTGGGGGGCACCTCAGGGAGACGTTTCAGCAGAAATACGGAACTGCAGAGACCGCAGAGAGCAGGGGGAGGAGAAAAGCAGGCGGGGGAAGAGGCAGCAGCAGGGTTAGAGGCGCGGAGGAGGTGCTGTGGGGGCGGGGTCCCCCAGGACCATCCGGAGCTCACCCTGGGGCAGGGGGGGCAGCAAGAGGAGCCCCGGGGGGCGCCCCCGACCCCCGTGCGGCACCGGGAGGGGTTCAGAGGGGGGCGGAAAGGGGCTGTGGGGAGGGGCCGGGTGCACGTTCCTCCCCCCCCCGTGTATTTTACCTGCCAATAAAGCCGTTTCCCCTCAGCCCGAGTCCGTTTTGCCTTGGGAACGGGGCGGGGGGGGGGTGGCGGAACCCCCGTGAGCCCCGCGGCCTCCCCTCCCCCCTGCAGCCCGTCCCGTGAGGGAGGCCCCGGGGGGGCTCCCGGTGCGGCCCGGCCCGGCCCCGGCTGCCACTGACCTGCCTGAGGCGGCCCCGGGAGCGCGGCCGCGGCCTCGGGGAGACCCCGGGGGGGCTCTGAGGGCTCCAGGCCCGGCCCCGCGCTCCCCCCGTTCCCCTCCCGTCGTCCCCGGTAATGGCGGCGGCGGCGGGGCCAATGGCTGAGCGCCTCCGCGGTCACGTGAGCCGCCGCGGGCCAATGGCGGCAGCCTCCGGTCGGCCGCGCCGCGAGCGGCCGCCGCAAAATGGCGCCGCCGGGCGGAGCAGCCAATCGCGCGGCCGGTAGCCCGTCACGTGGCCGGGCGGCGCTCACCATCTTGCCGGCGCATGGGGTTGTGGGTTGTAGCGTCACTTCCGGGTTGCGGGGCGGGGCGTGCGGCGAGGAGCGGGAGGCGGGGTTGAAGCCGGAAGTGTACGAACGGAAGTGACGCTCCGCGTGCCTGTTGCCATGGCAACGCGGGAGGGTGGGGCCTAGCGCTCCAGGAACGGCGCTGAAGCCGGGGATGGGGGAACGGGGGATGCGTAATCGCGTTAATTATGTCGAAATAAAGCAATTGTAATTATTAAAGCCAAGAATGGAGGCTCGCTTATTCACATTAAAATTGATATTGCTGAGTGTCTTTGCTTACTGCTCTGCAAATTAACCCAAAAAAAGGGGTCTCAGGGTCTCTCATGGAGGGTATTTCCTTACAAAATCGGGGATCCTTCCCCAAAAACCAGCTGAGAGCGACCAAGGGTTGGGCATGTTGTAAGTGAATTCTCAACTCCCTCTGAATTTAGTAACATAAAAGAATATTTATAAATGGCGCTGGGTGCGCGGGGAGTCTGTGCTCTACCACCACACACACCCAACCGTTGAATTTCCCAAATACATATAGGACATTGCTGTTACATATTTACAAGAAACCCAAGTACGCCTATACATATGTCTATCCTATCCCTGCTTCATGTTATAATTCTCTCTGTGGTGGTTGCTGTGGGTGAAAGGCTCACGGTTTCCCCATCACCATTAGCAACCTTTTGTTCCAGACTGCAGGAGGCTTCAGCTGTCTCCCTCTTCTTCTGCGCATGCTCTGCCCACCGCGAGGTTCCTGAAAGCAACAAAATGTGATTGCTTTTCCCGCGTTTCATTCACCCTTGAAACCACACTAATGATATTATTATCATATAACATTAAACAATAAATGTTAACAGTTCTAACCAGCAACCCCCCCAGCAACTTCGGTGCCTTAACAGAGGGGAAAACAAGCAACCCCAGATGGCATCACCTCAATTCCCCTTATTTATTTCCTCTAAACTCTTTACATTCCTGATGACCTCATCGTTAAGAGTCTGATGTTATCACCAACCACGAGGCTTTCTGACTAACATTGCTACATTCCCAAATCTCCCCCTTCTTTATTAATATCAACCATATTTCTGACACAAATTACCACTCCATATATAACAGGCAAGAGCCAACTGGTCAGGAGCTGCCTCAACAAGAGGCAACCAGTGGTGATGAAGAGGAGTCCCCGACCTTCATCCCCACAGCCCCCAGCAACCACCAGCGGGAGGAGTTTGTGGAAACGGCTTCTGGGCCTAATTTTAATACAAAGCGGGGACAGGTTCTGTGTATGTGCAGGCGTATTGGGGAACTTCATGCATATATAACATTTTACTGCACATAACCAGGGCCAGCTGCCACACTGGGGCACGCATGCCTCTGGGAGCTATCCCACATGCACCCAGCGCCGAAATAAACCACATTTATAAACCTACCTTATAACTCGTTTGCTTTGAGTTGCAGAGTTCTTCACGAATCATAGAGGGAAGGAATGTCATATTGGGATATGCTTGCTGTGATAACAACACCTAACAGATGCCTTGTAAAATGCAGACAACCAGAATCCTGGGAGCAATGAGGTGGAATTCATGGTGTAAGAAACATTACCACCTCAAAGAGTCAAAAAGTCAAAAGAAATTTAATTTATAATAGGTTGGCAACTGAAAGCCGTGCTTTGTCTGTGAAGCACCAGGTTGGTTGTGAACCTGGATTACCCAGTCATGGGGAAACAGTCAAGAAAATCCCAGTCAAGAAAAAAAAATGTATATAAACTGTGTTTTGGAACTAGTAGGCGCGCTCCTGCTTGTGGCACGCCCGTCATCGCAAACACAAATAAAAATGCTGCTTCACTGAGATCCTGGCCTGAGCCCACATTATTGGCTACAGTGAGAAACAAAGCGGTGTTTGTGCACAGAAAGGTGGATTGTGGTGTGAATCCTCTCACCTCCTGCTGAAATAAACCACATCCCTATTTTATAGCTCATTTGCTTTGAGTTGTAGAGTCCTTCCACAAATCACTGTTTCCAGCAGTGACTGCGCAGCACAGCACCGGGGAGGGCATTAGGCAGGTAAGGGGAAGGCCCCAAAATAAGGAGGATAGCTCAGAAAAACAGGATGAGCAGTGCAAAATCAGTAATTATGTTTAACTTTTAACCCAGGCTCCCTTTGATCAGGGACAAAATGCTCCTTCTGGGAGAAACAAAGGAAAGTTACCAATAGCAAGTAGCCTTAGGTTGTGGCCATTTTGAGAAACAAAGTTGTATTTTAGCAATAGAAGTTGTTTTTGCAGTGGAATATCCACTAACCTTGCATCATGCAGGCATGACAGCAGCATAGCACTAGTTAAGCAGATAAGGGGAAGGTCCCACTGTCCCAACATAAGGAGAATAGCTAAAAAAAAAAACAAACCAAACCAAAAAAAAAAAAAAAAAAAAGCAGAATGAGCAACATGAAATCAGTAAAAACAAGAACCATGGGCCCTCTAGTCACACAAGAAGGAAAAAAAAAAAAAAAAAAAAGGAGAAATCAATGGCTGGTCAAATAAAATTGTACCTATATGGTATAGAAGTGCGTTGAGTAGGCTGTGAAGCTGTAGTACTCAGCCAGTGAGGAAACAGGGAGAAATCAGGTGTTGGGTAATAGGGGATTCAGGGTTATGGTGATCTTGTACCATGTGCTCCTGCTTGCAGGACGCCCGCCTTTGCTATTGCGAATAAAATAGCTTCACAGAAGACCTCGTTTGAGCAAATTATTGAGGTTTTTCTCACAACAGGAGGGCTGGAAGAGGAGGTGGGGATGTGCACAACCCTGTAGCATCTCCTTCCTAAACCCGCTGCACGAAGCAGCACCACACAGCACATCCCAGCACCAGGGGCCCGGCACTGCACAGGGCTGGGGCGATGCTGCTGTGGAACCACAAGAGGTGCCACGAGGAGAGGAAAGGGGGGAGAAAAAAAAGGGGGAGAGGAAAGGGGGGAAAGGGGGAGAAAATTGTATGGAAAGGGCTCAGGGGTTGGGATAGGGACAGGGAGATCACTCAATAATTATTGTCACGGGCAAAACAGAGTCAGCATAAGGAGATTAATAAATTTTTTCGCCTATTACTAACAAGCTAGAGCAGTGAGAAACTAAAAGCAAATTACAAACACCTTCCTCCCAACACCTGCTCCAGCATGGGTCCCCCACGGGTCCCCAGACCCCCTGCTCCTGCGGGGGCTCTCCATGGGCCGCAGCCTCCTCCAGGGCACATCCCCCTGCTCCACCGGGGGCTCCTCCACCCATGGGGGGGCTGCAGCGTGGAGCTCTGCTCCGGGTGGGACCCATGGGTGCAGGGGGACAGCCTCCTCCACCAGGAGCCTCTCCACAGCCCGCAGGGGATTTGCAGACCCAGGAGGTGTAGGGGCCGGCAGACCCCCGTTTTGGGGAGCCGGCACCCCCTGCGCATCCAGCCTCATCCTGGGGGGCTGGCCTGGAGAGGAACGTCCCCCCCAGCCCCCCCAGCCCCCCCAGCCCCTCGCTGGTGCCCTCCTGGCAGTGGGTGGCCGCTCCTGAGCTGGCCAGCAGCAGGGGCCAAGGTCCAGGCGGGGAGCAGCGGGCAGCCGAGCCGTGCCCCGCGCAGCACCATGAGGCTGCGGCTGCTCTGTGCCCTCGCCGTGGCCCTCCTGGCCGTGGCCGGGGCCAACCCACGGGACTCCAAGAAGGGGAAAACCCTCACACGGGACCGGGAGGTTGGTGGGGGGCAGAGGGAGGAGGCCAGAGCTGGGCAGCAGCAGCCAGGAGGGGAGGGAGGCTGCAGGGAAGCGCTGTGGGGAGGGGGAAGGCGCGTGGCACGGCGCGGTGGCTCTGGCACCGTGGGGGGAGCGATTCCCCAAAATATTGTCCCCCCGGGGACACCGGTGCTGTCACCAGCACCGTGCTCCGGGCAGGGCAGAGCCCCGGAGAGGTCCTGGTCAGGGGCTGCCCTGGGCAGGGGTGGCCCCGAGGATGGGCTGGGGGCAGTGGGATCTGCCCGAGCCCCTCGTCCCGGGGGGCTGCGCCGTGGGGGGAGCGCTGGGGCGTCCCCGGAGCCTTCGCTGTGCCAAAATGCTGCTGCTGCTGCTGCTTGCACAACCAGCAAACATTTCATCAGGGCTGGCGAGGGGCTGAGCGGGGGCAGGAGGAGCACGGCCTTGGGGCCGGCGAATCCTCGTCCCCTTTTGCCTTCCTCCTCGTCCTCCTCCACTGTCCCCCCCACATCCCCCGGCTCCATCCCTGCTCTCGGCCCCGTCCCGCTGCGGGGGGAGCCAGGACTCAGCAGCACCGACCGATGCCTTCCCCCCACAGGCGGGGACGCGTGGCGGGGGCCGGCGCCGGCCGTGCTCGGGGTGCTTCTCTGTGCTGAGCGAGGTGAGCGGGGACCGGGGGGACTGGGGGGATGGGATGGGATGGGATGGGGATGGGATGGGGATGGGGAAGGGGATGGGGCACCCAGGACACGCACCCCTCGCACTGCTCCGTACCCCCCACCTGCAGGAATCCATGTCCTGGAGCACCGGGGATGTGGATGAAGACCCCACAGGCCAGCGGGTGAGTGCAGGGCGGCGCTGCCCACCCGTAGACCTCCCCCACCATGGCTCCAGCAGGGCCGGGGACCACAGCCCCCCTTCCCCATCACCCCGTGCCTGGCTCTGACATCCCGCTTGTTCCCACAGGGCGGCCAGGAGCGCACCAGGAGGGAAAGCGAGAGACCTGCCCAGGTCCTGCACCTCAGCCAGGTACCGGCCCCGTGGGACGGGCACCAGGGGCGGCCACGGAGACCCCCGAGGTGACCCCGCTGTGTCCTGCAGGAGGCACCGGGCGGCCCCATGGCGTGGACAGGAGAGGCACGGGTGACCCTGCGCAAACCAAAGCGAGGACGGAGCCGGGCGTCCCGCCGCCCCCCGACAGCACCACAGAACCCCGCCGCCCCCCACCAGCCTTGAGAGGAGCTGGGGGGGGGGCCCTGCTGTGCCCCCCGCTCAGTGGGGCCGCCCCACACGCTGCTGTCCCTGCACCCCGAAGCGCTCTGCAGGGGTGTCCCCACGCGCTGTGCGGAGCCACCGAATAAAGGCACCGAGACAGCCCGAGTGGGTGCTTCTGGGGGTCCCGCACCCACACCCCCAGCGCAGCCGGGTGGTCCCCAGCGCCCCCCACACCCCCCACGCCCCCCATCCCACCACTGCTCTTCCCCAGCCCCCCACCACATTCCCAGTGCCCCACTGCCACCGGAGCACCCCCACTGCACGGGGGCACCTGCACCCACATCCCCCCCTCCAAAACACCCCCTGGGGGGGTCCCCACAGCGGGGGGCTGCCTGGATCGGCGCCCCCACCCCAGCCCCAGCCCCGGGGTGGCCCCGGTGGGAGGGCACGGAGCGGCCACCGGAGCCGGTGCCGGTGCCTGGGGGTCGGCCCGGGACAGGAGGGGCCGGGAGGGGTCGGGAGGGGCCGTGCAGGGGCTCTGGGGGGGGTCGGAGCACGGCGGGACCCGGCGCGGATCGGGGACCCCGGGACCAGCACGGGGGCTCCGCGTTCCCGCCACGAGTTCCCGCCACGGCGCGGCCACGCCCCCTCGGAGCCACGCCACGCCCCCTCCAGGGCTAAGCCACGCCCCCACGCCCAGCACGCCGCACCGAGACACGCCCCCGTTTGGCAAAGCCACGCCCCTAGCAACAAGCCACGCCCTTGGTAACAAGCCACGCCCCTTAGCAACAAGCTCCGCCCCTCCCGCAGCGCCCCCTGCAGGCCCGGTGGCGGCGGCGGGCGCAGGCCGCGCGGTGCCGGTGGCGGCGGCCATGTCCCGCCGGGGCCCCGCTGAGGTGAGGGCCGGGACCGGGAGCGGCACCGGGAGCTCCGGGGACAGCCGGGGGTGCGGGGCTGAGAGGAACCGGGGGGGCTGCGGGGGTCCCGGGGGGGCGGTGGGGGCCTCCTGGGGGGCTGGGCCCGGGGGGGAGGGCCCCGGGGGGGAAGGGCCCGGGGGTACCGGGACCGGGGCTGCAGGGCCCGAGGGTACCGGGACCGGGGGTGCAGGGCCCGGGGGTGCCAGGACCGGGGGTGTGGGGACCGAGGGGATCCCCCCGGAGCACCCGGGGTCCCAGCAGCCCCCCCCGGCCGCCCCTCACCCCTTGTCCCCTCCTCCAGGCCTCGCCGTGGGGCCCGGGCACCGGCCGGTTGAGGCGCTTGCAGGCGGCGGGGCCGGAGCAGGCGCAGGCCCAGCAGCTGCAGGAGCTGCGGAGCAGGACGGAGAAGGCGGAGCGGAGGCTGCTGGCCTGCGAGAACCTGGTGGGCGAGCTGGGCAGCAACCTGGCGGCGCTGGGCAGCCTGCTGCAGGACTACGGGCAGCTGCAGCAGCGCCTGGACAACGTGGAGAACCTGCTGAGGAACAGGAACTTCTGGATCCTGCGCCTGCCCCCCGGCAGGAAGGGGGAAATCCCCAAGGTAACGGTGCCCGGGAGCCCCTAACCCAGGTGGCAAAGCCCCAGCTCCGTCGTGGTTTGGGTGAGGAGCCCTGGTGTTGGACTGGTTCAAGCCCTGAGCCCCAGAAACACACCAGGCAGCCCCGCAGAGCTCCTCAGGTAGCAGTGTCACCGTGCTGCCATTGTGGTGGCCTCCCCGTGCCCATTCCCACACCTGAGCCCTGCAGAGGCAGCAGCCCCTAGCTACACACCAGCCCCTGGGAGCATTTCAGCGAGTGTCCCTTCAGCAGCTGTGGAGGGGTGTGGGAAGTGCCACAGCCTGCTCAGCAACGGGCTGGCATCGCTCAGTGCCTGTGAACCCAGGGCTTGCAAGCCCTGATGTGTCCGTGCACACTGTGCTCTGTCCAGGCACACCCTCTGCCTGGAGGTCCTGAGCACTCCCTGCCCCTGTGCAGTTCCCTTTGGTTGTGAAAACTGTCACCGAGTGTGCAGTGTTTGTGATTCCAGGTGCCGCTCACGTTCGATGACATTTCCGTGTACTTCAACGAGCAGGAATGGGAGACGCTGGACAGCTGGCAGAAGGATCTCTACAAGGCTGTGATGAGGGGGAACTACGAGACTCTGATCTCCCTGGGTAAGGCACCGGATCCGTTCCTCCGGGTGAATTTCTTTTCTAGGCAGGCTGGGCGGGCTCCCTCCAGTCCCACCAGCGGTCTGCTGTGGTGGGGCTGGACACCCGTAGCTCACAGAACCTCTCCTGGGCAGCCAGACCCAGTCCTTTTCCTCCCTTCCTGCTTGTAAGAGCTTTCTGTGGGAAATACCAGTAACAGAAATAACACAAACAATGTCTATTATACCGTATATCCAGATGAGGTGCTATTCATAAGGACTGTGCAAGGGGATTCGAGGGCCAGGGAACCATCACGACCTTCCAGCACAGTTCAGGAGTTACCTGGGTGAAGTTTGATAATTGCATCTTGAACCAATTCTTGTCTTCTGGCTATTTAGTCGTGATTTGAAGTGACAGGGGCATTCCCACGTGCTTTGGTAAAGAACCAATTTAATCTCGTTCAGTTCTGAGCACATCT
The DNA here is from genome assembly GCF_964035555.1 of Netta rufina. Lineage (NCBI taxonomy): Eukaryota > Metazoa > Chordata > Aves > Anseriformes > Anatidae > Netta > Netta rufina. Next base: position 731,091 of record NC_140124.1, read on the forward strand.
GACACGTTCTCGGATGATTTGGGGCAGTAAGATTGTCCATCAAAAACTCCTTCTGTGGGCACAACTGGTAACGTGCTGGTTGGTGCAGTCCCTGAAGCTGCAGCTTCACTTTTCTAGATAATTCTCTGTGGAAGGCACAAACCTGGTCCTCACGTGGTCCATCTGATGTGGGCATTTTTACACAGCTGGAATCCTCCTGTCCCTACTCCAGAACTAAAGCAATCTGCTAACAGCAGCTCAGAAGATTTACTCTTCAAATCACCGCTAATGTGGAGATGGGAGGGAAAGGTTAAAGACAAAGCTTCTCAAATCTTTTGAGATTTTATTTCCCTTTCTATTATTTAAATCTTCTCTGTGCTTGAGCCACGGCCGTGCTTATGGGTGAATCCCAACACGGGGCTAAGAAATCGACACCACCATTTTCCCTTGTTTCAGCGCGGGTAGTGTTTGAGGTGTTTGAGAGTTTAACAGAGCAATGGCGTAGCCAGTTCCTAACAAAACGTCCTCTGCTGCCCTGTCCCTGAGCAGACTATGCCGTGGCCAAGCCTGACATCCTGTCCCGGCTCGAGAGGGATGAAGAGCTCTGCAGCAGAGGCTGTCGCGAGGCCCCGCAGACGGACACCCAGGATGGGCAGGAGCCCCCGCAGACGTGCATCGGAGATGGGCAGGAGCCCCCACAAATGCATCTCAGAGACGGGCAGGAGTCCCTGGAGACCGAGACGTGCATCCGGGACGGTCAGGAGCCCCCGGAGACGTGTAGCAGAGAGAGCCAGGAGCCCCCACAGCCGTGCATCCAGGACAGCCAGGAGCCCCCCCAGACGTGTGTCAGAGACAGTCAGGAGCCCCCCCAGCCGTGCACCCAGGAGAGTCAGGAGCCCCCGCAGACATCCATCACAGATATCCAGGAACCCCCGCAGGCACCAGCAGGTGTGGAGCAGGTGGAAGAGGACTTGGGAGACGACGTAGAAGTGGAAGAGGCGGAAGATGACATGGGTAAGTTAAAGGGTGCCAGCAGGACGTGGCCGTTCCTGGCCCTTGCTTTCTCCCGTCGCTGTCTGTGTTAGAAAGGAGCTGCGCTGAGGTTCTGCTGGCTGCATTGGCTAACTGTCCATGGAATGCCTTGAATCTTAACTCCAAGAGGAACATTTATGCTTGGCCACATGAATCGTGGGGAGACAACAGACAAAACCTGCCAGAAGGGGCTGGGATGGAGCCAGGAGCGGTGGGACAGACCCCTTGGGATCTCTTCCAGCTCCTGAATACGAAGGCCAGGCAAAAAAAAAACAGGAGACACTGGAAAGGTGCAGGCAGGCCCAGAGAGAGATGAAGGCAGAGCTGTGTTTGAGAGCTCTGTCCTGCTGGAATTAGGAGCTGGGGGGCTGCAGGAGCTTCGTGAGGGGCTGGGTGAGCACTGGCAGGGGTCAGGGGCCGGCTCTGTCCTTTGAGGAGGGTTACCCAGAAACAGTGCAGGCCCCAAATGTGTCTTTGGGGGTTGCTTTGTCAAGTGCTCCTGGGAAGAGAGGAAAAAGGTGTTACACGGACACAGCCTCTCCCTCTCCTTTGAGATTTTAAGTCACCTTCTGTTAGGTTTTCGCTGTGCTTGAGTTAGAGCATGGGCAACGTGTCCGTGCCCGTCCTTACTGCCTGCCAGCCCTGGGGCTAAGGGAGAAGGGTCACTCTGAAGGGTCTGAGAGGTCAGCAGAGGAATTCTGTAGCCAGTTCCTACCAAAACTGAAAAAACTGTCCTCTGCTGCCCTGTCCCTGAGCAGACTGTGCTGCGTCCGAGCCTGACGTCCTGTCCCGGATCGAGAGGGATGAAGAGCTCTGCACCAGAGGCTGTCAGGAGAGCCCACAGCCCTGCGTCCGAGCTGGGCAGGAGCCCCCACACACACCAGAAGAGACGGGCAGGAAGGAAGAGGCTTTGGGAGAACGGAAAGTCCCCTCGGAAGCTGGCACAGGTGAGTTACCCGAGAGACACCGAGCTTGGAGGAGCATCACCAGGGCAAGCAGAAGTCCTGGGGTGCGCTGTCAGAGTGCTGCAAGGGCAAATGGAAGAGGTTCGAGGGCCTGAACGTAAGGCGCAGTGGGAATGCCACCCGTGGCATTGATGGGGAGAGCTTGGGATGGATGAGGCTGCTCTGCAGAGGTTCCTTGTGGCTCCTTGGGGTCTCTTCCCGCACCTCTCTCTGCTTTTGGTCCCTGTGTGCTTCTTGAGCTGGCCCTGGCTCCTCTGCACAGTCCCAACACATCTCCAGTTAGCATCTGAAGGTGTCTGCAGTTAGCCAGAAGACGTGAGCTGTCCACTGGTGCTGAAAGCTGCTTTCCTCTTCCCTGCCAGCAGGGCTGCCCATCCTGGTGATGAATGTCACGTCCCTGAGTGCGCGGGGAGAGGGGCTGAGCAGGGACGTGAAGCAGGAGACAGAGGAGGAAGAGGACCCGGCCGAGCACGGCTCCGGTGAGTTACCCTGTGCATGGCAGGCACGGCGCTCTGCGGGCAAGAAGCAGCTCCCAGCTCGCTCACGGGCTTGAAATAGGAAGGTTTAGAACATTCCAGATCCTTTTGTCACCCAGCAAGGGAGGGATCTGGTGCCGGGTGGGGTGTGCAGCCCTGTCATCTGCAGAGAGAATGAGCCCAGATGGGGATCCTGCTAGCAGCAGTCGGGGGAGGCGCGCTGGGTTGCCTGCAGCATTTGGCATTCGGCAACAGTTCCCAGCTTGCCAAAAGCCAAGAGCCTGAGGTACTGCTCATTACAGCTTGCTAAGGATGTTTTTTTTTTTTCCTGCTGCGTCTTGTGGCCATCGCTGGTGTGGTGGTTTTAGAGGCGGAGCCCTCTGCCCTGTGGCACTGCAGCAGATCTGCCCCCGAGGGCACGCCGAGCTGCTGAGTTGCTCAGGCCAGGACCCTGCAGTGGCACCGCCGCCTCCCCACTCTGCGTTCTCAGATTTTTCGGGAGCTCCTTGCTCGCAGAAAGCCTGCTGGGTGCTTTGGGACTGAAACCACAGCACGGAATTGTCCCCGCAGTGTGAGTGGTGAACGCCTGTGTTGTTTCATTTCAGAGGAAGGCTCTTTGGCAGAGGAGAAGGCCTGTGAAGGGACCTCTCCCCCTGACAGCCTGGAGGTGAAGGAGGTGAGGCCCAACGCCTTGCCAAAAGTTTCTGCACCTTCTCCTGACGCAGTGATCCAGAACGGCCCGGGAGAGCAGGCCAAGCCCAGGAGCAAGAAGAAACCCAGCAGGTGCTCGAGCAGCAGCCTGCTGATGGGCGACTGCCGGCGCGGCTACGTGCGCGAGTGGTCGCACCCCTGCACCGAGTGCGGGAAGCGCTTCCGCCTGAAGATCAACCTCATCATCCACCAGCGGAGCCACGCCAAAGAAGGGCCTTACGAGTGCACGGTGTGCGAGATCAGCTTCGCAGACAAAAACCGCCTGGTCCTGCACCAGGCCATCCACACCCAAGACAGGGCTTTCGCGGCCAAGGTCTGGGGGAACACGCACCCGGAACTGAGGATAGGGCCGAGGAAGAAGCTGTGCAGGGCTCCCGGCAGCTCTGCCCACAGCCCGGGTAACAGGACGCACGCGGGGGGAGCCTGGCTGGGCCCGACCAAGGAGGAGCAGGACACGGGCAGCCTGTCGGGGTGTTTCTCCCCGCAGCCGACGCTTCGCAATTACGCGAGACGCCCCCTGAAGTGCGATCTTTGCGGCAAGTTTCTGTCTTGCTCCTCCACCCTCCAGCGGCACCTGCAGACCCACGCGGAGAAGAGGCCGTTCCGCTGCGCCACCTGCAAGAAGGGCTTCACCCGCCACACTCACCTGGTGCGCCACGAGCAGATTCACGAGCGGCAGAAGGCCCTGGAGGGCCGGCAGCACAAAGCAGCCTAGGGCTCGACCGCGGCCAGGAGGCCCCAGCCGAAAGCAGCCCCCGGGGGTGCCTGGCGAGGCGCTGTCCTCGCTGCTGCCAAAGCTGCTCCGCTGAAAACCTCCTGCTGGCTGCTGTGGAGCTCAGGCTTGCAGTTACCAGACTGATAAAACAGCCCGGGTTGGGAGAGACCCACAAAGATCCTCGAGGCCAACTCGAGAACTGCTGCTGTGACGGTGGAGAGTAGGAAGTAGGGAAGCAGCTTGGGGGCAAGTGGCAACAGGAGGGATCCAAACCGCTCGTGTCCCTGGGCAGGAACTGTGAGCGTTCAGATTCTGTCCATGGTGGGGCACCAGGGCTGTGAACCATCATCCATCAGCTGGATTTCGGGAGCTTTCCCGAGTCGCAGAATAAATCAAAGCTTGGACACCGTTACGTGGAACAAATTCCAGAAGCCTCCGGTGATTAAAAATCTCCTCGGGAACAGCTCTGGGAGATAAGGAGAGTGAAACAAACCCCACCTTAGAGTGAAACAAACCCCACCTTCTGTCCGTGTGATGCTGCGGCTGCTCCTGAGCTCCCGGCACCGTTCCGCTGACAAGGCCAGCCTCCAAAACCCTGCGTGAGAGGGTTGGTGCCCCAAAACCAGCCTGCACCCGTGGTCACTTTCACAAATACTCGCTGGGTAGGATTCCTGCTGCACCACAGCCTGTGCGAGGACGCTTCCTCGGGCTCGGACGCGTTGTTCTGACACCACCCCAGCTGCTCTGTGCGGGACCATCCCCTCTGCTCAGCCCCACTGCGCCGTGCTCGCTCCCTCTGTCTCTAATCACATGGAAGCCTACCTCAACGCGCCGTGAAGAGGCACCCCGGTGGGTGATGCCAGCCGAGGCTCTGGTGGCCCAGGCATCACTGGAAGCTCGTGGCCCCGTCCCGGCCCCGTGTGCAGCGGGCACGCCGCTGGGAAGCACGAGGCACGTGTACAGAGTGAAGGAATCGGTCCAGGCCAAGCGGAGGGGCTGATAGGACTCCCGAGCTGTTTTATTTTTTATTTTTTTGCTTTTGTGTCCATTGAATTATTTGATGTTCTAGTTTGAAATCACTACGTCTCTGCCCCTCCCCGGGCAGGGAGTGTTGGGAACCAGTTTCCTTAGGAGATTTTTCATTCCTGCTGCCTGCAGGGTCCGAGGGGCTGCGAAGCCCTGCGGGACGCGGGTGGTTGGTGCTGGGAGGTGACGGGGCTGGCAGCCAGCCGCTTACCCCTGCCCGGTTTGCCATCCCAGTGCACCTAATTGATCCCAGTTGATCCCAGTACCACAGGGTACGAGTCGAGCCAGCGCAGCAGGCAGCCAGGAGGTGGCTTCAGGCTGTGACTGGGACCAACTTTTTTTTTGTAGGAACGCTCCGATCCCTTTCTCAGGCCGTGGAATCCATAAAGTATTTGTCTGTACAGCTCGTGGTGTTTGTTTTATACGCAGCGCCACGCAACGAAGGCGGGCACGGGGTGAGAGGGGCTGTGCCAGGCTGGGGCCACCGGCCACGGGGGAGCCTGGGTGGCACCAGGGGAGCTGTGAGGTGCCGAGGGGACAGGGACGGCACCGCCGTGGCGCTGGTGGCACCTTTGGGTGTCATGGCCGCCCTTGGGTGTCATGGCCGCCCTTGGGTGTCATGGCTGCCTTTGGGTGTCCATGGCCGCCCTCCCCTGTCATGGCCGCCCCGCCATCTTGGTGGCCATCTTGTGTGTGGGCAGAGCTGCCCAGTGGGCGGGGCCATGTGGAGGGGGGTGTGGCCAGGGGGGGGGGTGTGGTCATTGGGTGGGTATGGTTATTGGGGGGGTGGGGCTTGTGGCAAAGGCCACGCCCACAGTATCACCATGGCCACCTCCTGGCTAGGGCGATGTCCCCAGGGTGTCCCTGGGGTGTCCCTGGGGTGTCAGTGTCCCCTCCATCCCCAAGGTGTCCCTAGGGTGTCCCCAGGAAGCCATGGCCCCCTCCTTCATCCTCAGGGTGCCCCCAGGGTGTCCGCGTCCCCTTCTTCATCCCCGAGGTGTCCCTAGGGTGTCCCCCAGTAAACCATGGTCCCCTTCTTCACACCTGGGGTGTCCCCAATGTGTCAGTGTCCCCTCCTTCATCCCCGAGGTGTCCCCTGAATGTCCCCAGCACGCCGTGGCCCCCTCCCTCATCCCTGGGAAGGAGCCTTCATCTCCTGCACCCCCTGAAGGCCGCTGTGAGGTCTCCTCCTCTCCAGGCTGAGCAACCCCAACCCCTCGCGGCCTCTCCTCACAGCAGAGCTGCTCCAGCCTCCGAGCATCCCCGTGGCCTCCCCTGGACTCCAGCAGCTCCACGTCCCGGTGCTGGGGACCCCACAGCGAAGGCAGTGCCCGGGGGGGTCTCACAAGAGCGGGGCACAGGGGGACAATCCCCTCCCTCGCCCTGCTGCTGCAGCCCAGGGCACGGCTGGTTTTTGGCCCACATGGTGCTGGGACAGGACTGAAATCACAAAACCTGGGCCAGGGGAGGAGGAGGAGGAGGAGGAGGAGAGGAGGAAAAGAGGCTGGGCAGGCCCAGGGGCAGAGCAGGAGGGCAGACAAGGCTTTGTGGTGCTAATTCCCTCCCAGAGCTGCAATTCCTGGCTGAATGGGGCTGAGTGGGGGCTCTGCATCGCCATGGGGCAGCTCCTGCATTTCCCTGGCGCAGCTCCTGCATTCTCCGGGGCTGGGCGACAGCACCCGTGCAGGGTGGGCACGCCAAGTGCCGGGGGTGTTGCTGCACCCTGAGGTGCTGCTGCTGGCGAGAAGGCGCCCGGGGGCTGCCCTGCTGCTGGCACGAGGACTCATGCTCATCCCTCAGCTCGCAGGAGGCAAGTGGGGAGCAGGAGGTGTCCTGGCGAAGCCACCAGCGAGGACCCGGTCACAATTCACGTGGCATCAACCCCACAACTCGCTCAGCAGGAGCTGTTGAAGGTGGCATGGCACCAGCTGACACACGAAGCCCGGCATCAAACCACATCATCTTTTATCCACAGCTCTCCCCAGCCGTGCGGTGACCCCGGCTGTCCCAGCAGCCTCTCCCCGGGCCACCCAACTCCCCCCAAAACTGGGCAGGATTTAAGGAACCCTGAGTTCAAGCGCTCCGCTCCCCGTCCCACGGCGCCGGACACGCAGCAGCCACTTCTCAGCCGAGCCCCCTTCCACGGCGCAGCCCCTGCTGCCGGACCTCCTCCGCTTGCTCTCGGCCCCGCAGCGTGTCAGCCGGCCCCGTCCTCGTCCCCGGGGACGTGGTGGGGGGCTGCGGGGAGCCCCGCGGTGCCACCTGCCCGCCGTGTGCCACCCTCACGGGCCGCTGCACCTCTCCACCTGCAGAAACGCTGCCCCTTCCTGGCTGCAGCCCTCATATTACGGATTGTCCTGCGTCGACGGCTTGCAGGGCACAGTCCCCGGCTCCTGGCCGCGGCCGGGCAAGCCGGCAGCAGGAGGGCTGGCGGCGGCGTGGACCTTCTGGTGGTGGTTCAGAGACTGCCGGTGGCGGAAGCTCTTGCTGCAGCCGCTGCACTGGAAGGGCCGCTGCTGGGTGTGCCGGCGCTGGTGCTCCTCCAGCGACGCTTGCAGGGGGAAGCTCTCGGCGCACTCGATGCAGCGGTACAGCCGCTCCCCGGCCCCGCCGCCCCGCGCCGGCCGGCCCGCCCAGCCCGCCCGCAGCTGCACCCCGTGGATGCGCTGGTGCTTCTGCAGGTGGTGCTTCTGGATGAAGCCCTTGCCGCAGGCCGGGCAGCTGTAGGGCCGCTCGCCGGTGTGGATGCGGTAGTGCTTGTTGAGGTTGGACTTCTCGTTGAAGCTCTTGCCGCAGGCCGGGCACTGGAAGGGGCGCTCGCCCGTGTGCAGGCGCTGGTGCCGCAGCAGCGCGGCGTGGTGGGCCAGGCTCTTCCCGCAGGCGGTGCAGATGAAGGAGCCGTTGCTCTTCCTCGCCTGGCTCTGCTGCCGCGCCAGGAGGCTGCGCTTCAGCCGCACGCTCTTCCAGCCCAAGGGCAGGCCGTGGGGCTCGTCCCCGGCGCCACACGGGCCGTGCTCCTCAGCGCCAGGCTGTGCCGAGGCAGCCTCCGCGGCAGTGTCCTCTCCCAGCGGCAGCCCCTGGGGCAGGGTGAAGGGCTGCTCGGTCCCCGCGCCGTGCCCGTGTTCTGCTGGGAAAGTCAAAGCCCCCGGGGCAGGACGAGCTTCCAGCGGGACGACCACGGGTTTGAATTCAGGCTGGGTGGCCCCGTGCTTGCAGAGCTCCCCCAAGCCCTCTCCAGCTCCCTTCTGTTCGTCCAAGCTGCTGTGGCTCTCCCAGGGCACCGGCAGCTCCTGGCTCAGGGGAACCTCCTCTTCCAGCCTCATCGAGGGAGCCTGCGGCAGGGCCAGGCTTTCTGATCCTTCCTCCTGCGGCTGCTGCTCTTCTGTCTTGATCACGATCTTCTCACCTGCTGGGAGACAGCAATTATTCACCTTCAGCCAAGTAAAGCTCTCCCGTGCCTCTGGCCCCAGCGCAGGAGCAGGAGCTGAGCTTCCCCTGTAGCACGTTGGTGAGACCAAGCAGCAAACGTGCCACTAGAGAGGGAGCAGGAGGGTTTTACCGTGAGCCAAGGGGAGAAGAACAAGAGGTGGAAGGATGCTGGCGTCTGCTGGGGGTTATCTGGTCACCTTGGGGGACACTCAAGGGCCTGACAATGCAATAGTCGTAAAGAAGCCAAAAGAGAGGAAAACATGAGGGCTTTTGTAATTGTTCCACAAAAAGTTGTGGCTGCGGAGTCCTCTGTCCTGGAAGGAACTTTGTCAGGAATTTACAGCAGGGTTTAGCTGGGTAAATCCGGGGCAAAGGACCAAAGCTACCTTCCAGGAGCAGGACCGAGCTTGTCTGCAGGCAAGCAGGCGCAGAGCCACGCTCACGCTAAGCCCTGCCCGGGCTTTTTCCACTCTCTCGGTATTTGGCTCTTCTGGGCTTGGACATTTGGCGTGGCTCCTTTCGGATTTCTTTCCCCCCCGCGGCACTGCTTTTCCTCCTCAGCCCTCAATTTCCATCCCCTCGCCCAGCCAAGCTGCGTGCAGCCCTTCCCCACCCCCAGGCCCTCTCCGTGGTGGTGTTCACGCCATCGTGGCTGCCGCAACTCACCGCCACCGACGTGCCCTGACACCGCTCCCTTCTCCAGCAGCCCGTGGGTCCTGGTCCCCAAATCCTCCCCGTCCTCGGCCGGCAACAGCAGAGAGGGTTTGGAGCTGGCGTCCCCGGGCCCTAGGGGAGGAAGCGGCCGTGCCAACGGCTGATGCTGGGCGCTGGCACCACAGCCCCTGGGCAAAAGCTGCTCCAGCACAGCTGGGGCATCCTGGGCTGCTGGAACAGAGGTTTGTTTTTTCCCAGGACAGTCAGAGCAAGCTGGTGTCAGCCCCACTGGACGACTGATTGTAGTTATCTCAGCAAGAAGTACGCATCGAGCACTCGTCCTTTGTAATAACTCATTATTCTCAGCCAAAAATAATTGGTGCTAGAACTTAGGGCTGCCTGCAACCAACTCCTCCAGGGTGGTGCACGTACAGCCACGTCCTGGGGCACACTTCCAGGGAAGCAGGACACGGCAGGAGCAGTGCCACGTGCTGCCGGGGGGCTCTGCGCCCTGCCCAGCGGGCACGGTGTGGTGGATGGAAGGTGACAAAGAGTCTGAGACGTGCACAGGGACTGATCCTTACCAAGAGAGACCACGGCCTCGTAGCTCCCCTTCACCGCCATCCTGTACAGCTCCTGCTGCCGGCTGTCCAAGCCGCCCCACTCCTGCTCCGGCAAACAGGCGGCGTCATCCTCACCCGCCGTGGGCACCTGAAACGGCAGGAGGCACCCCGTTAGCACCCCCTTAGCACCTCCCTGCCTTCTCTGCCCCCACAAGGTGCCCTGATCCCCCCCCGTGTGCTGTGGGCTGGCACAGTGAGGGTGAGGAGCTCCTGCGTGTCCCAGCCTGAGCTCAGGGAACAATCCCAAAGCAGCAGAACGATGCCTCCCTGCTCAGACACCTCTCCCCTAGCAGCCAGGAGGTTTGCATGGGGCTTGTCCCCGTTACCTGGGGCACATCCCCCATTCCCCAAGGGCTTGTCCCTTTTACCTGGGGCACATCCCCCATTCCCCGGGGCTCATCCCCATTCTGTGGGGCTTGTCCCCATTACCTGGGGCATGTCCCCCATTCCCTGCTGTTTGTCCCCAATACCTGGGGCACGTCCCCCATTCCCCAGGGCCTGTCCTAGTTACGAGGGGCATGTCCCCCGTTCCCCAGGGCTTTTTCCTGTTACCTGGGGCATGTCCCCCATTCCCTGTTGTTTGTCCCCATTCCCTGGGGCTTGTCCCCCATTCCCTGAGGCTTGTCCCCCATTCCCTGAGGCTTGTCCCCATTACCTGGGGCACATCCCTCATTCTGTGGGGCTCATCCCCATTACCTGGGGCTTGTCCCCCATTCCCCAGGGCTTGTCCCCATTACCTGGGGCACATCCCCCATTCCCCAGGGCTCATCCCCATTCCGTGGGGCTCATCCCCATTCCATGGGGCTTGTCCCCATTACCTGGGGCACGTCCCCCTTTCCCCAGGAGCTTGTCCCCTGTTACCTGGGGCACGTCCCCGCCGGGCCCCATGCCGGGCCGGGGTGCCCAGCATCCGCGGTGCCTCAGCTGGCGCTCGACGTGCTCGAGGCGCCTGGTGCTCTCCTGCAGGAGGGCGGCCAGGGCGGCCCACTTGCGCTCCAGCTGCCCCCCGAAATCCAGCACCGCCTTCTCCAGCTCCGACAGCTTCTTCTCCGCCGTCTCCGCTCGCCCTTCCAGGCTCAGCAGCCGCAGGGCCTGCGTCTCCACCTTCCTCTCCACCGCCTGCACCGCCGCCACCACCGTCCACAGCGAGATCTCGGCCACCCCCGGCTGCTTCTCGCCCTCGACGGCCACCGGCACCGCCACCGGCACCGCGACGTGGCCGGGGGGCTGCGGCGGGACCGGCTGCCAGGGCTCGGGCCCCCACTCGGGCTCCTGTTAGCGGGGAGAGAAAGGAGCTGAGGGTCCAAAGGGGGGGTTGCTCCGAGGGTGGGCAGCACCCTAGGGACCCCCCCGTCCCCCTCCTCCCCGCACCCGCACCCCCCAGGCCTCCCACCCCCACCCCGGGGTGCGGCGAGCACCGGGCTGCGGGCAGAGCCGGTCCCCGCCGCCCTCCTGCGGAGGAAGGGACCGGGGGGAAAGGGGGAGGTTGGGGGGGTTTGGGGGGCGATGGAGCCGCCTCCGCCCGGTGCCCGGTGCCCCCCGTACCTGAGCCGGGCCCCACCGGGCCATGGCCGCCCCTCGCCGCCGCCGCTGCTGCACCACGGCGCCGCCTGGCGGCCCGCCCGCAGCACGGCCCCGGGCCTGGTTCCCCTCACAGACCCCCCCCTCAAGGCCCGGGACCCCCGTCCCCTCCTTCCCACAGCCCCCCAGTTGCAGCCCTGCTATCCCCAAAGTGCTCCGGGGGTGGGGTGTTCCTGCCCCGGGTCCCCCAGCCCAGCTCCCCCAGTCTCAGTCAGCCCCATTCCCAGTTCCCCCCCAGTTCCCAGACCCCACACACACACAGCCCAAGGGCCCCCCAGCCCCAAACCACCCCGGTCCCAGAACTCCTCACACGTTCCTGGAGCCCCTCCACACATTTTAAGGTTCCCCCCGGTCCCAAACCCTCCATGTCCCCAGCACCCCAAGTCCCCGATCCCTCCTCATACCCCCCAGTACCCCATCCCTCCCCGACCCCCCAGCCCCTGATCCCTCCCAATATCCCCCAGCCCCTGATCCCTCCCCATATCCCCCAGCCCCTAATCCCTCCCTGATACCCCATCCCTGATCCCTCCCTGACCCCTCCCAGCCTCTGATTCCTCCCCATAACCCCCAACCCCGATCCCTCTCCATATCCCCCAGCCCCTAATCCCTCATACCTCCAGCTCCTCATCCCTCCCTGAGCCCCCAACCCCTGATCCCTCCCCGACACCCCATCCCTGATCCCTCCCCATATCCCCCAGCCCCTGATTCCTCCCCATATCCCCCAACCCCAATCCTTCCCCATACCCTCAGCCCCTAATCCCTCATACCTCCCAGCCCCTGATCCCTCCCTGACACCACAGCCTGATCTTTCCCCATACCCTCAGCCCCTAATCCCTCATACCTCCCAGCCCCTAATCCCTCCCCATAACCCCCCCAGACCCCGATCCCTCACCGTACCCCCCATACCCTGATCCCCCCCCAGATTTGAGGCCGAGCACATCCCAGCCGTGGCCGTCCCGTCGCCCCCCAGCACACACCACGGGGCCGAGTGGCTCCTGCTCTTTATTCCAGCCCCACCGCTGCCCCACACCATGGGAGGGTGAGGAACCGTGGGCCACGGCCCGCAGGATGAAGGCACACAGGGAAAGTCACGGCGGCGACCCCGCTGGCACTGCGGGAGCCCCCTCTGCACATTTCATCCGCCAGAACCCGACCTGGCCGCTCCCGCTGCTTTCACACTTTTTCCCCCCAAATTATTTTCCCATCGGCATCCTACCCAGCTCTTCGGCTCCAAAATCACAGAACTGTAGGGATTGGAAGGGACCTCGAAAGATCATCGGGTCCAATGTCCTCTTACACCCCTCGGTGACTTCCAGAAATGGGGGAAAGACCCCACACCAGCTTATATCAGTGCTTGCAGCCCCCCCCCGGCTGCCCACCAGTGCTGGGACCTGACCCCAGCCCGGCAGAGCAGCACCACGGGGATGCTGCGGTCCCACGGGGGCTCGGCTGGAGGCTGATAGCAGCACGACAGAGCCACGTTCAGCTGTCAGAGCAAACATTTCCACGTTTGCCATCTATCCACACCTCCAGCCAGACGAGTCCTTCACCTAAACCAGGTCCTCGCCCCGTGGCAGAGGCTCCCTCAGCACAGGCATGCTGGGCAGGGCGAGCTGCAGCCAGGCTGCCCAGGGCTCGTGGCCAAGGAGGGGGAGAGAGGGGACAGCAGCAGCCCTCCACCCTTGGAAACAACCCCCGTGCTCTCACAGAATAACCCGAGTTGGAAGGGACCCACGAGGCTCATCGAGTCCAGCTCTGACCCTTCTCTCCCGCTACATCTCCTACTTCACACCCCCGCGCTTAAATAGGTGCCACTGGCAGAGGCAGCTTGTTCCTGCACTCATAGGGGCTCTCCCTCCTGGAGTGGGTTTTTTGGTGCCCGGCCAGGTGCTCGTGCTGCTTGAAGGCTTTCTGGCACTCTCCGCACCAGTAGGGCCGCTCGGCCTGGGGGAGCAGCTCGGAGGCCCAGACAAAGCTCCTGTTGCAGCAGGCGCAGAGGGTGAAGTGGTGCAGGTCGGCGTGCATCCCCTGGTGCAGCATCAGGAAGTTCTGGCTGGAGAAGTTCTCCATGCACTCGCTGCACGTGTACATGATTTTCTGGGGCGACAGCGGGCACCGGTTGGGGTTGGGCTTCTCCCACTGCGCCGCCGCGGCGCCGCTGCCCTGGGCACGGGGCTGGGCGGCCGGGCAGGGGGGCTTGCTGGCGCGCTCCTTGGCATCGGAGGGGGGGCAGAACCCCGTGGCCGCCCGGATCCGCAGGTGCCGCCTGATTTTCTTCTTGGACATGAAGGCCTGGTTGCAGTCGACGCAGACGTACGGCACCCAGTTGCTGTGGCTCCGCTGGTGGATGATGAGGTTGATTTTGAGCAGGAAGTTCTTCCCGCACACGACGCACCGGTAGAACTTCTCCCGAGAGGAGCTGCGCTGGCAGCTCGCCGTCCTGCCCATGCAGGCGCTCTCCACCGGCTTTCCGGGCAAGGCGACCGGGTGGCTGCGATCTGTGCACGCTGCTGCTCGGCAGAGGCCCGGGATCGGCTCCCTGTCCAGCTCCTTGGGCACGGCTGCCACCAGGCCCTGGCCACCGCTCGCCGCATCCTTCAGGTCCTCCTTCTGCAGCCCCTCCAGCGGCCGTTCGGGCACCGCCAGCTCCTCCGCAGCAACCTCCTCCCGCGGGATCTCTGTCGGGATCCCCACATCAGCACCTGCTGGAAATGTTTGCAGAATCACAGAATCACAGAATTTCTAGGTTGGAAGAGACCTCAAGATCATCGAGTCCAACCTCTGACCTAACACTAACAGTCCCCACTAACCCATATCCCTAAGCTCTACATCTAAACGTCTTTTAAAGACTTCCAGGGATGGTGACTCCACCACTTCCCTGGGCAGCCTGTTCCAATGTCTAACAACCCTTTTGGTAAAGAAGTTCTTCCTAAGAACTCAGCTAAGAAGCTGAGCATCATTCTTCTGCTCAGTTTTGAGGACAAGGCACAAAGATTCAGGGGCTTCTCCCATGCCTGCCCACCCGGGAGCTGCTACAAATGGAAGCACCAAACCCCCCTTCACGCCGGGACCACGGTGTGGGTACACGCAGGGCATGGGTACAGCTCGCCATCAGAGACACCCCTGGGTGGCCTGGCATGATGAAATACTGCTGAGGATGGGAAGAACCTAACAGATTCATCAGGGATTCACCCTTCAGCGCAAAACAGATAGCTGGCAACAGGATTTACTGTCAGAGCCCCTTCTCAGCCATCAGGATTCATAGAATCACGGAATATCCCGAGCTGGAAGGGACCCACAAGGATCACCGAGTCCAACTCCTGGCACCACATAGACCTACCCAAAATTCAGACCTATGACTGAGAGCACAGACTAAACACATCTTAAACTCTGACAGGCTCGGTGCCGTGACTGCTTCCCCATGGAGCCTGTTCCAGTGCGCGACCACCCTCTTGGTGAGGAACCTCTTCCTGATGTCCAGCCTAAGCCCCCTCTTTCCCAGGCTGAACATCCCAAATGACCTCAGCTGCTCCTCATACGTCTTTCCCTCTAGGCCCTTCACCCCCCTTTGTAGCCCTAATTGGGTAAAATCCCATCCCAAAAGCCCCCCCAAAGCTCCCGGGTGCCGTGCTCCTTGAGACCCCAGCCCCGGCCGGGATCGGGGGGGGCTCTGCCCAGTACCTGCCGCAGTGGGGGGAGATGGAGGCGGCCTCAGGTTCACCACATCACGGCAGCACGTGGAGACGGGGCAGGGCGGAGAGGGGCCCGGCGGGCTGAGCTCCACTGGGGTGCCGACAGCTCCCTGAAGGACACAAGCTGCAAGGGAAGAAGCGGGGATTAGGGCAGCGGGTGGGACACGGGAAGGGCCCGGGGTCCCTCATACGGTGGTCTCGCCGGGCACTCACGTGTGCTGCGGTCCGGGGTGGCCTCGTGGGACTCCTCTGCCTCCTCCTGCACAGCTCCATCGCTCGCGGAGCCAGGAGAGCCGGGTTCTGGGGGAAGAAGGGGACTTGGTGTCAGCAGCAGCTGCTGGGGTCCCCCCCAGGGCATCGGCTCTGCAGCAAACGCATTAACACCGCAGCCACTGCACCAGGGGAGGTCCTGGTAAGCGGCAGGAGCCGGGATCCCAGCACAGAAGGAGCCCCCCCAGTGTCACCCACCTGCAGCTGGCTCTGGGGGCACTGCCTCCCCCTCCCGGCGCGGCTCTGCTGGCACGCACGGCTCTTCTTCCTTCTCAATCCAAGATAAGAGCTCAGGCTTGGCGAGGTCACAGTCTGCTCAAGGGCAAAACAGGGCTCAGGGGCGAGGCGCGACGCTGCCTTTGGGCACCCCACAGCCTCTCGCCTGCACAGGCTCCAGTCCCTGCCCAGCAAAAGCTCATCCCCATGCAAAGCAGCAGCGGTGCTGAGCATGGTTAGGGACGCACAGGAACCAGCAGGGACATCTATGGGGGCACCCTCTGGGTTATCTGACACCCCCCCAGGAACAGCCACCCGTGGTGGGAGCAGGTTTGTGCCTCACGTCGTGTTTTAGCCCAGGCTCCGCAGGCTGCCCTCGGAGCAGAGCCCATGGGGTGGTGAGAGGCGGCTTTGGTGCCCTCATTGGGAAATCCAGCCCCAGCTCCCCAATCTCAGCGTGGGAGGGAATTAACGGGGGGTGCATGGGGTGTGTGGGGTGTGTGGGGTGTGTGGGGTGCCGCCGTGCAGCAGGCAGGGTGCAGAGCACTCACGTCCATGCGCATGCCCCGAGGGGAACAGCGTTACCTGCTCTCCACGAGGAGAAGACACCGAGCCCCTTACTACCCCTTCCTGCGTCCCCCAAATTCTGCTCGCTGCCGGGGGGGGGGACAAGAGATGGAGCAGATGTTTGGTGTTTGGGTTTTTTTTTTTTTTGGGGAAATGGGGGCGGAGATCCCAGCGAAAGGGAAAGGAAAGGAGAGAGCAGCCGGGCTGCCTACAGAGGGACACCAGCATCTCATAGCTGCCCCGCATCACGCTCCGGTACAGCTCCTTCTGCCCGTCGTCCAGGAGGGCCCACTCCTGCCTGCTGAACTGCACCGCCACGTCCTCGAAGGTCACCGGCACCTACGGGCGCAGCGGCCCCATAAAGCTGAGCCCCCAGCCCCTCGAACACCCGCTCAGCCCCCAAAGCCAGCCAAAGACCCCATAAGCAGCCCCCAAGCTGCTCCCCCGGTCCCACAGACGCCGCCTCGGGCTCCCAGCAGCCCCACAGTTGAACCCCGCACTGAGCCCCGGCTCCACAAACACCCTCCTCAGACCAGAATCAGACCCCAAAGCAGCCCCCAGCACCCCAAATGATCCCCAGACTGATTCCTGGACCCTCAAACACCCTCCCCCCTCCCAAATCGCCTCGTAAGCAACCCCCAGCCCCACAAACACCCCCTCCCAGCTCACAAAGACTCCACAAAGCAACCCCCAGCCCCACAAAGACCTATAAGCAGCCCCCATACTCACCCTGTCCCTACAAAGGCCCCATAAGCAGCCCCTAGGCTGCCCCCTATCCCCACAAAGACCCCAAATCACAACCCCTGCTCCCACCCATCCCCACAAAGACCCCATGAGCAGCCCCCTGGCTCCCCCCCACCCAACAAAGACCCCATAATCATCCCCCCGGCTCATCCCCATCCCCACAAAGACCCCAAATAACCCCCCCAGCTCACCCCTATGCCCACAAAGACCCCATAACCAGCCCCAGGCTCCCCTCCCATCCCCACAAAGACCCCATAAGCAGACCCCTGGCTCCTCCCCATCCCCACAAAGACACAAAATAACCCCCCCAGCCTCACCCCCATTCCCACAAAGACCCCATAAGCAGCCCCTGGCTCCCTTCCAACCCCACAAAGACCCCATAAACCAGCCCCTGGCTCCCCCCCATCTGCACAAAGACCCCATCAGCAGCCCCTGGCTTTCCCCCATCCCCACAAAGACCCCATAACCATCCCCCAGCCTCCCCCCCGACCCCACAAAGACCCCATAACCACTCCCCCGACCCCACAAAGACCCCATAACCACTCCCCCCGACCCCCCCGCCCCCACAACGACCCCATAACCACTCCCCGCCTCCCCCTCGCCCCCACAAAGATCCCATAACCACCCCCCCGCTTGCCCCCCACCCCAACAAAGACCCCATAACCACCCCCCGACCCCACAACGACCCCACAAAGACCCCATAACCACTCCCCCGCCCCCACAAAGACCCCATAACCCCCCCGGCCTCCCCCCTACCCCATACAAAGACCCCATAACCAACCCTCCCGACCCCACAAAGACCCCATAACCAACCCCCCCGGCTACTCCCCGACCCCATAACCACCCCCCCGGCCGAGCCATACCGAGGGCAGCCGCAGCCCCCCGGCTCCCCCATCCCTCAGCGCCTCCTCGGCCCGCTCCAGCCGCCGCTCCAGGGCCTGGATGCGGGCGTGCAGCCCCTCCATCACCCCCCCCCCCCGGGAACCGGGAACGGCACCGACGGGACGGGACCCGACGGGACCCCCACGGGACGGGACGGGACGGGGCGGCCCCGGGGGGCGGCCCCCGCCACCTCCCCCCCGGTCCCCGCCGGTCGCATCCCCACAGCGGCCCCCGCCGGACGGGCGGCGCCGAGCAGCGACCCCGGGAGGGGGATGCGAAGGGTGGGGGGCGACCCCTGGAGTTGGGGGGGGGGCGGAGGCTCTCCAGGGTGCTTTTTTGGGCGAAAAAAGGGTAAATTTAGGCGGATTTTACCCCACCTCCGCGGGGGCCAGCGGGAGGGCTGAGGGACCCCAAAGGGGGGGGCTCCTGGTCCCTCAGCCCCCCAGCTGCCCCCCGGCTGTCTCCTCTTTTTTATCCAGGTGATTGACAGCTGTCAATCACCCTCTGCCTCTCCGCGAGGCCGCCGGCCGGCAGGGGACGCTGTGGGGAACGGCGACAGTCCCCGGGGGGGGGACACGGGGGGGGCCAGGTGCGGCGGAGGCTCCGGGAACGGTGCAGGTAGGGCCCGGTCCCGGTCCCCGTCCCTCTTCCCCGTCCCTATCCCGGTCCCGGTGTCCCCTTGAGGGGCACTGAGCCCAGTCCCGGTGTCCCCCCGACGGGCAGGGAGAAGCGCTCCGGGTTCCCATTCCCGGTGTCCCCTCCCTTTTTAGGGTACCCCCCCCGGTCCCGGTGTGTGTCCCCCCCCCACTCGGGGATTTAAAGCTTTAAAGCCCCGGTCCCTCCGTGCCGAGCTCCCACCGCTTCCCCTCTCCACCCCCAGCAGCCCAACCACGGGTGGAGGATCCCCACGGGGTGTGTGTGTGTGTGTCCCACCCCAAAAAATAACAAAATAAAAAATAAAAAAATAAAAAATGAAAATATATAAAAAATAAAAAATAATTTAAAAATAAAAAAATAAAAAAAATAAAAAAAAAAATTAAAAAATTAAAATTAAAAATTTTAAAAAAATAAAAAATAAAATAATTTAAAAAAAAAGAAATTAAAAAATAAATAATAATAAAAAAAAAAAACGGGGGCATGGCCTCCCCGCCGCCCCCCGGTCCCCTCTGCCCTCCGGGCCCCCCCGGGAGCGGCTGCATCTCGCTGTGGACGGTGGTGGCCGCGGTGCAGGCGGTGGAGAAGAGCGTGGAGGCGCACGGAGCCCGGCTGCTGGGGCTGGAGAGGAGGACGGGGAGCACCGAGAAGAAGTCCGTGGACTGCCAGAGGACGGTGGTGGAGTTCGGCAACCGGCTGGAGAGCAAGCTGGCCCTGCTGGGCACCCTCGTCCAGGAGTACGGCCACCTCCAGCAGCGCCTGGAGAGCGTGGAGAACCTGCTGAGGAACGGGAACCTCTGGGTGCTGCGCCTGCCCCCCACACCCCACGGAGAGGTGCCCAAGGTAAGGCTCATTATCATCGTCACATCGCATTATCACATCCCAGCGGGGCCTTCAGGCCGTCCTACGGGGTGCTGAACGGGTGCTGCAGGACAAGGGGGGGTCCCCAGAGCCCCTTAATTTCCCCGAGCACATCAGGTTGTGCAGGGGGTGCTGCCCCGTGCCACAAACAGGGGTGCTGTCCTGCGCCACGAGCAAGGATCTGAGCTGGCTGATTATTCCTGTGCACGTCGGCCTGAGTTGAATCTCACTGGCAAAGGACAGGCTGTTACCTTCCACAATACACAATAACTTTTTTCCCCCGAAAATGACACCAAAGTATAGGAATTACCTTTATTATGGGGGGTAGAAACATCGAGTATTCACAGAATTAGCACAAATTAACAAAGTTATTCAAACTAAACATCCTCAGCTTTACTCTCTTCATATAATGACAATGCCCCCAGACAGGATTTCTTCTCTCCTTTCAGCACCTGATCTATGCTAGCAGTAAAAAAGAAATAGAAATGCAGAAGTTTTCTTCCCCTGGTGCTGTAAGCACGGCAGAGGGGTCTCCCCGTACCGGAGCGGGTGCTGAGTTTGTGACCTCTACACTTGCAGGTCCCAGAAGGGTTTGACAGCAGCGCCGCCGGCTTCTCCGAGCCGGAGTGGGAGAACCTGGAGGAATGGCAGAGGGAGCTGTACAGAAACGTGCTGAGGGGGAGCGGCGAATCTCTGATCTCTCTGGGTAAATAACGCGTCCGCAGTCGGCTGTCGGTGCTGCCAGACGAGCTCTGTTTCGGGGGGCTTCTTCCCACACCTGGGAGCTGAAGTTGTGGAAACATGAGGAAGGCTGTGCCCGCTGCTGAGGCCACGTCACGTCCAGCCCCGCGGTGGCCAGGACTCCCTGAGGTGGGCACTGGCTGCAGTCACCTCCAGAGGCTGCTCCGTGCCAAGCGCAGCCCGCAGACCCCTTCCCTGAGGTCCCCAGATGTTTTCTGCGATGGGGCTGGCTGCCCGAGCCAGAAGCCACCATATTTTGGTGTGCCCTGCAGAGAGCTCTCACCAAATGGTGTGTTTGGATGATGGAGCCACCTCGGGGCGTGCAGCTGCTGCCAGCAGCGTTTGCAGAGGTCCCTTCCTTGCCCTGAGCACCGAGGACTTTGCTCACCCCTGTGCTGCTGCAGGCTCGCTCCCTCGCCAGGCACCTACAGCAACAAGGGCGGTTGGAAGCAACAATTCTGAAGGTAATTTCTCTGTCTCTCGACAGATTATGCCATCTCCAAACCCGACCTCCTGTCCCGGCTGCAGAGAGAGGTGCGCTGCGATGAGGTGGATTTGGGAGAGAGGGAGATTCCTGTGGAGCCGAGTGCAGGCAAGGAATGAATTGATTGTGGGTTATTCCTTGGGGATGGTGTTGGGTGGTGATGGATCCTGATTTGCTCTCGCAGGGACTTCTCAGGTCTTAGGAGGAGCAAGTCCCAGGGGAGTAATAGCATTAGAAAACGTATAACGGGTTTGATCTTTCCCGTTAGCAGAGTCTCTGGTGTTTAGACCTGATGCAAGCAGCCAGGACAGCAAAGGAGGCGTGCAGTGCCCGGCAGAACAGGAGAACCTGGAGGCAAAAGCAGTGCTGGCAGACCCCACACACGGTGAGTGCTGTTCTGGAAGAGCGTGCTTGGACACAACAGCAGCAAGGATGCTGTCCTGAAACACGATCAGCTGTGGGGTAGTGGGAAGCCCCCAGCAGTAGGAGCAGGAGGTGCTGGAGGGGGGTTGGAAATGAATGCAGGGTAGCTGAGAGCTCCCCTGGGTGCAGCAAGGGAAGGGTGGAAGGATGCTGTGACACCTGGTGAGGGAATTCCCTCTTTATACCAGCAGAGTACGGCGTTCCCGAGCCGAGCTTCGCAGGCGCTCTGAAGCAAGAGGACGAGGCGTGCTCGGAGGAGCAGGGAGCCACGGAGGACATGGAGTTCACTGAGCTCAGCGTGGGTGAGTTGTGAGCAGCCCCACAACGCGCAGGGAGAGCTGGTGCTGTGGGACAGCGTGTGCTGAGGCCTGGGGAGAGAGCAGGAGCCTTCCTGAGGTCAGCAGAGCCGGCAGGAATCAGTCCTGGTCTCCGTTTCTTCTCCTTGTTGGCAGTGGGGCTTGCTCAGGGTTTGATATTTGCCCCGCTGGGAGTAAATCCTGGATGCTCTTTCTCATGCCCCTAGTGTCACCTCGGCGTGTTGTCACCTGCCAGGCACTGCTCAGCACCAGTGAACTGGGACGTGACACTGTCCAGATGGGAGGCCAAACCCCGTTCAGATTCTGCCCTCACACTGCCCACAACTTTTTAACTAGAAGCTGCCAGCAGTTGGGTGCTTTCCCACCTACAGGCCATGCTCCTGTCCAGGTCAACCGAAATTAAATGTTCGGGTAGGAAGGAGTCAAGAGAAAGCTCCCGGCAGGTTTAGGGTGAGTAGAGAACCCCAGGCACCTAGCTCGGAGGTGAGAAGCAATGAAACCTCAGAGAAAACCTACTTGCACTGCCTCAGGGGGGCCACGGGGATGCTTCCTGACATCCAAGGCAGCGGTAGGCACATCCTGACTCAAAAGCAGCGAGTGTTTGTGTGTCCCCTTTCACAAAGGAGGCCACACAGGTGGTTCTCCACGTCCTGGGAGTAGAGGGAAGGCAGCTGGGAAGGCAGAAAACACTTTGGAGGAGGACGGTGGCTGCAGACAGCTTTGTGAACTGTCTGGGGAGCACTGGATGCTTGTCTTGAAAGGCTGCGCTCCTCTCTGCCCCCTGCCTGGTGGCTTTTCAGAGTCACTGCTAAGCCAGCTGAAAAGGAAGCACTCCCGTGCTTCTCAGTCACATTCCCTCTTCTTTTAGTCTCTCTTCCCTGCGTGAGAGGCGCCTGTTTGATTTTGGGGGCGGCAGGGGAACGAGTGAGGGGGTTTCAGAAGCGTCCCGTGTCACCCACCAGTGAATGCCCCTTTGTTTTTCTCCTCAGTCCCAGCAGACGAGGTGATAGCGTTCAAAATAGAGCAGCTGGACTCCGACGAATGCCTGCAGAGCTCCGAGTCCCCCACAGCTTTATCTAGGGATGCGGAGGAGGTGGTTTTCCAGGGCCCCAGCGAGGCGCTGCCCTTCGATGGTCAGTACGGCTCTCCCGCGCCCCTGGGAAACCTGAGCACGAGCAGGCTGGTGCCGTCCGCGCACGGGGAAGGTGGCCTGGGCGAAATCAGCACCGTCACGTTCTACAGGCAAGACCGCCCCGAGGAGAGACCCCACTCCTGCGCCGCCTGTAGGAAGGGCTTGTGCCTGAAGAAGATGCTGATGATGCAGCAGCAGGGTCACGGCACGCCGTGCGGTGCCGAGGACCCGGAGGACGGGGAGGTTTTCCTCCAGCAGCAGCACCAGGTGGAGGACAGGCCCCGCGTGGGCAGGGGGAGCTTCAGGCAGAACCAGAACACAAAAGGCAGGGACAAGGCGCGCGGCACCGACAAACCGAGCCAGAAGAGCCACGCTCTGGGAAGGACTTACAGGTGCAACAAGTGCCAGGAGCTCTTCCCCCAGAAGAAAACCCTCATCATCCACCGGCGCGTGCACTCGGGGCGCAGCCCAGGCGTCCTCTGGTGCTCCTACTGCGGCAAGACCTTCAGCCACCCCTCCAACCTCACCCGGCACCAGAGGATCCACACCGGGGAGAGGCCGTACCAGTGCGGCGAGTGCTCCAAGCGCTTCACCCAGAAGCAGCACCTCCTCCAGCACGAGAAGATCCACCTGCGTGAGAGGAACTGCGTGGCTGGCGGTCGCACGAGGGAGGCTCCACTGCACAGCTTCTAGGTCGTGCGGGGCTCCCGTGGCCCTACAGCCCCGGGGTGGAAGAGGTAAGGGAGGAGAGAACCTCTGCTGCTCAGCACTGAAGTCCCTCCAGCAATTTATCCCAAAGGTCCGAGCAAAGTAGGATTAGGATCCAACTTGGCACTGCTGCCCTCTTCTTCGTGGTGGTGATGGCACGCCATAATACCTCATAGAGAACCCAGGATCTCTTAAGGATGAAACTGTCTGGGGCCTCTCCAGGTTTGAATCAGTTACTTGAGCTGGCTACAAACAGCAAAGTAAGGTTTTTGGAAGGAGCCGCTCTTTGCCTGGAGTTTCCCCGGCTGCTCTCCTGGATGAACTTCTGCTGTGCTCAGTTTCATGGGCAGGTTTGAGTCACACGTTTGCAAAAGACTCCACGCAACTGAACACGTGCACGAGGTGGGGGCTGGCTCATGGCTTGCACGGATGCCCCGTGTGCCAAAGAGGGGCGGCTGCTCAGTTCCTAGCTCTCCATGCACAGGCCAAGTGACATTTTTATTGCTGCTGCTGCTGGGGAAGCTCACTCAAAATACAGGTTCATCTCCTGGAGCGGCTGAGGTTGGGGGCACCTCTGGGTCCATCCAGTCCAACCCCTGCTCCTGCAGGGCCACCCAGAGCTGGTGCCACACATCCCGGTGGCTTCTGAAGATCTCCAAGGAGGAGAATCCCCAGCCTCTCACAGTTCCTTCTCTAAAATCAGATTTATTTTTCTGGAAACTGCAGCGGTAGGGCCACCGCATGCCCTGATGCGTGAGGTTGTTCTGACGTGCACTGGGTCCTGCTCCGCTGGAGGCTGGGTTTGTAGTGCAGGAACTGCGGGGAATTCGCTTCATTGCCTCCTCCTGAGCACACCTGAGGGAGGTGGCGTTGCTCAGACTCCTCCTGAGACCTGCAGGACTCCCAGTGGAACTGAAAGGGGAAAGCACTTGTTAGCCAAAGGCAGTGCACAGCTGTGTGTTGGGATAACTTTCTGCTAACTGCCTGCACGTTAACACTTTTCTTTGTATGTCACTATCGTCTTCATCTCCCTTTCCTCCTGTTAGCTTGGGGTTGATATCATATTTTTTTTTTTTTGCATTATATCCCCAAATGAAATGTGTTTAACAAATGGCCCAAGTACATCGTGCAACTTCAGGGCTTGTGCTGCTGCCTGACCTGCTTGAAAGCTGCTGCGGGTTCTCCCCATCACTCACCAGGCTTTAGAAACCCCTCTGTCACTGCCCGGTCCCCGCTTTTGGCCAAGAAGTGAGGTCCCTCTCCAGGTCCTCGCTGTTCATCGCCGCCTGCTCTGATCCGTTTAAGCTAACCCGATGCTTGCAGAATCCAGAGCAGGTCAGGGTGAACGTGCTGTGAGCCTGTGCTGCGGGACAGAGCTGGCACAAAGCCCCTGGCAGGAGTGTCAGCCGCTGCAGGTGTTTGCCTGCTGACATCTGCCTGCAGCCTCTTCTCGCCTTGGTGCCGCTGAGGTCTTTGATCTCTCAGCTTCTGACGTGTCTGAGTGGGTCTGTGTGCGGTGAGCCTCTCTGCCTGTAGCCGTTTGGGTTTTTTTTACAAATATGAGACCTGTGGGGACAGAGGGTTCCGTATTTCATCACTTCTCGGGGTTCAGTGGCCTCTTGCTGCTATAAATCTGGTCCACGTGCATTCTTTCTCTCCGCTATTTGACGTGCTGAAGGAAAATCTCTCGGCAGTTAGCAGTGCATTCGATACCCAGACAGCTCGTTTGGGTCTTGTTCAATAGGCAGGTGAGCTAATCAGTCCTCCAGTGGTTTCCTGCTGACTGGTGAAGCTGCTTGTCTCCCTTTCACCTTTTTTGTTAACAGCCTGTGAGCCTTCAGGGCAGGGAACACGTTTCTATCTGTGTGTGAAACGCCAGTTACATCTACGGCAGTAGATACTTGATTTTTTGATAATAATGACATGAAACTTGAACGGATTAAAGTGTGAAGTCCTCGGTGCTTCTTTTTTTTTTGGTCTTTTTCTAATGTCGCTGTACCTGCTTCTCCTTGCCCTGGGTGTGAGTGCACAGGGAAGGATCCCAGGGACCTTCCCATCTGTGCTGGAGCTGGGGAGGTCTGTCACACCTACCTCTCGTTCCCTGCTCAAAGCAACTGGCAGTTTGTTGTATTTCTTCTTACTGATTGGAAGACAAAAGCCTCCCTTGCAGAACAGAGTGGGTTTTCATTGTTTTTTTTTTTCTTATTTTTTTTTAATACTGCAGCAGAACCTGAGCAGGAGCGTTGTTTTCCACGCGAGCATGAGATCCAAAGAGGGCCGGAATGGTAACAGCACCTAAAAATAGCATGTAAGTGAGCTCACTGTGCAGTCCTCATCCTGCGGGCAGATCACATCGATCCTGCTGCAGGCAAAAAGTTTTCAGCAGCCACAGCGCTGCAGTCGCCATCAGCTCAGCCCACTCCTTTGAGTCCGGGAGGAGCAGGATTATTCTGGGGTAAAGGTGCAGAGGTGCTCCAATTGCCCTCTGACCTGAACAGCTGAAAATTTGGGAACATTTCAGCAGCATTTGTGGGTTATTCTACACGAGCTACAGGAGACTATTGTGGGCTGCTATGGTATGTTACAAAAGGATGGTAAAAAACACTGGGGTCCTCACCACAACTGTAAAAATCAGCAAAAAGTCAGGCATTTTAGCACTGTGGGCTGAGAAGGGTTATGCTATCTTAACAGCACTCTCCTATTTTTGTCTGAGACCTCACATTTTAACTGCTACAAAGCATCAGAGGCAATTGATGTGCTCCATATTTCAGCACGTCCTGATGCTAGCTGTGATAATACAGACAGAGCAGTATTTTGCGCAGTGAGTCACAGTTTCCCTGCTCGAGCCCAGCTCTCTTGTATTTCAGAGATCAATATGTATATTTCAAATGAATCTCGGAGCTATTTTGAGGTTCGTGCAGCTTAAATTTCAGAAATGCAGCCCTGAATTCGAGAACAAACATTGCCAAGTGACACAGAAATGTGCTGCTCTCCAAGGAGAGAAGAAAAATCCTTGCCCAGATGCCGTGATGCTTACAGGACAGAGCAGAAGCTGCAGGGAGAGGCCAGGGAAGATGCAGGAGGGGAGGGAGAATTTCAGGAGCACAAGGTGATGCTCACGGAGTCCTCACACCTCCCATGAACAAGTGCTGTGCTTTTGCCCTCCTTGGGTAGCTCCTCTCAGTGTAACTTTTCTGATCTTCCATTGCATGGTTTGATACAGCTTAGGCTGGAATATGACTGCAACCTCAAAGCCAGATGTCTAGGCTGAGGTATTCTTTACAAAAGAAGGCAAAAACATGCTCAGAGAAGCAGAGAAGACACAGCTGATGCAGGACAGCAACGACCCATTGGATTCTCGATGGAGGGGCAGGCGCTGAGCTCTGCTCTCTGGGGACAGCGCCAGGACCCGAGGGAACAGCATGGAGCTGGGACAGGGGAGGGTCAGGCTGGGGGTTAGGGAAAGGGTCTGCACCCAGAGGTGGTCGGGCACTGGGACAGGCTGCCCAGGGGCGTGGGCACGGCCCCGAGCTGCCAGAGCTCAGGAATCATCTGGACAGTGCTCTCAGACACAGGGTCTGGTTTTTGGGTGGTCCTTTGGGGACCCAGGACTTGGACTCAATGATCCTGGTGGGTCCCTTCCGACTCAGGATATTCGGTGATTCTACGACTCCATTTTGTTTAAGAGCAGCTCAAGTTTTTATTTGTTCATTTTGCAAGTACCTTCCGCTGCTAGAGCAACTGCACATCTTTTATTGCTTTACGACTTCAGATTTTTGTTTATAAAAGCCTCTCTGCGCGTCCTACCCCACAGAGGCAGGAATTCTTCACATACCACGGGAACACGGCCACTTCTGCATTTCGGATCAGCGGGCCAGCTCTCCTGCACCCAGCTCCTTAAGCAGCAATTAAATGCAGGATGTGAGGGCATGTCCCTCCAACAGGCCTCGAACAATTCACGTGCCCATAGCTGTCACCTAGCGCCGTGTCCAGGTTCTGGAGCCTCTTTCTGTCCCTTCCTAGGATGGGCCAAGCTGGATGGGGCTGGCCTGGGCTGGGGGCAGGGGGCCCTGGGCATGGCAGGGGGTGGCCAAGAGGGACTTTGGGGTCCCTTCCCACCCAGACCTATCTGTGGGTATGAGCAGTTTATTGTAGTACAGGTCAAACACCAGATTCCGACTATTGGAGGTGGCTGGAGAGCTCGTGGAATCATAAAATATCCCGAGTTGGAATGGACCCACAAGGATCATCGGGTCCAACTCCAGCTGATTGGGATCACTGAGTCACAACTCAGCACCATCCTGACACCTCTCTGCAGCAAGAACGAGCACGTCAACGACATCAGTAATGTCAGCAAACACTTTTATCTTTGCAGTTTTAATCGCTTCAGAGGTGAAGGAGGTCCTGTAGGTCCTGTTTCGTGTAGCTGGTGGCCAGGCAGTTTAGCAAATGTCCTGGATTAGGATGAGCTGAGGTCGTGCTGCCCAGCATCCTGCGGGTCACACAGCAGCTATATGGCACAGAGGGTGGCCTGGAGGTGTTACCTGACCTGGTGAAGGCTGCCCTGTAGGGACACCCACAGAGGAGCCCCTGGGTGCTTCTGGTCAGGCTGGAGTCTGAAAAACACATGGAGGCATCACTCTGGGAGGCTGGTGACACCATAGATGGGGTGGTAGCAGGGCCAGGCAAACCACAGCCGTGGCTAGGACGCACCGCATGGCCACCGTGCCCCTGTCCTGGGGCCGTGGCAGTCCCCAAAATGAACCTCAGGTGCCCCACACCATGGGTCAGCACAAGCCTCGTGCACAGAGGGGCTCCTGTACCCTCACAGGTCCCAGCCGTGCTCCCTGCACCCAACATTTTGTTGCATTTTTTTTCTGATTTACAAATTCAGCAGATGTTGGCTGCAGCTCTTGGGGTCACAAGAGCGAGGAACATCACCGCCGTCCCCCGACGTGGCACTGGTGAGACCGCAGCTCCCGCCAGCACCCCGAAAGGAGGATGCGGGGAGGGAGGTGTCGGCATTTCTCGGTGACAGGACGTGAGGGAACAGGCTCGAGTTGCTGCAGGGCATGGCTACGTTGGGTTTGGGGCAGGATTTCTTCATGGAGAGGGTGGCCAACGGGAGCGTGGGTTGGTGCACCCAGTGTGCCAGGCTCTGGTTCAGCTTCTTGTCACAGAATCCCAGCCCGGTTGGGGCTGGAGGCACCCCCAGGTCCCTCTGTTCCCAGATGTGCTTCAGCAGCCCCAGGATCTGCCCTTATTCTTACTGTTTAGGAGAAATTCAGAGAGTTTAAAGTGAAAAATGATTCATTTGTGAGTGTGTTTCTGTCACCGGTACTCCTGACAAGGTGTTGGGTGTTACTTAGCGTGGCAAGCTTTACATTTTCAGGTTGACTTTTAATTAATAAATTAATAAATAAATAAAGCGTCCCAGCGTGGCAGGCTCTGGTTCAGCTTCTTGTCACAGAATCCCAACCAGGTTGGGCTGGAGGCCCCTTCCAGGTCCCTCTGCTCCCAGATGTGCTCCAGCAGCCCCCGGATCTGACCCTGTTCCCACTATTTAGGACAAATTCAGAGAGTTTAAAACAGAAAACGATTTATTTGTGAGTGTGTTTCTGTCACTGCTACTCCTGACGAGGTGCTAGGTGTAACTTAGTGTGGCAAGCTTTACATTTTCAGGCTGAATTTTAACAAATAAATAGATAAATAAAGCATCCCAGCGTGCCAGGCTCTGGTTCAGCTTCTTGTCACAGAATCCCAGCCCGGTTGGTCTGAAGGCCCCCTCAGGGTCCCTCTGGTCCCAGATGTGCTCCAGCAGCCCCCGGATCTGACCCTGTTCCCACTATTTAGGACAAATTCAGAGAGTTTAAAACAGAAAATGATTTATTTGTGAGTGTGTTTCTGTCACTGCTACTCCTGACAAGGCGTTGGGTGTTACTTCGCGTGGCAACCTTTACATTTTCAGGCTGACTTTTAACGAACAAATCGATAAATAAAGCGTCCCAGCGCCTCAGCCTCTCGGTCAGCCGGGCCCCCCGGGCCCCGCGGGCGGCTGCAGGGGGCGCTGCGGGGCCGGGCGCGGAGCTCGGGGCCGCGGAGCTCGGCGGCGGCCATGGCAGGGGGCCGGGAGCCGGGGCGGGCGGCGGCGATACCGGGCTCGGTGTCGGTATCGGCGAGGCTGCTCCGCCTGGAGGCCCGCTTAGCACGGGCGGAGCGGCAGCTCCGGGCCGCCCTGGCCCTGCGCGGCCGGCTGCAGGCGCTGGAGCGGCGGCTGGAGCGCGGAAGCCGTCGAGGGGCTGCGGGGCCGAGGGGCCCGGCCCGGTTGCGGGCATCGTGGGCGCCCTTCGGGGAACGGGAGCGGCGGGCGCTGCCGGGCTGGCGCCGGGCCCTGCGCCGGGCCCCTCGCAGGAGCCCCCGCGGAGCGCTGCTCCCCCGCGGTAAGGGCCCGAGAGGGGGGAATGGGAGCGGGGTGGTCGTGGGGAAGGGGGTCGGGGGATCCCTGCTGCATATGGAGGCACAAGGAGGACCCCAGAGCCATCAAGGAGCCCCCACAGCTCGCCCCGTGTCCTCCTTATACTGGGGAGCCCCCCGGTGCTCACAGCCCCAGGGTACCCCCAGCCTGCATCCTCGTCTCCCCTTCC
This sequence comes from Netta rufina, assembly GCF_964035555.1. NCBI lineage: Eukaryota > Metazoa > Chordata > Aves > Anseriformes > Anatidae > Netta > Netta rufina. The sequence continues at coordinate 760,617 of NC_140124.1, forward strand.
AGCTGCCCTGCTTTGGTGTAAAGCCCCTAACCCCGTCAGCCACCCTTTTTCCCCAGGGCTGGCTGTTAAAGCATCTTCTGAGCCCCTCACACAAATATCCGTGCTGGGGCGTACACCCCTGAAGGGCTGCATCGATCCCTTCCTTGTGGTACCAGAGCGTAAAGGTAGAGCAAGGCGTGGAGCATCAGCCTGTCCGCCTTCCCCTTTGTATTTCTTGGAGGCGTTTTTCTTTTTCAATAGCTTTTATTCATGATTTTCTCTTAGCGATGTTCTTTCTAAGCTCTGTTCTTGCTCTGTATGAAGCGGTGAATTTCAGCATCCAGCTTTCCCTATGGGCTAGAAGTGCTGTGGGTGTGACTGAGCAGAGACTGGCAGAGCCAAAGCAGCAGCAGGACTCGAAAACCCGAATTCAGTGGCACCTTCCTCCCCCCGAGACACCTAGAATAAGATTTTGTTTCCTGATGTTGGCTGCAGCAAACCAGGCATTGCAGCCGCAGAAACGTGTGTGTGTCCCTGAAGCTCACCGAGGGCTTTGTGGCAGATACCTGAGCTCTGCTGAAGGGGTCTTGGGCAGCAGGAGCTAGGTCTGAAGCGAGGTTTTCGCTGGTACCAGAGCTAGAACAGAGCTGCTGAGCCTGGGATGGGATGAGAATGTTAATTAATGTTGTACACGGAATTAAAATACCCTTGCTTCCTCTGAACAGAAGACAGCATAATCCATGTTAAACAAGAAGAGTTGTGTGCAGCGGATCAGGAAGAGGTGGAGGCTACGGGAGCTCTGGAAGAGCCCTGCCCAGGTGAGTAACTGCATACCTCGGAGGGAAGAAGGCAGAGGGATTAGATTCTAAGCTTTTTTTTTTTTTTTTTTTCCCTCACGTATTCCAAATATTTTATAAAAAGCTCACGTTTCTGAGCAGACTTGCTACCAGTCCTGACAGGTGAGCAGCTGGTATTTCATCTTTTCCCTTCTTGCAGCTGCCCTGGAGTTCGTGGCTGGTTTTCATCCAAACAGTGGAAGGGGAAATGTTTCACTCCCCCTTAAATTCCTTACTCTGCGCCCCTCGAGCTGACAGCTGGAAGCTGCTTACTCACTTTTTTGGGCCAAAGAGTTAGCTCGGAAGAGGCAAAATCAGTGTCAGGACCAGACATGGGGCACCTTACCCTTTACGAAGGGTGGCAGCTCTGTCTGTTGGCTGCGCTAATTTTATTTGGCCTGTAGCTTGTAAAGCAAACTGGGATTTTTAGGCCTTTCTGTCAGATTTCATTTAGAAAGCAGGCTCATGTAAAATCTAGGGTTGCCATGGGGAAAAACAAAACAAGGACAAGTCTCAGCCTTGTAAAATCTTGAACTTAAGCACATCTGATAAGCTTGTCTTGAATTTTGTCCTTTATCAGAGCCAGCGTTTTATGAGCCCGAGACTTCAGGTCGGATCAAGAGAGGCACGGAGGCGTATGCCAGAGAGCTGCTGGGTGCAGAGGGCGAAGATGTCCCAGGAGACCCTGACACGGGTGAGGATTCCCTGGAAAAACCTCCTGGTGTAGGAGTGACCACTTGGGTGGCTCCTGAGGCTTTGCCAGCACTTTTCCTACCTTTGTGAGCTCCTCAGTCTTCTGTGCTTTGCAGCTTTCTGCAGTGTTTCTCAACTGTGTACGTTTTCCCCAATGAACAGAATTTCAGACTTGTGCAACCGATGTTATGTCATGGATTAAACAAGAGGAGGAGCCGCGCTGCCCTGAACGCCAAGACTCCAAGAAAGAAGAAATCTGTACGTACCCAAGAACAGGTCAGTAGTGAATTTTATCTGAGATTCCCTGGGATAGCAGATCCAATTTGGAGCATTTTTTATCTTACATTAAATGTCTTGGCTGTACGATGTAAGCCATGAAAGAACCGGTGCAAACCTCAGTCTGCCAGGTAATGTTTGTTCACAAAATTGTATTCTGTCAGCTGAAGAGTCTCTTCCCTCCCTCAGCTGCCCTAAAACTGTCATAAACACCTCCTTGGTTTTCAGTTCAGGCAGGCAGGGTGGTGTGCTCAGGTTGGTAGTTTCAGCTGGCTTGGTGTGTCCAAACCTGGTACCAACAACCGTGGAGCCTTGGCTTTGTGTTCCTGAGCAGGAGAGCTCTCCTGCAGCAAAATGCAAACAACTTCAGGCAGCTTTAATGCAGACAACTTTAGGACGTGCCGTTTGGAGATGTCCATAGTAACAGTAATTCAGAGGAGGTTTCGGACAGAGCAGATGGAGTATGGATTGTAGTTGAGGTGGAGTTGATTGAGAGGGATTCATCTTTGGGTCAAGGCTCAAGCTCAGGGAATAGGTGTGCAAATTGGGACAGGGATTTTAAATACAACCTCTTGGACCGCAACCCAGGACAGTTCAGCATAGCTCTCAAGTGGAAAATTGAGGAGGAGTAGGCAGAAGAATATTTTGTGTAGAAATCAGTTGGTAGCCCAGAATGCCTCCAGTTCCTGTAAATAATTTGGGCATTCATGGACATTGACGGGCACGTGGTGAAGCTGCTATAAATTAATGGATAAATTAATTTATTGCCAGTGACAGTAGGGACTGCCTACACAAATGGTTTCACCCCACAGAAAAAAAGGTCCTTTAGGATATTGCCCTGGTGCAGGGCTGGCTCAGCTCCACCAAACTCCTTCCTGAGACACCAATTTGGGCTGCTGGTAGAGGCCTCGGGGCACGGGCTCCCAGCTGACTCTGTTCCAGGCCCTCCAGCCTGTCCTGCCACGTACCCCGCGGCTACCGAGGCGAGAGGACGTGCTGGGATGGTTACGCTGGTGCCTTTTGCACAAAATGCTTTAGCTTGGCCTGTGGCAACTGTTTGTGTGCTGATGTCCTAGTGCCAATGTCCAGCAGGACGAATGAGAGCTCGGGGTGTTTCTGCAGTGTGGATAATGTTGGTCTCAGCTGGCTGGTCTGTGGTCCCACACAGTGCTTGGTAGCAATGTGCTACGATGGAAGGGTCACAGGGGACAGAGAAATGTCTCTGGACATGGAAAAATGGAAAAAAAAAAGGGGACGTGGAAAATGAGGAGCCTGAGCTGAAGTCCACTGATGGAAAACAAAACACTGGGTTATTGTCACAGGGAGCTGTAATTACAGAAAAAGGGAATTTGCAGTCAGCAGAGCTCCAGGCAGGGCCGAGTGGGGCGTCCTTTGCCCAGTGATAAATCTAGAGCTGTGCCGAAGCAGCTAAGGTGCCAGGTACCTCTTGGGGTTGGATTGGTGGGGGTCGGAGGAAGGCAGGAGAGGAACATGGGCCTTAGTGATTTTTCACACAGATTTCAAAATAATAACTGCTATCAGACCATTTATTTTCCTGGGGATTTTGTTTCAGTGGAACACTGGTACTCGCCCTTCCCCTCACTACTGAAGCCTCCCATCTTAGGCACTTTGCCCATTGGTGCAAGAATATTGAAGAAGGTATTTTTGTGATACTCTCAGGAGGCTTCTTTAACTGAAAGTCTGTGAAATCTGTCTGTTTCAGTGCATGATGAGAACATGAAGAAGGATTCTCCGGCAGATAGCTTTGGAAGCACGGTCTGTGACTCTGGCGTACTGGGGAGACCCGGAGAGAAGTTTTGCAAGGATCCCACCCCTGGAGTGACGTGGGACAGTCAGTGGAATTCGGAAATGATGGGAACGAACACCACCAGGAACGGCTTTGGGGATGACGCTCGGTACAACCAGGCATTTGGTGAACACTTAGACTTCTTCAGCGCTCAGGAAAATGTTGGAAAGAGGCCGTGTGCCTACAGCAAATATGAGAGAGACTCCAGCCAGCAGGAACCTCTTCCAGCTCCCCGGGGAGGCCGAGAAGAGGCATTTCCAGGCCCCGTATGCGAGAAGAGGCTCAGCGAGAGGATGCTCCAGCAGCAGCCCGGTGCTCCGGGGGAGAAACGTGCGGGGCAGAGGGCTCCTGTTTCGGGGCCACCGCTGACAGCCCACGGACAGAAGGCTGCAGGTGGAAGCAGCATTTGTGCAGAGGATCATCCAGCTGTGGGACACAGGGAGAAGCTCCCCACAGAAAAACCCATTCCCAGCCCCTGTGGGGATGACCCGCGGGACGTGTCGGAGGCACCCAAGGGCGGCTTGGCGGGCCAGCAGCAGAGCCAGGGCAGGGGGAAGTCCTACATCTGCAATGACTGTGGGAAAAGCTTTGTGTGCCACTCCTGGCTCGTTCGCCACCAGATGACTCACACGGGAGAGAGGCCCTACAAGTGCTCGGAGTGTGACAAAAGCTACCGGAGGAAAGATTATCTTTTAAACCACCTGCGCCGCCACTCGGGAGAGGGGCTGTTCCAGTGCCACCTCTGCAGGAAGAGATTTGTGCTCAGGAGGAGTTTAGTTAAGCACCAGGAGAGCCACGTGCAAGAAACACAACGGACTGTGGGCGCTTGGCCCTGCGCAGAGATTCGGGAATCTGTTGTGCACTCCAGATAGAAAATCTGATGGGTTTCCCGGCCCGTTTAGGGGCAGCAGGGTCTCCCAGCGGGCAGGAGGAGGCTGTTGAGCGGCCGCCCTGCGCCCCCTGCCTGGGAAGGGGATATTTTGGGGGTTGTTTTCTGCTGGGCATGTTGGGGTGGTTTGTGGAGCTGCCTCGCAGCTCTCCGCGGTGCCTGCCCGAGGGTGTTGGGGACGTGTAGGAAATGTGCAGCGCTCCGTTACTGCACACAGAACGACACCAGCACACAGAAAAACTCGTGGTGCTTCGGGCAGAACATCCGAAGTGTCATCCTGAGACGTCTTAGACCCCAGAGACTGGTCTAAAAACAAATTCAAGTTACTGCTGGCTCACTAAGCACATGAAATCGTGTGAGGGAACACCCAACGCATGTGAAAACCTTCGAGAAAGGAAGCGGTGACCCCACGGCTGCCTCTCCAGCAAGTGGTAGCTGGATGGCGTGGCCTGGGGGCAGTGTGAGCCCTCCTGGGAGCACATTTTGGGGGCTCCAAGCTGCTGGGGCTGGGGCTGGCCTGGATGAGGCGATGCAGAGCAACTGGGGGGCCTGGAGCGCGGTTGCCATTTTGTGTAGCCTTAAAATTCTTTTCCGCTGCCCTTCGCCATGTCGTTACAGGCCTGCTGGGGCCGTTTGTACAATTTTCTGCGTCCCGTGAAAACAGAAAAGCTCAAGACTAGCCGTTTTCTCAATTTTTACCTTCAGTAATTGTATTTTTGGTCAATGTTGGTGTTTCTCGGGGGCAGTGCTGTTAGGGAGTTGTGCCCCGAGGTGCCGGGAGGCCTGGGGTATAGCTTGGTGGTGTTGGGGTGGGACAAAGGCAGCCGCAGCCCCTGGTCCTGCAGGGCTCACTCGCCATGTCATTACAGGCTGCGTCAGATTGAGGCAAAAACGTGTGGTTTTGGCTTATTTTGCCTGGAAATGTGCATTTTTGTAAAATTTACATTATCAGGAGAGCCCTGTGCCTCATTCTCCAGCGAAAGGAGAAGAGCTGGGGTGGGATGGGGCCGATGCCGGTGTCACGGGCACTGCCCCGGGACCCCCGGGTCCCCCCCGGTCCCCTCCGGTCCTGTCACGCCGCCCCCCCCCCCCCTCCCGCCCCGCTCTCCTCAGGTTCCCGCCACCCCGCGCCGTTGCTATGGCAACCGCTTAGCGCGTTCCCGCCACGCCCGCTCCCTGCCCCTAAAGCCACGCCCTCCTCCTCCAATCAGAGCCCTCCCCTCGCTTCGCCGGCCAATCGCAGGGGGGCCGCGCCGCACGTGCCCGCGCCCATTGGCTGTGCCCAGCCCGCGCGCGCTCGGCGGGAGGGCGGGGGCAAAGAGGCGGGCGGCCAATGGCGAAGGGGGGCTCTGCGCGCCTGAGGCCGGATTGGCTGTGGCCGCGGGGGCGGGGCGGGGCGGGCCAAGATGGCGGCCTCGGCCCGCTGTGTGGTGGCGGGGTCAGCGCCCGCTGTGTGTTCGCTTTGGGGCCCGTCCCAGCGGGGGGCAAAGTGTCACAGAAACACAGGGTCCCCGAGGTTGGAGGTGCTATAAATGAAATCTCAGCTCAATCTGAACGTAGTGATGTTTATATAATATAAAATATAATAAAATAATAAATGTATTATAAAAATAAACAGCGCTGGGTACACGGGGAGCCTACACTCTACCATAAATATATAAAACATAACTTTTACATACGCCTATAAATATATACAATCAGATAAGGCAACAAATGGTCCTTTAAGTCTATCACTATTAATGTCTACAACTGGGGAGCATAATTGGAGTTGGTAATCCCGGTTGAAGTGCTCCCATATCTTCCAAAACTTCTTTAATTTCTCTCAGATCGTACAGCAGTCCCCATTTTCCATTCTTTTTCTTGATTACAAACACCGGAGAATTCCAGGACTAGTCATGGGAACAATATGTCTCGCTTTAAGTTGTTCAGCAACTCAGCCTTCGAGCCTTATGTATCCTATTCTTCCGGGATCGAAGAAAAACACATCCATCTCCTTTTCAAGGCCAATAGCAGTCGGATCAGTAAAGGAGCCCGCAGCTCCCTCACTGTCTGGCAAACCACATGTTTCTGACTGTGGCCCCACACGGCTCTGAAAGGCCTCAGAGACTGCTCGCCGGGTGCTGAGCAATCCCACTGCAACCTTGTCGTTTTTAGTAGCAGGGTCCCACACCTTGACCTCAATTTGGTGCCATATTTCAGGATCATAAACTGTCCGATTGTTGATAAGGAGAATAAGCTGTAAGGTTACCAGGACAGTCTTTGTTCTAAGGACGTATGATTCCCCATAATGTGCAGCTGCTTACCAGCGAGGGGCGGTTGTGTGCTGGATCTGCTTCTCTCAGCTTGAGCTTCTTCCCAGCTCTGGTGCCCGTTTCCAGCGACTTTCTGTACGAGCTTCTTTGAGCGGTTTGCTGAGTTTGGCCAAACCTATCTTCATGAGGCAATCAATGTGCCTGTTCCTGTCCTGGTGTCTGTTCTGCTAGCCTGTTCCCTTTCATTCCTTCTTTCTACTTCTTTATTGATGACATAAATTCATTATATTGTGTTGCCTTTTTCATCTTGGGGACAGGCTCCCCTCCTATACCCTTCACCCCACAGCAGTCCTTTTCCAACAAATTCTCATTGCTCAAACAACTTTGCCTGGCAAACGGCAAACACCCATTAACTTCCATGCCTTAACAGCTGGCGAACAGCAACCTGAGACTGCATGGAGTCTCGTGAATCACCCTTCTTTGCTCCCTCTAAACTCTTTTACATTCCTGATGGCCTCATCGTTAAGAGTCTGATGTTATCATCAACCATGGGGCTTGCCGACCCCCATGGCCACACTCCCATGTGTGGATCTTCCCCTTCTTTATTAATATCAACCATTTCCTTGACACGAATTATTACTCCATATATCACAGAAGGGACCTCCAGGATCACCCAGTCCAACCTCTGACCTACCACTAACCAGTCCTCCACTAAACCATATCACTGAGCTCTACATCTAAACGTCTTTTAAAGACCTCCAGGGATGGTGACTCCACCACTTCCCTGGGCAGCCCATCCCAATGCCTCACAACCCTCTTAGTAAATAAGTTCTTCCTAATATCCAACCTAAAACACCCCTGGTGCAACATTAGCCCATTCCCCCTTGTCCTGTCACCAGGCACGTGGGAGAACAGACCAACCCCCACCTCGCTACAGCCTCCTTTAAGGTACCTGTAGAGAGCAATAAGGTCGCCCCTGAGCCTCCTCTTCTCCAGGCTGGACAAGCCCAGCTCCCTCAGCCGCTCCTCATAGGACTTGTTCTCCAGACCCCTCACCAGCTTCGTTGCCCTTCTCTGGACCCGCTCAAGCACCTCCATGTCCTTCTTGTGGCGAGGGGCCCAAAGCTGAGCACAGTACCCGAGGCACCGCTCACCACTGAAGCCCAAATGGCCCAACGATTCCTCCTGGCAGCAGTGAGCAGCTGGGTGTAAACGCGGAGCACGCTGCAGATGTCAAAAGCAGTGAGATGTGCGTCACGTCAAAAGGCAAAATAAAATATTTAAACACAAGCATTCACAAACGTGGTGCTCTGTGGGTACCACGTTTAGATAAAGTACACACACAGCCCATGTGTGTATACGTATGCAGACACGTATGCAACACGTATGAAGGCAAGGTGTGAGCTCCTTCTCACTATGACTGCACAGATCCCGTGTTTGGGTCCTGCCCATAGCGATAGGAACTGCGTGCAGCACCGTTCACCTCAAAGAAAGAGATATCTGGCTAAGTTGAAAGAAATTAATGGACAAAAAACAACATATTTTTAGCATTTCACCTTCAATATATTTTTGCAAACACTGCAGTAATCGTTGTTCAGTATTCACAGGGCTGAATTTTTTGTCTGCATTACCTTTTCAGTTTTATTAGCAGGGGAAAAACTCTTAGAGCTGGATCTGATGGACTGTGGCATTGCCTCAGTTAAAATGCATTCCGAAATATTTTATTTTATTTTATTTTATTTTATTTTATTTTATTTTATTTTATTTTATTTTATTTTATTTTATTTTATTTTATTTTTCAATCATTCAGTGACTAGAGTTTCAAGATCACTCACCACATTTTTTGTGATTAATTTTTGACCCGGATGTTTTAGAGAATCATTGAGTCATTATTTTAAAATCATGTTACTGCTTCTGAGCTATGTGTAGAGTTAACACTAGAAAATTCACATGTAAACTCCTGAGGTAAGACGCTGGTTATACGTAACATGAGCATTGCTAGAAACGGTTGGCTGATGAGCAAAGAGGCTTTTGAGGGTGTATGGTGTCCTGCTGGCACCGAGTGCTGAACACTTTCTGTTTTAGGTCCCTGGGACACTTGATAATGCGGCAGCACATGAGGGGAAGGATCTGGAAGACTGGCAGAAAGAGCTTTACAAGAAAGTGATGCAGGAGAATTACAAATCCTCAACCACTTCGGGTCAGGGTTAGTTTCCCGTTTCTCGCAGAAGGCAGAGGGGTCCGCGCTGTATCTGCCCGTCCCTTCCCTATCAGTCACTCCTCAAATCCTTCGATTTATTTATTTATTTATTTATTTATTGTGGATTAATCCTTAGATGCTCCTGAAGCTGTGAAGATAAGCTCCACAGTCCTTGCAGACTGAAGGACAGCAGCTTTTCTAATGCCTCTGTGTCTGTTGATGTTAGATACTCGGTCTGTGCGTGCAGGTGATGTCTGTGACACGGGTCGAGTGACAGGGTAGAGTGATGGGGTCTTCCCTGGCAGAGGGACTTGGGCTCTGGCAGCGTCCCGGTTGATTTATGTGCTACCTGTCAAAGAGCAAAGGTTTAGAAAGGGTTTAAACTCACGAGCTGAGGAGCTGGAACGACGCACGGCAGCGTGAGCCCTGTGGACTTCCCAATCGTAGTCAAGTTGTGAGTTTTTCCATCATCTCCAAACCCCCATGTATGTTGTTTGTTGTGGTTCACTGAAGAATATTGAACTATTCTGATGCAGCAGTACTTGAATAGCATGAATGATGCCCCAGAAAATGAAGAAGTCTTACCAGGCAGTGTTAAGCGCCCAACTACATCAGTTTGAAATCGTTGCTTTCTGAATCTGAAGGTGTGAACCCCCTCTGGTTCCTCAGCTTTCACCCGATTCCTCGGATTAATAGCAGAATGAGCCTGGCTGTAGTTACGGGCTAGATGTGCTTTTTCTTGTCCTCCAGGCTGCAGAAACAGAACTGCTGCGAACCCGAGAAGCCTCAGCTGTTGCTTACTCTACTTTCCTCTTTGTGACAGCTCTGGTGGAGAAGTGCTGATTTAGCCTAACCTCATTCTGCTGCTATTTCTGCACTTTCACATTTGAACATCCATGAAATAATGAGATGGTGCAATTCCACTTTTTCATTCTTTACATGTCTTCTATTTTTTACAGTAGAAGAGCTGGAGCGCAGACAGCAGCCTCTATTTTTTGTACAGCTCTGCTCTGTTAAGGAAGCGTGTGCCTTGCTCTGCTTGAAAAAGAATTACCTGGGGGAAAACAGTGACATGAATCATTTTTATTCGTATTAACTGTGAATTACACTTGCACAACTGTATCAATTCAAGACCTTCCACTTCTGAACACTTGACTTTTCAACTTTTTAGCTACCGTTTCTGGGATATTTTAAGAATTGGAAGACAAATACTGCTGCCTACTCATCCTGTATGCCCGAGCAGCTGTGGCAGTGATTTGCAGTTACCTGCTCTTTGGTTTTGTCTCCAGAGCAGAAGAGAGAGGTGTGTTTGGACAGAGGGTTATGCAGGCTTTTGCTAGAAAACAGTATCACGGAGTGTTTGCTTCTAGCTTTAGGGCCCAAAATGTTGCTCTTTGAGAAAGAAAAAGGCAGTATTTTTCGTGTAAATTAATGAAAATGAGTCATGCTACAAAAAAGGGCAGAGAGAAAGTACAGGGCTTAGAGACTGGAAGCAAATAGCCTGACACGAAGCCATCCTCAGCACTGGTCTTCCTGCAACTTACTGTTCCTACGTTGGGAATTAAAGCAGGATAGGCAATACCTTTGTAACTGGGGATTTGGGGGAGGTGTCAGAACGTGGAAATGGTGGTTATTGTTTCCCTGTGTTCCCTGTGCAGACTGTCCTGTTCCCAACATCGATATCCGGCCGAGGGAAGTGCCACGTGTCAAGGAGCAGAGGGATTCTGAGGAAAAGAGAAATTCCTGCAGGTCTCAGCACAGGTGTGTGATGGCCTCAGACCAGCCAAAAATTAAAGCAGCAGCATACTAAGCACGGGCTCCTAGGATCAGAGGGAGGGGGGTTCTAATGCGTCCCTGCTTTTTGTTCCCAAACTTGTTCTGTTTGTACAGACTACTCACAATAAATAAGGTTTTGTTCTTTGGAAGTTTAAGTTAGATCACATCAGGTAAAGTTTGGAATCTTTTTGTTCCAGGCTGTGGTGCTGCTGGGATCAGGCTCAGAGCTCAGGAAATACGGAGCTGTTTGGATCGTGTTCAGGAGGATCCCAGGACTCCACGTCCAAGTTTCAGTCAAGGGGGTAACATCTGAGAGCCATCGCAATTCGGGAGCAGGTCAGGCAAATCGAACAACAGGAAGCAGAAGAGGTAACAGCCCTCCTGGGAGAGGAGAGCCTGACGAATTCCAAGAGATCCTTCTTTACCAGGAAACCCAGACGGGAGAGAGGCTGTGTGTGTGCGCAGCATGTCAGAAAACCTCTAAACTGAAAACAGGGCTGTTAAAACAAAAGCAGATTCACACCAGAAGGAATCAGGTATGGTCAGACGTACGCACAGACTGCAGGAAAAGCTTTGGTCAGCACGCGGATCTGATCTGACACCAGGAAACTCAGACAGGAGAGAGGCCTTACAAGTGGACAGCGAGTAAAAAAAGTTTTACAGAGAAACCCAGGCGTACAAATCACTTGCAAACTCACAACGTGGGCCTGTAACTACTGTGCCCAAAGCTTCCCTGGGATAGATTTTTCACTGTTAGCAAATAATCCACCAGAGATGATGGTTCTAGTCATGGATCAATTACAGGGGAAGGTTTAGGATGGGGCAGTTTCGTTAAACCGAATCAAACCCAAGCATGGCAGGGTTGGTGCCAGCCGAAGAGGCATTGATTAGGAGCTGGTTTTAATTGGTGGCTAGATGATTCATGTCTGGGAGGGGGAGTTCCACACAGCAGCATTGACTGTACCGAAAGCATTATTAAAGGAACATTCAGATGCACAAAGCAGCCTGTGCTAGAAAATGGCTGTGTTTAAGCAGAAAATTTAGGCAGAACAATTTAAGCAGAAAATTTAAGCAGAAAATTGCTGGGGGTTTTCATGTTCGAGAAGATCAAGATACGATCTGAACAGGATTGTCTGCAGAGTTGTGAGCAGAAAATGGAGCTTCTGGGAGCTTGGGAGCTCAGGCTGAAGTGAAGGGTTGGGTTTGGTGTAACACACACAGAAAAAAAAATAAATAAAAAATAAAAACAAAAACACTGATGGGACAGTAATGGTGACAGTGAAGGCGCTGTTGCATGGAAATAACCAGAATCAGTTGTTTCAAAAATTTATTCACAGTGCAGGAGATGCCAGTTTTGGAGATTCTGGCAAGGCACACAGGTATGTTCTTCATGTAAGTGTGAAGTACAGGTGAAAAAACTCTTCCCTGGAAGCCAAAAAGAGGCAGTGGCTTCAGCTGGAGAGAGGATTAGCAGACAGGAAAGGAGTCCTGTGGAGACGGGGTTTGCACATCACACATCTCCCTGCAGGCTGGTGATGCTCAGCATTTTTCCTTATTCCAGCTGAGGGCAAGGATCAAAAAGGTAGAGCTGCCTCCTGTGCAAAGCTCGTGTTCTGCACTGAGGCTGTGAATGAAGTTCTGTCCTTGGCTTCCCTCGAGGAACAGCAGACCAGGAAACAACTGGGGCTGGGATGGAGCTTGGTAAATCCTGAAGGAGATTAAGGGAGTACTCATGGCCCCGAGGGATCCCTGCCCATCCCCAAAGCAGGAGCAGCTTCCAGAAAACTCTTTTATCACTCACTTCTCCTTATTTTCTTCTTAAAATTTACCCTGGGGACAGCATTTCTTTTATCCTTCTCCCACGCAACGTGATGCCTTAGTAGCTGCCGGCGTGCTGGATGCTCCTGAATGGGGATTCTTTGCAGCGAGGCAGCTCCTGTGAAGCACCATTTTAGCAGAACTCCTTCCTTCTGCGAAACAAAGAGCACCTGGAACAGCAGGGCTGAATTTGGCACGTCACACTCCTACGGCTGTTTGTTCAGGAGCTGCTGAACGTAAATCCTCTGTGTTAAGACCTTCCTAGCCCTGTGCTGCAAGCGTGGGGCTGAGGAGCAGCCGTCCCAGGGGAAGACCAGGCACAGATGGTCACTTACATTGAAGATTTTTGTGTGTTGGAGTAAAAATAATCACCTTGTTTCGAGGTTTAAGTGGAGACATTAAAAGGAGTTAGAGGTGGAAAGCCACGCAGCCAGTGGGGTGACCCGAAATAGTGACGGTGTGTAAAATCTCACTTGCCCAAAATGCTGAGTTTTACAACATTCCCAAACCTCTTCATCTTTGCTTAATAAAACTGGATGTCTCCCACGTGAGAAGCATCACAAAGTTAGCTCCCTGGGTTAGCAGTGGGCACAGTGAGGGTGAACACGAGTAGCTGGAGGAGTTAATTGCTGCAAAAAGTCTTCATGGCCTTACCTGAAGAACAAAAGTTCAGAACCAGGGGAAATTCAGAGCCAGGTGGACGTCGTGTTGGAATGACTTGATTGTGTCCTGATAAAGAAGAGACAGAAGCAGCAGGAAGTGGGAGTCTTTGTGTCTCTGGTTTTGTGAAAACCTTTGTGGAAGCTTTCTTTCCTCTGCAAGCAGAAGGGCTTCGAGGCGGGTGGATTATACCTAACGTCCCTTCCTCCCACCTGAAATTTGGAGCACGTGCAAGGAGAAACAGCTTCTTCCAGGTGCCTTCTGAGTGTCACTGCAATGCTGTGGTGAAGTGCTCTCTGCTTAGGGTATAAAAAGTGCAGAGATGTTAGCACAAGGACTCAGTTTTAAAAAAAAGATAACTTCTATTGGGTTTGTTCCCAGTGTTTCCAGTGCTGCTGGCTCCACTGATGCTGGTAAGAATCTTGCCTTGATTGAGACCAGGCTTACGCCTGTAATGATTAAGTTGTGTGCTAGAATTGCTCAACATGTTGCTGTTAACTATTTTTGAAGTTTACATTTCTGATATCGTTTCTGACGATGTATTTAAGCATTGTGGTTTCAATCTCTGTAGACAAAAGACACTGAAAACATTAAAGATTTTTGCCCAATGCAAAAGGACTTGAAACGTTTTTAATTAAGTTCACGGTAGAGCAAAGCAGGACCCTGTTTTTGAGATGTTTGGCACCGGTGTGCTGTGATGCCCTTCTGCAGGTGCACTTCTACTGGACTGTGCATCTCTTCAGGTGTCTTGTGTGACCATGCAGCAACGTCTCGCTTAGCACCATAGATAAATTATTTGCAAAATGAGCATGCTCCTTAAATTAAAAGGAAAGAAAAACCAGCATAAAGTAAGCATCAAAAGGCAGTGACATAAGCAAGAATTCCAGTCCAAAACTTAGACTAAAGAAGAATGGAACAAACTTGAATGAAGTGGGGTGGAAATATGGGAATCCTCTAGTGTGGTAACTGCTAGGAGCACGGGAAGGTGATGGTGGGAAGCCAGCAGAGGGGACGCAGAAACTGTAAAAAGACTCAGGTAAGGAATGGCCAAAAACATGAATGGGAATCACGAGATTCTCTGAATTCCTCTCCGGGAGGTTTTGTTTTAATTCTCCAGTTGTGGAGTTTGACCTGCTGCGGAACAAACTGCCCCGATTCTCATAGCAGGGAGAGCAGGAGTGCTTCACAGACAGTGTTCCTGGATAGGAAACCTCAGCTGAGAATCTGTGCTCGCCTTGAGAAATAAGGTTCATGGGGAAATAGAAGTGACTGGGTAAACTGTCGGGTTTGTGCAGCCAGAAGGAAAAAAAAAAAACAGGTCTTTAACAAGTTGAGTATTCTTTAAAGAGAATTTCCAACTCATTCTCAATATTATTATTATTTATTTATTTATTTATTTATTTATCTATTTATTTATTAAAAGTCACCCTGAAAATGCAAAGCTTGCCACGCTAAGTAACACCCAGTGCCTTGTCAGGAGTAGCAGTGACAGAAACACACTCACAAATAAATCATTTTTCGTTTTAAACTCTCTGAATTTCTCCTAAACAGTAGGAATAAGGTCAGATCCGGGGGCTGCTGGAGCACCCCTGGGACCAGAGGGACCATGAGGGGGCCTCCAGCCCCAATTGGGCTGGGATTCTGTGACAAGCTGAACCAGAGCCTGGCACGCTGGGTGCACCAACCCACGCTCCCGTTGGCCACCCTCTCCATGAAGAAATCCCCTCTGGTCCCCCTAGTCCCCCTCCTTGTCCCCTCCTGTTCCCCTTGTCCCTCCTTGTCCCCTCTGGTCCCCCTAGTCCCCCTCCTTGTCCCTCTCCTCGTCCCCCTTGTCCCTCCTTGTCCTCCTTGTCCCCTCTGGTCCCCCTAGTCCCTCTCCTTGTCCCCCTTGTCCTCCTGGTCCCCCTTGTCCCTCCCTTGTCCCACTTGTCCCTTCTGATTCCCAATATCCCCTCCTGTCCCCCTTGTCCCCCTCCTTGTCCCCCTCCTTGTTCCTCTCATCCCTCCTTGTCCTCCTGGTCCCCCCCTTGTACCCCTTGTCCTCCTTGTCCCCTCTGATCCCTCTGTCCCCTCCTGTCCCCCTTGTCCCCCTCCCTGTCCCCCTTGTCCCTCCTTGTCCTCCTTGTCCCCTCTGGTCCCCCTACTCCCCCTCCTTGTCCCCCTTGTCCTCCTGATCCCCCTTGTCCCCCCCTTGTCCTGCGTGTCCCTTCTGATCCCCAGTGTCCCCTTCATCCCCTTCCTTGTCCCCTCCTGTCCCCCTCCTTGTCCCCCTTGTCCCCTGCCCCCCTTCCACCCCCGTCCCGCACAGGGAAGCCCCACGGAGCGCCCCGGGCCAGCCGCGTCCCACGGGGAGGGGGGGGGGGCGAAAGAAGGAGCCTCTCCCGGTCCCACTCCCGGTCCCACTCCTCCCGGTGCCTCTCCCGGTGCCTCTCCCGGTCCCATTCCCGTTCCCGGTGCCGGTGCCGGGCCGGTAGGCGGCAGTGCTCCTCGCTCCTCGCTCGCTCTCCCCCCGCCCGCGCCCGCCAAGCACCGGCGAGGCGGATGCAATTCCCCGGCTGCCCCTGGCTCCTCGGCGGGGCGGCGGGGCCCGGCCCGCAGCGCTCAGCCACCGACAGCGGCCCCGGCACCGGCCCCGGGAACTGCCCCGGGAACGGCCCCGGGAACGGCCCCGGGAACGGCTCCGGGAACGGCTCCGGGAACGGCCCCGGGCCCGGCGGCAGCCAGCTCTCCCCGCCGCGGCCCGGCCCCAGCCAACGGGGCCCGGCCCAGCTCCGCGGGGCCATGGCCGAGTGGGCGCCCGCCCAGGTAAGAACGGGCCCGGTTCGGCCCTGCCCGGCTCGGTTCGGGGCTCCCCCGATCAGCCCGGCCCCGGTCCCGAGCCCCGGCCCCGGCCCGGAGGCGGAGCCGCCCCGCCCGCGCTGCTGGGGCGCTCCCCGACGGGGCCCCGCTCCGGTCCCGCTCCGGTCCCGCTCCGGTTCCGCTCCGGTTCCGCTTCTCCGGCTCGGGGGTCCCTGGAAAAGACGCTGGGGACAAGGAGCGGAGCCCTCAGACCCCCCCCAAATGGACCCGAGTGGCCCCGTGGCCCCCCCTGCATGTCTCCGTGTCCCCCCTGGGTGTCCCCGTGTCCCCCTGGGTGTCCCCATCTCCCCCCCGGGATGCCCCCGTGCCCCCGGGATGTCCCCATCTCCCTCCTGGATGTCCCCATCTTCCCCCCCAGGATGTCCCCCTGCAGCCCTGTCCGGGATGCCCACGTTCCTCTCGGATGCCCCCGTGTCCCCACGATGTCCCCATGTCCCCACGATGCCCCTGTTGTCCCCACAATGCCCCCATGTCCCCGGGATGCTCCACCAGGGGCTCCAGCCCTGGGATGTCCCCGTGCCCTGCTGACCCCCGATGCTCCGGTGACCCCACTGCTCCCTGCCCACCCTGCTCCTTCCTCCACCCAGACACAACCAGAAAATCCCCCCAAAAAAAGGGATCAGGGGGGCAGGAGGGACCCTGTGCCCTCCCGGTGGCACAGTTGGGGACCTGGGCACGGCACGGGGGTACCCGTGGGGTCCGGGAGGTGGTGGTGGGGGCAGCACCCGGCGTGCCCCCTCCCCAGCCTCCCCCTTCGCCGTGCAGGTGCAGGAGTGGAACGTGGAGCCCCCCCACCTGATGCCGCTGCAGCCGCCGCTGCTGCCCGAGCGGGCGCACGTGCGGGAGGCGCAGCTGCACTCCGCCGAGGCCTCGCTCTGGACCGTGGTGGCCACGGTGCAGGCGATGGAGAGGAAGATCGACCTGCTGGCCACCCGCCTGCTCAGCCTGGAGGGCCGCTCCGGCACGGCCGAGAAAAAGCTCCTGGACTGCGAGAAAACCGCCATGGAGTTCGGCAACCAGCTGGAGAGCAAGTGGGCCGTGCTGGGCACCCTCATCCAGGAGTACGGGCTGCTGCAGCGGCGCCTGGAGAACGTGGAGAACCTGCTGAAGAACAGGAACTTCTGGGTGCTGCGCCTGCCCCCCGGCCCCCGGGGAGAGGTGCCCAAGGTGGGCAGGGCCGGGGTGGGCGCAGGGGGGGGCTCAAGAGCCCTTTGGGGGCTGTCTGTGGGGGCTGCACGAGTCCCCGTGGCCGGGATGTCGAAGGGACGGGGACAGGCGCCGCTGAGCTGCCCGCGGACCTGTCCCTGCAGGTGCCGGTGACGTTTGTTGACATTGCCGTCTACTTCTCGGCGGAGGAGTGGAAGAATTTGGAGGAGTGGCAGAAGGAGCTGTACAATAACCTGGTGAAGGAGAACTACGAGTCTTTGATCTCCCTGGGTAAACAGCCCTTTTTGCCCTTTTTGCCCTTTTCGCCCTTTTCCCGGCGGCCGGGGGCGTTCGGCGCCGCCTCTCCCCGGCCCCACGATGGGGAGATCTCGGCCGCCGCTGCGACCCCGCGCTGTCTCCCCTCCTTGAGCAGACGCAGCCCTGGCCAGGAGCGACCCACAGCCCCGGCTGGAGCGCGGGGAGGTGCCCTGCGTCCCCGAGCAGAGGGACCTGGAGCCCCGGGAGCTGCCGGCGGACGCCTGTGCGGGTGAGGCATCGGCTCGGGCGGCTCCTCCTGACGGGCTCTGCTCCGGCCCCGCTCCCTCCCTCCTGCATTTAGGGCGCACGTCCCCAGCGTCCCGTCCCTAAGGGCTGTGTGGCTGTCACCTGTCCATATAGGCTGTGCCATGGTCACCCATCCCTGTGGGATGTCCTGTGGTCACCCATCTCCATGGGATGTCCTGTGGACACCCATTTCTGTGGGATATCCTATAGCCACCCGTCCCCAGGGAACATCCCATGGGCATCCATCCCCATAGGATGTCCCGTGGCCACCCGTCCCCAGGGAATGTCCCATGGCCACCCATCCTACAGCTCCTATAGGGGTGTTTGAGGCCCTGTCACCGCTATGGGACCCCCACCCCATGGCCATTCCCAGCGCCCCGGCAAGGAGCGGGGCCGCGCGGGGTGGCTGCAGCCTGGCCCCATCCAAGTCTCTCCTTGCGAACAGAGCCGCTGATCTCCACCTCCGACATCCTGTCCCGGATCAAGCAGGAGGTGGCGTTCGTGGGGGAGCAGCAGTTTGGGGAGGACCGGGGGATGCCTGCGGACCCCTGTGCAGGTGAGGCCGGCACCGCCCGTGGGATGCGCCAGCCGGGCGCTCGGTGCCGGCTTTTTGGAGCGTTTTCCTCCCTGTCCCACCCTGAGGCCCCCTCCCCTCCCTTCCCCGCAGGTGCGGACGCCCTGATCACGGCGCACGACTTCTTGTCGTGGATCAAGCAGGAGGAAGAGCCGTGCGTCAGGGAGCCCTGGGAGCTGCCGGAGAGGGAAATCCTGACCGGTCCCGGCCCTGGTGAGCGATGCCTGAGCCTGAACTTGGGGGGGGGGGTTCTCAGCCCAGCAGGAGCTGTGCGGGTCCTGCTCTTCCCCACGGCCTCTGCAGGCCCTGTCCATGCTGGTGCAGCTCAGGAACAGCCCTGGGGGAGACCCCAACTGGGTGCCAGGGGTGGCAGAGCCCCTGCTCCCACTGATTTTGGTCGTTGCGGCCGTTCCTATGCCCTGGCCATAATGAAAAGATGCGTTAGGGTCGGGCAGGGAGGCACCAGGGACATCGTCCCCACAGCTCCGGGCTGGTTGTGGGTGCTGCCCCCCAACTTGGGGCCATCCCCGCTCCCCGGCAGCTGCTGACCGTGGCCTTTTTCCCCCTTTAGCCAGCGAGGGGCTGATGGTGAAGACGGAGGAGCGGTGTCCCCGCGCCGAGCCCCCAGAGGAGGTGCTGCCGGGTGCCTCGACGGAGCTGCTCTTCCCAGGCTCGGGCTTCGGGAGCCCCGAGGGACAGGCAGCGGTGGCCGGGGGGGCCCTGCCCGCACAGCACAGACTGGGCAAAACCCTGGGTGCGGAACCGGGGCCGGGGGCTGAGCCGGGGGGGGTCCCAGCAGCGGCGGCACCCTCGGAGGAGCGTCCTCACGGCTGCGCCGAGTGCGGGAAGAGCTTCAGCGGCAAGAAGAGCCTGCGGATCCACCAGCGGAGCCACGCGGCCGAGCGCCCCTACCCCTGCGCCGAGTGCGGCAAGAGCTTCAACTGCCACTCGGGGCTGGTGCGGCACCAGATGATCCACCGCGGCGAGCGGCCCTACAAGTGCGCCGAGTGCGGCAAGTGCTACAGCCGCAAGGAGCACCTGCAGAACCACCAGCGGCTGCACACGGGCGAGCGGCCCTTCGTCTGCGCCGCCTGCGGCAAGAGCTTCATCCGCAAGCAGAACCTGCTCAAGCACCAGCGCATCCACACGGGCGAGCGGCCCTACCAGTGCCCGGCTTGCGGCCGCAGCTTCCGCTACAAGGAGTCCCTCAAGGACCACCAGCGCGTGCACGGGGCCGAAGCCGGACCCCCGCCGCTGCCCCCCCCCGGGTTGCCCCCCGGGGATTAGGGGATGCCCCGCTGCGGACTGATGCCCCCTTCCCCAGGACATTTTTTTTTTTTGGGAGGGGGGAGAGGGGCCACGCGCCGGCCACGGAGCTTTGTACCAAATCCGGGCGCCCGGCCGGGGGGGCGCAGGCAGTGGTGCCACCTGCCCTGCATGTGGGGAGGGGGTCTCTGCCCCCCACCCCCCACCCAGCCCCACCACGGAGGGACGCTCGTCACTCCCCTGCCGCTCGCCCCCGCCAGACAATCTGGGGATGATGGACGGGAGCTGCTGCCTGCCATGCCCCCCCCCACGCTGCCCCCCGCCGCCGTCCTCGCCTGCTGCTCTGCCCCCCCCCCCCAACTCCAAGCCCCCGCTGCTTATTTTTACTCCCCGCGCCGTCCCGCTCTGTACAGTGCTTGGGGTGTCGTTTTTTTTGTATGGACGATGCAACGCGGAATAAAGTCGTGCTGGGCTGCAGCGCCTTCGCCACAGCCCCGCGGGGTCCCCCCCAAAGTCCCTGTCCCCCACGGAGCCCCCCCAGGAGGGTGGCAGCATCACCTCCGGAGCCAGAGGCAGGGCCAGGCTGCTCCTGTGGCCATTTGGGTCCCCCAGGGCCAGCAGCAGCCCCAGCCCAGCAGGGACTCCCTGCCTTGTAAAGCTGTTTCTAGCAATTCTCACCAAATTCCAGCATTTATCGTTTTTCTTGCGTTCTCACTGCGCTCCTGGGCACCAGTTCGCAGCGAAGCCTCCCCCGGGAATCGAGCCCTGGGCTTCGCACGGAGACCGGAGCCCACCTCTCCCCGCATCACCCCCACCCCCCCAGCCATGTATTTCTGAATCGTGTTGCTGCAAATAAAATGCTCCCGGCCTGCAGTGTCCAGCACCCATCTCACGCCTCCAGCTGCTTCTTGTCCCCCTCCCCAAAAGGGACCTGGCCACCCGGGGGGGGCCCAGTTGGACCCGGGTCACCCAGCAGGGCTGGAGCTGGCGGGGACCCCAACCCCGCAGTGGGCTCGCAGCCCCCGCAGCCAACGGGCACATCCAGACCCCCCCAGGCCACGGCAGCACCATGCTGGCACCGGGGGGGATTAGAGCCAGAAGGCACCACGGACAGGGCGAATTATCAGCATGACACAGCAGCACCCGTGGCATCGGCACGAGCAAGAGGCAGCCGGCACCGCACAGCTGAGGTTTGGGGTGGGGATGGGGGTCACGGCCACCCCAGCACCGAGTCCACACACACACACACACAGAGATGGCTTTTCTGTTTTTTGGGGGATTTTTTTTTTTTTCGTTTTTTGTTTTTTTTTTAACAGAGGTTTACGGTTATATGCAAATTAGGTCATTAAATGATTTGCATAAAATGCTCGCACATCCGCGACTAAGTGTTCCTAACTCCCCACCCCCCAAGGTAGTAATCCTACTCGACTAGCGCCGCCGCACGCCCCGCTGGCACCCGCGCATGCACGCCTCTCCCCGCTCGCTCCGGGCTGCCCGCAGCAGCAGAGGCTCAGCCACGGCCGCGGGCACCTCCCGGGGGTGCGTGCACACCTCGCACACGAGCGTGCATCGCCGCCTCCTGACCCGGGGCTTGCCGGCGTGCTCCAAACTTGCCGAGCGCACGCCAGCTGCCCGCGTGTCCCCTTGCACCTTCCCCGTGCTCACGGGGTCCGGGCACGGTGGCACAATCGGTGCTAATAACCTCGCTCACGGCCGCACGCCTCCGTGACACACACACACGCGCGCGCGTGCGGCCCCGTGAGCACACCCGTCGGTCCGTGGCCAGGCACCCACACCGCACGCCCGGAGCCCTGCGTGGGGAGGGAGGGGGGGCCGTCCACACACCACGTCCTTCGCGGGACAGCGTCCCTGCCTGCCCTAGCTGTTGGTGAGGAAGAGCCGTCTGTGTCTGGAGGCAGAGCCACGCGGCCGCCCCCTGCGCCGCCCCCGGCCCCGGTTGCCGAAAGGGCTTCGGCTGGGCACGGCGGGCTCTGCCCAGCTGGCGTTCCCGGCCTGCGGCTCGGGGAAGCTGGGCTCGGCTTTGGGCTGCTCGAGGAGCAGGCTGGGGTCCGGCCGGGGCTCGGGCGGGGGCGCCTGGCTCTGCCGGGCGCTGGCCCTCTCCTGGCGCAGGTAGCGCAGCTCGTCGCGGATGTCCGTCAGGACGCCCAGCAGGCGGAACTGGAGCTCGCGGTCGCGGGCCCTCTCCTCGCGCTGCGTGGCCCGTTCCTCCTGCCACATGGCCAGCTCCTGGTGGTACAGCTGGTCCCACTGCTCCTCCAGGTCCAGCAGGTGGTGGATGTTAGTCCTCCAGCTCTCCCGGCGCTCCTCTCGCAGCCGGGAGCAGCCCACGCCGCGGGCAGGGCCGGGGGCGGCGGGGGCGTCCCCCGGGGGGGAGGCGGAGGAGGGCAGCGATTCCTCCGTCAGGGCGCCGCCGTGCAGCGGGGAGCGAGCCGGGGGCTCCTCCTCGGTCGCCTTCTCCCAGCTGGGGCCCATCAGTACCCTGGGCAAAGCGCCCATCTCCGGGCCCGGGCCCCCCGCCTGCTCCTCGGGGTGCGAGGAGGAGTCGAGCGAGCGGGCCAGGGGGGGCAGGTCGGACACCCCCTCGTGTCCCCAGTCCGAGTGAGCGTCCACGGGGTTGAGGGGGTCCTCGGGCAGGGAGGTGACGGAGCCCTGGGAGCTGCAGCGGCGGATCAGCATGGCCTGGCGGGACAGCTTCATGTCCTCCTCCGCGGACATCGGGGCCTCGGGCCCAGGCTGCAGCCCCATGGCCCCGCCGTGGCCCCTCTCCCCCTCCCGGCCTTCCCGTTCCTCCTCCTCCGACATGGAGGCGTAGGAGACGAGGGACTCGTTCCGCAGCGACGGGGAAATGGCTGTCATGTCCGGAGTCCGCAGCTCTGGTCCCGACTCGGCTGGAAAAGAGAAGAGAAGAGAAGAGAAACCTTCCCGTGAGCACAGCTCGCTGCCACATCTGCTCTGTGCTGTCCTTTTACCCCTCCCTGACACACGGACGCACTCTGTCCGTCCAGCCCTCAGCCCAGCCCTCCTCGCATGGTTCCTGCCCCCCCATATCCTGCAGCAGGGAGTTCCCCAGGCCCACCACATGCTGCAGGAGAAGCCACAGCCTTTGCCTCCTCTTGGATCTGCCTCCTCCTCGTGCCACCAAACAGCCCTGGGCAGGTTGGGTTCACAAGCACGCACCCGCAGCCCTTTGGGAGGCAAACGAGCAGCACCCACGGGACCCCAGCACCGTGCCGAGAGCCCCCCCGTGCCGGGACCAGGCTCTCCGTGCAGACCACCACCACCACATCTCCCACCAGCAGGCCTCCAGCGCTTCCCCATCCACACTCCTCACCCTCCCTCCCCTCCACAAAGCCCCGGAGCAGCCTTACCCGAACTGCTCTGCCCTTCCCCTCGGCTGTACTCGCAGATGACCGAGGGGTCCGGGCTCTGCACCGCCAGGCGGGGCACGGCGGAGCCCTCCACGTCGGGCAGGGATGAGGGCTGCCCGTTGGTGTCGATGTAGATGCTGGGGTGGCTGACGCCGGGCTGCAGGTGCATGAAGGACTGCTTGGTGGCGCCGGGGAAGAAGAGATCTGCGGGACAGACAACATCCAGCATCAGCTGCTGCGACAACGGCACTGCCAGCTCGCGTGGCCTGGCTTTAAGGGCAGCTGGGGCTCCCCCAAAGAAGGGTCCCCAAGTACTGTGCAGGGGGGTGACACAGCACAGGGGACACGGTCACACTGATGTGCCTCCCTCAGGGACACCTGCACAACTGCTCACCATCACCTCCTCACAGCCCCACAGGGGGTTGGCACCCCCTAAACAGCCCCCAGGGCTTCTGCCTTGAGCCCAGAGCTTTTTTGCTCTGCAATAATCGTGTTTGGTTCAGAGAGAGCCTGAGCCTGCTCCAGAAGTGAAACGAGACCCACGCTGCCCGCCCGTCCCCGCTGACACCTGACGGGCTGAGCTGAAAGGCGAAAAGCAGGGGAAGGAGCAGGAGCAACGACCTGGGGTGTCCTTTGGGGTATAAAGAAGCCGGACACGTTCCCTTTCAGGAAATGAAAGGGCAGGGGGGTTGTTTGACAGCAACAAAGCCTCGCTGGCAATACCTGCAGGCCCAGCCCAACAGCACTGCAAGCACAACGGTGTCGGGTAGTCAGCTCCCAACGCCCTCCCTCAAGCACTGCCTGGTCATAAGAACGAGCCAGGCGTTACCCCAAAGCAGAACCAAGCCACAGGTGTGCTCTGCAGAAACAGCACGGTTCAAAGGCTCGGCCCCATCGAGAAAGCTCCTCCTGACCACACGCAGCACCGCGGTGCGGCCGTGAGACGCAGCGGGAGGACGGCGCGGTTCGGTGCCGCAGCAGCTGCTCCTGCTCCCTCTGACCTCTGCTAAGCATGAGGGACACCATCCCTGACGAGAACAGGGGCAATAAAATCCCATCCCGTCTTCTACCGGCTGCCTTGAGGTGGCACCCGGCATCGAATTTTAAACCAAGACCCACTCCCACAACGTTTGAGGTGCTCCTGTCGCTCTCAGGTTATTTCCAGGGTGGGTTTTTGACCCCAGCGCACGCAGCTTTCAGGTATCACAGGACCACAGCCCTGCTGCGTGCTGTGATCCCGACATAAACCTCATATCAGAGCAAAACCCACAAATCTTCCACGATCCACGCTGCACCAGCAGGCACAGAGCACGAACGCTCAGCAGAGCCCAGAGCTGGGGGGACCGCAGCCTGGTGGGGTTCCCAGGCCGGGCATCACTCGAAGAGCTCCGGCGGGGCTGCAGCACAGGACTCTGCCTCTCCAACTCTCCTGTCCCCAGAGAACCACCACGACTGACCTGGGTCCAGGATGATTTCGGGCTCCGAGTCGTGGCTGGCCTGCAGGAAGGTGGAAGCCACCATCTTCTCCAGGGGCGTGAGGCGCGGCTTGTGCAGCGGCCCGCCAGCGCGGTTCATGGGCAGGTGCTTCTTGGAGGTGATCTTTTTCTTGACGTCCAGCCGCAGGTCGCGCCACTTGTGCTTGAGGTCGTCGATGGAGCGCTCGGTGTAGCCCAGGAAGTTGACGCGGCTTTGGATTTGGGTCCAGAGCTGCTTCCGCCGCACGGGGTGAGCCCGCAGGGCTTCAGACCCATACAGGGCGCTGAAGTGCCGGACCACATTCCAGACCAGTGTCTCGGTCTCGTCATTGGAGAAGTTGGCCTTCCTCTTCCGGCCAGATGCTGGCATCGCCTGCGAGGCTGCGGCAGAGGTGGAAGGGGCACAATTGAACCTCGGTCCCCACTCCTCTCTGTCAGCTCCTGGGGGAAACATGGGGCTGCGGGAGCCCGAGGGAGCCGCGGAGGAGGGAGCCGAAGCAAGAGCCCCCGAGGCATCCATGGCAGGGGAGGCTTGGGCCGGGGAGGATCTAAAGAGCCGCTTCGGCACACCACGCGGCAGGGGGGCACCTCATCCCCTCGCCCCGGCTCGAGAGCACCTGGGAGGGGAGAAAAGGAAAGGGCAGCGGTGGGTGGTGGCAGTGCGGCACCCCACAGGGTCCCTACGGCAGGGGGGGGTGACAGCGGGGACCCCCAGCCCTCTCCAACCACAGGAACCCAGGGCCCCCAGCCAGCTACCACGGGGGCCGCGGAGAGGGTCGTGGTCATGGTGTGTGCATTGGGACCATGGCACGGGCCAGCACCCCGGGGCCACGGCGAGTGCCTCAGGGCCATGCTGAGGGGAGCCAGCAGCCCCTCGGGACGATGGGGAGTGCCTCAAGGCCACGGGGAGGGCCTCAGCACCGCGTTGAGGGCGATGGGGAGCACGGCGAGGCCGTGGCGAGCATCTCTGGCTGCACGGCGAGTGCCTCCAGGATGTGGCCTTGGCGAGCATCCCGGGGCTGTGGCAGGAGCCACAGCGACGACTTCAGCACCACAGCAACTGCTTTGGGGCCATGGTGAGGGCCTTGGCCACGGGCAGCACCTCAGGTCCACAACGGGGATTGTGGTGATGGCAAGCACCTCAGTGCTGTGGCGAGGTGGTTTTGGCAAAAGCACCAGGGACACAGGACAGGGCCGCAGTGAAGACCCTGGCCAAAAAGCAGGTGTTGGGGCCGTGGTGAAGGCTGTGGCCGTGGTGAGAGCGTCTCAAGGCCACGGTGAGGACCTTGGCCATGCTGCAGGCCTCGGCACAGATCATGTCTGTGGTGGTGAAAACCTTAGGGCCTCAGCGAGCACCGTGGGGCTGTGGCGAAGGCCTTGGCCATGGTGAACCTCTCAGGTCCATCAAGGGAGCCTTGGAGCTACGGCAAAGTCCTTCACCACGTCAAGCACCTCAAGGCCACGGCAAAGACAACAGTGAAGGCCATGGTGAGCACCTCAGGGCCCCAAAAAGCGCCTGGTGACAGCCCTGGGGTGATGACCACGGCCATGGCAAGCACCTCAAGGCCACGGTCAACACCTTGGCCACGGCCAACATCTGAGGCTCGCAGCACGGGCTACAGGGCAACCCCGAAGACCTTGGCCACGGTGAATGCCCCTAAGGTGATGGAGAAAACCTGCACACCGTGGTGAGGCCCCCGGCCGTGGGGCAGGTCTTGTGTCCTCACGGCAAAGACCTTGGGCACCGCGAGCGCCCGCAGCCCACGGCGCGGTCCCCACCAAACGCCCTGCCCTCCGAGCATCCCATGGCCGGGCTGAAGACCTCGGGACAGCCCCCGACGGGGTTGGGGGGGGCCGAAAAATCAACCCAGAAAAAAAAAAACAACCCAGCAACCATCCCCTACAAACACCTCGGGGATCCCCGCTACGGACTCGGGCGCCCACCCCAAGCCCTTGGGTGCCCCCCGGGGGTCCCCTCCAACCCCTCGCACCCCCTGCAAAGGCCTCACCCCGGGGGCTGGGGGTGGTGAGGACGACCCGGGGGGGGGTTGGTTCATTGCATCGGGGGGGCTGCAGCACCCGGGGCCGGAGGGGTTTTTTTTGGGGGGGGCTACCGGGCACAGCCGGCGCCCTGCCCTCCACCGGGCGCCTTTTGTTCGCGCTTCCGACGGGCACCGGGGACAAAGGGGTTGGGGCCGGTGCCTGCCCCCGGGCCCCCCCCCACCCCAAAAGGTGCAAACAGCACGAGGGGGGGTGCAACCTGAAGCTTTTTCCCCCCACCCCCCTTTAAGGGTTTCTCCCCGCAGGGCATGCACGGCGGAGCCTACCTGTACCGAGCCGGGCTTGCAATGGGGAAGGGGGGGGGAGACGGGGAAAGGGGAAGGGGGAAAGGGGTAGGGGGGGGGGGGAAAGCGGCGTGGGGGCCGGTTTGGGGAAAGGTTCAGGTCCGGTGGCGGCGGGTAATGGCTCCCTCCTCGGCGGAACTCGCCTTCATTTCCTCCGCCTCCGAGCGGCGCCGCGCGGGGGCCCGGGGAGCCGCGGCTCGGCCGCCCCCTGTCGGATGAAGCCTCCCCGACCTTACCCTGGGGGGGGGTTGGGGGGGTTACCGGGGGTGGGGGGGACACCGGTGAGCAAGGGGGTTCACGTCGAAAGGGGTCCCCCCCCCCCCCCGAGCCATCCGCACCGTGCGCCCCGGTAGCGGGGTCCCGGTACCCGTCTGCCCCCAACCGCCCCCCTCCCCCTTGATCCCCCCGGTACTGGGGACCCCCCCCACAACCCCCCCGATGTCTCCCGGTATCCCCCCCACCCCCACACACACACATTTGTACCCCCCCGGTGCTGGCCCCGCACCCCCCGGGGTGCCCCTTGCGCCCCAGTCCTTGGCATCCATGTGTGATCCCCCCCCGGGATCCCGGGACCCCCCCAAGGCACCGTTTGCACCCCCCCGGTGCTGTTTGTACCCCCCCCCCGGTGCTGTTTGTACCCCCCCAGTGCTGTTTGCACCCCAAAGACCCTCCCGGTGCACCCCCTTGTACCACTTGCCCCCCCCGTGTGCCGTGCACCCTGATGGATGCCCCCCAGCACACGCTGCCCCTGCACCCTTGGGGGGCCCGGGCACCCCCCCCAGCCCCCAAATGGGCACCTCCCCGTCCTTCCTGCCCATTGCACCCCATCCCAAGCCCCCCATTGCTGCTCGCAGCCCCATGTTCCCCCCCTTCACCCTGTGCCCCCCCCACAGGTACCCCTGGGCGAACCTACTGAGCACCCCAATGGGCACCCTGCACCCACCCCATGCAATGCAGAGGGTGCCCCTTATACCCCCCCCCACCCTATGCACCCCAAAATCACCCAGGTGCATCCTGCCCAGTGCACCCCCAGGGGTACCCCCATAACCCAGGGGACCCCCCCGGTGCACCCCAATGAATTCTGCCTGGGCCAGCTGCCCCCACACCCCCCAAACCCCATTGCCCCCACCCTGCTCGCTGCACCCCGATGGGCACCTCGAGCCCCGGGAACCCCAGTGGGCACCTCGTGTGTCCTGCCCCATTTGTGTCCCAAGGGGCACCCCCTGCCCAAAACACCCCGTGACCCCCCCCATATCCCTCTGCAGACTCTGCCCCACATTGAGCTCTCCCCGTACTGCCCAGCTCCCATCCGTGTCCCCACCAGCATCACTTTTGGGGGCAATAACCCAGCAGGACCCAATTTGTACTGGGATCAAGGTGCCCTTTACCAGTTTGACCTCTTAACGCTGGGGCTGACCCTTTCCCTGGGTCCCAGTGGGGACCCCCACCAGGGTGCTGGCAGGGTGGGGGGCATGAGGTTCCCCAGGGTGCCCCAGAGCTGTGGGGACAGCCCCATCCCATCCCAATTCCTGGATCCTGGTGCAGGAGGGGATGGCAGCGGCCCCGTGCTGGGGATGGGGTTCCTGGGGCCCTGCACACATGATGGGGACCCCCAGGGCACCCATGGGTGCCATCTGCGGGGTTTGGGGAACAGGCCGCAGTGCCGCTGGGACGGGCAGCCCACGTCCCCAGCCCAGGGTGACAGGACAAAGGGAGGCTGGGGGGTGGCACCGCTGCTGTCAGCAGCAAAACCCCAGCCCGGAGGTGCTCGGTGGGGAGCGTGGCGGCTCTGCTAATTGCTGCGCTGGAAGTTATGCTAAATTACCACAAACGCCACCCGCTCTGCGGTTTGCTGACGCTCCGGTTTAATGCACCCGTTGCAGATCTCCGGGCTGCGCGCGGGGGGGGAGCAGCCCCCAGCCCCCTGGGATCGCCTGCGCCAGCCCTTCATGGGGCCACACGGGATGGATCCTCCGGGCACGGGGACACCACCAACACAGCAGCATCACCCTCGTTCCACTCCATACAACGCAATGTCCCCCCCTGGGGTGAAGCCCACCCGGGGCAGCTCCGTGGTGGCACCGGGTGCTGCTGCTGCTGCCCCAGCTCACAAAACCGTGGCTGAGAACGTGCCCAGCTCACGGCTTGGTGCAGGCATCCCCGTGCAGGACTCGCCCAGAGCTGGTGGACAAGGCGTGCACGGCGTCCTCCAGCGCGTAGAAGGCCTGGAAGAGGTCCGGGGAGGTGGCCCGGCACTCCAGGTACCGCCGCAGCGTGGCCAGGCTGTCCCACACCTCGGGCTGCGAGGGGCAGGGCTGCGCCGCCACCGGCTCCTCGGCATCCTCGCCCTCCACCGTCCCCCCGTCCCAGTCCGCCACCTCGGTCATTTCGGCGTCTGCCGGCTCCCCGAGGCGCTCCAGCCCCTCGTCCATCAGCACGAAGCGCTCGATCTGCTCCTGGCCGAAGCGGACGGGTGCCAGCAGCGTGTCGGGGCTGGCGTCGGGGCTGAAGCCGGCGGCGCGGAAGCAGCTGGCGATGAGCCCCGGGCGCACGTCACCCCAGGCTTGCACCAGCATGTGCAGGGCATCCAAAAGGCTCGGCTGCTCCGAGCCACGCGCCGCCGGGAGCCGCGTCAGCAGCCGGCGCCGGTAGTGGCCCTTCAGGTCCCTGGCGATGCCGCGGTCCAGGGGCTGTGCCAGCGCGGCGGCGGGGGGCACGAAGACCATCCTGACGTTGGAGAGCTCGAGGTAGGGGTGCGCCTCGCGCCGGTCGAGGAGCAGCAGGACGCTCTTCCCCTTTCGCCGCATCTCCTCGTTGAAGTCCTGCAGCCACTCGGCGAAGAGCGGGGCGGTCAGGCGGGCCTGGCCGCTGGCGCGGTAGGTCCAGGGCATGTGCTGCAGGTTAACGCCGCGCAGGCAGCGGGGCCGGGGGCTCTGCCCCACCACCCGCAGCGCCGCCTTCTCCGTGCCGTCGGCGTTGGCGCAGAGCAGCAGCGTCAGCCGCCCACCGGGGCCGGCTGCCTCGTCCTCCTCGGCCAGCGGGGTCTGCAGGAGGACCCCCGTCTCCCCACAGCTGTACACCTCGGAGGGCGCGTAGCTGCGCAGCAGCTCGGGCAGCACCGCGCTGGCCCAGCGCTCGGCCCCCGGCTGCTCCGCGTCCCCCCTCTCCCGGGGCGGCTTCTCCAGGGCGATGTTGTGGCGCAGCCTGAAGCGGGCCAGCCAGTTGCCGCTGGGCTCGAAGCCCGGCTTGCCCAGCGCCTCGGCCAGGTTTTTGGCCTTGACCTGCAGGAGCGGGGCGCTGACGGGGAGCTCGGCCGCGCGGGCGCTCTCCACCCAGCGCAGCAGCGCGGCCTCCACGGCCACGTCCTTGCCCTCCCGCTTGCGCTTGCGCTCGGGGTTGCTGTTGTGGTGCCACTCGCTCAGGATCCGCTCCTTGTTCTTGATGATGCGGCAGATTTGGGGCTGCGACACCCCGAAGCGCTTGGCCAGCTCGCTCTGCGACACCTTGGGGCCGTCCAGCATCTCCAGCACCCGCACCTTCTCCGTCAGCGACAGCTCCTTGCGCTCTTTGCGGGGTGCCCCCGCCTCGGCGCACCCGCTGGCACCGGGGGGGGCTCCGGCCAGCCGTGCCGTGGGACCACCGCGCTGGCCGAAGCCCCGGCCGCAGGCGCCGCAGACGTAGGAGCAGGCGGTGGCACGTGCCAGCGGGTGCCGCACCAGCTCCGGCTTCTGCTCGGCGCCGAAGCCGCACTCGGTGCACTCGTGCTGCGGCCGCCCCCGCTGCGTGCCGGGGCTCTCGGCGAACACCGGCGGGGGGACGAAGCCCCCGTCACCCGCCCCGGGGCTCGGTTCAGCGACACCGCCGTGGCCGCAGCCTTGCTCCTGCGGTGGCACCGTGCCGGGCTCCGAGTCGCCTTCCTCGCTCCTCGCCTTCGTCCCCAGCCATTCCCCTGCGGAGACACGGGTGCGTTTGGGGCAAAATCGTGCGAATCCTGCAGGATTTGGCCCGACACCTTACCGTGCTGCCTGTTTTCCTAGGGGCAGCCTGTCCCCAAGCTCCCGTCCCCGTCCCCGGTGCCACCCCGTCCCCGCTCACCCTGGGAAGGGATGGCCGGGGGGCTACGTACCGGGGGGCTACGTGCCGGGGGGCTTCGTGCCAGGGGGCTACGTGCCGGGGGGCTACGAGCCGGGGGACTACATACCGGGGGGGTCGTGTGCCTGCTCCCGGTGCTCCAGCCGGGTGCCACCGTACCCCACGGGCACCGAGCCCCCGTCCGGTGGCAGCACGGTGGCAGCAGCCCCCCGGGAGCCCCCCGGTGCCTTACCCAGAGCAACGAGGCGCTCGCGGCCCTCCTTCATGGTGCCGGCCCGGTGCCCGCGGGGCCTCCTCCGCTCGGGGGGCGACACGGCCGCCGTGATGCCGGGCCCTGCGGGGGGGGGGCTGCCGGTAACGGCTGCGCACGGGGGCGCACGGGGATGGACGGCGGCGGGGAGCGGCTCGCCAGGTCCCGGTGCCGGTCCCGGTGCTGGTCCCGGTGCCGGTGCCGGTCCCGGTGGCGATGCCGGTGCCGTCCCCGGCCCCTCCCGCCCCGCTCCGCGCCGCCGCCGCCGCCCCGCGCGGCCCCGCTGCCCGCGCCGGGAGCGCGCGCCCCGCCCCGCCCCGCCCCGTTCGTCCCGCCCATTGGGCCGAAGGGCGCCGCGCTGATTGGCTGCGCCGCCTGCCAATCGAGGAGGGGACGGGAGGGGCGGGGCCGTCCCCCGGGACCCGGCTCTGGGGGCGGGGCGGGAGCAGCGCGTGCTTGGGGGGGGCGGGGCCAAAGTGGAGGGGAGGGGAGGGGCCTGGGAGGTGATGTCAGGGAGTTGGGTGACGTCACGGGGTGGGGGTGACGTCAGAGAGCTGGGTGTGATAGCAGCGGCATCACAGGTGTGTGAGGTGACGTCAGAGTGGCATGGGTGACGTCACGGCGCTCTGAGATGATGTCAGAGCGGTGTGGGTGACGTCACAGGGGTGTGAGGTGACATCAGAGTGGTGTGGGGTGACGTCAGCGGTGCGGGTGACATCACGACGCTCTGGGATGATGTCAGAGCGGTGTGGGTGACGTCACAGGGGTGCGTGGTGACATCAGAGCGGGGTGTGAGATGGCACCGGAGCACCGCGGGGTGACGTCAGAGCGGTGTAGGTGACATCATGGCGCTCTGGGATGACATCAGAGCTGTCTGGGTGACATCACAGGGATGTGGGATGACATCAGAGTGATCAGAGTGACGACCGGGTGACCTTCAGAGGTCCCTTCCAACCTCGGCCGTTTTGGGGTTCTGCGGCATCACGGTGACGTTGTGTGACATCAGCAGCGGGGGATGACATCAGATCTGCGCGGGGTGACATCGCAGTGATGTGTGAGATGACATCAGCAAGGTGCTATGACATCAGAGCAGGGTCTGTGGGTGCCAACCATGAGGGCTCCGTGGTGGGGGAGCCGCTGGTGAAGGCGCCAGAGGTGACAAACCGATGGGGGGAGACTGGAGCAGGGCGGTGCTGAGTGTAGTGATGCAGCACTGGGTGCAGTGCTGGGTGCTGTAGTGCTGGGAGCAGTGCATGCAGTGCTGGGCATTGCAGTGGGCGCTGCACTGGGTGGTGCAGTGCTGGGTGTTCCAGTGGGTGCAGTACTGCATGCAGTGTCACTGTACTGGGTGCAGTAGGTGCAGTGTTGGATGTTGCAGCTGTGGGTGCAGCGTGCACCATAGGTGCAGCGCTGGGTACTGCACTGCTGGGTGTTGCAGTGGTTGCACTGCTGGGTGCAGCACATGCAATGGTTTGAGCACTGGGTGTTGCAGTGTGGGGTGTTGCAGTGCTGGGTGTCACAGTGTTTGCAGTCACAGCATTTGCTGTTGCAGTGCCAGGTGTTGCAGTGCTTACAGTTGCAGCATTTGCAGCTGCAGTGCTGGGTGTTGCAGTCCTTGCAGTTGCTGTGTTTGTAGTTGCAGTGCCGGGTGTTGCAGCACCAGGTGTGGCAGTGCTGGGTATTGCAGTGTTCAGTGTTGCAGTGCGAGGTGTTATAGTGCTGGCTGTTTGCAGTTGCAGTGTCGTGTGTCGCAGCACCAACTTTTGCAGCTGCAGGGCTGGGTTTTGAAGTGTTGGCTGTTGCAGCGCCGGGTGTCACACCACTTGCAATTGCAGTGCTTGCAATTTGCACAGTTTGCAGCCACACTGTTTGCAGTTGCATTGCTGGCTGTTGCAGCGTTTGCAGTTGCAGCGCTGGGTGTTGCAGTGTTTGCTGTTGCTGTGTAAGGTGCTGCAGTGCTTGCTGATGTGGTGCTGGGTGTTGCGGTGCTGGGTGTCACAGTATTTGCAGTCACAGTGTTTGCTGTTGCAGTGCTGGGTGTTGCACTGTTTGGTGTTGCAGTGTGAGGTGTTACAGCAGTGGGTGTTTGCAGTTGCAGCATGGGGTTTTGCAGTGTTGGCTGTGGCAGTGCTGGGTGTTGCCCCGCTTGCAGCCGCACCGTTTGCAGTTGACGTGTTGGCTGTTGCAGTGTTCGCAGTTGCAGCACTGGGTGTTGCAGTGCTGGGTGTCACAGTGTTTTCAGCTGCACCATTTGCAGTTGCAGCGCCAGGTGTCGCAGTGCTGGGTGTTGCACCGTTTGCAATTGCAGCACTGGGAGTTACAGTGTCAGCTGTTGCAGTGCCAGGTGCCACACAGCTTGCAAATGCAGTGCTTGCAATTCACATGCTTGCAGCCGTACTGTTTGCAGCTGCAGTGTTGGCTGTTGCAGCATTTGTTGTTGAGGTGTCAGGCATTGCAGTGTGCGGTGTTGCAGCGCTGGGTGTTGCAGTGGTTGCAGTTACAGCATGGGGTTTTGCAGTGCTGGCTGTTGCAGTGCCGGGTGTCACCCCGCTTGCAGCCAAACCATTTGCAGTTGCTGTGTCAGCTGTTGCAGTGTTTGCAGTTGCAGCATTGGGTGTTGCAGCACCAGGGGTTGCACTGTTTGCAACTTTCAGTGCTTGCAGCTGCACTGTTTGCAGTTGCAGTGTTGGCTGTTGCAATGTTGGGTGTTGCGGTGTTGCCTGTTGCAGTGTTTGCAGTTGCAGCACTGGGAGTTGCAGTGCTGGGTGTCACAGTGTTTGCAGTTGCAGCACTGGGTTTTGCAGTGTCAGCTGTTGCAGTGCTGGGTGTCACACAGCTTGCAATTGCAGTGCTTGCATTTCACACCGCTTTTGTAGCCACACTGTTTGCAGTTGCAGTGTTGGCAGTTTGCGACGTTTGTTGTTGACGTGTCAGGCATTGCTGTGCGCAGTGTTGCAGCACTGGGTGTTGCAGTGGTTGCAGTTGCAGCGCGGGGTTTTGCAGTGTTGGCTGTTGCAGTGCCGGGTGTCACCCCGCTTGCAGCCAAACCATTTTCAGTTGCAGTGCTGGCTGTTGCAGTGTTTGCAGTTGCAGCATTGGGTGTTGCAGTGCCAGGTGTTGCACTGTTTGCAATTTTCACTGCTTGCAGCTGCACTGCTTGCAGTTGTAGTGATAGCTGTTGCGGTGTCAGGTGTCACAGTGTTTGCAGTTGCAGCATTTGCTGTTGCACTACCAGATGTTGCAGTGCTGGGTGTTGCAGTGCTGGTGTTGCGGCACCAGCTGTCATTCCACTTGCAGTTTGCAGCACTGGGTGTTACAGTGCTGGGTGTCACAGTGTTTACAATCACAGCATTTGCTGTTGCAGTGCTGGGTGTTGCAGTGCTGGGTGTTTCAGTACCGGCTGTCACACTGTTTGCAGTTGCAGTGCTGGCTGTTGCAGTGTTCACACTTGCAGTGCCGGGTGTTGCAGCACCATCTGTCACTCCATTCGCAGTTACAGCACCGGGTGTCATAGTGCCGGGCGTCGCACCATTTGCAGTTGCAGCACTGGGTTGTGCAGTGTCAGCTGTTGCAGTGCTGAGTGCCACACATCTTGCAATTGCAGCGCTTGCAATTCACACCACTCACAGCCGCACCGTTTGCAGTTGCAGTGTCGGGTGTTGCAGCACTGGGTGTTGCAGTGCTTGCAGTTGCAGCGCTGGGTTTTGCAGTGTTGGCTGTTGCAGTGTTTGGCGTTGCAGCGTGAGGTGTCACAGCACAGGGTGCTTGCAGTCACAGCGCTGGGTGTTGCAGTGCCGGGCATTGCCGTGCTTGCAATTCACACCGCTTGCAGCTACACCATTTGCAGTTGCAGTGCTGGCTGTTGCAGCGTTTGCAGTTGCAGCGTTTGCACTTGCAGCACCGGCTGTTGCATGGTTTGCTATTTTAGCGTCAGGTGCCGCAGCACCTCCTGCCGCACCGTTTTGCAGTCGCACCACCGTCTGCCACACCGTCCCCACTCCCCCCCCACCGCCCGGCGCAGCACCCCCCCCACCTCCCCCCATCCCCACCAGGGGTCGCTGCTCCTCCTCCTCCTCTTCCTCCTCCTCCTCCTCCTCCTCCTCCTCGCCTCCCAGCGTGCGCCGCGCTCTCGGCATGGCCGCGCTGCCCGCCCTGCCCGCCCCAAGCCGCCGCCGCCGCTGCTGCCGCTGCTGAGACGGTGCCGCCCCCCCCCCGACGCCCCCCGACTCCCCCCGGACGCCCTTCTCCCCCCTTCGCCCCCCGCGCTCCTTCGCCCCTCCGCCGCCCCCCGACGGGCCATGGCCGATTGGGCCCCCGCGCAGGTAAGCGCACGGTTCCCACCCCCCAAAATCCCCCCCCCCTTCGGGGGTGCCTGCAGCGGTGCAAAGCTCGGCCTCGTCCCCTCCTTTCCCCGCAGGACCTGGAGTGGGCCATGGAGCCCCAGGAGCTGGCCCTGGAGCAGCCCCTGGCAGCCCCCGAGGAGGGCACCGGCGGCGAGGCCGAGCTGCCGGCCACCGCCGAGCTGTCCCTGACGCTGGTGACCGAGGTGCAGGCGGTGGACAGGAAGGTGGACGCGCAGGCGGCGCAGCTGATGAACCTGGAGGGCCGGATGCGGATGGCCGAGACCAAGCTGATCGGCTGCGAGAAGACGGCCGTGGAGTTCGGCAACCAGCTGGAGAGCAAGTGGACGGCGCTGGGCACCCTCATCCAGGAGTACGGGCAGCTGCAGAAGCGCCTGGAGAACATGGAGAACCTGCTGAGGAACAGGAACTTCTGGATCCTGCGCCTGCCCCCCGGTGCCAAGGGGGAGGTCCCCAAGGTAACGGTGCCCGCTGCCCCCCGTGCCGCTGCCCCGACCCCTATACGGGGCACGGAAGCCCACAGCAGCAGCCCCGTTGAAGGACAGCAGTGGTGCGGCTTGGCCCAGCACCACAGGGCTTGCCTGCTCGCTGAGCACCAGCATGGGTCCTTTTGGGTCCTTTTGGGTCCTTTTGGGTCCTTTTGTGTGGTTACGTGCCCCTCAGCACCCGTCCGTGGTGCTCAAACCCAGTGCGGGGCCGTGGATTCCCGGCTCTGGATGGTGCTGGAATCACGCTGAGCGTGGCACGGCGTGGCTCAGCCCCACGTGCCTGCCCAGTGCGCCCAGTTCCTCTTTGGAGGTGGTTTCTGCAGAATTGCAGCAAAAAAAAAAAAAGAGAAATGAGCCTGTGCCCGGCGAGAGGCACTGCCTGCAGCACGGGGAGGGTGAATGGGGCACGAGGGGTGGGCAGGTGAGGGGGGAAAACCACATCGTGTCCCTTCACCGGGCTGCCTGCGCTGAGGCACGGGGCAGGAACGAGACGTGTAGGAGTCTGAATGAGGAAACATCCCCAGATGTTTTCTTCAGCAAGAGGCAAAACAGCCGAGCATACGTTGCTTCTAATTGCAGGTCCCCGTGGCGTTCAGTGACGCTTCATTTAGCTTCTCGGAGGAGGAGTGGAAGAACTTGAACGAGTGGCAGAAAGAGCTCTACAGGCACATCATGAAAGGCAACTACGAGGCCGTGATCTCCATGGGTAAAGTCTGGCTGGGGTTTGCCCCGCGCTTGCTGCTGTCCCAGGTCTTCCAGGGCCAGGCTGTGCCTGGCGGATCGGGGAGGGAGGGTGCTGAGCGGGTCTGGTCAGGGCTTGTGCTGGCTTCTGACGGCTCCTCATGGTGCTAGGTGCACGAGGGACGGATGGTGTGAGCATCACCGCAGTGACCCCGTCTCGCTGACGGTCTCCGTGGCCGGTAGGAGCTGGGCGAGGACCTGGGTAGTGAGGAGGGGGAAGCGAGAGACCCTCAAGCCCAGCGACGATGGGGAGAACGGGGAGTTTCCTGGTCCCGCAAAGGTCCACAGATCCACTGCGCTGGGGGCATCGGCGTGCTGCCGCTTCGGGCGAGTGCAAGCAGCAGGGGGGTGCCCTGCCTCGGGTTCCTCCCAGCCCCGTCTGTAGGGGATCACCCATCCCTTCCAGCCCAGAGGAAGCAGGGCGAGGTTTGTCCACCTGAGCGCTCTGCCCAGCCCCAGCCTCGTGCCGGGGAACGTCTCTGTCCCCAAATGTTTTCATGTCTGCTTCTCCGGGAGAGCCGGAGGGCTCGGGGCAGTGCGTTCAAGGCTGCAGGATCGTGCCCTGCGGGCGCCTTCCAGTGCTGGCTGTGGGCCATGCCTGTGCTGCACCTCTGGAGGCGTGCTGCCCTCACGAGGGTTTCGGAGCACCTGCCTGTTTTGCAAAATGGTCTTTGCCTTGGCTGAGCATCCTCCTGCAGCACTTGGGAGCACTGACATCCCTGATAGACACCCATCCCGCCCTCCAGGCAATCCAGGGTCTTTCATCCTTTTTTTTTTTTTCCTGTTTTTCTTCCTTTTTTTTTTTTTTCATTCTTTTTTAATCATGTAGGACGGTTCTTGTGCGCAAAGGAAAAAGGTAAAGGATAAATACTGCCCCCGTTCTCCCGTTTAAAAAACAATCCTGCATCCGCCTCTGGGTGCACAGGAACGTAACGGTCCTGCTGGAAGGGATCTGTGGGTCTGAGCCTGGAGCTTAGAAAAATGTATCTGTGCTTAATCTGAAGGTTTCCTTGGTTTGAGTAACTGGGTTTGGAGGCGAGGTCCTCGCATAAGGCTAACGGATCCAGTAGAGCAGTGGTGGAAATGAATGCCCAGAGACAAACGCTTGTTGTTTCGAAATTAAGTTTTCCGCTCTCCCTGCTAGGAGAGATTGTGATTTTCCCCTTTCCCGCACCAAAATCCACAAGCAGCCTGTGCCTCGGACGAGTAGGAAGGAACGGTTCTGGCTGTGGCAATCCGGGGCCGGAGGGAACCGTGTGGGGAGGGCACCTCCGCTGCTGCCGCTGGCTGACAGCTCTGGTTCTGTCCCCAAGCTGAAGCTCCCATTGCAATGGATCCGCGGACCTTAGCACAGAGGAGAAGAGAGGAAGCCTGGAGGTAAGCACAGATGCATTTTCTTATTCTCCTCCTCACGCTGC
Source organism: Netta rufina (assembly GCF_964035555.1). Classification (NCBI taxonomy): domain Eukaryota; kingdom Metazoa; phylum Chordata; class Aves; order Anseriformes; family Anatidae; genus Netta; species Netta rufina. Next base: position 798,771 of record NC_140124.1, read on the forward strand.
AGGCTGGGAGGTGCTCCTCACCTGAGCAGAGTGTGCTCCTGCAGTCCGCTCATGTCCCCAGGGCCCAGACAAGGTGAGCGGTGCAGGTGTGGGAGAGCATCTTCCCAAGCCTCTGCTTCCATTACCCGTCCTCCCCAGCAGCGAAGGAAGGTTGGTGGGCAAAGGTCGAGGAGTCTCTGTCCCGCCAGGCGAAGGAAACGTTCTGATCCCTTTTTTACACGCAGACACTGCCATTTCCAAACCCGACCTCCTGTCGCGGATCGAGCAAGGAGAGGATCCCAACACCGAGGACCAGGATGACTCTGAGGGAGGAGAAACTCCCACGGACCCCAGCACTGGTGAGCCATAAAGTTCCCGGGACCTGGTGGGGTGATGGAAAGCAGCTACAGCTGCCGCAGCCTCTCTGTGTGCTCTTCTCCTGGCTTTTGCCGACGCGTTTTGCCGGCGCCGTCCTCCAGGTCACGGTGGCTTTGCCCTCCTCGTCGCCTCCTACCCGCTGCTGCCGTCGTTCCTGAAATCCCCTGGAAAGCAGCTGCGGGGTGTGAGCGTAAACTCACGCTGTCCTTCTTCCTTCTGTGCGCAGAATTTTCCTTTCCTGGTCCCGACGACAGCTCGTGGGGTAAATACGAGGAGACTCTGGCTGAAAGTCATGACGGCTCCGAGGGAGAAGAGAGCATGGAGGCCCCCAGTACATGTGAGTTGGAAGCTTCACCCAGGTGGAGGGGCAGAGAGAGAGGTGGGCTCAGGCTCCTGGCTCTGGCCAGGGACATTCCCCACGTGAGACCCTGCCGTCACCGCGGTCTCTGCCAGCCTCGCCTCGGGCTCAGCATGGAGCTGGACCTCAGCCCTTGCAGACGGATGGGCACGCGTGCAGGAGGAGCTCCGGTACACAAGCAGCAGGCTGCAAAAGCAGCTGAGGGCTCCCGAGGGGGCGCGGGCCACCCGCACGGGGTCGGATGGCTCAGCAAGGTGGAGATGGGCTGGAGCAGGCGTAGTGCAGGCACGCTTCGGTGGCGTTAGCTGCAGTGTTCTTACAAGGCTTCCACGCGTATGTAAAGTGATATTTTTCACAGCTTCCTGTGTCAGCCAAATGTCAGGCTTTGTGGCGCAGCAGAAGACACGTCCTTGTCGCTGCCTGTCACCCCAGGTCCCTGCTTTGAAGCCTGGGAACACGTAAGCCGCTTGGGGAAGCTGTGTCCTGCTTGGACGTGTCTGGTTTCCTGGCCTCGTCCTCGCAAGCAGCCGAACTGCTCTGGCTGGTGCTTTTCCAGAGTTTCAGCCCGATCCATACCGATCGGCCCGTTTTCAAACTGCACCTTGACAAATTTGGCAAAGGGACAAGCAAGCGGCGAGACAGGGAGCGATGAGCGGTCTGCTCTGTGGACGCAGGCGCTGGGCATGCCTCTACCTTCGCGCGCTCTGCAGAAACCTGTGGCTTTTTCAGGCCTTTCCTCTGTACCCCCAGATCCTCCGTGCTCTTTTCATCCTCTGTTTGCCAGGGTCCTTGGCAGGAGCTTTGAGTTCCCGTTTATATCACAGGAGATCATTCAGCCCCAGGCCTAGGCAACATACAAGCGCAGAAGAAAAAGAGGTTTTATCCCCCTTCTTTCTCTCTCTCCCTCTCTCTTTTATTTTATTTTATTTTTTTTTGCCTTTATCCTGTACCACACGCCCTCAGTGACATGTTCTGGCTCACCTCTTGCTGAGAAACCTGCTTTTTCTCTTTGCCAAGCTAAATAGAGAGGTCTCACCATCACAGCATCTGAGCTTTCCCCAGCAGTCGTCACATTTGGGCTTTATTTGTATCGCAGTGCTGCTCAGACAGCTCCCGGTCAGGGCTTGCAGCCCTGTAGTGCCAGGAACCCTCCTGGGTGCACAAAGCAGCCGCCACCTCTGCCCCCCCAAAAAAAAAGAATCGCAGTCTAAATAACGCGGCCGTTCTTATCCCAAAGCAATGACATGCATGTCTCTGCCCCGTCAGATGCGCAGCAGTGTGAGGAGGAAGGTCCTGACAGCCTTGAGCTTCCGAGCTCGTTGGCAGGGAAGTGGGAGGACGTTTTCTCAAACCCGGAGGAAGAGGTGATGAAGCCAAGCGGCAAGAGCCGGGGCGGCTCGACCCCGCAGCAGAGAGCCCCGACGGGCAACGGGCTGAGGCGCTCCGCTCGCCGCGGGAGAGACTTGGCCAAGAAGGACGCTCCCGAGGAAGCGGGCGCCGTGGAGGGGCCGTACATCTGCTGCGAGTGCGGGCAGAGCTTCCTGGACAAGCAGCTCTTCGCTGCCCATCAGCGAGCGCACGCGGGGGAGGAAGCCTGCACGTCCCTGGAGCCCGGGGAGAGCTTCAGGCAGAAATCCAAAACCTCTCCGAAAGGCCAGGGCCCGTCCCGCTCCAAGGCGTCCAAGCGCGCCGACGCGGAGAAGAGCTCCGCTTTCAAGTACGGCTTTGTCAGGCACCAGGCCAACAACATGGTGGAGAGGCCGTACACCTGCTCGCAGTGCAAGGAGAGCTTCAGCCTGGAGGTCAGCCTCATCTTGCACCAGAAGCTCCACACGGGGAAGGGCGACGGGCCGCTCACCTGCACCTACTGCGGGAAGGACTTCCGAGACCTCTCCAAAGCCATCCGGCACCAGCGCATCCACACGGGGGAGCGGCCCTACCAGTGCACCGAGTGCGGGAAGAGCTTCATCCGACGGGACCACCTGCTCAAGCACTGGCGGGTGCACACCGGGGAGACGCCGTACCAGTGCCCCGTCTGCGGCAAGCACTTTCGCTACAAGGAGTCCCTGAATTGCCACCAGAAAATCCACTCCCGCAACCCCCGGCCCATGGAGGAGTCGCAGCACAACCTGGAGTCGGCCACGCAGACGGGCCACTTCTGCCTGAAAAAAGAGACGAAGCAGTAGCGCCGCGTGGGGTGGCCGGGCGGAAGGGCTCGCGGTTACGATACGGTCCAGCCGGTGGACGTGCGGCGTGATGGGAGGTGAACTTGTATCGCAGCTCATCCATGTGGTCGTGCTACCAAGCCCGCTTTGTCGAATCATCGTAGGAATTCCTCTTAAAAAAAAAAAAACAAACTTCAAAACACGAAGGCCTGGGCACCTCTTGAGCCCCGCGGGGTGACGTGGGACTTCCACGGCGGTGCAGGCCTCGCGCTAGTTGTCCCCCGCGCAGGTTCGGATTATTGCCCGTAGGGAACGCTCCCGAGAGCTTCTCTGGGGTCTGTATTTAGCAGGTGTTTCCCCACCTATCGTTGTGCATATTCAGGAGTGACGAGCTTTCGCTTTTCGTTCTTTTCCACTCGTTTCACCGCAGGGCTGGAGGGCGGGGAGCCGCCGCTCCGGCTGCGCTGACGCACCTCCAACAGCGGCCCCGGGGGCTGGGGTCCAGGGAAGAGAGGCGAAGCAGGGAGGTGGTTAGGGGCACGGCTCAGAACTCGTCGGAGGCAGAAAAGCAGAGAGGGGAGAGCGGCCAAGAGCAAGGTGAGAAAAAAGAAGGTGTAGGAGGGAAGGACGCGAAGGAGGAAGGGCTGAGGACATTGGAGCAGGAGGAGCCGGGCGGGCAGCGTGTGGGCGCACGGAGGCACGGTCGGGTACCTGACCCGGAGGAGGGATGTCTCTGTTCTTTTGAAGGACGTTGCTTGCACCGGTCAGGCTGCAGTTTCCTGACGGTGCCGCTGGTCTGTTGTAGGAACTCTTGTCCATGAAGGTGATTTTACTCTTTATTTTTTAACTGGGTTTGGTCTCACACTCAGGTAAGTCAGGCAAATGAAAGGAACTTCTCCTAACCCCTGTAAAGAGCTGTTTGGTTTTTAGTTAATCTAGAAGTAGGATAATTATTATTATTATTATTATAATTATTATTATTATTATAATACAAGGAAACGTGTGGCACTATACTTCACTGTTGAACTAAAACACTTAAATGTATGAGGTAACTTACCGCAGTTTTTCAGACGTCTCTGTAAATATCGGTTGAATTCTCTCGGAGCTCAGTGGTGTTGTTCCCAAGGTGACTGTAAGTAGTGTCTCTTCCGCTGTGTATCGTCGGCTGCTGGTTTGTGACTGTGTTTTGTAAGAACTTTTGTAAAGTCTGTCAATACAGTGTTTCCATTCTGAAGCCCGTGTCGGGTGAGTGATCGCGTTCCCCTCGCCCAGCCTCTGTGTTTCTCTCTGTGATGACTGCACACACTTGCCCTGCTGCACCTGGCTGTTATTTATCAGCGTTTTTCCAGGTGCCTTGCACAACTGGAGAACTGCACCGAGCCCAGCAAGGGCTGCTCCCATCCCTTAGTATCCGTGCCCAACATCCGAGGAGCCACGTCCTGGAGGAGCGCTGCTCAGCGCGGCTCTGGGGCTGCTGCGTGTGCTGGTGCTCAGCCTTTGGGGGTCGTGTTTTTAAGCTTTTTCTCCCCTGACATCTGGAAGCAGACCTTGGTTTCACACACAATTATCCCTGCACCTCCAGGAGCTGGCCCGTACCGTGCACAAATGCTGCGGAGGTGGAGCAGGGACGCTGCCGCCTGCTCGCCCACTGGCCCTGCAGCACCCACCGGTGTCCGTGGTGGGTGTGGAGACCCCCCCGTGTCCTCTACAGATCCCTCCTTCCTACCTCACCCAGCTGGGGTGCCCCCGTGGCAGCCTGGCGAGGAGGGACAGGGGTGCACAGGGCTGCAGGAGGGCAGCTGCTGAGCAGGGCAGCGCTGTGGGCACGCTGGGTTTTGCATCACGGCTTCTTCGCTTGCACCTACCCACGTTTTTTGTACTGGGGCTGCCAATAAACTGTTCCTGCCAGGCCTGGCCCCGCAGGGCAGTGTGAGCTTTTTGTCTCAGGGGGATGCAGCTCCTGGGGCTGAGCTCGGCCCCGCGGTGCTGGCCGTGCCAGAGTGCCTGGACAGTGCTTATTTTTTTTCCAGCCCTGTGTCCCCTGGGCTCCTCTGCTGGGCTGATAGAGCCTGGCTCATTGTGACCGTCCCCTCTCCCGGTCCTGCCTGCGGTGGGATGACCAACGGAGCCCTGATGAGGCCAAAGGGACTGGGACATGAGCAGGGTGGCTGTGGGTCACAGCCGGCAGGGGACACACGGGGAGGTGGCGTTTGGCTGGAGAGGGGACACCCCCCGTGCTCCGCAGCATCCAGCAGGGATGGGGCTGACCCATGCAGCGGGATGGGATGGGGATGGGGATGGGGATGGGGATGGGATTGGGATGGGGATGGGGATGGGGATGGGATGGGATGGGATGGGGATGGGATGGGGATGGGGATGGGGATGGGATGGGATGGGATGGGGATGGGGATGGGATGGGATTGGGATGGGGATGGGACAGGCTTGTGGCATGGTGCTGAACGTGGCAGCTCCCAGCTCCTGGGGGCAGTGAGCACGTGTTGGGCAATGCACGCGTGGCTCATGAGCCCGCTGCACATGGTCATGGGTTTATATCTGCGGTGCATGCGTGTGCTCCCTGCATGTGCATTATACGTCCGTGTAATATATACGCACGGCCAGCAGCTCAGGGCACTCACACAGACCTCATCCAGATTCTTCTCTGGCTGCTCACGATGCGGGTTAGCCAGAGGGACCTGGATGCATATTAAAAGTCGATCTATATAATAAATAAATGGCTCCATCCCTCTCCATACGCACACGGTGGGACGTGGTGGATCTCCCCTCTGTCCCTGTCCAGCGGCTGCCCCCAAGGTCCTGGAGCTCCATGCGGAGGGGACAGGCTGGGATCAGGGACACGCTGTCCCCACCACCCCTCACCAGTCCCTGACTGTCCCCAAAGCGTCCCAGCCCTGCCTTGATTCCTCCCCAAAATCTCCCTGAGACCAGGTGTGGCCCCATTTCAGCACTGCAGCGGTGCCGGGATGCTGCCTCATCCCGTCCCCCCCGTCCCCTCCCTTTTTCCGCAGACCAAATGGTTTCCTGCCCGTCCCCATGCTCGGTGTCACCGACTTCCCCCCATTGTCACCCTGGGCCAGGGGGCCCCGGGGTTGGGAACAGGAACGGGGCCATGTGGCGGGGGCTGCTGCTGCATATGGGGCCTGGATGGGATGGGATGGGGATGGGGATGGGATGGGGATGGGATGGGGATGGGATGGGGATGGGATGGGGATGGGGATGGGATGGGGATGGGGATGGGGATGGGGATGGGGATGGGGATGGGGATGGGGATGGGGATGGGGATGGGATGGGGATGGGGATGGGGATGGGGATATGGGATGGGACATAACAGCATGGTTTGGGACACGCTGGGACGGGATGGGATGACACAGGAGATGTAACGGGACGGGGCAGGACGGATGCGGCCGGACCCGAGGGGGCAGCAGGGGCTGACCCCGCCCGGTACCGGTGCCCGGGGCGGTGCCTCCCGTCGGTGCCGCTCCTCGGGGACCGATCTGGGAAGGGGAGGGGAGGGGGGGGTCAGATCGGTGTGGGAGGGGGGGGGGGAGGGACGGAGGGCGGTCTCCATGGCAACGCTGCCCTCCGGCCGCCATTTCGCGACACCACCGGGGCGGGGGGGGGGTGAGGGGACAACGAGGGGGGGCCCGGAGCCCCCCGCATCCATACCGGGACCCGGGGGGGGGGGCCCCGATCGCGGCGGGGGCGCTGCCGTCGAGGGGGGGGCTCCGGGGCCGCTCCAGCGGGGGGGGGGCTGCCGGTTCCTGCAGCGCTCCCCAGTCCCTCCCAGTCCCCCCCAGTCCCTCCCAGTGCCCCCCAGTCCCCCCCACATTCCCAAGAGGCCCGGGGGCCGCTCTGCGCATCCCTCCCCGCATCTCCCGTCGGTGGCGTCGGTGGAACCGGACTTTTAGGGGCGGGGGTGGGGGGGGGGGGGGGGGAGGGGGGACACCCGTGAACGGGGATCCCCTCGGGGCCATTCCCTGCTGCTTCTGCGGCCCCGCTGCCGCCGTTTCCCGGTTGGGGGGGGGGGGCCACCGACGGCGGGGGCGGCGCGGTGATGCCGTCGGTGCGGCAGAGGGCGCTGCGGCCAGCGGGCGGGGCGACCCCCACCGCTCCTCCTCCTCCTCCTCCTCCTCCTCCTCCTCCCCCCCAACCCCCCCCCAAACCCGGTTCGGCCCCCGGCGAGGCCCCGCGCGGCGGCGGCGGCGCCGTCCCCGTCCCGCCCGCCCCCTGCCGGTGCGGCGGGGCAGCGGCGGGGCCGGAGCGCCCAGCGCGGAGCCGGGACCCGGAGCCGTTCAGCTCGGTCTCTCGCCGCCGCCCCGTCGTCTCTCCCCCCCCCCTTTCCTCCTCCTCCGGTGTCCCCCCCCCTTCCTCCGTTCCCCTCCCCAGCCCCGTCGATTCGCCGCCTCCCCCCCCCCCCCCTCCCCACGTCGAGCCCCGGCGCTGCCCCATGCCCGGCGGCGGCCACCGGAGGTGAAGCAGCGAGCGGGCGCTGGATCCTCCCGGCCGCGGCCCCCGGGGCTCCGGGCAGGGAACAAAGGGGCCATGGCCGAGGGGGCTCCCGCTCAGGTAAGGGGGCGGCCGCCGCAACCTCGGCCGGGGGGGGCCGCGGCCCGGCCCCGAGCCGCCCCAGGGCCGCACCGTCGGGGCGGGCCGCGCCGTCGAGGCCGCGGCTCGGTTGGAGGCGGCCGGGCCGGGCCGGGGGCTGTCAGCACCGGGACCGCGGCTGCGCCCCCCCCACCCCCCCAACCCCGTCCTTTTTTCCTTCCCCCCCCCCCCCGTCCTTTTTTTTCCCTCCCACCCCCCCCCCGACGGGGCGGCGGCGGCGGTGGCGGCGGCGTGGGGAGCCCCGGGGCCGGGCTGGGCCTTCGGGGCCGGTGGAGACGGCGCTGCCGTCGGGGCCGCCGCCGGGGCCGGGGCGCCCTTCCCGGAGCCCCGCCGCCCCCTCGGGGCCGCCCCCCTCCCCCGGGGCGCTGCAGAGGCCTTGGGGGGGGGGGGAACCGGCGCCGCCGGGCCCCCCCCCATCCCCGCAGCTCCCCCCCGGTGGCGCCGTGACGGAGCCGTCTGGGCGCCCCCCCCCTTTGCTGTCACCCCCCCCCCCCCCACCTCGGTGACAGGTCCCCCGTGTCACCTCCCCGTCCCCATGGTGACAGGGCGGCCGGCAGGGTGACAGCGCCCGCCTGTCCCCCCGGGGTGTCCCCTCCCCGTCCCCATGGTAACGGGGCTGCGATGTCCCCTCTGTGTGTGTGTGTGTGTCCCCCCCTCCAAGTGTCACCTCCTGGGTGACACCCATCCCGCAGGACCCGGCCCTAAGCAGCTTAACGGGGTCAGCACCCAGCGGGGACACGAGACGGGACGGGGACATCGCCGCCACCACGGGGTGGCTCAGCCCCGAGGGGGTCCCCAAGCACCTCGGGGGGCTGAGGGGGGGTCCCCAGGGTTGTGCCCTTCCCCGGTGACCCCCCCGTCCCTACCCGCAGGCGCCGGAGCTGGTGATGCAGCCACGCTGCCCCTCGCCCTTCCAGCCGCCCGCCGGCCCCGAGCGCACCTCGGAGAGGGAGACGCAGACGGCGGAGCTGTCCCTGACGCTGGTGGCGGCCGTGCAGGCGGTGGAGAGGAAGGTGGACTCGCACGCCACCCGCCTGCTGGACCTGGAGGGCAGGACGGGGGTGGCCGAGAAGAAGCTGATCGACTGCGAGAAGACGGCGGCGGAGCTGGGCAACCAGCTGGAGAGCAAGTGCGCGGCGCTGGGCACCCTCATCCAGGAGTACGGGCTGCTGCAGCGGCGCCTGGAGAACATGGAGAACCTGCTGAAGAACAGGAACTTCTGGATCCTGCGCCTGCCCCCCGGCAGGAAGGGGGAAATCCCCAAGGTAACGGTGTCCGGGGCTGGGGAGAGGGCAGGGAGTGGGCACAGGGTGAAGGGGCTGCTTCCCAAATTCTTTCTGTGAGCGGGGACGGCCCCAACGCGGGGCAGATGCTCACCAAGGGGACCTGGGGGGAGCTCAGATGGCAAACCTGCCCTCCTGGGCAGCCCGGTGTGCCCTGCGATGGGATGCCCGAGAAGGAGGGAGGTGGAATTGATGGGGGGAGCATCTCCCCATAACCCAGCTGGCATTTAGGGAGGTTTCAGTTCTGGCTCGGCCAGCTGTGCCACAGCAGCTCACCTCTAACCACCAACGGAGGTTGAATCAAGGACCCATGAAGGCTCAGCGGGTCCTCCTCTGCCACTTTTGGATCCCCGAGGATGGGTGGTGGTACCCGAGGAAGGAGCACGCGGGGTCTGCGGTGCCGAGCACGGGGGAACCTTGGGGATCCGCAGGAAGATGAGGAGCGCCCGCCCTTCCAGCCTGGGCTCAGCCGTGTTCAACAAAAGGCTCCCACCATGAATATTCATCCGCTATTTGCATTTCATGACTCTGGCACCAAAAGTTTGCTGATGGGACCCTTCCCCACACTGGGAAATCAACAGCACCGGTCCCCGTGGGTGTTTGGGGGAGGAGGATCGACACCAACCCCGGGGGGAGGCACGGCTGAGCATCGCGGGGAGCTGGGCACAGCCCCTGCGAGCCGGCCGCATCCTGAATTTATCTGCAGAAATTACTGCTCGGCCAAACAGCCTCGGAAGCTGCCGTCTGCTCCCGGACAATTTGCGAGCAATAACTAATGATAACTCAGGGCCTGGGTCGAGTTTTCCCTGGAGTTCTGGGGTAATTGAATCCGGGGTTTTACGTCAGCTCATCAATAGAGATGAGGTCCAGCCGCGGCACCCGGTTTTTATCTCGTTTGCGCTCCCTCCAGGCGTGCACGAACCCGGGTGTTTGGACGAGCCCTTTGATGTCACAGGATGGAAACTCGGGTCTCGAAGTTGTTTTCCAATAAAAACACAAACCCGGTGGTGGCCACGAAGGAGCTGGCCATATCCACGGGGTGAAAGGAAGCGAGGGGCGAGGTAAGGTCCCCTGAACCCGTGGTGCTTGTGGTTGCAGGTGCCGGTGACCTTCGACGACGTGTCCGTCTATTTCAACGACAAGGAGTGGGAGAAGCTGGAGGAGTGGCAGAAGGAGATGTACAAGAACGTGATGAAGGGGAACTACGAGTCGCTGATCTCCCTGGGTAAAACACGGGTGCCCCCTTGCTGCCCCGAGGTGGTTTCTTGGGAATCCCTGGCTGCCCGCGGCCCCAGGCGTCCTCCATCTCCTCCTCGATTTCACAATTTGACCCTCCTGAGACCCAAAAGTCCCAGTTTAAAGGGAGACTGAAAAAATACAGGAGGAGGTTTCCAGTCCTGCTCTTGCCTCCTGGTGATGCACAATGCACCAGCTCAGGGCAAGGTGGGCTGGAGACCTCTCGAGGCCCCCTGCAGCCAGAGATACTCGCTGAAAAAGCTGTTGTAAGGGCTTCCCTTCGCCTTCTGGGTCTGTTACTCACGTACCTCTCCAGAGAAAACTTCTGCAGAGACCCAGGGGAAAGAAAAATTGCCTAAAGCAGCGTGAGCTGCGATCTGTTGGGGCTTTATCTGTTGGACCTGCAGGAGGAATCCCTGCTCTGCTCGGGCCAGAGGTGAAACACTTTTGGCTTCAGGAGAGAAAGGAATTCGCCTGCGAAATTTGAAAGTCATGCACAAAAAATGTTTGGGTTGGGTTTGTTCTTTAAAGCAGTTGCTTTGTGTGTGGCACCCGCAGCTCCTGCCCCCGTGGCTGTCCGGGGAGCCCACCCGCAGCACCGGGCTGCTCTGCGTGCGGGTCCTTGGTGGCTGTTCCCCAGTCCCTTCGTGTTTTCTCCCTTGTGCCGGGAGAGGTGGAAGCTGAGCCTGAGGATTCCCTCTCCGGTAATCCCTCCCTCTCTCTCCCGACAGACTATGCAATTTCCAAACCCGGCGTTTTGTCCCAGATCGAGCAAGGGGAGGAAACGCGGGTCAGGAACGAGCAGGACCTGGAGGAGAGCGAGATCATCACCGATGCCACCGCAGGTGAGAGCAGCGTGACGAGGGTGTGAGGGGAGCTGGGACAGGCAGGAGGGAGCAAGGCTAAAACACTCCTTGCCGAGAGATGTGGCAGAGGAGATGAGCAGGAGGAGCAAAAACAAACAGGGAAGGGTTCAGCTGATTGATGATTTGATGTCCAGGTGTGGCTCAACACAAAGCAGGGCTGGTGGAGCCCGGAGAGGGCACCAGGAGCTGTCAGCAGGGGAAAGATCCACGGTCAGAGCACATCCTTGGGAGCTTGGTGTGCTTGTGACCAACCGAGGGAGCTGCAGCCTTCCCAAAAAACTCCCCTCTGTCTGCTCCTGCTGCCTGGCTGGGCTCACCCTTTGCAGTGCCCCCGCAGCCCGTGCGCACCCCGGGGTGCTGAGGGGTCCCTGCACCGCTGGGGCTGGGCTGGGAGCTGGGCTGGCACCACCGAGCTGCCAGCGGGCTTCTTGGGCTCGAGAGAAGGGTGGACAGACAGACAGACAGACAGGGAAGGAAGGAGGGACATCTGCAGGGCTCGCTGAGGTGCTGGGAGTGGAGGAGGTGTCCTGGCAGAGGTGGTGTTGGCTCCGCTGCTGGTCTCCGGCCTCGGGTTGGGTCACTCCAACCTGCCCGGGCTCCTGGTCATGAGGATTTTGAAGTTAAATCAGGGCCAACAGGAGGAAATCCTCTGCTGGCTCAGCCCCACAGCCTGGGGATTTGGGGTGGCCGAGGGGCACCGAGGAGTGGGTGTGGGGTCCCCAGATCCTTCGGATTCCCAGCTCCTGGGGCTGACGCCGGTGGGCACCTCTCTTTGCTGCAGCTGGCATCAGGGTTGTGATCAAAACGGAGGAGCTGCTTCCCGAGGATAGCCCCGAAAACCCAGAGCTGCACGGGATGTCGGGACAGTCGGAGGGGAGTTTCCAGAGCCCGGACGAGGAGGCCGCCTGCGAGAGCCCCTACGGCTCCGTCTCCCCTCCCAGAGACCTGCCGGGCACCAGCCTGGGCGACCCCTCCGAGTACGTGGCTGACTTCAACGAGATCCAGAGGGTCATCGTGCACCACGGCAGCTGCACAGGTGAGAGGTGGGGAGAAGGCTCGGAGGGAAAATTGGGGAGAAATCCCCCCCCTCCGGGATCGGTGCTGAGCGGCGTCCAAAGGGGCACCCGACCTGCTGGGATCCCCTTTGGGAAAAGCCTTTCCCGAAAACTCTTGTCAGGGCAGGAAAGGGAGCAAAGCCAGGGGCTGCAGAGGCTGGGCAGGGGTTGGGTTTGGGGTGGGGATATCGGGGTGACAGCCTGGGGAACGAGGATGCTGTTTAACAGGGACAGGGCAGCGCTTCTGCACGTGCATGGGGTGAGCAAGTGCACAGCTCCGGGAAAGGGGAGCTGCTGGGGGGCGGATTGCAAGGGAAGGGACCTGTCCCCGTGTTTGGGGACCTGTCCTCATGTTTGGGGACGTGTCCCCAAAAACACAGAGCTCATGGAATGTCCAGAGGGCAGGGATGAGGGTGGCTGGATCTGTGGTGTGTGAGCTTTCGGGTGAGGCCAGGGGGTGGAGAAAAGAAGAGGAGGTCTCAGTGGGCACCTCGGGAATGTTTTTTCCCCTGCTGCCCCCTCTGTCAGAGAGGAGAGGGCCGTGCCTTGGAGACAACCCGGTGTGGGCTGCCTCTTTGTGGGAAAACCTGGCAGCTCTTCCTAGAAAGCCTCTGGAAGGTCCATAGCCCGACTCAAAGTCCACCGTGGGGATTCACCATGCGCCCACCCTCACCAAATCCTGCTTTCTCCCCGCAGAGGACGGGATCGTGATCAAGACGGAGGAGGAGGAGGAGGAGGACGACCCGGACACGCTGGAGCCCTGCACCATGTTCTCGGGGAGGACCGAGCCGCCCTCCTTCCCCAACCACGAGGCCGGGCTGGGCTGCGAGGCTCAGTGCAGCTCCAAGGCGCCGCCGCGGAGCCTGGCGGCCGGCCGCGTGGGGAAGCCCCCCGCCTGCGAGAGGGACTCGGGGGAGATGAAGCCGGCCATGGCCCAGCAGCGCAACCGGACGAGGGAGAGGCCCTACATCTGCCCCGAGTGCGGCAAGAGCTTCATGCTGAAGATCAACTTCGTGATCCACCAGCGCAACCACCTCAAGGAGGGGCCCTACGAGTGCCACGACTGCGACCTCAGCTTCCGCAACAAGCAGCAGTTCCTGCTGCACCAGCGCAGCCACACGCGCCGCGGCGTGGGGGTGCCCCGGCGCCCCGAGCACGGCCTCAAGCCCCAGCCGCGGCCCCCGCCCCCGGGGAAGCCCTACAAGTGCTCCGAGTGCGAGAGCAGCTTCAGCCACAAGTCGAGCCTCAGCAAGCACCAGATCACCCACGTCGGGGAGCGGCCCTTCACCTGCGGCGAGTGCCGGCGGAGCTTCCGCCTGCAGATCAGCCTCATCATGCACCAGAGGATCCACGCCGGCAAGAGCGAGATGGCTTTCCTCTGCCCCCAGTGCGGCAAGAACTTCACCCGGCCCTCCCACCTCCTGCGGCACCAGCGGACTCACACCGGCGAGCGGCCCTACCAGTGCAGCCAGTGCGAGAAGACCTTCAGCGAGAAGTCCAAGCTCACCAACCACTACCGCATCCACACGCGGGAGCGCCCGCACGCCTGCGCCGTCTGCGGGAAGGGCTTCATCCGCAAGCATCACCTCCTGGAGCACCAGCGCATCCACACGGGCGAGCGGCCCTACCACTGCACCGAGTGCGGCAAGAACTTCACGCAGAAGCACCACCTCCTGGAGCACCAGCGGGCGCACACCGGCGAGCGGCCCTACCCCTGCACCGAGTGCACCAAGTGCTTCCGCTACAAGCAGTCCCTCAAGTACCACCTGAGGACGCACATGGGAGAGTGAGGGGCTGCCACGGCTTCCTCTCCCTTCCCTCCCTTCCCTCCAGCCCTCCTCCTCCTCCTCATCCTCCTCCTTCGCTCATCTCTCCCCCCCCCCCCCATCCCTCCATCCCCTCCCACCCCCCCGGCTCAGGGCATGGACATCAAGGAAGCTTTGTGTGGTAGCGCCGCTGCTCTGGTGGAGACAGCTAGGCCGATTGGAAATAAATTAATTAATTAAAGCAAGCAACGCGCGGCAAAATTAAGAGATTATATATATATAAAATTAACAGCAGCAGCTGATTTAGGGAGGATCCTCACCATCGACAACGACAGCCAACGACAAAGGAAAACCTGTACAGGGTGTTTTGCCGGAGTAGGACTCGTAACTGCTTTTTAAATCTACTGTTTGGTTTTTTAAATAAATGTGGAGGAACTTTTTATTTGATAAGCAAACTTAGGATGGCCAAGCTATATATATATATATATCTTTTTTTTCTTTTTTTTTTTTTTTTTTTTTTTTTTCTCTCCCGAGTGCTCCGCAGGCTGATTGTGGCACAGTCACTTTTTGCCCGGGAGCTCTGCAGAGGTGCTGCTGCCCCGGCGCCAGGCGCTGCCACCTCTCAGGGGTGGCCGCGGGGCGGCGGGGAGCTCCGGCAGATGCAGGGGGCAAGGAGGGTTCTCTGTGTATCGAAACTGGAAGCGCTGACAGGTGCCTGCCCGGCTCTCGGGGCTGTGACGCACTCATGGATTATACAATAGAATAAAATGCTAGTTCCAGTCCAAGGACATCTTTCTGGTAGGGCCCCGCCACCGAGGCTCCTCCAAACGCTCGTTTCTGGCAGCGGCGACCCCGGGCACCCGGCCCTGCTGCTGCCACGAGAGCTGTGCCCAAGGGGTCACGGGCGCGAGGCGCGGTGCATGGAGGCAGGAGGACATCCCCTGGGTCCTGCCGTGGGTGTGTGGCCGTGTCCCCAAAGGGCTGAGACCCACGAGCCCATCCCGAGCTGCTCCTGCTCGCCCCCGTCCTCCTGCGATGATCCCTGTGGAGTCACGGTGTCCCCGTGCACAAAACTTTGGGGTTTATGCTGCTCTCCTTAAACACATCTCAGCGAGCTGGGCTGCCTGTGCCCTTACCAGTGGCATTGCAGTGCCTTTACCATCTCTTCCCCCAAATCAAGGGGGTCTTGCTGCCGGGAGACCCCCGGTGTGCAGGTCCCTGGTGTCTCTGAGCTGTCCCCATTGCATCCCGGCCACGTCTGGGACAGCAGCGCTGGGTTCCCGGCCGGGCACGGGGCCGTGGTGCTGGATGTGGTGTGAGGAGGTGGTGTCACCAAACACAGCGGTGATGGGAGAGGCTGTGGGGGCCATTAAAAAACACGATTTTTGGGTCATCTGCCCTGCCGTTTCCAGAGCCAATGCTGTATCGAAGCCCTGGCATTTCCGCGGTTCTCAAAGCACGTTTGCCAACAAGGCTCGTGGATATCGATGTGTGCGTATGAACAGCTCCTAAATTTGTCATTCCCAGACTCTTCCGAGCTAGGAAGCAACCCAGCACAGCCAGGAGCACTTTGGGGCTGCCAGGGCAGGCTCTGGCCAAGGTTCCTGGGTCTCCACCACCGGGCTGCTGCCCAAAACGTGCTGGGAGCTGTTTGGGGTTTGGGGTCTGGGTGCGTGGGCTGGCAGTAGCAGCCCCGGGTCCCCCCTCTCGTAATCAGGAAGATGAAAAAAAAACAAGAACCGAACCGATTCTATTTCTCAGCACCCCGGCAACCTCCTTTTTTTAATTCCTAAGAAGAAATAGAGGGAATGGTGGGCAGCCCTGGGGGGCAGGATGGAGCCCGGAGCCCCTCACTGGGATTTATTTGCCTGCGGAAGGGGCGCAGCGAAGCGGGCGGCCCCAGGAAGCCGCTCGAGCAGGGGATTACGCTGGGCTCCCGCTTGTCCCAGCTGCTGCCCTGGCACAATCCCTTCAGCTGCATTAACCCTGAGCCCGGCGGGTGGAAATCGGTCGCCGCTCGGCACCGCCGGCCCGCTGGGGAGAAGCTCCCGGGCACGTTTCAGGCTGTAAATGATTTAATTTCTTTAAGTGGTCGAAGCACCCAGGGCGGCCGTGCCGAACCGCAGCCCTGAAGGCTCTGAGTGCTCGGGAATGGGATTTTTTTTAACCAAATTCCGAAAGCTGAGACCCGAAAGCATGGACACACAAAGGGAGCCATGGACACGTGCACACACTTGTGCACATGCACAAGGTGGGGTCCCCAGTAGGCAGGCGTCGGGGTCTCCTTTGGGAACAGATTGGGGGGCATTTTGGGCACAGGTTGGGGTCTCCTCTGCACGTGGGCTGGGGTCTCCCCCCTCAGGAGCCCCCTCCTTCAGGGGCACACCTCGGAGGAGCAGGAGTTTCTGTTCAAAATTTATGTTTCTGTTCCGATTTACGGAGCGCATCCGAGCCGCAGCGCTGCTGTCACTCCCAGCCTCTTCCCACAAATCCCACTTCCAACACCAAAAGTTGTTTTTTCCTAATAAATAATAATAATAAAAAAAAGCCCAGAAACTTCAGGGTTTCCACACGAAGCTGTTCCAGAAATGTTCCTGGCCAAAACAGCTGCACACCGGGCTCTCTCTAGCCGGTTGGTAGCAGAGGTGGGTGCTGTCGCTGAGCTCAGCCTTTCCCATCCGAGGTCACCTCAAAAACTGTGCCCCACTCACCCCTCTCTGCCCCCCCAGGGTCTGTTAGGTGATGCAATCTCACTCCTGCAAATCTAACCCCCAAATCACCAAATATGCTTTTATTTTCCTCTAGGAGACAGTCCAGACCATTATTTTTTTTTTTTTTTCCTAGAAAAACAGAAAGAAGAGTTTAATCCCCAAGGAGAAAACAAAAGTGATGCGCTGAAGGTTATGTGTCTGCCATGCCCTTCCTGACTGTCCGCCCACCCCTCTTCATTGGCACACCCCGTGTTTCCCTCTCCCCATCAATTTTTATCCCCATCCCCATAACATTGCTGTTTCCTCCCTGTCCATCCCATATATCCCTCCATCCTGGCCTCGTTCAGCTCCGCTGTCATTTTGGGACATCCAGCCTTGCCACCTCTCTCCCCTCTCCTCCTGCTCTCCCCCCAAACCCTTTTTCCCTTTCCCCGTGCTCTTTGTCCCCCATCTCTGCAGCACCGCATCCTGCTTCGTGTGATGTTATCTGGAGCCGGAGGTGGTTGCACCTCTGTGCTGGTGCCCGGGACCCAGTGTGGCAGTGGCTGGGCTCTGGGATGTTGCCACAAGAGGTACCACAAGAGGAGAGAGACCTCCTGTAATTCCGTTTCCTTCTTCTAGTGAACCTGCTGAGCACGTTGGACAGAGAAAGGGGGAAGTTTTTGGAGTTGCTGGGCACAAATGGGGAGAGAAACTTTCCAGAAATGAGCTTCCTTATCTCCTTGGGGCAGTGATGGGTTCACAGCCCAACATCTAAATCCAGTGTCCGTCTAAAACTGGATCCCTTCGTTTTAACTGGGTCTGCTGTGAAAATAAAGCTCTACTTCCACGCCAGGAGTGACCCAGAGATGCTAATGCCACATAAGAGCTGGGGCAGCACTCGGCCCTTGGCTCTGCTGTTTCTGAAGACTTTCTCTTCTCACACTGTGATCTGTAAGACCTGGGTTAAAAGTGGCAGTGGGTGCACACCTTTGGCTTTTAGGCAGAGACTGGAAATGCCTCCGTGTGCTCCCAGGGCTCCCCGTAGTCCTGGCAGCATCGTAGGGCTCAAGGCAGGTTGAAGCCATCCGCAGTCCATCTGCTGTCTGCCCTCCCAGTTTTGGGGATGATGTGCAGGATGAGCCTGCCCCAGTTTCCCCCACACTGTGGTCCCCGACGTGAGGCCCTGGAGGAATGGGCTATCGAGCAGAGATGGATGCAGGGGGTTGGCAAACCCCATTGCATCCGTCCCTGGCACGTGGCAACGCTGCCCGGCTCCATCCTGCTTCGGGGAGCATTTTGGGACCAGCAGGGAGGGCAGTGAGGGTGCTGTTCCCTCTGAGGGGTTGTGGTGCTGCATGTGCACTGGTAGGGCCCAGTGTGCTCACACAACCCTGCGAAAGAGGAGGGAAAAGGTTTTTTTTTTATATATAAATTGGTTGGAACCAGAAGTGCTGAGGTACTAGCAGGCCAGCTCCTGTTCTTACCCGTCATCATAGTGGTTCCAAAGAGTGCTTATCAATACGGTGATAGGCGCTTTATATATATAAATATATATAAATATAAATAAATATATATAAATATATATAAATACAAGAAGCTGGTTTGCTTCTCAGCAGGAAACAGACCGACATTGCTCTCTGTTGTGCATTAGTGAAGGTGACACTGGATGCAGAGACAGCCAACCCATCCCTGACCATCTCAAGGGATCACAAAACCTTGCATATTGGAGAAGAACACCAAAACCTCCCCGAGAGACTGACGGGCAGTGCCAGCATCCTGGGCTCCCAGGCTGAGGCTTTACTGGGAGCTGGAGGGGACAACTGGGAGGGGATGGGGACAACTGGGCTGGGGGGTGGCCATGGTGTCTGTGCGGAGGAAGGACTCAGCATGGCCATGGGGAACATGCTGCTATACTGGGCAGATCTCCCAGTGACAATGTCCACCTGTCCCTGCAGAGACAGGGAGATAAGATGAAGAAGGCGAGAAACAGGAGAGGGGCAGGGAAGTTTTGGGTGCCTGTGGGGTCTCTGACAGCGCTGCTTGGCTCTGGCTTGGTGTGGTGGGGGCAGTGCTGGGACATAGTCACCCCCTACCCAGGAACTCGGGGTGGAGACACAGAGCTGCTAATAGTGCTGGGAAGTGCCCACATAAAACATCCAAAAGTGTTCCCCTCCCTGAAAAAGAAAAGTTCAGGGCCCAGCAGGGTGCTGCAGGGAGGGCTGGTGGTGGCAGGGGTGTGATGATGATCTGTGAGATCCCGGGTGGTCAGGGGGAGACAGGAGGGAGCAAATGCTGTGGTGTCTCATCAAGGGACCGCGAGCACCCCAAATGGGGTGGCAGGGCCCAGGCAGAGGGATGTGTGGTGTCCTGGAGCCAGGGGATCCCCCAGCCAGGCCCATACCTACACTTATCAGGGCTGATAACATCGGACCCACCAGCTCTGCGGCTGGAAGGGCAGCACTGGGAGCTCTGGCAGAGCACATCCCGGGGGCTCAGGCCAGCAGCAGAGATCTGCAACCCCTTATACAAGGAGAAAATACGGGGCCTGTCCCACTATTTCCCTATTTTTCAGCCTACAAAACGGGATCGTGTACAGCCATTGCTGCCTCCATGACCAAGGGCCGGAGGCAGGGCTGACACTACAGGGCAGGGCACAGCGAGGTGTCTGTCCTCTGAGAGGTCGGGCACGCATCCATTTTGCAGCCGAGCAAAATGGATGCGTGCCTTTCCTCCCCGTTCGCCCCAAGGGCCGGGGAATTGCCGGGCGGGCAGAGCACGGAGGAGCAATGAGCTGTGCAGGCGCCGCAGCCCTGGGAACGCAGCAAACGGCCGGGAAACGAGACAAAGGGGACCTCGTGCTGCACTGAAAGGGGACAGACGGAGCCCAGAGGTGCCTCTGGGGCTCTGCTGAGGGTGCCACCGGGACGTGCCCCGATGTTGGTGTTGCTCAGGGGAGGCTGTGGGGCTCTGGAAGGTTCCAGATGTGCTGTTTGTGACAGACGCCTCCATTGCTGTGTTGACTGCGGCAGTGCTCGGCTGGACGCCGGCGCTCAGCGCCTCCCTCCCTGGGGACACCGCTTGTTTATCACCATCAGGGGCATTGTTTGGGCAGAAATGGCCCGGCCCGGGCCCCTCGGTTCACCGAGGCCCCGTTTTTTGCCCGTTTTGTGCCTTTTCTCCTCATCTTCCCCCATTTTAAGCGGGGGGGAGAGCCGCGGGGACACAGCCTCCGACGGGGAGGCAAAGGCAGAGGACTACATTTCCCAGCATGCCACAGCGAGGCGGGCAACCAGTGAGCGCGTTGCCCGCCTCGCGGCGGCACGCTGGGAAGTGCAGTCCCCCCACCGTACCCCTCTCTTATTGGTCAGAACGGCCGTCAACCAGCCGGGAAGTCGCCCTTCTCCCACCCCGATTGGCCGGCGAGCGGGAGGTGGGCGGGGCGCCGGGAGGCTATAAAAGCCGCCCCCCGCGCGGCGCCGCGCAGAGCGGCCTTGCGATTGGCGGCGGGAGCTTTGGCGCCAGCTTCGGGGCGGGCGGCGGCGCTGACAGGAGGCCGGGAGGGACGATGGAGGCCGCGCCGGGCGGCTCACACCGCCGCCGCCTCCTGCTGCTCTCGCCGGCCTCCCCCGCCGCCGTCAAGGCGCTGTTCCCCGCCGAGCTCTCGCCCGTCTCCGACCTCCGCCTCACCATGGAGCAGCTGGGACGCGGCTCGGCCGGGTCAGTCCGCGCGGGTCCCGTGTCCCCCCCCATCCCCCCCCACCTCTGGGGCCTGTTCGCGGCCCTCAGCGAGGTCTGGGGGCTCCGCTCCCCTCAGAGCAGGGCCGGGGGCTCCTCTCCTTCCCTTTCTTTTTCTCTCCCCTCCTTTCTTTTTCTCTCCCCACACGTGAGGCGAGGCCCGGGGGGTCCCGTCGCATCCCCTCAGCTCCGGCAGGGCCCCGAGGGGCGCCTCTGCCCCTTCCCCCCTGCAGAAACTGGGCCTCGAGGGCCTCAGCTACCTGCCCCCCCCCCCAACTGCTGCCTTCAGGGCCTCTTCTACCTCTCCCTCCCCCCAAATTACATCCTCGAGGGCCTCCTCTTCCTTCCACCCCCAACTGCAGCCTCGAGGGTCCCCTCTTCCCCCTCCTCTTCCCCCCAACTGCAGCCTCGAGGACCTCTTCTTCCCCCTCCCTCCCCCCCCAAATTACTGCCCTGAGGGTCTCCTCTTTTTCCTTCCCCCCCAGCTGTACATTGAGGGTCCCTTCTTCCTCTGACCTCAAAAACTGCAGCCTCGAGGGCCTTTTCTTCCTTCCCCCCCCCCCCCCCCCTCCAACTGCAGCCTTGAGGAACTCTTCTTCCTCCCCCCCCCCCCAACTGCAGCCTCGAGGGCCTCCTCTTCTTACTCCCCCCAAACTGCAGCCTCGAGGGTCTCTTCTTCCCCCTCCTAACTTCAGCTTTGGGGGCCTCTTCTTCCTCTCCCCCACCCCGAATTGCAGCCTCAAGGGCCTCATCTTCTCCCCCCCCCCCTTCCCAACTGCAGCCTCGAGGAACTCTTCTCCCCCCCCCCCCCCTCAACTGCAGTCTTGAGGGCCTCCTCTTCCTCCTCCTCCCCCCCCTCTAAACTGCAGCCTCGAGGGTTTTTTCTTCCTCTCCCTCTCCCCCAGCTGAAGCCTCGAGGGCCGCTTCCACCCCCAAAATGCAGGACCTTGAGCTCATTCCCCACCCCCCAAGCAGTTTTTCCCGTGCTGCCCCCAAACCGAGCCCCCTCCACTGCTCCTCCTCCCACCGCATTCCCCCTTCCCTGCCGCCTTTTTTTTTCCCTCCCGTGCAGGCCCTGCTCCCCTGCCCACACGTGCTGGGGCTCCTGCTGCCTCCTGCCTCCTAGGCCGTGTTCCTCCTCCCCTGGTGGCTCACCACGTGCCACCATCTTCTCCCAGCTCAGGGCATCTGCCTCACTCCGAGCCCTTCCCTGTACTTAGCTCCAAGGCTGCATGTTTTCCCCTTTCCCAGCTCTTCAATCCGTCCCCTACAGCCCCTGCCTTGCTCTGGCCTCCTGTGCGGTCCTGAGAGCCCTCCTGCTCTTTGCCCTTTGCTTTTTGGCTTTCTATCACTTTCATTTCTGTAATCTGCCTTCTTTATGGTTCTCCCCTCCTTCAGATTCCTGGAATTCCTGCGAGCGACTCGCACCAGCCCCCTCCACGGTTATTATTCTGTCCTTTGACTTTGTGCCCCTAGCTCGTGCCCCGGTGCACCTTTCCAATTACCTGGCGCGAGGAGAGAAGCCGCCCTGCAGAAGCTCTTCCCGTAGAAAGATAACTGGGCTCTGATAAAGGTTTTTCTAGTGGATTATATGGGAGGTGCTGCCAGGACTCCAGGCACCGGTGTCCTGCTCCATGTTTAAAGTGGTTTTAGTCCTAAAGTTTTATTGCAAAATGACACCTTGCTTTATTAGAGCCTTCATTTGGGAAGGTACAGGATCATGAGAGACTCTAAAGCGTAGTTTCAGAAAACCCTCATGGTTTGTGAGTTATTTCCTCTGCACACCCCCTTCTCCAGCCACCCCTTCTCTTCCTCTCTTGGAAGCTTTGTTTCTAACATCACCAATTCTACACATGTATTGTTTAAAAGAAAAAAAAAAAAAACACTGAAATTGAGGTTCCTGAAGGCCCTGAGCATGTCTGTAGGTGCAGTGATCTGGTGGTGGCATTGCCCGTGTGTTCAGCAGCACGGAGCACACAAAAGACTGCTGTCTGCAGGAATCCTTGTGCTTGGCTGGCAGTAACTGTTTTGGGTTATGCTTCCCTGTGCTGTATAGCTGCCTTCGTATCCTCTTCTGTGTTCCTCACTTTACAAGCGTTTAAAACGAGCCCTGAACTTCTTTTACAGTCAGCACGAAAACGCTGAACAAGATCCGGGAAACAAGAATACCAGTGGTCTGCAGAGAACGGTGTCATCGGAGTCAACAGACTCAGGTAGGGTCTTCTCAGGGAGTAAAAACGGGTAAGGGATGAAGGGCACTGAATCTGCACCCTGCTTTCAGGTTTGGGACACAGAGCTAATGCTGCCTGCAATCCCTGTAGCCACTTATCCTCAAGCTCGTGGAGGGCAGGCACATCTCCATCCCTCAGCAAAGCTCCTGCAGTCCCTGTTTTGGGTTGTGGGTTCTTTAATTGTCCCGGAGCATGCAAGCAGCAGAGCTAGTGTGGAGGAAAAACTGGTTCTGGCTCCAGAGGGGGACTCTGACACAGAGAAGTCATCCTAAGGAGGGGAAAGAAAAGCAAGAAAAGACGTGGCTACTGACCTGCTCTGATTTGTGCTCCAGCTAGATTTGTAGAGAGAAAATCCAGATTATCAGGACGTTTTCTGATTGCCTTGATCTGCTCTGTACGTGGCAGTAGGTCAACACCTTATCGTGAGTGGATCAGCCCCTCTTGCAGCAGGGGTGGAAGCTCGAGATAGCCCGAGATAGGCTTCCCCAGGGAACTGGAGCCCCACTATCCTCTGGTCTGTGGGGGCTGGCAGATACTGGCCTGTGAGTGCTGCACGTTGGGGCTGTGGTCTGGAGAACTGAGATAACATTTCGTTACGCACTGATAGGAGCCAGCACGTATCTGCACCCGGCTCTGAATGGGACCACTTTGGGTTTCTGCCCTTTGCAGGGTGGTAACTTTGAAAGCAAGTGGTTTCTCTCTTTAAACCCAAACCGTGCTAACCTGCCCTGCACACTTGAATCAAGTGTTCAGCAGGGTTTCCTTTGTGGCTTGGGTTTTGTTTGTGGCTTTTTGCATACAGAAGCTGGCTGTTTATCTTGAAATCTGGGGAGCTGGGTTTTAGGACTGATACTTGCCTAGAAGTACTCTTGAATTTGTTTTTTCCCCCCCTGGGTGAGATGAATTTTATCAGTGAAAATAAAAGAAGCAGTTACCCCATAATTTGCAGATTCAGAAGCTTCTGATAATTCTCTGGCCCAGTGTTTCCACTGGAGTTTGTGCACCACTTTGTGCATATTTCTTCAAAGGAAGCCAGAAAGTGAGTACAGCTGGCAAGCCTCAAGGGGAGATAGAGATGTAGCCAGCTTGGTTATTCTACTTCTTGGCTTTTTTTTTTTCCTGCCTCCAAAGCTGGTCCCCAGTGTTTACAAAATACTTGTAAGGCTTCAGCTGTGCTGAGACCTCCACCTGTCCTGTTAGCCAGGTGAGTTTTGTAGCTGTTAGCTTAGATCAGTCGCTGAAGTAGCAGCAAGTCTTGGCGTGATCCTACAGAGCACGTTCTGGTAAGCTGTGTGCCTGTCACTAGGGATTGTGGACACTAAAACAAAAGCTCCTGGAGGATCTGTGTTTAAGCAGGTTTCATATCCGACTGTACTTAGAAGAGGC
Organism: Netta rufina; assembly: GCF_964035555.1. NCBI lineage: Eukaryota > Metazoa > Chordata > Aves > Anseriformes > Anatidae > Netta > Netta rufina. The sequence goes on from NC_140124.1 coordinate 822,525, forward strand.
TGTGTAGTTGTAATGTTCTGCTTGTGTTATTTTTGCTTATGGGGTGCTTTGTTTTTGTTTACAGTGCACTAGTATGTGTTAAAAATGGCCTTTTTTTTTTTTCTTAACAGATGTAACTGAGAACATGGCTTAAAAAAGTAAAGGATTAAATGACTAAGATATATGTGAGAGAATAAGCCACGTTCCACGTTAGGTGACTCAGTGTCTTTTTGGGGAATTCTATAGCGAAGCCCAATAACTTGTGTTTGCTTGATGCTAAGATGCTGCTTGTTAGAAAATGGTGTCTGTCTTGTGCAGGTTGTGCCTTGGATTCACCCAGTCCTCTGACCTCCAACGACATCATGGAAGAAACGTACGTAACCCTAAGCTAAGCCTGACTTCTGTTTCATGCTGTACTACTAACAAATACAGGCTAATGAGAACCTTGATGTGTTTTTTTTGTTTTTTTTTTTTTTCCTTTGGTGTGGCATGTGTGCAGTGTGTTTTTGTCTCAGACTTCTAGAAGTGTGTGCTTTAGTGCTGTGCAGATGCTGGCTCGCTGTCTTGTCTGTGTCCCAGAGTACTTGCAGGTCTTGGGGCTGCGTTGGTGTTGTACTAACTCAGCCATTTGTGTGTGACACTGGTGCCTTACAAGGGTCTGAGGCTGCACCAAGTCACATGGAGTTTTGCCCTCTACACTTACTCTGTAACTTTTGCTTGTGTATGCTTTAACTGGTACAAAGCAGTTGTTTTTAGCTTGGAATTTGCCTCTCCCAATTCAAGTTTTAAAAAGATCCTTTGTCCTTTATTTATGTGGGCCAAATGCCTTTGGTTCCTGATTTACCAAGCTTTTATTCCTTTAATCTAGCTCCTTGTCTAGATGATGCTGAGAGGAAAACAGGATTCCAGTTAGTGCTTTGAAAACTGGGATGGGATAAGCTGGCTGTAAATACCTCTTGAGAAGGACAAAGCGTCATCAAAAAGCATGTTGGCTTCTGTTTAGCATAATGCTCTGACTTAAATAAAAGGCTGACTTTTAGTCTACTATCCTTTGCTAACTGTGGGGCATCTCAATTTCAGGTTTGAGAAGGCAATTCTTGAATCTAGCAGACTGAAGTAAGTATTTTTGTTTTAACTTTATCAGCGACTGTTCTGGATTTGCCTCTAGCTTATAGTTCTGTTGAAAAATGAGTTCTACTCACATTTATTTCAACATTGTCTTTTAAAAGATAGTAATCTTGGTTCTTTTTCGTTGTAGCATTCGACTGCCTCTCAGAAGAATACATTCACTGCCAGTAAGTGAGGGTGGTATTGATCTTGTGTAAATGTTAAAGGATTTTGTGTGTTAAGTGTTTTTAGTTGGATCTGTCCCACATCTTGCTAATTTCTTGGCTTCAAGAACAGCTGCTGTGGTGCTTGACTTAAACTGTCAAAATGACAGCTTCTAAACTTGAAATCTTGTCCACGTGTTGATGTAAAACTTCAGTGCTGTAGCTTTGTCACCAGTGCAATTGGAGCACTGCATTTTGATACCTGCATAAGGCTCCTGCACATAGGTGCCCCAACTTGCAGATGAATGCCTTATATTCCTGATAACTCCTCTTTTGCTTAAGATCTGGTTGTGCAAAGGTTACAGCATGACACTAAACTAGCATTTCTCTATGAATTTTGTAGCAGAGGCTCCTGGGATCCAGTCCTGCTCTGAAGAGAAGCCATTCAGATTCTCTGGATTGTGATGCTTTTCAACTCTTAGAGCAAAATGAAAACAAGGAGAATGTAAGCATTGCTTTTTGTCTCCCGAGATGATTGTGTAAGAGGTGATAGCGAGGAAGCTGAATTAGCACACCCCTTCCTCAGCAGGCACAGTGGAAGAGGCTTTGCTTGGTGCCTGCCAGACTACAGCTCAGATGTGACAAAGTTTTTGCACAGCTTATCTCGGGGAAACTTGCAGTGAAGTGCAGCAACACTGATTATAATAGTGACTGCAAACTGACTACAGGTTAATAAAAATTGGGAAGGCTTTGGCTGTGCAGGTCTTCCTTTGTGCTATAGGACCTGCCTAGTCTGTGGCAGGGGAAAATGTTTTCATAGTGCTATCTTTAGGTAGCTGTGAGGGGGCTGCATGGTTCACCGTATCTTTTTTCACTGCTGATATAGGAAACCTGGGTTCCTCAGCAGCACAAATGCTCTTTTATCTACTTGGTCTGTATGGCCTGGCTGCTGGACATGCCATCAACAGGTCTCTGCAGAAAAGTGGTGCTCAGGAGCCAGGGCCTGTCACCTAGCAACAAACATAATTCTGTTGACCAAGCCACAGCCTTGGCTGCCTTAAAAATGATTTCTTTTGCAGAGAAATTGACTACCAAAAGAAATTAAAAAAAAAGTCCTTAAACCTGCAGATAACAAGAGGATGAAACCTTGGTTATTGGTTATGAATCACTATTGTAACATCTTTACTTTGAAAACATTCACGCTCTGATTTCTGTTGGTAGCAGGGAACTTAACATCCAACATGTCAGATAGCTTAAAGAAAGAAGATGCAATGATCCTAGCAACTTACACAGCTTGTTTTGGTTAAAACGATCGCTTTTCTGTTTTTGAATTCAGGAATCATTTGAGTTTAAGAAGCCAACCAAACCAGCTTCTCGTAGTTCTGTGCACGTCCATTCCCGTGATGGCAAAGGTGTTCCTGGACAAAGGCAAAATTCCTCCTCAGCTCAGGGAGTAAGTACTGCGGTGTTCTAGTCAACTAATTCCCACCTAATCCTCTGCCTACGTACTGTTAGGGAAGAGGAAGAATTGCATCGTGGTTCTAAGACACTGGTGTTTATTGTCACTATTCATGTGCCAAATAGGAAAGCTCATCTATCTGTCAGATGAGAAAACTCTTGTTTGGCTCATGAGAGGTTGTTCTGTAGTCTGTGGAAGATGAGTAAATACAGAGCTGAGGCTATGCTGCAGTAAGTCAAGTGAATGGGGACATAAATGCGGAATAGATAATTTGTAATTGGTTCTGTTATCAGGAAAGTGGATATTTGTATTGATGCAGATGCATTGGGAACAAGGAAGCCAACTGTGTAGATGCAACTGGATCTTATCCAGATATGACACACAGGAAAAAAATATTACTTGTGCTATTGCTTTGCAAAAACTTTGCAGAATCAATTGGAAAACAAACATGATGGATCCTTGCACAGAAACAGAGCTGAGGGGCCAAGTCTTCTCTCCACTCCTTGAATCTGGTAGTACTTCATCATGCTTAGTACTCCTGATCTTGTACCTGGGAACTATGGAGATGAATATTCCTGTTCCTATGACACACTAATGAAACACTCTGCAGATGTAAGGATCAAATAAAGTACTGGAACTCAGTCTGGGGTTTGCTCAACTCCATCTATTCAAAATGCTGGGATAACCTCCATCTTTTCTGTAGTTTAGTGAGCAGCATGGCATCATCTCTGTTTGCAGTATCCTACTGTAAAGAGAATATTAAAGCTAGCTATTTTTTTCTCAGTTTCCATCTAACGAAATACCCACGGGTGAGCTGGAAAACCACAGGTCGGCTTTCCAGCAGCAGTCACCTCTAGCTTCCTCTGAAAGCGAAGATGATGATGGATTCCTAGAGCTCTTAGATGAGCAAGATTTGAAGGTATGTACAAAATATCAACACTTAAAATCATCTCTGTATAACATTAAGTCTGCCAACAGTATGTCTGCAGCTCATGTATGTTCTAGAAGTCAGTGCAGTGTTATGTCAGTCTGTAAAAAGCCAGGTACTAAGGATTCCTGAAAGACTTATCTTTTGCAATGCTTCCATTTTTCTATTTTTATATGTGCTTTTTCTTAGTGCAGGCAGTGGTATTTGCTTGGTGGGAGAGCAGCAGTTAAAGGTATTGCTGCTGTTCTGTTGGTAGTTGAATTGCATTACTAGGAAGAATTATTTGAGTAGTTGGTATTTTCTAAAGAAAACTTGTTGAAGAGCTAGAGGTAATATTTACTTTCAAGACTATTTCTAATTGAACTCGAGATGCTTAATGCTTTGGAAGAGTATCGCTGTTAAGTAACAATTGATATAACTTACCTGTTCCAACATGTGTCAGCTCATTCTGTTACTTTATCGAGTATTGGGCTAGTAATTGAGCTGAATTCCGAAACCTGCTCTGGCAGCTGAATTAAATTGCAATGTTTGCCCAAGCTATGCAAGAGCCTTAGATATTTATAGTGTCTGTCCCTGCTGAAATAAATGAGAATGAACTTTCATTTCCCAGAATGATGAGGAGATGCCATCTGACGTGGCAAGCCTCTGGACTGCACCGCTAGTCATGAGGAAAACGGACATGCGGGTGAGTGCTCAAGCAGAGAGCACAACAGAACAGAGATGGGAACTTTGTTCTGGCAGACATTTTCACTCTTGGGAAAAGTGATCACACTGCCTCTGATCCTACATCCCATATAACAAAACAAGATGTAGTATAAAAACCCTACACTATTTTGTAATTGCTAAAGCCTGATGCCTGAAAGGTTGCATCAGTGTAGAACAATGCTCATTGTGTGCATGTATCTGTTAACTTTTTACTAAAACACTTCATAAATGCAGGAAGACTTCGACTTCCCTTATCAGATACTTGTTGACATATCTTGAAAACATTTTTCACAGGCTTACCTGAAGTGCCTGTAGCCCAGTCTTCTGATAATAGACTGTGAGGGCAGTTCAGTCTCGCAGCAGAAGGCTTTTAATCTGCTGGTAGATTGTCTGCTAATTGATAGAAAGCACTCTGCCAGCACATCTCATTGTGCTCTACGCTCATCCAGTCTGCACAGCAAGAGACAAGTGTTGTTGGCAGTGTAGGTCCCCAGTTTAGATGACCTTATTTCCTTCCTGCTGTTGTTATGCAGTGACTGTCTTATATAAGGCAAAACTTTCAATAGTCTGAAAGTCTGAGGCTGGCTTAATTTTTAATCTTAATCTTTGCTAGACAACTCTAACTTCTCTCCTTGTAGGCCAAACGATGCCGCTTGTTTGGCTCTTCAGCTCTGCCCAGTGGTGTAGGCAGAACTACCCAGAAAAGGATGGAGAGGTCGCAGGAAGAGAATTCTCCAGGGAAAAGCAAGAAGAGGAAAAGCCTGCCTGGAACACCATCCGAAGACTCAACGGTTGGTGGCTTGGCATTCAGTGTTGTGGCAGAGAATTAATTTAAGCGGGGAAGGTGAAATACAGTTGCCTAGTTTATGAAGGCTAACGAGTTGCTGATCTATCCAAACTCTGTGCATAGTGTAGGGGCTGAGGGGAGTTGGTGCACTAGTTGTATGCTCCTGAACCTGTTCTCCTGTGAGCCAAAAGGGAAACTGAGTCACGGTTCAGGGTGTCAGCAAACACGGAGTTTGGTTACGCTGTGGGGAAGGGGTCTCTGCTGTCAGTGCTCAGTGTTCTTCTCTAACCTGTCTCCCTCTAGAATTTGAAGATAGTAAAGACACAATCCTCTGCAGCAGAGATTGAAAGCATTTTGGACAGTGATCAGAGAGACCTTATTGGTGACTTCTCAAAGGTAATTAAGTGATTTGTATTAATTCTCTTTTGATAGAGATGTGTTGAACCAGCCCAAGCGAAGCACTTCTCTTCAACAGTACATAATCAAATTACTGGTGAAGGCTGTCACTGAGAGCGGCGCTTTCATAAGTTAGACGTGATTATTTTCTGGTCATTCAAAAATATTTACAAAATCCCTTCAGTTCAGGAGCCAAAGAAAAGCTGTCCTCGAATTTTAGAATTGTTTTAGCTCTTAAGCGTTGCTGAAGAGATTCTGGTCAATAAAGCATTTGTGTTACAAAGTTAGCTGCTGGATGCCCTGCTACCAAGTATGTGGGACATGCTTGGAATTTCTCAATTAAATGCTGTCTGTTTTCTAGGGTTATTTGTTCCACACTGTTGATGGGAAGCATCAAGATTTAAAATACATCGACTCGGAAATGGTATGTGTTCCAGGGAGAGTAAGGAAAACTCTTCATTTATTAAAAGTATCTGAAAATATCTAAACTGTATTGTTGCATGGGTTTTCTTTTTTTTTCTTTTTTCAGATTGTGTCTGTGCTGACTGGAAAATTTGCAAGCTTCATCAAGGAATGTGTGATAATTGACTGTAGATATCCATACGAGTATGAAGGGGGACACATTAAGGTTTGTTGCTGACTCTGTAAGAGCAATGTGGAGCTGTCTGAAGTTGCCCCTCGGGCAAAATGGGGACACTTGGCACAGTGTGGGGCTCTTCTTTACTTCCTAGGAGTGTCTCAGACCATGTGTATCTTCTGGCTGAGGTGCCTAGGGAGCCCAGGGAGGTTTGGGATCCCATTATGCCTGCACACTGCATGAATCTCAGGGTACTGAGCGCTCACTTGGTTCACAAAGTGACTGCACATCCAGGAGGGAGCCATTCCCTTTCCTTAACCAGAGGAGGTGGCCCGTGTGGCAAGCAGGGAGATGTTAAAGAAGAGGAAGATGTGAAATCTTCAAGTGTCCAGCATCCTGATATCCAGGGGAGCTAAGATTAGAGTAGTATATTTCATTTAAATGGTCACTTCATCTTTAGAACAAAGGGCTGTGGAAAGCATAATTGTTCTTGGTGTCAGGTAAGCTGGCTGGCCCTCAAACACGGTGAGGTGGGAGGTGAAATCCAACCAGCCACAGCCTCCTGCTGTTGAAATGGCCACCTGGGGATGGTCACAGTCATTCAGGGCAGTGTTAGATTGTGTGTGTAACGTTCTGTTTGAGTTTGAAGCTTTGTTCCCAATGTTCTCCTCTGGGAAACTTGAGGAGAAAGCTGCTTGTGAGGAAGCAGGGCAGGTTTGTTGCTGTTCTCCTTTACTTGGGCACGACTGGTGCTTAGGGACACGGTTTAGTGGGTGACATTGGTAGCAGGGGGATGGCTGGAAAAGACCTCCAAGATCATCTGGTCCAACATTAATGATTCTGTGACTGCCTCTGCAGGGTGCTGTAAACCTCCATATGGAAGAGGACGTGGAAGACTTCTTGCTGAAGAAGCCAATCCTGCCGTCGGAGAACAAACGGGTGATCATAGTGTTCCACTGCGAGTTCTCTTCAGAGCGGGGCCCGCGGATGTGAGTTACCCCACAACACCAGACACAAACTGCCCGCTGTGCTGGGCGAGGGCAAAGCTTTCCGGGAGGCACCAGTTTCTGTGCTGGCGTGCTACTGAACGTGTGGTTTAGCACGAGTAGATGCTGCTGGTGTGCTGGAACACTTAAAAGTGGAAAGTGCAATGCAGTTAGCTGCACTTCACAGCGAGTCTGGCTTGCTGGTGCTTCCCTAACGGGCAGCAGCTTGCTACCACAGCCCAAGGAGTGGGAGGCTGGGGGGAGCAGTGGCTCCACGTGGTAATTGTCGAAGGCAAGATGTGATGTGGGGTCTGTTCCTGCTGCAGGTGCCGGTTTGTGAGGGAGCGGGACAGGCTGGGTAACGAATACCCCAACCTCCACTACCCAGAGCTCTATGTCCTGAAGGGAGGCTACAGGGATTTCTTCCTAAGATGCCGTGTAAGTAACACTTAAATTCAACCCTTCTGTTTTCATACTCAAAGAGGAGAAAGGATAAGTAAATACCCCAATTTCCTGGAGTGGCTTTTTCTGCTTTGTTCTGTGCTCTCCTGTTTTGAGAGCAGTTAACATTTGGCAGTGACGTTCCCTTCACTTCTCTAAGCTGATTCCATACCTTACAGCTGTCTTGCTGCTGTAGCTGAAATGTTTTTCTGCTTGTCTCTAGAGTAAAACACAAAACTGTTTTCTGCCTTTTTATAAGAACCAGGAGTTTAAAATGTCATTCAGAGAAGGAATTTAAGACTGCTTTCGCCTGCAAGGACTAGGAGAGAAGAGAGAGGCCTGACAGTAATTGCTGTGTGACGAATGGAGATGTCAAGTCGTATGCTATACTAAAAAAGCAAAATTGGAAGCGCAAAGCTTGAGTTTTTCAACTCCTAACTCAGAAAAGGAGACTAATAGATGCCCAGCAGCTCCTCCCAGCACCATGACGGTGGTGTTTCTTCTGTTGCTTGTTTTCTGGTGCTTTGGCATTTCAGCTGTTGGCTGTTCCTCCTTGTTCTGGCACAAACTAGGCTGTGGCCTGACTCTTGCTTTAGTCCCTGTCAGGGCCTCACACTTCTGAGTATCTCTTAGATCACCTTCCTGTGCACTTCCAAACAGGTGGGAGGGATTCCTTCAGCCTTTCTGCAGCTGGGGTGTCAGCAGCAAGGCAGGGCTGTGTGCTGGTCCCCACGTTTGCCCACGTGCTGTTTCCCACCTCATTGGGATGTTGTGTCTAGCAGCATTTGGGCCCACTTGGGGTTACTGCTGCTGACGACAGTCATGTTTTTTGGCTCTCCTGCGTGGCTGTGGATGCCCTGGGGGTTGTTTCTGGCCCCTTGGCTGCACCCCTGAGATGGGAGGACCGGGGGCCTCAAGGTGGCAGCACGGGACAGCCGATGGCAGCGCTCACTGCTCTCCGATCTGAGAGCCAGGAGCTGCCAGGCCTGGAGATGCATTTTTCAAATCTTTGTTATTTCAAGTTGAGCACTGGACAGGCTTCCTTAGTTTGCTAGCACTACTTACTGATGTCTGCCAGAAAAGTGGGGTGAGAGCTCAGTGCACAGGGCTGAAAGTCCTTAATTTGATAGCTACCCCTTCTGAAGTAGCTGTAATCTGAATGTCACTCAGCTTTGCTCACGAACGCCTGGTATGCGGCTCCTGCTGCTGCTCCAGCCCAGTGGGCTCAGTTCTGTTTGCTCTGGAGGCCGTTGTCTGAGCGGCTGCTGCCAGGCCCTGGCGATGTGTCAGGACTCAGAGCTCTGAGGTGAAACCAGCTTCTCTTTCCCCAGAGCTTCTGCGAGCCCCAGAGCTACCGCCCCATGCACCACGAGGACTTTAAAGAAGACTTGAAAAGATTTCGCACCAAAAGCCGAACCTGGGCTGGTGAGAGGAGCAAAAGGGAACTGTACAGCCGCTTGAAGAAGCTCTGAGGGCTGATGGGATGAGCAAAGACTGCGCGCTGCGGGGTCGGGGGGAGCTGTAGCGGGAGGGAAGCCTGCTCCTTGCTGGTGGTTACCGGGTGCCAGCCCTCTCCTCATCTGTCCTAACGGCAACGCTGCGGCCGCAGGCTTCAACCGAGCAACCCAGGTACTGGCTGGAGGCTGCCTGTGCTCAATATTCTTTTGCTGCCTCATGGAAACGGCTTCTCACGCTCTGACATCCACAAACTGCCCAGCAGCCTGCCCCAGGAGGCTGTCCTCTGTGGTGCACGTTGGCCTGGCATGTGGTGCGAGGAGGGGAGGATGTTTTAGCGCCTGTCAGTTTTTTAAATGCCTTATTTTATTTAAATACAGTCAAGTGAAGCGAAGACGGCTGCAGTTGAATCATCTGGGGTGTACTCAAACTTTGTTCCTGCTGAAGGGCAGCCTGTGGTGGGGGTGCGGGTGGAGGTTTTGTTCTTTTTTTCTCAGCTGCAGCTTGGGTTGTGCTGTTAGCGTAACGCGTGGTGGTGCAGCACGATGGAAACATTTCCTTACAGCCAGGGCTTCCACGTCGCTGAGCTCCCGTGTGACGCTGAGGGAAGCCTCCTGAAGAAATACCTGTGGGGAAATTGCTTTTTTTTATATATATATAGATATTATGTTCGCCTCATTTACTTAATCTCAATCGCTTTATTTTGTATTAACTTGAATTTAGCTGCTGCTTTAGTTCTAAAGAAATCGGTGTCTCCAAGTGGGCAGAATCTCTGGGAACTGATTTCAGGAATGGACTGCCTCGGGTGATCCTGGGGACACCAGGTGCCAAAGCTGTCACAAAGCTCTCAGCAGTGGCGTTTGCTGCTGCTGCTCCCTCCCAGGCCGTGTATTTGTGTCGTGAAATGTGTCCATGAAATTCCAGGAGAGAGCCTGGCTTGGAGGGACCAGGCTCAGCCTGTCCACGTGCCTCCGTGAGGCTTCTCTGAAGCTGCTCCTGCTGCCGTGGGTTTGACTTCAGCTCTCCAGTAGCTGAGTCTCTGCCAGGAGAGGCAGGAAACACGATTAATTGCAGGAAGAAGAATTCCTCGGGTAGTTTTGTACCCTAGGGCTGAGCTGTGTGAACTGCCCACCTAAAGCAGGGCTTGCAGTTCCGTGGCATAGCAGGGACCAAAAACCTAAAGTGCTAAAACTGCTTTGCTGCCCCTTCTTGTTCCACACCCACAGGACCTGGCGGCAGCTCAGTGAAGCTCGTGCAGGCTGGGAGCAGCCCCACGTCCTGGAAACTGCCGTGGCTTGAGCAGAAATCCGCATTTTGCATAGCCTGGCCTGCTCTGCGTGAGCCAGTCTCGCCTGCTGTTACATCTGTGTCAAAGAACTGACTGGAAGCAGAGGTGTCTTGTGTGGGCTTTTAACTTGACTTTTTAAATCTGATTTTTAAAACCTGCTGTTAATCCTCCTGAGAACAGAAAGGGTAGGCTTTGAACTCTGACTTTCTCGTTTAAAAAAAGAAATTGAGCTTTGTTTCAGCAAAAATTATTACCTTGAGGGGGGGAGATGAAATGACGCATCAGGAATCCTGACTACCCCCTTGCTCTTTGCGTGTGTCCCACCTCTCACGAGGTTTGGAACTTCAGAGGAAGCCGCTGAGGCCTGGGGGGCTGCTCTGCCCTGGGGCTCGCCTGTGGTGGTGCCGCACAGGCAGCAGCACCCTGACCAACCCAAAACTGCTTTGAAGTGGTGAAGGATCGGTGCAGGGATAGGACTTCAGGGGCTATTTGAGTGCAGCTTGGTAAACAAGCATGTAGTCACTCTGAAAGTTTAATTTGCCCTATTCAAAAAAAAACAAAACAACAAAAATGGGTGGAGGGGAATGGATTCATTGGATTGGTGATGCTCTTTTCAGATTGCCTTTGCTCCAGCAGCTGTAAATAAGCATTGTCCTGAGCTCCCTGATATTCAGGGGGCAAACTGCTGCGGGTGTTGCTGCTCTGCTCTGGCAGTGTCAGAGCACGGAGCTGCAGCGCACGCCTTGAGCCCTCAGGAATGCTTCTGGCCCTGCTCAGCCTGCACCCAGCCCCTCGCCTCCCCCCCAGCCCCATCCCCGTGTCCTGTGGTGAGCCCTGGGGGTGTGCAGGGAGGGGGAAGCTGCGCCGTGAATGTTTCCGACCAGGACCTGTACCTTGTCAGCCTGCGACTGTAATAATGGACTGCTGCAGGCACAGAGAATAAAGTACTTGAACTCCAGCCTCTGTCTGACGCCTTTTCCCTGCTGGAAGGGGTGCAGGAGCGCTCAGTGGAACTTGCAGCTCCCTGGTGTGTTGGAAAAGAAACTGCATTGGAAAGAATCATCTTCCTGTCTTGCCTTTCTTGCTCCTGGGGTAACTACACCCTGCTTTCCTGGGTGCCTCAGGAGCTTCCAGGCCCCCCGGGCAGAGCCGTGAGTGGTGTCTGCACCCACAGATTTTCCCCATGGAGCTGCTTCCTGAAGGCTTCTGGGGGCTTCAGCAGGAGGTGTGGGGCTGCAAAGCAGGTGGCCAACAACGGGGTCAGCACTAAAAAGCACTAAAAGCTTCACTTAAAATGCAGCAATGTGACTTCAAATCCACTGGAGGCTAAAGCAGAGTAGGGGAGTTTTTTTTGTTTTTTTTTTTTTTCCTTATTGCCTCCATCTGTCATACTTAAAACTGATGCTGAAAGCAGCTTACGGCTCCATCAGCCTTTGCCACGAGCTCCTGGATGCCACAAAGCTCGGTGTTTTCTTCCATTTGGCTTTTACCTTTTCTGGCCTAAAAGAAAATTTGTCCTGTCGCTTATTTTACAATGTTTTTGGCTCCTGCTCTGAAAAGGGGCATCCCTGCAGGGCTTCCTCCCTGTGGCTTTTCTGCTGCTGCCTTGTGAGGAGCGGAGGCATCTCTTAGTGCTCACCAAACCCCTCGTCCCAAGGCCTTTTGCACATTTTATGATCTCTGTCTTCCCCGAGGCTGGTGCCCCCCACTCCAGGGGGTGTCAGAAGGGCAGGGAGGGAGCTGCTGCCTCTGCCGGGGTCTGAGTTGGGCAGAGGATGAAAGTCTCAGACGTACCTCAACGTAGGTTTTTTTTTTTTTTTTAAGGACATCCATGGGGTTTTGCTGGGCAGAAGTTGATTTGGGGAAAAAAAACCCTTGACTTCCCTTCTTGGCAATGGCTTTAGTGCCACGTGTGACTAAGACGTCCCCCAGAAAGCTGGCGTGTGGGTGGTGGTGCTGGGCGGTTCTGGGAATCGTGGTGCTGGATTCGGCCGGGCTCCCCTTTGGGTTTCCTTTGTACTGGAGCCAGGCAGTGGCTGTGCCATGACCCAGTGCCCCGCGAGCCCCCTCCTGCATGGGGTCACCCCCTGCACCGTGCCCCAGCTTTGGTCCTACAGCCCCAGGGGATGTCCTGCCATCACCTGGCACTGCCAGCCAGGACGGAGGGAGGCAGATACTCCTTGGAGGTCACCACATCCACACACAGCTGGAAATGAAGTTCACCTCCTGCTGCCCTGCCGAGCTTCAGCCACGATGGAGAAAAATCCCTGAGCGGGTGCCAGCCCCTGGCCTGGCAGTGGCTGCAGCGTGGCCACGTCCCGTAAAATCGTGCCCAACAAGCTGCGGAGCTGTGAGCGACACCAGGGCCCCAGCTGCTGCCGCCTGGCTCCTCCCTTCGCTGCTGCACGGGGAAATTTGGGCTGGGGAAATTCGGGCTGGCTGCATCACAGCCACTGCCAGGGTTGTTCCTGGGAAGGGCCGAGGCCCTCGGGGCTGTCGGTCGCTGCCAGGGCACGGGGTGAGGGCAGCGGGCAGGGGGCTGCACCACCCCAGTTTTCCTCCCCCAAAATGTTTCCCAGGACAGGCGCAGGGAGGAGAAGGGATGTCACGGAGACCACCGCAGCTCGGCTGCTCGGGGCTTCCTTTGGGTTTGTTTCTGCTTTTGCGGTCACAGCCTCCGCGGCCGCAGACGGGGCACGCTGGCTCCGGGGCAGGTTTGCTGCTTCGCTTTGTTTCTGTTGGATGAACTCTCCAGCGATGTTTGCTGGGGCTTAGGGCTCGAGCAAGGAGCCATAAAAAGGGAGACTGACATCAAAAGAGGAAAGTGGACGGAGGCCAAGAGGAACGCGGCCAAGTTCTTCTTTCTGTTTCGCTCCGTGCGGGAAATCCCCCAAACCGAGGGCTCTGTCACATCCCCACGCCACGGCCCTGCTGCCGCATGGCTGGGCAGGTGACAGGGTCCCCAGGGAGGGCAGGGACCCCGGGGAAAGCGCTCGTGTCCAGAGCCAGGCAGCACCTCAGGGATGACTTTTGCCCTTGTGTTTGGTGGGAAGGGAAGGTCGGTGGCTGCTGGGCTGTGCGTGGCAGCGGAGGACCCCCCCATGGCCACATCCCGGGTGTCTCCGCCGAAGGAATGAAGCAGGGCGGGGATGGAGACAGCAGCTACTTCACGGCGGCGAGATTAGCAGGCGCAAACACCACGTGGTGATGCTCAAACCTCTTCAGGCAGCTGCCCGGTGCCAGGGGAAGGTGCAAGCCCGGCTCCGCGGCACTCAGCCCTGCTAAACGGGGCCATCCCATGAGCTCCTCTCTGGCCATGGGGAGCGCAGGGGCAGGAGCTGTGCCCTGGACCCAGTGCGGCACGCAGTGAGCCCTGCGCCCACGGGAACTCTCCAGGCATCCTCACAGCCCCAGATGTGGGCTCTGCCCATGCAGGGGGCACCACAAAGTGGCTTTGGGGCTGTCCTGGGTGCAGAGTCCGCGCTTTGCATGCGGAGGGGCCGAGCAGGGGCCTGGCTGTTCCCCTGTCCTGCAGCAGGACGAGCGGTGCCCCAAGTCCCACTGGGCTGCTCCTCTCCCCTCCACCCAATGTGCTTGAAGTTGGGAGTGAAAGCTGACGGTCACGGCACAAGGCAGAGCCCCTGCCCTGCACCACACAGCCCAAATTCCCTGGGAAACCCGGCCAGCAACAGCGGCTGGGCCTGGGAGCAGCACCGCAGGAAACATTTGGCATCGATGCCGGGACTCCGGGATGCTCTTCCTCCACGAGTGGTCCGGGCTCTGCTGAAGCGTGGAAGCCATCCCTGGAGATTCGCCCTCTCCGGCAGGATCCCCGAGCTCTCCAGCACTGCTGATGATGGGAATCTTTTAGTGGGATGCAGCATGGTGTGAGAAAAAAGTCTTCTGTCCATCCGGGGGACAGGGTTGGCAGCCCCTCAGCACCACCCCACACTGCTCAGGATGCTCGGAGGGGGTGAGAGGCCGAGGCCCTGCATTGAGCATCTCCATCTGGCCCTGGCACGCTCAGAAATCCCCGTTTCCCACCGGGAGCTAAGCACCAGGCCCTGGGGATCACCCCAGGCCACTGGGGACGGGCACGGTGGCAGCGAGGGGACACCGCGAGCCCTTCTCCTGCCTCTCCTCCTGCCCTCGGCAGCTTTGCTCACCTCCATCTCCCGTCGGGGACCAGCAGGACCTGCTCCTTCCTCGGCCGGGCAGGGGAGGTTACCGGGGCAGAGCCATCATTTAGGGCCCCACCTGCTTAAGGGACCGCCCGGAGTCGCTCTGATTAGCAGCAGCAGAGCTGCTGGCGCTACGTGCACACACACACACACACACATCCCAGCTGTGTGCAGGTCTCAGCTGGGGCTCCCTGCTCACAGCTGGGTTTTGGGCAGGCTGCGGGGACCCTCACCAGCTGGTTCCCGGAGCCACGACAGCAGCGAGCCCCTGTCCTGGGCGCAGCGAGCGGGGTACCCCTGCTCCAAGGGGAATACACCCCAAACTCACAGCAGACAAGGTCATGTCTGTCATTTCAACCCCTTCTGTGCCATGGACCAACCTCACCCCAGGTCTGAAGCCTCAAACTGGGGCTCCGGGTGCAGGAGCTGCAGCAGCAGCTCACAGAGGGGGCAGCAGGAGCAGGGCGATCGCTCAAACCACGCCGCTGTGTCCATGGCCTAGGAGATCTCCCCTGCCCACAGAGCTGGCAGCAGGAGCAGGGACATTTGCAGCGGGGACAAAGCCACGATTGTTGTCCCCACGTCATGGACGGGCTTCAAAGCAGCGGGCGGCTGTGGGGTGTGGAGGCTGCGGTGGAGCCGGCGAGTCGTGGACGGGCCTCGCGCTGCGGCTGCGTGCGGCTGAGCACCGGGCAGCTGCTGGCACCTGGGGGCTGGTCCCGTGCACGGAGGCTGGCAGTGACCGTGGGGGGGATGTGGGAAGGGGCAGCGAGGTGCTGGGGCCCTGCAGAGCTCCAGTGACTGTGGTGAGATGTGCCAGGACCGCACGTGGGCTCCGTGAGGCTCTGCTGTTGTGCGCCCCAGGCATCACCATATCCTGGTCCAGATGCACCCCAGGGTTAGGTGAGGCATCGAGCCCAGGCTCTCAATCACCTTCTCATCTGTGTTTCCTTCACCTCCACGCACCCAGCTCTGCATCAGGTTCCTTCAGCCCGATGGAGCACCTGGCCACCAGCCTGGACTCTGCTCCAGGTCCAGCAGGGACCCAGTGCTGAGCATGGCTGGATTTTGGGCATGGCTGAACACAGCAGGGGCTCAACAACTTAGGGTTGTACTCGGTGATCTTAGAGGTCTCTTCCACCCTAAACGATTCTATGACTTTGCAGCAACCTGGCTGCCTCACATGCCTGAAGCAGGAGCTGGATGCAGAGCCAGGTGCTCTCGTGCACCCAGACGGGTGTCCGGGACCCTTCGTCAGAAGCGTGTTTGTGCAGAGGGCAGCGAGCCTGGGTTTGAGCCTGGAGGGCTCAAAAAGCTGCGTGCTCCGTGCCTTCACGCCTGTGCGTCACCGGGACTTCAAGAGGAGAGCCTGGGAAAACCAAAAAACGTTGGGTCAGGAGGGGCTGTTGGAGAGGCTTCCTCCCCCAGCTCTGCAGCGATGCGCTCACACTTTGCTTTTGGCTAGAAGAGGAGCTCCTGTGCTGTGCTGGAGGCCTCTGGTGGCAATGCTGGGGGTCGGATGCTTGCTTTTCCTCCTGATGATCATCCTGAGATGAGGAGATCCCTGCCCAAAAAGCCAGGCAATCTCTCCTCCCTCACCCCTCGGCAGCTCCAATAGATGTTTCTGTCTCTAGACTGATGTTGCTCTTGACAAATGCAGGCGGGCACCCACCCCCTGATAAATAACCCCGTGATTTCCAAACAGAGTTATGGTCTTTGCCATAGTTTCCTGCGGGGCCCCGTGCAATCGGGCCGTGGCCGTCTCCGTCTCCGCCGTGCGCCGGGCCCAGCGCCTGCGTTCAGCTGAGTCACGGTGTCGGGTTGCTCGCAGCATCCACCGCAAGACATTTGGATCAGCCCAGGGGGGAGAAGCTGCCCCAGCTCAAAAGAACAAAATGCTTCAGCTCTCCATGGCTCGGCTGCAGACGGGGCCCTGCAGTACGCAGCGCCGGCAGGAGCCTGGGGGACACGGAGCCTTACCGTGTTGTCACCCGGCTGCTACTGATGCCCAGGGGCCCGTTCTTCTCTCACCAAACTCCCAGCAAGGAGAACTGCAACATCCAAACAGCAGCACTCATCCTCCTGCTTGTTATTTATGTGCTGGACCAATTGGGCAAACCCCGAGCCTGGTTTTCGGCAGGTGTGGGATGCTCAAGGAAGGGACAAGAGACACTGGGGTAAAAGCCTGCACCAAGATGCGGGCTCTGACAGCACCCGAAATGCCCCCTGCCACCCGTTAGTGCTCTGTCTGCTGCATTCTGCCCCAAAATCATCCATCACCGTGCCACCGAGGAGCAGGACCTGCTGCAGGCACCCGCAGGGCTGCAGGACACTGTGCAGCTGTGCCTTTACACAGACACCTCGTGAGGAGCCACTGGTGGCGACCCTCTCCTGCACATCGTTATACGTACGTGCATGTATAAAATAGCACTTTTATGCCGTCTCCTTGTTTAGCAATTTTAATTGCTTTAGAATTAATGGCCTGTAACTATCAGAAACAGACGCAATCGCTGCTCCCTTCTGCAGGCTGCCTCCGCACAACATCAGGATGCAATTTCTGCTATTTCATTAAGCTCCCCTCAGCTGTCCTGGCAGAAAGGCAGATATTTCTAAACAAACATTGGCGTTTAAAAATATGCTGATGGTTTTCGGCTAGATGTATTTGCAGCGAGAAATAAATGGCAGCCATTCAGCCACGCACCCCACTCGTGCACTTTTCGGTTCTGTGCAGCAGGGCGTCCACACGCCAGCCTTCCCTAACAATAGACTTCCTTTTTTTTTTGAGCAGCTCCTCCAGTTTTGGCCCGATTTTCCTCTCTGAACAAGGGGCTGTCTGTAGTCAACTGCTAGAGCAGAGATTATCTCTCCGTTCTTTGTGCCTGAGCACTCTGGCTGGGAAGCCCCTCGGGATTACCACGGGATCGCTCGGTAATAAATAGCCGTATTTGTAATATTTGGTTACAAATCGCATCCTAATGCTCTTTAATAACTGGGCATGTTTACCATACAAACACGAAGCTTCGCTTTCATCGCAGTCTCTCCAAGATTTGTTCCAACCTATCTTTCAATCTAACCCTACGAGGAACCTTGGAAACGGCACTGAGATCGACGCTCTTCCGTCGCGCTGCCAAAAGGAGCTGCTACTGCTCCTTCCCCAGACGAACATAGCGCATGGGCAACTCGGTACACAGAAAAAAATGATATATTCTGCTCCCAAGATTCCTCCCCGGGTAGCAGCCGGGGTACAGGCAGCAGCTGGGGTCCCCTGGGTGCCCCCAGCCCCAGCTCTTCCTCCGGGCATCGCATGGGACCGGTGGTGGTCACTGCCTGAGCACAGCCCTGAAGGCTTCACCTGAAGATTAGCAGCGTTTGTCTCAATTTCCAAATATGTCAGAAAAGTTTCTTGGGTGACCAGCTGGCCAACTTTCAGTATTCCTTTGCTTGCCCAGTGCTTAAATCTCCCGTTCCATGATTTAGGTTTAAAACGGGTGGGGAGGAGCGATGCCAAGCTGCTGCCGCCCCAGACAAAGAAAAGATGAGTAACCTCTGCTGAAACAGAGAGTCATTCTTGGAGGAAGCGATGATTTTCTTTAATCAACACAGCGATGTTTTACAGCCCCAGCAATAATTCTGGTCACAGCTTTTTCCCCATTAAGGGGAAATCAGGAGCACTGCAGCCCCTCTGTCCCCCTAGAGCCTACAGGTTTGGTCCCATCGCACGGCCCGGTCCAGCAGCTCTCTGCTCGGGCCCTTTGCTTCACCACCACGTGCACATTTCCATTTCCTCTCCTGGCTCTGTGCAGCTGAGCTGGAGGAGTTGGAGCTGCCCCTCAGCATTTCCACCCCACTGAGGCTCCTGCAGCTGGTGGTGGCTCTGCAGGAGGTGGCCCGCATCCAGCAGCACCACGGGGATCAGCCCTCTGGGAGAGCCCCAGGATCCCCACAAGTGCTTCCAGACATGCACACGCACGCCAGGCAGAGCAGACTTCATGCTCGTGGCAGCAGACCCAGCTCCTCCGAGGGCTGCAGGAGCTGCAGCAAGCCCAGGGCAGTGGGCTGGGGCTGGGGAAGCAGGCTGCAGGGCTTTGTGTTCCACCCGCCTTCCCCATGCCTGCTTTTGCACGCTATGGGACCTCATTTTGCAACCTCCGAGCTCGTGCCCCCTGTTTAACGAGCCTCTGTTACCAGCCTACGTTCATTCATTACTTCTCAGGCTGTTCTTATTCCGTCCCCTTTCTAATAACATTGCATTCTCACCAACGCTTATTTGGGATGACTGTGGGAAGATTTTGAAACCAGATATAGGCTTGGCAAAATATTCATTATGACTGTGGCTCATCTTCCCAACCAAGAAATTGCATATTCCCCCAGTGCTCCAAATCTGCTTCCATTTGCTGAGACAGCAATTTGACTTTTAAGTCGTTTGGCTCTCCTCGATGGCTTGACATTTTACTGCTCAGGTTTCCCGAGGAATTTGCTGCAGACTAATACTTAATCATGCTCTGCTAGGGTGACAGCTCAAGTTCAGCAAAAATATCGCTCGCCTTCAGGTCTGGATTCATTTAATTTGAAAGCAGATGCTTTCCCAAAGCAACGGATTTATTTGGGTACTAATTTTAGGGCAGTGTTTGGGCTGGTTACAACCAGCGCTGTTCTGTCAGCATGTGCAGCGCGTTCCCGACGGTTATGACAAACTGATTATTCCTCGTGCTCTCTTCCAAAGGCTCCACGGCCAAGTGAAGGAGACAATAGGCATCGGAGGCTGTTCTCAGACAGAGAATTGCTCCATTGACTTCCCAACTGCTTTGGGGCTGATGCTGAGAGAAGCTGCGTGTTAGCAGAACATGGGAGGGATGTCCACATGGGACACGACTTCAAACGGAGCGCTCCCTTTCCCAAACCCTCTCTACAATGAGAGATTCATACAGCTAAAAATAAAAGGTTTTCTGCTGGCTAAAGCAAGCACCACGACGATTTCCAAGTGCTCTTCTGGTAGCGGGAGCTGAACATTGTCCTCGCTTCATCCAGTTTCGTTTGGGGGTTACATAAACCACCAGCAGTTCACTGCCTGCTGCTTTTGCTAAAACCTTTAAAAAGCGATGTAATAGCAAGTACTCTAAGTACTGCACCCCACAAAGGCTCTGCCTACCAGGAGAACAACACCAGGAGTGTCTTTCATGGGCTGTGGACATTCCTCCTTGAAAGGGATGCCCTCAGGGGTGCTAACAACGCCTTCAATGCCTCCTGCCTTTCACCTGGGTGCTGCCTGGCCCCACAGCCTCTCAAGTCCTTCTTGCCTTCAACTTCCTTATCTCCAATTTCAGGTTTAGTCAATCCCATCTTCAGCCTGCTGCTCACAGATCCACTCGAATAACTTCAGAACTGGGGCTGTTTGAGGCCTGCAGGGTTTCATGTGAAGCAGCAACAGTAGCACATATTTCATCACGTTGTGAAATGACCTTTTGGGATTGTTTTTAATTTTGGAAAGAATTCTTGAGTCATTTCAAGCTTTCAAGCCAATAGCTTCATTTTCACATGGCGTCCTTGTGTTCCTAAAGGTTTGCTTGCTGGCATCTGTCACCAATATCTTCAACTATGCTCTTAAATTAGTTAATTGCAACACAACTTGCTGATCTGTCTTGACTCTCTTCTAAGCTTTTTAGCTCATTTTCTGGGATTCGTTTTTTCCCAAGCTCTCTCTATCTGTAAAATTCTCTGTTTATTGACTAATGCTGGCACTGAGGACTTTTATTTAAAGAAGTCTTTATCACTCATTTTTTATCTCCTGTTTCTTTATCGCTTATTTTGTGGCATTTCATGCCCACAATTTTCCCAGCTGCTGCAAACCTTCAAATAAAGTAACTCGGCAGCAGGTTAGATGAGGGGGGCTTTGGTTCCTTCAGAATTTGGTCTGTTCCCTTTCAAGGCAATCTTTGATAGAGATTCTACTTCACAGCTAAGTGCTGCCAATAAGGATTCATTTAACTTATCAAAAACTTGAAAGCAGTTGAGTTGGGCTATCTGGCTGCCTGGATCCTTGTCTGGTGAATGCTCCCTGGATTTCCTATTACGTTCAACTCACGGAGGTGTGCCTAAACGTTCCTTAATTTTCTGCCTCTCAGCTGCCGTGCTATTTTCCGTGATAATTCCTCTTGACTGCAAAAATTAAACACCAAAAGAATACTTAACTCAGCCCCCATCAACTCGCCTTTGCTGAGCCCTGATCACCCGCCTAGTCCCCGCAGGACGCGGTTTACCCCATGACCCCGAAATGCTCAGGGGCTCCCAGCCTTCTTGCTGAACTTAACTTCTGCCAGGGCCAGGCTTTCTACAAGCTTCTGTCCTCCCTCTCCCCTCCTTCCTTTTCTGAATTTCACGGCTTGCCAAGATTTTTTTTTTTCATCAGATTATCGTTATTTTCCATGCTTTGTATGAACGATTTGGATTTCTGTTCCAAGCAACTGGAGTGCATCCCCCCCCCCCCCTTGCTTAAAGTCTTGCATTTTTGGAAGATGAATAAGAATTTAAATGGGAACTCTCACCCATAGTAATGAGAGCTGCTGTCATTTCCCCCAGCTCTCATTTCTTTTTACAGTGAGAGCAGAAAAATATGTGGAAAAAAAATATATAGCCATTTGTGGCCTCTGAGCATGAGCTTTGGATATTGTCTGGATTTTTTTTTTCCTACTGACGATGATGAAATTTCACAATCAGGTCTCCAGGTCTGTTATGAAGTCTGCTTCATAACAGACCTGGAGAAGAAAGAGTCTTCTAGAAACTGTGTTTACTTTGTCTCTTCCAGAAACCTTGGGTTTAACAACAACGTAATTAAATTTTTATATGACAGATTGGGTTTCATCCTTCCGCATTCTCAAGCAACTTTTAATTCGAGTGTCATCCTCCCTCTGTTTTATATATAATGCATGTAGCTCTCTGCTGCACCCGTGTCACGCAGCACACTGATGTGCTTTCACTTTTCTCCTTTGGGCTAGTTTCTAGCAGTTACGCCCTCACCCCAGCCAGCGCCTTCCTTCTTTTTTTTTTTTTTTTTTTTTTTCCTACCGCAATTTTGGATGCGAGATAATTCCTCAGAGATCACCTCTCCAACCCCGGCCTCGGGGCTTCGCTGAATTTCTCTGGCTCGTATATTCCACCCTGTTTTGGCAGCCAGGGTTCGCGAGCAGATTCAGAAAACCTCTCCAGTTGCAAGCCTGAAAAACTCGTCCCGGTGAGGCAAGGCATTTGAATGTTTCCGAAGGTCCATCTTCTGCAGCCCGCTGCTCTGCTGCTGCTGAGCTGAGCAGGCTTTGCTAGCTCGTAGTGGCAAATCTCTGTCCTGCCTGCAAAGTACCATGCCTGGTGGGTGCCGAGGGGCTTGCAGGGACCACCACGGACTTGCCAAGCACGCACGGCTCTCCCGTGATGCTGCAGAGCTGGCCCCTACACGTATCAGGATCTCTGCCTTCTGCTGTGCTGCATCCCAATAATTCGTGGTTGACACGGGCTGCACTGCCACCTCCATTAGCTCATGCTGCAGGGGAAAGAAGCTTTTGATCAAGAAGGGCTGAGCTCTGGCCTTGCTGCTAATGGGACACTGCCTTTAATCCACACAGAGGGCTTGCTTCTAGCCTGAAAAGATGTTTTTCATGCAATTTTCATGCGTGGCTCATATTTAAAACCAAAGCATCTAAATGAAAGCTACACGCCCTCCATTTGCATGTCTGGACTGATGAGTGTGCAAAATGGGACCAGCAGTGGCTGCACAGCAGTGGATGAGCATCATGCACACGGTCTTTCCATCCCACATGTCCTTCATAGGCTTCATGCAAATGGGCTAGCTGCCCAAATGGAAAATAAACAAGAGAAAATGCCCTGGGAATTCTTCAGGCAGCCAAAGTGCTCTCAGCCATTTCCACGAACCAAGGGGAATTTCATGGGAGTCAGGTTTCTAAAGTGACTGTGTTGTTTCAGAAAGGGAACCTGGGCATTACTGTCACTGTCTCGACTTCTGTCTACTCTGAAAAAAAAATAATAAGAAAAGGAAAAACAAAACATTAGAGATTTAAAAGAAATATGAAGTATAATGAAAGTACTGGAACACAGGTGAGTGATGTAGGAGACGTAGGCGAATGGTAAAGCCTTGCCAAAAACAACACGCGTGGTGCTGTCACTTCCCACGATAGCAAGGAAGTTGAAAAAGTCAAGAGAGTTCACCAAAAGTAGGGCAGGCAGCCACGGAAAAGAGAACAGCACCCGATGAGAGATTTGAGGGATCGGCCACGCTTACCTCAGATAAAAGGAAAGTCAGAAATTGTGTGATGGAAGCAGAGAAAATACTGAATAGCCTGCAGAAGCTGCAGCGGGAGCAGCTTTCCATTTCTTTTTTTTTTTTGTTGTAGCACAAAAACAAAGGAATTAGAAAACAGCGCATTCCAACCCATTAATTTGCACATGTGCCATTACACCGGGGAACCTGTTGCCACAAGAAAGCGTTGCCACTGGCTTATTACAGCTCAGAAAGGGAGTGGACCGTTGGGTCCCAAGAAGTCTAGGACAGTCATAATGAGTGGCGTGGAGAAGTTATTAAATCCCGTGTCCCAGAGCTTTCGGAGGCCAGCAATGGGAGCACGGGGTGAGGTTTGATGCGAGGAGCTCACCCCTACCACGGTCTGGCAAAGTGACTGCTCCTGTTTCTGCACACTTGGCACCATCAGAGACGAGGTGATGTGAAAAAAGGGGAGGTTTGGTGGCCTTTCACAATTCCTTCACTTTGTCCAAGCACGTCTCTGGTAGAAGAGGCACGGCAGGCCCCCAGATAGCCGTGTCCTTCGTCTCGCCACCCCCAGCTCTGCTCCTCCCAGCCTCTAGATGAGTGCTCACAACTTCCCTGCTGATGCTTTCTGTGCCTTATCTTGCACCTGACCGCATGAGGGAGGAAGAGAATGGTAAAATTACAACAAACAAGGCCCTGGCCTTGAGACACTCCTGGCTGGTGAGGGATCTGACTTGCAGAAAGCTTCGTGCAGACCTGCAGGGCCCATGAAGCTGGGTTCTTTGCAAACTTTTTTATTTTATTTTATTTTATTTTATTTTATTTTATTTTATTTTATTTTATTTTATTTTATTTTATTTTATTTTATTTTATTTTATTTTTTTCCCCGGAACAGTCTTCTTCTGTCTCATCACACAGCTTTTGTCAGTCCCGGTTACATGCTCCGTCTAGTTTGGGCTGGAAGCTCCTTGGGGCCCAGAGACCTCTCACCCCGCCTTGTCCCCCGTGTCCCGTGCTCCAGAAGCAGGAGGGGAATGGCAAAGCACAATCAAAGTCACCAGGAGGAATTTGTGAGCGGCACGGCAAGGAAGAAAACGTCTGTGGCTTCACCAGGGAGAGCTGCACACCGTGGAGAACGTGCTTAAAATCCCCTCGCTCCCCCACTTAGTAGTTTGAGGGGAATAATTTTATTGAAAGGCAAATCCTTTAATCTCCAGACATAAATCAACAGAATGGCAGAACTACTTAGGACAGAGCATATCATATAGGGCATGTACTGTATGTCTTTTCCCTTTAAACAAACACGGGCCCTCCAGCTGTTAACCTATTTAGAAAAGGTAACTCAAGGCTACGCACAGCCTCCTGAGGACATTTCCGTTCTGTCATTGCAGCACAAGCTCAATTTTTCTGCTTCTGGAGAAGTGGGCACGGGTTACAGAGGCCCAGGCTAGAGAGGGGAGCAGCCCGATGCTAAAAGAGCCATCCTCCTCCTCCTCCTCCTCCTCCTCCTCCTCCTCCTCCTCTGTGACCCCGCACACCGGGGACGGCGACAGATAGAGCCCAGATCAGGAGACCACGGGGTGTGCCAGCTGCAAGGCAAATCTCATGACCGGTCAGAGAGACTCGGCAGGTCGCTGGGGCGGCAGGGATCCCCGGCCAAAATTCCATGCCTTCCATTACGCTGGAGTCAGCCTCGCTGAGCAAACAGCCCCGTCTGGCCGGCGACTATCTGCCGGTGACCCACAAATGCTTTTGTTGTCGCCGGAGCAGCGTCCTGCCTAGCTCTGAGCAGTTAGCTTCTCATTGCATCCTGATTCACGATAGGGAAGTGGATGTGAAACGAAGAAAACGAAGACTGCGGCATGGGAGTGAAAGTTACAGGCTGGTTTTGGAAGAGGATTCAAATTCTCCAAGGTGCTTTCAGGCATTCACTTTGAAAAGCACACAAACACCTCCTTTTCCTGGAAATGAGAGACTGTTGGTGCTGCTCTAAGTGTTGCGCTAATTGACTGCTCCACTCAAGCACTTTACAGCTCAAGTCCAACTTTTTTTTATTATTTTTTATTTTTAAAATTATTATTTTATATAAGTTCAAGTTCACTACTTCCTCACTGCCACTCTGCCTAGCGTTCATTTTTGGAAATGACCCCTCCGAAGGCTCTGCTGCCTGTTTGAGATGAGTGAGAGATGAGAGGAATGACAGCGAACCCCTCAGCAGCAAGCAGCTCTGAGAGCAGCATCCCTGCGGAGCCAGGACAAGCCCCAGCAGCCTGCCTCACAAGCACTGCTCATGTCAGGCATTCACCTTTGGCTATCTTGTCATTTGCTTCAAGGAGTGAATGACAAACCCTTGAAAAATGGGCAAGGAAGCTGTACAGTTCTCTCTCTCCAAGACTTTTGCTGTCAGTACCCTGGACTCAGCAGAGCCAAACCCTGCCACATTACCAGGCATCCTTAATTTGCCCTGGCTCCCATCAAAGTGGAGATGAATGCGCATTTGCTAGAAATGAGCTCTCGTTTTCCAGCTCTCAGTGCTCCCCAGTGACTCAGGAGATACGAGTCAGGCCTCCACGTAGAACAGCCCAGCTTCTGGCCCGCTCCACCTGCCCTGCTGGGCAGGACTGACTCTTTGGGGTTATGAGCTGGTCCCCTTCCCTTTCCCCCATCCACTTTTACTGTCTGGCTTGATGAAAGGGCTGAGCTATTGCCTACTCAGCTTCTCTCCCTGCCTCCCTCACAAAAATAAAATCATCTCCCTCCCTCCTGCAAGGACAGATGCACTTGCAGCACCTTGTAGATGTTGGCCACCCTGCCAAGAGGAAAGTGGTTCTTGCTGCCCTCTCTTTCAGGCCACATGCAGCTGAGAAAGGACTCTTCAGTCTGGAGAGGCAGCTGGAAAAGCAAGTGGAGAAGTAGGTTATATTCTTTTGAGGGATAAACAAAGATAAATGAAATGCTCTGAAGTTTTGCATAGGGGAGGCACATGGAAAAGCAACAAGTCAAGTCTGTCCTTAAGTTGCTCCCAGAAAGAAAAAAAAAAAAACACACACTTTAGATTTTAAGCAAAACCAGGGAGGTTTCTTATTAAATAGTGCCCCACAAACTTGCACTGAACCTGGGTAGGTTAATAAAATAGCCATCAGTTTTCTGGGCAGGCTAGGCTTGTAAGTGCAGTACAACTACGAGAACATGTCAGTCAATTGTTCACCCTGAAACAAGCCCATCTGGGACTTCATCCTGCCTTTACATTGATGGTTTCTGAAGAGTTACAGAGATTTATCTGTGCAGAGGAGAGATGGAGCTTGTATTATATTATCATTCTTCCTTCTGGTCAGGAACAAGTTATTCTGCTCTTCAGATGTAAGCTGAGCTGTCAAACACTCTTCCATCCTGCTTCCAAAGCCAACCATAAAAGTATGACCGGCTTCAGCTGAAGCAAGACAGGATCTAAGGAAATCAGGAAGCCCAATTCTCAGCGTAAGGAGAAGCTATAGGACAAAAAACAAAGCAGCTTAAGGTGTCCAAGGAGCATGTCATGGAGAACAAAGAAGCAGCTGTAGATGGGAATGAGGCAAGCAGAAGAATCTGTTCTCAGCTAGCGATGCATATGAAAGAGTAGTGATGGTAGAGAGCTGTCTGGACAGTGGTGCTACATGCCATAGAAATAGATTTAAATTGTCTCCTTAGGAGGAGAAAAAGCAGTGCTTTGGGGCTGATGGTAGCCCAGTTTACAAACGGACATTTCCCAAATTCCACGAGCAGTGAAATAGGGATGTTTGGATTAGGGTGGGCAGTGGCCTGCTGTACCATATAGTTTGGAACGGACACACCTATCATTAACAAAAGCAAAGGGCTGCCACCTGCCCTGATTTATGATGGTGAGGTGTGCTTGGCTGGGAATAGGGTGTTATCAAAGCTGTCGCTTGACCCAGTAAAGTCTGGAAACTTCTGTCTCCTTAAAACACCGATGGTCTGTCTCTCATGTGACCAGCGAGCATTGAAGTCTAGGCTTTGTACTCTGACATTTTCCTTTTGGGGAATAAATCCAGGGCTTGGTGAGCAACCAGAAGTTCTTTTTAGAGGCAAAAGCAGTCAGCCCAGTGGTCAGGTGTACTCCCTAGCATGGCACTGATGTGACCCACTACGTTTTGTTGTGTTACAGAGTCTGCTCCAGGGGCACGGGAATTATTGTTCTGCACCAGAATGAGGGTCTACCTTACCTCTGACAGCACCTAGCAGAAAGGCTGGAGAGAACCGAGGTGGATTTACCAAGGAGGAGAGAGGGACCTTTAAGCCTATGTTGATCTGAAGTCCAGGATAGGCTGGGACAGCCCTGAAATTCAAACCGTCACCTGGTCCTCCCAAAGCAAGCTATTAAGAAGCTATTTTATCACAGAGCGTAAAAATAGCACATGGTGCAAGCAGTTGTTATATATATGCCTTTCATCAGGACATGGGATTTCCCCCTATCTTGCCCTTGCA
Organism: Netta rufina; assembly: GCF_964035555.1. Lineage (NCBI taxonomy): Eukaryota > Metazoa > Chordata > Aves > Anseriformes > Anatidae > Netta > Netta rufina. The sequence continues at coordinate 849,732 of NC_140124.1, forward strand.
AGCAGGGCCCTGGGAAGCACCCAGTTCTCAAATTTGGCAGGAGGGGGGGGCGGGCAGAAGCTGCACCCTTACCTGCACACGGATGGGGTGTGCCCCTTCCCACAGCCTGATGCAGAGGGTGTTCCCTCCCGCAAGTGACCCGACCTAAGCGACACACCCATTTTGGGTTTAATTTAGTCACCAGACTTTGATTTTCCTATCTAGCAGGCCAGCGTGTCGCATACTCCCATGAGATTTAGTAGCTCCCCCCTGGTCAGATGAGTGACACACACACCCCTGGGGCACATGCACAAATTTTGCTGCCAGCAGACAGGGACAACCTCCCCTCCCTCCAGGATGAACTCGCATAATAGTTTGCAGTGGTTTAAGCCACGAAGCGTGAGCCTGAGCATTCCTCCTGCACGGCTGTTGTCACTGTACCAAGATTTAATGGTCTCACCTTTCACTTATCTGCTTCCTATGAAGTTTCAGCCGTGTGCGCTACAGCTACGCCTGCTGTAAAAAGCCTGGTCTTTCATCACTTTCCATCCTGCTATCTGTACATTTCATCACTACAACTTGTTCTCCCGTCTTTCTCCTGTCCTGCAGGCAAAGACAGCCACATTTCGGGACCAGAAGGGCCATGGCAGAATCTAAGCAAAAGCAGCAGTGATGTGTATCGTTCAGACGCTCGGGTGGGTGGGTGAATGCCCCACCTTGCCCTGGACGTTATGTTTTGGAGCAGGAACCTCCTTCCAGCTGCCTCCCCACCTCAGTCTCTGTGTACATCATACACGTTTGTGCTCCCAGCACATCCTCTCCCTGGCCATGTGTAGCTCCTTCCCACTTCCATGGGATCTCCTTCATCTTTGTTCAGCCTTCACCCACCCTCAGACTTCTCTGTCTGTCGGCAACCTCCTTGGTCCCCAAAGGTGTGAGGAGAAAGCCTTGACACCACGAAGCACGATGTGCCCCTCGCCGCTGTGTTTCAGCACTGCACATAGGGGTTGCCCGCCCCTGCTCACCTCCCCTCACTGCTTCCCCTCAGCTGCCACCTCCCTTCACGGCTTCTCCTCAGCCATCACCCTCCAGCCTCTGGCTTTGCCTCAGCCATGTCCCCTCTGAGGTGTCCCCTCAGATGTGTCCCCTCAGCCCCCTGTCCCCCCAGATGTGTCCCTCAACCATGTCCCCTAATCCCCCTGTCCCCTCAGCCCCATCCTCTCATCCATGTCCCCTCAGATGTGTCCCTTAACCATGTCACCTCAGCCCCATCCCCTCATCCCCATACTCTCATCCATGTCCCTCAGCCCCCTGTCCCCTTAGCCATGTCCTTCACCCATGTCCCCTCAGCTCCCTGTCCCCTCAGCTGTGGTCCCCTCAGCCCCATCCCTCAGCCATGTCCCCTAATCCCCCTGTCCCCTCAGCCCCATCCTCTCATCCATGTCCTCTCAGCCCTGTCCCTCAGCCCTCGTCCCCTCAGCCCCCAGTCCCCTTAGCCATGTCCTTCATCCACGTCCCCTAATCCCCGTCCCCTCAGCCATGTCCCATATCCTGTCAGCCGTGTCCCTCAACCACATCCCCTCAGCCCCCTGTCCCCTCAGCCCCATCCTCTCAGCCCTGTCCCTCAGCCATGTCCCCTAATCCCCCTGTCCCCTTAGCCATGTCCCTCAGCCACATCCCTCAGCCACGTCCCCTCATCCCCCTAACCCCTCATCCCCATCCTCTCTGCCCTGTCCCCTCAGCCATGTCCCGTGTCCCCTCAGCCATGTCCCCTCAGCCCCCTGCCCCTTTACCTTCTGCCCCACATCTCTTCCCCTTAGACTCTCCCAATCATCCCCAGCTCCCCAAAACCCATCTCTGCTGCGCTTCTCCTTCCCTATAGCCCCTTCTCCTTCCCTATAGCCCCTTCTCTTTTCCTATAGCCCCATCCCTTTCCCTATAGCCCCTTTCCCTTCCCTATAGCCCCTTCCCCTTCCCTATAGCCCCTTCTCTTTTCCTATAGCCCCCTCCCCACAGCCCCCTCCCCTCAGCCCCCGCCCCGCCCCGCCATGGCCCCTCCGCGCCGCCCCCTCCCCCCTCCGCCCTGTCACTGCGGCACCGCCTCAGCCCCTCCCGCCCCCTTGATCGTCCCGCCCCCCCCGCCGCCCGCGCTCGCTCCGATTGGCCGGCGGCGGGCGGCGGCGCCTCGCCATTGGCTGAGCGGCTGAGGGCCCGCCCAGGGCAGGCGCCAGCAGGGGAGGGCGCTCGGCGTGAGGCCAGCGGCCGCTCCGCTCCCTCCTCCTCCTCCTCCTCCTCCTCCCCGGCCGGGCCCGCAGGGGACAGCGACCCTCGCCAGGCGGCTCCGAGCCGGCCGCAGCCCCCCCCCGAGGGTAAGGGTGGAGGGTGGGGGGCTCACGGAGCCCCCGCTGAGGGGTGGGAGGCAGGGGGGTGCCCGCCGTGAGGGGCGGTGGCGGTGAGGGGGGGGGGGGGCGCCCGCTGAGGCGGCGGGGCCTTGTGGGGGGGGGGGGGGGCGGCGGGAAAGGGGCTGAGGGGGCTTGGGGGGGCTGGGGGGGGGTCTCTGAGGGCTGGGGGGGGGGTCTTTAGTGTTGAGGGGGGGTCTCTGAGGGCTGAAGGGGGTCTTTGAGGGCTGTGGGGGGGGGTCTCTGAGGGTTGAGGGGGGTCTCTGAGGGCTGGGGGGGGTCTCTGAGGGGTGCCCGCCCGGCCCCGGCCCGCAGCCGCTCCCTGCGCCCCCCCCCCCCCCCCCCGGTACCGAGCGGCGGGCGGGGTCCGGCCCCGGCCCTTCTGAGGGGGCTGGGGGGGGTTTAGGGGGGGTGCGGGCGCCGCCTTTGTCCCCTCAGGGGTGGCCCTGGGGCGGGCAGCCCGGCGTGGGGCGGCTCCTGGGGGGGGTTCTGGGGTTCATGGGGGCTCCTCGGGCTTCCCCCCACTCCCCAGGAGGCCGAGCAGGGCGGGGGGGGGGGGCTGTGGGTGCGCCCTGCTGACAGAAACCCCCCCGGCCCCCAACTCTGCCACGGTGGGTGTGAAATCCACAGTCTGCAAGCGTATTAAACCTGGCTCTTAATATATATATATATACACGATAAAATCCTTCCTAGGTGTCTGATAAGTCCTGGTTGCTTCCTCTTTTCTTTCTGTCCCCTGATCCCTATTTTACAAATAACTTTTAAAAAATAAGGTAAACAAGTCTTCTTTTTGTTTTGAAGCCAAACTTTCTATATTTAACGAACTGCGTTCTTCCCAGCCTGCAGCTCCAGCAGTGCATCCGAAAGGCTCCTTGAATAGTATAATGGACATCCAAGCACGTTTCTAATGTTTCAGCCTGTGGGCTAGCAAGCCCTGCGCAGTGCCTCCCTACGCAGGGCGCTCTGTCTGACGCTGCTGTAGCTGTGTTTTGCAAACTGAAAGGACAGGCCTGCCTGCGCTGGAGTTCTCCAACTGTAAAACTTATTTCCTCTTTGTTAGGCCTTAATTATTCCATCTGGTATTGTGCGTCCTACTGGTATTATAGAATGTTCTGCTGTAACTCGATTAACTTTCTCTTTGAGGAAGATAAGGAATAATTCAACAATATTCAAGGCTGTAACATCATTATGATGAAGCAGTTTTGCCCAGCCAAGTAGTCACTTAGGCAGGGAGAAAGGGGGAGGCTTACGAGAACTGATGAGGCTTCTGACTCTCCTTTTAGTCGTGTTTCGGAGGATTCAGGGCTTCTTGCCCTCCTCAGATCAGATGAGGTGGACTGTTCAATTTTGAAAATAGCTTAATTGACTTTCTGTTGCAGTGGCAGCAATGTGCTCGGTTTTCTTTGTGAAATAATGACACCTTAGTGAGAAATAATTAGCCCAAAGGGAGAGTAGTTGATGCTTGTGAATGCAATTCACTCTCAGGCTGAAGGACACAGATATTATTAAATCTGTTTTGTGTGTCTCTACAGAAATGACACCAGGGAAAGATCAAATAATACAAAGAAGTGTCAGTGACTTGCAGATTGTGGCACTGGAAGCTCAGCCAGAGCCCGATGTTGCCACTGGCACAGCTCTGTGGGCGCCCAGCGAGCCCTCGGATGATGACGGGGAGGATCCAGCCCCTCGCCTGTGTGCTTATGGCAGGGGACACTCACTAAGCAATTAATATCTAGCTTTATCAGGTAGTTTCTTAAAAGCTAACGATTCTGTCAGTCGGTTTATGTGCTGCTGGCCCGTGATCCTCGGGCTGGCTCTGAGGAGCGTTGAGTGCCGCAGCTCAGCGCTGGGAATCGCAGGACCTCCCCGTGCGGGTTATCTGAGCAACTTGTTGGAGCACATCTCCAATTTGTCTGTGGGAAGCTTTGAAGGTTACGAGCGGTGCGGTGCTGCAGGCCAGGGCCTCGCTTCAGCCCTTGCCTTCTGCTCTGTCCGAGTGGGTTGTGGGCATCGTAGAGAGCAGAGGAAAGAGGCCGGGAGGTGAATAATGGCAGGGCGAGCTCCCATAAGCTGCTGAAAGCAGCGTGGATGACTTCTGGTATCTGCATATGCCGTGCCTCGTGGTGCTGGGAAGTCTCACGTAAAGGTGGCAACGCTGCCTCTCAGGTGCTTGGTTCAGAGTGCTCCTTCATTTAACTTCTAAGGATGCTTGCCAGTGAAGTTTAGGTTTTGAATACCAAAGTGAACGTGGCCTATCGCGGCATTAAACGCCCTCCACCACCCACCTGCCCCTCAACAGCGTGAGCACAAGACAACCCGGTCAGCAGAAACACCATGAAAATGGGAACAACTTTGTTTTTCAAAGGAGCAGTAGGTAAGGCTGCACGGAGGTTGGGCTAGGACTTGATTTCCATTCTTAAGCTTGTTCTATGAAGTCTGATGAATACTCAGTTTAAACAAATAAATTACATATCCCTCCAGAGTTGGTAGAAAGGGCTGACTCAGCCTTAATTTTAGTGAATGGAGCAGTAATTATAATTGAGGTCCCAACCCCTGTTGTGTTTTAGTGGTTGCCTCTCTTCCCTAGAAATAAATGAATCTGAGCCATTAAAACAAATTTGAGTTCTTGTAGAGTTCAGGGCTAGTTTGTATGTCCCACCTGGTGCTTTTCTTGTTCTTGTGTGCTATTCTTCAGCTCACCTGCTATTTAATAAACTCTCTATTCATTATCTTCAGCTAATAACTGCTCCCTAAATTGCATTTGTCTCCACATACACTGATGTGCAGACTTCCAAATTCTGATCTATGCCAAACTTATGACTAAGGGAAACCACTGGTCAGACAGGGTATGAATCTGTGAAGATGAATTCGAGCTACTTGCAATTCAAATGAAAGTGGTGGTTACTTAAAAGACAAATAGAGTATAGTTGTACCTTGGTCTAGTCCAAAAAATCCCAAATAATTTATCTTGCCAGTCTCGATGTAGATTGAAGATAAAATCCATGTCTCTTCCTCGGAAACTTAAGAGCTCAAGGCATGTTACTCATCGTGTTGTTGCCAGTCTGATTGCAGACAGTGAAAATATATTTTGTGTGTGTGCTTCTGGAGTTTGAAAGGCAAACTGGAAGAAGCTGATATTGCTCTGAAAGGCAGAGTTATTTCCTGTAGCTTCATGTTTATGCTTCCTGCCCCAACTAAAATAGATGAATCTCTTGCTTAGTCAAATGCCCGTGTGTATGGCTTCCTCGTGTCTTAACAGTGCTATCAAACTCATTTTCTGTTTTGTATCTCCTCGGAGGCAGGTTAGATCATACTCGAATGTAGATCAGAGAAATGCCAGGCTCTGTGATTACAGCCTGCAGAGCGGTGGCAGAGCAGCCTGAGCCTGAGCCATCATCGCTGCTGTCCCCTGCTGCAGAGTTCATCTCCCGGAGGGAAGGGTAAATGTACTTTGGATCAGATCCTCGAGGGGGTGGCATAAAAGCCAGGCTGCCAAAGTACAGCCCGTGTGAACTGGGTGTGCAGGTAGGCTCGTCCAGATCACCCTCCTGTCCCTAACCGTGAACTTCTGCAGCCTCCCACATCTCAGAAGCCAGTTTCATGACTTGGTATTTTGCACATGTAAAAGAATTTCTTGTGGGACGGAAAGGTCAGCGAAATCAGTTGCTGTGGATGTTATGCAGATTTTTAACTTGGTAACAATACAAGCACAATGCTTCTGGCTCACACTACTGCTCTGTCTTGTTCACAGGGAGGCTCCTTAATACAGCTTGAAACTATAAATGTTCCAAATTATTTCAGAGCTTTGTGATATTCAAACCGTGCTGTGCTGGAATTCTAAACCCAAAGGACTATGGACAGACACCAGTGTGATACTGGAGCAGTGTTTAAGCTCTAAGAAGAAAATAATAAAAAAATCAGAGTGTCAAGGATTTGTTTGGGAACAGCCCTGCCCTCCCCAACAAGTTTAGTCTTAGACTTGTGTGACAGCGCCCGGGATGCCTGTGTTGTCCAAACGGGTGCTGATAGCAGCCTGTCTGCAGTTGCTGCTCTGCAAAACACAGCAGGCACGTGGTGCTGGGAGGTGGATGTGGTGCTGGGAGGTGGAGGTCTGCTGCCGAGCTGCAGGGGGATGTGTGTGTGAGGGATAGTGCGCGGGGTGAAGCTCCAAAGTACGTGTCCTTCCCTTGGAACTGCTGCCAGGTGGGAGGCTGGTGGGTTACTTGCCTGAGGGATCAGGGAGGGAAGGGTCTGACTTCTTCCCTGCCTACCCAACTGTTAGAAAAGCATTTTTCTTGTTTTTTTTTGTTTTTTTTTTTTTTTGTTTTTTTTTTTTCATCCTTGTCTGGCTCCTCTTGGAGTTTTTCCCCAAGAGTGGCTGCCACTGAATTAGGAGCTCTCGTAAGAGGTAGCAAGATGCTAACTCCAAGGGAAAGCTAGCTCTGTCCTTGTGACTTGGATGAAGCTAGCAAACCAAAATCAGTTTTAGCTGCATAATTGAGGCCTGTTTGTGCAATGCAGCAGGCCTTGTACCAGATTTATGTGTGAAGGTGAGAATTCCAGCCTCGTGGTGTGGTGACCTGCTTGTGTGGAGAGACCTCGGCACAAACAGGGCCGGAGTCTGTGCAGCATGCCCCAGATGACTGCGTTGGCACGAGGGAAGATTTGCTATGTGGGAGGAATTAAGGCTAAGTATTAGGTGCATCCCTGCACCCTGGGTGACGTGCCACACGTGGTGTAGCTGGAGATTACCCTGGGCTGAGCAGTTCCCTCATGCAGTTCTGGCTATCAGGCTACTCCTGTGCAGCTGCAGGAAGCTTCCAGGAGAAGTATGCAGTTAATCACATCCATTAGCATGATTGAAATCCTGATTAGGCTGTGTCACCAACTCCGATTCTCCGCCCACACTCTGCCCCTTTTGTCTGGAGTCTTCGAGAGAGACTGGGAACAATGCAGGATGAAACCCAAGCTGAAATCCCTCCGGTCACTCTGGGCATCCTTGTGACAGGTAACCCTAGTAAGCCGTACAGCTGCTGGCTGCTCAGTCATAAAATCAGCCTCTGGTAGATAGAGGATCCCCTGCAACACTGCCAGGAATCCAGCTCAACGTGAGGGAGGCTTGTCCTGCTCGTCAGTCGAGTGCTTGCAAATGTTTGGTACCGTGCTGAGCGCTGACACGTTGCCATAACGCCTCCGTCCACGCTGGGTGCTGGGGCAGCGCCTCCCTCCTGCTGGCTCTGCCCCATCCTAGGCAGGGCCGACGTGGGGCAGCAGGGGCAGGCAGGGATGGGGTTGTGCAGCCTTCGACCGAAATTAAGGCTCGGGGGGCTGCGTGCGGAGTCCTTGTAAGCCACTCGGCCTGGCTACAGCTGAAACACGCCAAAAAAAAAAGAGGTAGTTTTGTGAACTCCGTTGTGCAGAAACTCCCTGCTTAAAACGTTAGTTGTTGGGACGATACTGTACACACTGGAGCTGTTTCTTTTTGAAAAAGCAAGCTTCTCTCAGAGCATTAGGTCATACGTTTCCACCGCATTCCGCCTGGGAGTGAGTCATTGTTCCTTTGGTGAAATTGCATTGGAGCTACATCATCCTGGAAAGCTGCTCTTCAGCCCAATTCAGGGTGTTGACACTCGCTTTAAACAAAGTAAAAACTATGGGAGCTTCAATCAGATGGATTTCAAAGTGTGTTTACATGCTCCCGTTAGGGCTCCTGGAGCCCTGCAATGTGGGATCAGTTCAGACCCAGCGGGACCCCCTGCCCGTGGGGTTCTGAGCCCCCTGCCCTACGTGCGGCCGAGCTGGAGTTTGTGACATGCTTAACATGCTCCTGGGGGAAGCAGGCGTGTGCTCTCGCTTCTTGTCACTCTCATTGTCCCTTCCCTTCCCCCAGCCTGCCACTTGTGTGCTCGCTGCGGGAGGTCCGGCTGTAGCTCCGTGCTGTTTGTCCCTCCAGCGGCGTGCCGCCGGGGTTTGTTCCCCTATTGCGGTGTCTGTTCTGTAGGGGGACTGCTCTGAGGCTGCAGCTTTTTGTCGTGCTCTCTGTGGCACTGTAACTGCGCGTGCTGTAAAGTGGGTTACGGTCAGGTGGGATTTCTCGGACTATTTTTAGGAGGCACCATAACTCAGTAAAGGGGAGGCTGAAGGAACTGGCTGAGAAGGGGATGCGGGCGGGCACTGAACCCGCTCTGTGCTGCGGGAAGTTCGTGGAGAAACGCTGCCTGTGGTGTGGCTGCGAGCTGTGCAGAGGTAAGGCCTGGGGAGGAGTGGGGTGAAGCATCCAGAAACACGGATATGTTCTGTTGGAGAGCCTACAGAAAGCATTTGTGTGTGTGACTGAGCGTTAGCACTGCTTCTAGCAGCTCTGGGTGCTCCCCTTCTGCCTGTAACGTCGTTACTGTCTGTGCTGCAGCTCGTCTGGGTGGGGTGAGATGTCAGAACAAGTGCAGGGATCTGGAGTTGGGGTTGTTGCTGCTGCTGGGGATTTTTCCTCTCATCCATTTCCGGGCCTCTTCCTGCTTCACCTTGGGTGTTCTCCTTCTGTCAGTCTCCTGACTGCAGCAGCTGTTTCCCTACTGCAGTTGTGCCGGGTGTGGTGCTCGTTTTTAACATGCTCCTGCATCCATCTGCACCGGTCTTAAGGAATCTCAGAGCAGGCGTTCTGCTGCCCGTGGGTACCTCATTAATCACAGAATTGCAGGGCTTGGAAGGGGCCCCCAGAGCTCATCGGGTCCAACCCCCCTGCCAAAGCAGGTTCCCTAGAGCAGGCTGCCCAGGTGGGCATCCAAATGGGCCTTGAATATCTCCGAGATACTCAAGAAGGAGACCCCACAACCTCCCTGGGCAGCCTGTTCCAGGGCCCCGTCACCCTCACTGTGAAGAAGTTCTGCATATTTTACTACTTAAGAGTAAAAGTAACTGGAGACGTCAAAACTGTGGAGGAGCAGAGACAAAAATCCCCCAGCCAGCTGCAGCAGCGGCTTCGAATTGGATGCTGCCGACATAAGAGGTAAAGAATGAGACAAAGAACTGAGTCACAGGCTTTTCCTTCCCTCCGACTGCTGTGGTGGCAGCAGATGGTTTCTTGTTTTGGTCATGAAATGAAAGCAGTTAGAAAAAGGGTTCTAGATGTTGAGAGAGATGATTTGGACTTCTAACTTAGCAGGAGCCGTGGATTTTAAGGTGATTCATATATGCAGTGGTAACTTAAATGTATTCAAGGATGCAATAGAAAGTCACGAGATGAGGTGTTGGTGCACAGCTTCAGGAGCGTTACTTTGCTAATAAAAGGAAAACTTCAGCATGTATGAAGTTATCCCTGAGAAGGCAGAGAGAAACCTCAGAAGAGCAAGCTGGGATGTGAAAGGAAACCCTTAAAACGACTCTGAGGCCTTGGAGGAGATGTTGGGTCAGCAGTGCAGGTGGTACTTGCAGCCCGTGCCCCTGCTGAGGCTGCAGGATGGTTCCAGAAGCTTCCAGCAGGATGGGGCGACAGGACATCGTCACCTCGTGTCCGAGGCTGGTGGCCCTTAAGGTGGCCTGGGGGTGACATGTCCGAATGTGTCTCGGGGGAGTGCTGGGACACCGCCATGGAGCTCTGCGTGGGGTGCTCTGGGTGGCTCAGCTGCAAACGGGTTACATAAAGCAGAGCTTATATATAACGCAGCCCACGTCATCTTCGGCATTGCTTTTCTCAGGATATCTTCGTGCTTAAAGCACATGCATTGCTTTTTCTTAGACTGTGCTTCCACCCATTGAAGCGTGTGAAAGATGAGAATTAAGGGATATATCTCTCCTCTTCTGGGGAGTGGATTTTTTTTTTTAAACTCGTCTTCTGAGTAAAACATACTTTTTTTTTGTTTGTTTTTGTTGTGCATTGGGATTTGGACAGAGCATGTAGGGCAATAGGATCAAGTGTCACATTGGGGATTACATATTTGTCCCAGGGTGACCCTCTTAGTGGCTTGCATTGGTGTAATTGGTGAATGACTGCCTGGATTTATAGGGATGTATATCTGCATTAGCACTGCCTTGATGTAACCCAGGCTTATTTGCTTTTGGTCCAACCTACTTTCAGCTTAGGAATTCTCTTTTAAGGAGAGATTCTGTAACTTGCCTGAAACTGACATTTGCAGGCTTAATTCCCACTTAAATATAATGGTGGTTTTACTACCAATAACGATTATTTATCCGAATACAGTGTATGGCGTTGCCTGGCTGCTGCAAGCCAAATGTGTCCAGTAAACTGTACACTGATTTGAGAACTTTACTTTTTTACTTTTTTTTTTTTTTTGAGAACTTTTAACTGATGATATTAATATTATCTTGATGTACTACGTTCTTTTACTGGCAGCTTCTGGGAGATTTCCCTCTCCAAAAAAAAAAGTGAACCCCGTGAAGGTGGGAAACGATCCCAAGCTGAGTTTCCCCAGCCGAGGTCTCCAACTCGCCGGGTGGCTGGTACTGCACAAAGGCCTTGCGATGGGCACAGCCCTGTGTGTGTCTGCAGAAAGCTCCAGGGGCTTCCTCCATGTCTGACTTGGTTCTTTGCTGGAGAGGGACCTTCCCAGGGTTTGTGTTTGCTCAGTGCACTGCTCTGTGGTTTGGGTGTGCTCCGTTTGCTGGCGTTGTGCTAGAACCACACTCAGGTAGGGGGCTCTATGGGGGGTTAGTGCACGGCTGGGGTGGTGCTAGCCGGGAGCAGCTGAATTTGTGGGCTGGCAGGAGCTGGCCGGATTGTGCAGTAAATCTCCTTACACATTTAATGAAAGCCTTCGGTTTTAAAGCACCGATCTGGGGCTCTGCTGAACCCCCGTGAGCTGTGTCTGTGCTCAGGGGTGCTCAGCTGCTCCTTCTTCCATCTGTGCCCCTGCCAGCCCGACTCACTCCTGCCCCATGCTCCTGTTTTCCTCATTACCTACCTTTCTTGCCCACCAAAGCCTTTTCGTGGGCCATCTGAGCTCATTGCGTGTGGGGTGCTTTTATTTTTGCTTCGAGGACCTTTCAAGAAGGCTGTTTGAGGGTTGATCGGAGCACGTAATTTAATACAGTGCTGCTAAAAACCTTAACTCCGGTCGGCATCAGCTGATCCGTGTCTTTTTTAAACGCGCTGCAGACGTCTCTAATATTTTTCCCCTGGGGGACCGACTTCCTGCGATAAAATGAGATTTCCTTTTAAAGTAGAGGTCCCTGGTTATATAATGAGAGTAGGAAATGGTCCAAAAGTGACGCTGGGAGGATAGAGGAGTTATTTTGGTAATTGACTGTCAGGAAAGAGAATAGAAAGTTACGCTTGGGAGCGCACCAGTAACTTGCATGCTCTTTGGGAAGTGAGAGGAAAACGTTTGAGGAGCTCAGTGAGGGAGTGCCCGGCTTGGGGTGGAGGAAGGGGGTTAAGTTATTAAGGGTGAAGCTGTACGGTGTGTCTAGGGCTCTTAAGCTAGCTCTTGCCAAACTGCCTGTAATCTCCTTGACGAGGCTGCTGTGATTTGTCAGAGTAACGTGGCTTTGAGCTTGAGTCTCTAGGAGAGCCGTGGCAGCTTCTGCTTTTTCGACTCGAAGACCTGAGTGCAGGGTATTTCTTAGCCATTGTGTGCCTGGGGGGCAGTTCCCTGTCCCCAGGTAGTGTCAGAACGAGGGGCTCTGTCCTTCCACCCACATTTTGTTCCCAGAGCCCCCTGGCAGTGCTGGAAGCAGCTTTTCCTGGCCAGGCCTGGGGCGGCAGCAGCAGCAGCTCGCTGCCTCACCCAGTGCTCCCCTCCCAAACCCAAATCCATCTGCTACACACAGTGCTCCGTGCTGGGACCCATCCTGCAGGGGTGCTGCTCCCCTGGGTTTAAAGCAGTGTAGCTCATGGGGTTTGTGTACGGCTCTTCCAAAGAAGCTTAAGACTGATTAATTCCAGATACTTACATCTCGAGTAATGAGATTTTCTGTTTTCTTGTTTATTACGTTTGTTATTTATGTCTTGTTCTGTGTTGTAGCTGACCGTGCCTCCAAGAATACAGGCCAGGGGAGGAGGGAACAAAACAACAATTAATTTGGTTCCTATTTCTGTTTCTTTCCTGCTTCCTCAATAACCTGTATTCCAGTGCTGACATTGTGTCATCTTCAGGAAAGTGGGGGAATTGGCTTCTCTTGGGCCACAATCGTGAGCTGATGGCACACATGTTACCCACAACACATCGCATTTTCACACTTACAGCTCTTGGGGTGAGGTTTGAGATCAAGACTTTCGGCAGAGCTCGTGTGTGCTGGTAAGCTCCCTGGCTGTGGGGTGCTCTTAATGGTCATATGGGGTCGGCACCACTTTGCCTCTTCCTGGGTGGAAATGGGATGGGAGGGATGGGGCTGTGTAGGTGCAGTGAGCCCAGTGGGAGGGTTACAGCTCCCTGCAGGCGTTGGCCTTGATCTGGAGCTGCGACCAACCCTTCTGGGATCCTCTCCTTGGGGATCCTTTCCTTCCCCTTAAAGAAACCCCATATGGGGAGTGGGAGCAGAACGTGCCGAGAGGTGTTCTTGGTGTAAACAGTCACCTGTCGCAGTGAAAGCAAGCTCCATCCTGTGCTGGTAGGAGCTGCATGCCCACAGATCATCCCATGCCTCCCGGAGATCCAAATCCTCCTGGCTGGGCTGGATCCCACCACGAAGGCGCTCGCCTCGGTCGGTCTGTTCCCGATCAGCCCCTCGGCCGCTTTCCCTCTGTGGTGTGCCTGCAGAAAGGCCGAAAACGCCGAAGTGATGGAAATAAAACCTTTTTCTTCCTCTGGGCCTGGGGTATGTTTGTTTTCTCTGCTATGTAATTTGTCCGTGGCCTTATTTTTCAGCAGGCAAATATGCTGACTGTGCCTGTTACAGCTCCCAAATGCAATTCCCTGGCAGGCGTCACATCTCCTAATATCATTTTGAGGTGCTGATGTAATCGCATGGTTGAACGTGAACTGAACAGCAAATTACACCGTGCAAAACTCGCTCTTGCAATCTGTGTAGGATTTAAATACATTTGTTCACGTTATGTATCTTACAGGAGGCATTTATGCTGCTCAGCAATTTCACTTTTGGTCATTTAATGGAAGAAATGTGAATTTATCGAGTGCCGGGGGGGAGATTGAGACTGACGTGTGGCATGGCCTTATCTCATCAGGACTTCGGTGGGAGTTATCCTCACAACTGCATTCTCAATAGCTAATTCAGCACGGTGTCTAATTTGCAGATTAGAAGAGGGTGACACAAGGAGTGCATAAACCAGGTAATCAAAGTTGAAATGCATCGGAGCATCTTGATTGGAGAGCTGTAAAAAGAAGCCTTTTTCTCAAGTTGTAGTGTTGCTTAAAAAAGACTTCACAATTTATAAACCGAGGAGTAAAACAAACAAGCTGATAAACAACCCTCTGGAACAGGAAGGTGGAACAGAAATAGTCTCTGATCTCGAGTGCGTGACCCAGCCCGTGCAGAAATGCTCGGGTAGCGTTGCTCTCCCTGCTTAATTTTTAAAGAAAAGGCACTTTTCAGGTTACCAAGTCACATAGGAAGTGACTTGCCTACCCTGCCTACCTGGTTTTGTCCTGAAGTTACTTTCAATTTTCAAATCCAGATGACTGTATGTAATTACCTAAGCAATATAAACTTTGGGTTAAGCTGGAAGTTGTTGCTGGGTCAAACTCCAAGGGGAAGCCGTGCATCCACCAGTGACTTGGTGTTTACTGATACCAGACTTCCAAAGCAGGTCTCTTTCAGCACTCCTGATAATGCTTTAGCTTCAAGCCTGAGCTTTTCTGTGGGGCTGGGGGCAGAAAAAGCCACTAAATATGTGTGTGACACATGTGTGGCATGTATTGGGGGTAGAGGGAGTATGAGCAAGTGTCTTAGCATGAGGAGCAGGGTGCAGTAGTGGCTGGGACTCTGTGCTGGCAGAGCTGTGTCACTCTGCCTGCTCCCATGGGATGGGGGCAGGAATCAGTGTCAGACCTGCAGCAGGCTTGTCTGTATGGATTTATGCTGCTGTAGCATGTGTTTTGGTTTCCTTTGTTAAACTTCTGGCTTCCCATGCTCGGGTGAAGGATTAGAGTGTGCTGCCCCGCTCCTGTTGGCCTTGGAGCTTCAGGTGGTGCCGTGAGCAGCGTGGTTCTGCTCACCATGCAGGCATACAACGTGGCTCCTTCAGTCTCCTTGTGCTGCCAGCACTGACCGGCTGCAGAAATGCCTTTTGCTTCCTGGGGTGAATAACCCGTAGGCAGGCAGGTGCTGGTCTTAGTGAAGAAATGCCACAGCTCACAAGTCCCTGCGTCTCCAAACAGCAGTTACCTTTGGTTATCACCGTTACCTTTGTCCTCCTGGCACGATTTATCGAACTTGTAGCTTGCATGGCGTGCTAATTGCCCCCGTGTCACTGCTTATCTCTTCTGAGAGGCTTTCTTTTAGTCTTTCAAAGTACAGGAGCCAGAAGCTTCAGATGAAAGCTCAGTGTTAGGTTTCTCAGAAACATAATACCAAAAAAAAAGAGGGGGTGTGCATATCGAGGGGACCACTTTCATCTACTAAACAGGGAAGTACCCTGTGTTTTGGGGGATTCTGATTCAAATCCTGCATTTCTTATCTGGAGGCTGCCTGTCTCTATCTTAGCTAGGTTTCACTAAATGACTTTTTTAGTCTCTCTTTTTTTTTTTTTTTTTTTTTTAAAAAAAGGAGAGTGTTGGAGTTACTGACTGGATCGCTCTGATTAAAGGCCGCCTGCTTTCCCCTTCCTTCTTGTAACCTCCGGGTTAATTGGCTCATTCCTTCTAGCTGAGGCTGGAAGGCTGCAGCGAGTGAGCTGCAGGCAGCAGACGCTTGGATGAGGGAAGAAACGAACCAACCACAGGGTGAAACTTTCGGAAGCATCTGTGTTTGCCTCTGGAAAGGGAGCTGAGAGCAGGCAGCCTGTTCCTCGCGAGAGATCTGCGGGGTTGGTTCGGTCACAGGACACAACCGGAGCTGCTCTCGATTCCTGAATACTACAGGGCTTCTTGGTTTGCTCTTTGCTCTTCATTCCTGTGATCCAGCTGTTAATAAATGCTGCTGCGTTTTGATTTGTTTCACTCGTGCTATGCAATGGCAAACTAATTCTGCATCTGTTTCTCTTTTGCTTCTTGTAGCTGAGTTGAGGATTCGCGTACACTGGAGGAAAATACCAGGGGAGGTCTGGAAGGAGGTGCAGACGTTGGCGTGCTCGGCTGCAGTGCAGGGAATAGGATGCTCGGGTGTCAGGGCTCACGGGGTCTGGCTTATGTCCTTGGGATTACTTCTGATTTTACCCAGCAAGCCTCTTGCATAAAACCAAAGCAGTTCTTGAGGGAGAAGTAAAAGCCTCGAGCGCTTGGCTAGGAGGGACGGGCAGATGCTCTGGCTGCTCTCGCTCCTGTAACTCCCTGTTCCTGGCCCAGCTGCCCTGCGGGAGCTGCTGCGCTGTGCGAGGTGCCACAGCTGGGAGAACCCTGCCCAGAAGGAGGCACGTGGGGTTTGGGTGGTCTTGGGCTGAGGAAAAAACCACAGGATTTCCAGCTTCCAAGGCACAGAGTGCCCTTCACCCAAAGTGGGGGTACTGCAGGCACCTTGGTACTTCAGCCTGATGCTTTGGGCGTGTTTTATATGCTGGGGGTATGCGGAGTCCTTGCAGAAGGATGCCTCCCTTGTGAATCTCTGATATTCTGATCTTCAGCACAAGTGCCCGTGCCCTCGGGCAGGTGTGGTGTCAGAACCACAGACACTGAATGGGGTTTGGGTGGAGGGTTTGGCTGTCTGGAGCCTGTTGGGCTTTGGTTGAAGCCACCTTTTGCAAGTAGTGTCTGAGCTCCTGCAAGGGGAGCCCAAGAGGTGTGTTTTCCTTTCCTTTGGAAGGAAGGATGGTGGCGTGGGTTCATTCTCCAAGGGTAGCTCGAGCTGTGGCAACCTTTTCCTTCCCTGCTGCTGTGTTCT
The DNA here is from genome assembly GCF_964035555.1 of Netta rufina. Lineage (NCBI taxonomy): Eukaryota > Metazoa > Chordata > Aves > Anseriformes > Anatidae > Netta > Netta rufina. The sequence continues at coordinate 866,060 of NC_140124.1, forward strand.
TGTTCTGCAGCCTGAGGCCAGCTGTGTGCAGGTCAAGACACTTGCTCCTTACTTGAAAGGGATGCAAAGGGACTGAAGGGAGGCTGTAAGAGTTAAAAAGTGCTTCTTTAGAATGTGGGGGGGGAAAGCCTTTCCCCATACCCTCTGATACTCGGAGTCAGGAGTCACCCCCTTGTGTTCTTAATAGTTTGTCTAAAAATATCTTCATAAGCATGCTAAATCTAAAGAGGTAGAAATATTTAAAGACAAAAAACAACAACAAAGTGAATATTTTCTGAATAATCAAGCAAACTTTCTGTGCACCACCTTCAATCATGGACTGCAGTGAACTTTCTGAAGTGCAGCAGCGTGTAACAAACAGCTTTTTGACAGAGTTTGCTGCCGGGAATGATCTCATCCTAGTGACCGAGCGGTCTCTGTGCAATGCTCCAACTATTTGCTGAAGCAGAAGGATGCTGAACGGGCTGACCACCGAGCAACTCGCTGGCGTGCGGCCGTGGCGCAGCAGCAGGTAGGGGTGCCAGCAGAGCAGCTCCTCACTGCCCTTCGGGAATGGGCTCTGGTCTCTGAGGTGGGTTCAGCTGGAACTACTCCCTGTGAATTTAGTGCGTTTTTCTGGCAATCGTACTGATAAGTTTTTAAAAGAATCTGACTGAAATCCAGTCTTACCGTTTTTACTTAATATGATCTCTCTCTTCATAGTTTTATTTATTTTAGAGCTCGAGTGCGATGAGTTGATCATCATTAGATCACGAGAGAGGATTAGATCAACGAATTAATCATTTAGAGCTAGAGTACAATGAGTTGATCAGTTGAAGTCTGTAGTAAGAGCAAACCCCAGCTTTTCGTGTTCTGTGCTGCTTGTGGGAGTCGGCAGTTATATCTGTCTCACTGAGCTGGAATTCAGTCATGTGCCAGAAACAAAAGGAGTTTGAGTCTAAGTTGATCTTAAAACACAGAGCTCCCGTTCCTCAAGCTGTAGTAGTTGTTGTTCCTTCGGTTTCTCACCAGTCTGTGATTATCTGTTGTCCTTGAGTGCGTTGCGAGCCGCAGGCTGATTCCAGCTTGAAACGCGCTATCTGTGTGTAGGGGGAGCCCAAAAGTTCCCGTTCAGCTCAACTTCAGACGGTTTATTTCTGTCTGTTGGTGAAACGCTGGGAACTGTTTAAAAAAACAATAATGCAGCTGGATGGGAGACAGCGTAAGACACTTATCTTCCTTCTTGGAATTTGTCTTAAAAATGGGGGGGGAGAGAAGAGTTCATCAGTCATTTCGGAACCGAAACAGCCTCTAAATATGAATGCAGCAGGAGTGAGTGCTGCTTGCTGGGGGCTGCAGACTGGGAAGTCCCCAAAGGCAGGGCATCCCCTTCCCACCTCCAGGCCAGGTTTCACTGGTGGTGACAAGATTTGGGAGCACGACCTGCGGGTGCAGAGCTGCAGTTGAGATTCTGGTGCACTGAAGCATCACAACAGCTTCGGGTCTCGCTGGTGAGCCTGCAATAGATCCTAAACCCACGGATCCTAAAACCACGCAGGCGGTTTGCAGGTGACTCCTCTGAGGGCAGCCCCATGCAGCCGAGGGCAGCATGAGCAGTGTGGGTGTGTGGGCACAGCTCCTGGTAAAGGATCTTTACTAGGAATGGGTTTCTTCTGCTGTTGGGACAGCCCTTAGGGTTCTTCCCTGCTCGCTCAGGGCCTTGCTGCGCTGGATAAGGGGTGTACCGTGTGCGTGTTCCCCGCCCTCCCTCCTGCAAGCTCCTGCAGCTTGGGGCTCTGCAGCACTTCTCGCTTCCAATAGCTGGGAGAAATGAGAATCATATGGGTTGAGCACACAGCTGGAAGCCTTATTGGCGCATCGGGAACATGTTCACAAGGGGTTTTTTCATCTCGTCGTACCCCAGTGATCGCTGTATTGTTTGCATAGCTTTGGATTTCTGGAAAGTAAGGCTTAAGGTAGGGAATCAGTGCACTAATTTGTGCTGTGAAGTGCCCTTGTTGTCCTGTTCTCACTCTTGATGGGAAACTGCTGCTTATCTTTGTTTTCAGAGCAGAAATGATGTGAACTTCCCCTGGTAAGCATAGCATGGGTATCTGGGATTGCACCAAGCTCCCCTCGTGTAGGATATCATCGTGATGATGCTCACTGCGCTGCTCCTCTGTGTTCAGCGAAATGGAATAGGGTCTGTGGGGAGGGAATCCTCACCGATGCTGAGTCTCACTCTTTTCTCCCCTCTAGTTCTTCTCCATCTCACGTTTTATTCCCTGTGACTGAACAGCAATTTACAAAGATGCGGCAAAATAAAAATAGATGAGTCTCACGTCCCCCGTGCCTCTAGCTGCTCTGGCCATGGCCATAACTCCTCGATGTCTGTGCATATTTTGTTAAAGTTTAATGATGCACCACAGTGCCTCAGAGGGGGGAAGGCTCGTGGTGCTGTGCTCTGCAGCCATCCTGCAGGGTATCGCTTCAGAGCCTGCGTCAGGTACAGCGCTGCGGGTATCGGGTCTCAGGACTGAGCTGACTCCTTCACCTGATCCGGCTTCTCAGAGCTGTGTGCTCCTCGTAGCCTGCTGTCTGTGTTGGGTGCTCGGAGGCCGTTCTGCTTCACACCAAATGGGGCAAATCTGTTTTCAGAGGCAGTGGCACGATGGGAAGTTGGTGCTCTTCCTCTCATCTGGTTATTTGTTTGCAAACTTTAGAAACATTCTGCCTCAAATACCCTTTTAAAGTTGTAAATAAGTGTTAGGTAGTTTCAAGTCCAGTTACTTTTGCCTTTAACTTGCCAAGGAGCGATATGGTGACTTAAGCAGCCACAGTTCTGATGCACAATGTTAGCGTGTTGGAGCTCAGACTAAATGTGTAATCGATTGGCAAATTGGCATCGAATCAGACTGTAAAAAGAAAAGGGGAGGGGGCTGATGGTAGTTTGCTTATCTTTACAGGTTTAAAAACTAACCGCCAACAGAAGGCAGTCTGAGTCCCAGGGACTGCTTCTCTTAGGAGAGGAGAGAATTTTCAATTGCAAGCAGGCTGCATTTTTACATCACCTCAAAGTGTGAAGACTCCTATGGAAACCCCAAAAGCACTGCCCCTATTAAAATATATCTACCCAACACTTTTAGGTAGTTTATGGGGTGATAGTGGCAGATGGTAGGGAAAAGATGTCGCAAAGAGTTCAGTCCTGTTTTGGGCTGCACCTTTGCAAAGGCTGTTTGGCACACATTCTGTTTTGCCCCCTCCTTTCCCCTCTAAAACGAAGCAGTTCTGGCTGTTTTTCTGTTTTCTCAGCGCTCGTGTGCACGACAGCGCAGCAGGAGGCTGTTGGTCAGGTAGAGGAGTGCTCTGAATCAGGCTGAGTGCTGTGGGAGAGAGAGGTAAAATGGGCTGCTTTGTGCCTTGGAAATGTGATACGGAATCTGTTAGGCAAATAACTAAATGTTAATGATCTTAATCCTATCTGGCTCACTGTTCTGACCTCTATCTCCCCTTCTTCCCTTTCAGCAGGTACGGATATCGCTTTCTGCTTCCACCTTGCACAACAAATCTACCCGTGCTTGCTCTGATTTTAGCCAGAGGCCTGAAATGTAGGTGCTGCAGGACACACAAGGGGAGAACAGCTGATTTGTGTGGCTCCCCCTGCCCACCTTAATTCCCTGGTGCTAGGTAGGAGTGATGGGGAAGCCGAGTGATCTCCAGAACACAGCCAGCAGCTGGCCCGGGCTGAGCTCCACCAGCCCCAGCGTGCTGCTCATAGCAGGGCCGAGGACAGCAGGACGTGGAGGGACGGTCTGCAGCTTCTGAAGGTGGGATTCAGAATTGGTGGGGGTGTTCTGCAGATCATTTCCACCCACACGGTGTCCTCATGAGGCTCTGATGGCTGCATAACCACGCTCCATCGTGTGCTTCACTGTGTCAGCAGCTCTGCTGCCTCAGCATGCTGATACTGCACAGTTGTGGTGGATCTGGTCTTGTGCACCTCAAGCTTTCAAGCAGCAGGTCCTGAAGGCTTCAGGAATATAGTCCTGTTCCAAATGGTCTTGGTTTTAGTCAGTTATAATGCTTCATGCAGTGTGTAATGATCTGAGTGTCATTGTTAGCTGTTAGAGGATGCCCTTTAGTTTAAAAGGAAATGTTTTGATCCTAGGAAAAGTGCATAGGCCCTGTACTGCTGAATAGCCGTGGCTCCTGGAAAGGCTGTTTAGCCTGGGGAGGGGAAAATAACCCCCCCACAAAGTCTGCCAGGGTTGTTTTACAGCACCCAGAGCTGAGTGGGGTGTGTTTCCATGTGCTGTAGTAGGACAGGCTGAGGACCTGTAATTCTTCACTCTGCAGCACAGGCTCTGAAAGAGCAAGATTTGGAACTTTGTGCTGTCAGATGTTGAGGATCACTGAAGCTCTGGGCAGGTTTAACTTTGTATTGAGGTTGTTGTCATTTGGCTTTCTTTCATTGCCTTTAAACTTTCTCCTGAGGGGAGCAGAGGGGCAGGCGCTGAGCTCTGCTCCCTGGGGACAGCGCCAGGACCCGAGGGGACGGCATGGAGCTGGGACAGGGGAGAGTCAGGCTGGGGGTTAGGGAAAGGGTCTGCACCCAGAGGTGGTCGGGCACTGGGACAGGCTGCCCAGGGACGTGGGCACGGCCCTGAGCTGCCAGAGCTCAGGAATCATCTGGACAGTGCTGTCAGACAGAGATGCGTGGGGCAGTTGCTCTCCTTGGGGTCTGATTCCAGAAAAGCAAGTCGAGAAGCTCAGAGACTTCTGGCACTTACATAAAAGTGATGGTGTGTCTGTTCATAGAGGGGTTACATGTTTTATTTTTTTCCTTCCTCTTTCTGACCCCTATTAAATTTTTTTTTCTGGGGAAGGCAGAGAGAACTCTACTGATGATGCAGAGACTCTAAACCTGTTTGTGTAACCAAAAAAAACCCAACCAACCAAAAAAATAAATAAATTAGCGTTTCTTTTTTAAAATGTATTCCTTTCTGTACTAGTTACATTGCTGTCTGGCAGCACTGGAAATAAAATTGCATTCCCTCTGTCTAATACGAGCTGATGATGCATCTTCTGTGTCGTCATTGGCTACGTAGGTCCCAAAGTTGATATGGAAAAGGTAAAAGTAAAACCAAGTTCTGCTGTGATTCTCACTTGTAAATACTGCATTTTGGCGTGGTCTGAACTTCAAAATGTTGGTTTCTGTTCACCCCTTTTAATACACGAGCTCTCGCACACAGGAGGTGCTGCCTTCCTCCTTTCATCCGCTGTAGGAAGCAGCGTGTGTGTGGCTTGCCCCAGGGATGCTGGTGTTCACCTGTGCCTAATGAGTGTCAGGTGTTGGTGAGAAGACTTCATCTGGCCGTGCTGAAACCGGCCCTGCTGCTCGTGCCCTTGGAGCTGTGCTGCTCCATGCAGTCTCCAATTTCTGTAGCAGAGAAACGAGGCGCTGCAAACCAACCTGCAGGTAGCAGGTATGGGGTGGAGGATGACAATTTCCTGCAGAGCAGCATCTGTGCTTGGTAGGGAATCCAAAAAAAAAGAAAAAAGGCAAACAGAAAAGCACACTGATTGCTAGCACACCGATGGCAGCGCTGTGAGTATGGGATTTGTTTTACTTCTTTCCCTGCTCCCTCTTATTCCTTCTGTTCCTCGTTGCCGTTTTGCCCCTGGAGAAAGCAGAGAAATGTCTTTTGGTAGCCCACTATGTGGAAGGGGTGAGTGCTGCCTGAAAATGTTGCCTCCCGTTCCTTATTTCTTAGGGAGATGAGGACGATGAACAGAACGCAGAGCTGTGACAGAAGCTGTGTGCTGTGGCTCGGTATGGAAATGTGCGGCCTGAATTCAGATCTGCTCACAGACTTCTTGATAAAAAGAGCAACTAGTTCCTAAAATACATCACCAGAAAAAAGGAGGTGCTGAGTTTGCTATTAAGTGGATATGTCCCAGTCTTGCTCACCTGCTAAAGTGATGGTCTTGGCTTGGGTGTGACACTTTTTTTAAAGGATATAGTTAACATCGAGTTCAGTTCCTTTTAGGTTAAATATTTAAGGTATTTGGGAACACTTAATGCACCGGTTATTAAACCTGTCAGGCTGATTTGCTCAGATACTGGGTTTTGTTTACTTAGAGCACAGCTGGATGTGAGAATTTGGTCTAAATGAATGACCTGTGCGTAGATACCTTCTCTTTTTAGCTAAGCAACACACACTTTTCAGGGTTTTTAATCCAGGGTACTAGGGAAGCATCCACAGTGTGTGTTCTGCTTAATTTGAGTACTCGATAGGTTGCTGGATTTTGGGGCGTTTAGTTTTTCTTTCAGAACACTCCGTGTCAAACCTGGTGTTAGAATGAACTCAAAAAAATGTGCTGTAAAGGTATTTCTGCTAGGTCAACACCTGGGGGGGTTCAAGGCGGGGCTGGAGATGCGAGGGGAGGGCTGGGACCCTGCAGGAGCCTTGTGAGTAGGTGAGGGGACAGAGTGGGTGATGCTGGTGCTTAGGTTATGCAGGTTGGCAGCTGTCACCTTGAAAACATGGATATGTCCAAGTGTTGTGAGGGTCCTTCCTTACAGCTGTAACACCTCAGAGGTGGACAAAACTCTGACAGCTGTTCCTCTTTAAAGCTGTTCCCTTTCAACTTGTTGTTGCTGAGCTGGACTTTGAGCTCCCCAAGAAATGGGAGACCTGAGCTACTTCTTTGCCCATTAGCTGAAGCTGCAGACAAATCTGTGAACTTTGTGACATTGCTGTTGGCACCTGCAGCTTTCTTGTGCTGCAGGAGGGCAGCGGCGCCGTCTGGATTAGCGCTGGTGTAAATGGGTGTAGTGGGGCTGAAGTGAGCAGAGAGAGATAACACGTTGTGTTATTATGGCTGGCTTCTGCTAAGCCTGCCCCAGGTTTTGCTGCTGTGTGCTGGGCGAGTGGCCTCAGTGCCTGGCAGGACTGGGAGCTGGAGGTTGCTTCGTCCTGGTCCTATTAAACAGCCCTGAGGGCCAGGCATTATAGAGCAAAGACTTCATAAAAGTCCCTTTAAAAGACCAGTAAAAATGATAATGCATCTCCTGTTACAATTATTCCCTAAAAGCAGCGAGAGAGAAGGCCTTGCAAGCACCCCTGCTTCCAGGAGGGGGCTGGGGCACTCCTAGGATGTGCCTTCAGTAGAGGAGGATCAGCTGCGGCGGGTTCCAGGGAGCTGGGAGCGATGTGAGGATCAACCCAGTGCAGGAAGGAGAAGCTGCTCGGCGTCTGGAGGCTGCCTGCGACTGTGCTGGGTGTGACCTGAGCCATGTGAGTGCCCTCTCCAGGCGTCCTGACCCCGAGCATGCTGCTGGGGGGTGGCCGTAAGGTGTCCCCCAGCTGCAGGAGGTGCAGTTGGCTCAGCAGGCTTTGCTTAGAGGCTCAGTGAGGGCTGCTTTTTCTTGTCCTCCTCAGGGTACCATTAATGCTTAGACCCAACCGAGGGAGAAAGGCCTCTGGGTGAGCTTTGGCTTGGTGTAGTTGAGCTGCGTTAACATTCAGGACCGGGCTCTGGTATTTATAGCTTCGTATTCAGATGTGCGTGCAGCTGAGTCTCTGTAACATCTCGACTCATTAAAAATGGCTCTCTCTGGTCTTATCACCCCAAAAAGATGGCAGGCTGTTGGATAACGCTGCCGAAGTGTGGGCACGGGCATGTGCTGTGACAAATAAAGCGTGTGACAGGAGTCACGGTGGATCCGTATTGATTAGATGGAACAGTAGGAAGAATTCCTGAACTTTAGTGCCTTTATTTTTAGCTGTAACTCAGGCTGAAGGTTTGCTGTTCGATGAATTCTGCCGAAAATAAATACTTCAGGAGAGGATTAAACTGCAATGTGAAAGACAGTTTTTGTTATGCAGCAGTGTTGATGGATGGAACCGGTCAGAAATCACTCTTCTCCTGAAATTTGCATGCTCTGAATCCAAACGAGGGCTGCTTTTAGCAAAACTCCTCATCCACACAGGAAGCGAGAGGTGCTGTTGGGAATGCAACTGTGAGAGCTAAAATTAGCGAACAGCCCTGCTAGCAGCGGAGTTGTTCAGCTGGGAAGACATACTCTGGTTTTGCTTAAATCTTTCTGTTTTTACTGAGCTGCTACCAAAAAGGAATTCACTTCCTGAGCGCGTTACCTGCCGTGGTTCTTCTTTCTGTGTGTCTGGCTTTGTGTGTTCAGGCTTTTGTTTCATTTCAACACATCTGACCCACAGAAAGCTTCAAAAATCACCTGTCAATGTATATCATCTCAGTTCTCAGCCTCCTGTCGTGTATTTCCCTGCCTTGTAACCCACCTGGTGACGACTCCTGGCCATCCCCGTGCCCCTTGGCTGGCCGTGTGCTGCCGAAACAAAGCTCCAGGAGCTCACCTCCCCGTTGGGGTTCAGGGCTCTTCTGGAAGGACCTTGGCGGGGCCTTCACGCCGGTGATTTACAAGGCCGTGAGTCATTCCTGCAACTTTCTGAATCATTGCTTGTTGTTTCCGTAGTCAAATCGCTCTTGACATATGAAAATCCGTGGTGCCATAGAAGAAGCCATGTGCAGCTGCTCATTTACTGTCTGATTGTGTGAACCTCGCTGCCTGACTTTGTCAGCCGGAGTTCTGGCAGAGGGCTGTTTGTTAAAGCTTGTCCTCTTTAATAAGAATTAAAGGCAGATATTGCCAAAGAGAATCTGCTTCCTTACGGCTGGAGAGCTTCGTTCTTCCCTCTGCTACTTGTGTTTGGGAAGTACGAGCTCATTCTGCAGGTACCAAGTCTCTTGTGACGTCTGGCTTCCTGTTCATGGATGTTTCCTTGGAAGATTATTTATTTCTAGAGTGTAGTGGAGCTCAGTCTTCATGTTTTGAGGGCTCTTTGAGCTACTCGGGTCTGAATTCAGCATTTCCTTCTCTCTTGGCAGAAGGTCTACTCAAACACCTGGCATGGAGTCTAGAAGCAATCTTCCAAGTACTGTCAGCATTATCGGAGGTGCCTCATGCAGGCGTAGGAGCAGGAACTTGACGGTGATCAGAAATTCATTGACTCCTTGGCAATGTTACCCACGGTGGAAACAAGTCCTCCCTGTATTGCAGAATAACCTCGTGTTTTAGGATCTTGGTTTCTGGGCACCTATCTTGGTGTATCCCCAAGGTGACTGTGGCCATGAAGGCAGCTCCCCTTGTGTCCAGTTGCAGTTAACTCACCGTGTGGTGTATTTTTCCTCTAGGAAAGGACTGGGGTGGATGTCTGAGATGTCCTCAGCTCGGGGTTTTGTGGCCAACGTGGCCGCAGAGGCTCGGGGTCCCCAGGGCTGCGTTTGGGTGCTGGGTGGTGCAGTGCTGCTTTGCATGTGGCACCCTCGCTGCGGGGCGTCGTCCCTCCTCGCTTTCCATATCAAGTGATCTTCGTGCACCAGGCGGATCTGAGATGGAGCTATTTAAAGGTGCCTGCTGAGCCCGAGATGTGGAAATAAAGCACCAAGGGTGAGAGGGGACAGAAGCCAGAAGCTCTTCGGGCTTTCTCTACCAGGACCCAAGACATGGGATCTTCTGAAATTGGGGATGGGAAGGTGGAAGGTGCTGCTTATCTGGAGAAGCTGAGGGAACGTGTAAGGGCGTCTGACAGAACAGCGCCTTCTTTCTGATTCCTTAACTGCTCTGAAGTGCGTCCCCTTTTGGTGGGGTCAGAGTGACAACCCCGAGTGTAAGGGCAGGTTTGGTCACACTGAGACAAGCAGGGTTCGCACCTAAAGCACTGAATCACTGGCACCAGGGGCTGCCCAACTGTGGTAGCTTTGTGAGGAAATCTCTTCCTCCTCTCACACCTTTTTGGGTGCCGTACCAAGATTTTGTGCTTTTCTCATGGACCAGAGAGGTGGTAGCTTACTCCATCCTCAAAGGAGCTGTGGTTGGCAGCTGGCAGAGACGAGTAGTTGCTGCTTGGAGTAGTAACTGTTCAATATTGTGTGAAAGGGGGAAAACCACAACAAATGAGTTGTTTGCTATATTTCAGGGTAAACACAGAAAGTACCATGGTCTCGTAATGGGACCAGCAGCTCAGCTGGTGAAAGAGCATCGGTGGAAAACTGGAGGGGATGAGAGGAGCCATCGAAATGTTCAGTAAGAAGGAGCTTGGGAACCTGGGGAGCTGAGGAACGAGAAGTACGGGTGCAGGACGAGAACCTGGCTATTAGGGGGTAGCAAACACGGGACAGGATGCATACCAGGCACTGCCTGCTCCCTGATAGTGCAGGCAAGATAAAAACGAAGAGCGGGTGTGGTGTGGGATGGAAATGAAGCGGAGGCTGCTCTGCTCCTCTCGCGTCGCTCTTCAGCGTCACTTGTGTAAAAACTCTCCTGGGGAGAAAGTTGTGGACTTGGAATGAAGGTTGCAGTGTATGGAGAGGTGTCCCTAATATTAAAATAATTCCCTCTTTCTCTAAACTGGGAAACAGCTACGGGTGGTGATGGGCACAGTTCAGTGTTTGCTGCCTGGGTGATCGATGCTGCGTTTTTCCCCAATTCACAACGACGTCTAAAAGTGGCTGGAGCCTGTCTCAGTTTATTCTGAGGGCGTGAGGCAGCGCGCGTCTCAGACTCCTGTGAGGTCTCGCACACGCAGATCTCTGCTGTCCCACCTTCTGTGCCAGGAGAGCTGTCAAGCTGGGGTAGGAACAAGCAGCACTTCTGCTCGTGGGTCACAGACATCCCATGCGAGGGAAGAACGACCCATGTCATCTGCCTGCACCTCTCTGAGGCCTTTGGCACGGTCCCACGCGATGTCCTGGTCTCCAAATTGGAGAGATTTGGTGGATGGGCAGTTCAGGGGCTGTAAACTGCAGGAGGGGAGGATTTAGGTTAGGGGTTAGGAGGAAATCCTTCACTTCAGGTGGTGAGGCCCTGGCACAGGCTGCCCAGAGAAGCTGTGCCCCATCCTTGGGGGTGTTCAAGGCCAGGCTGGATGGAGCCTTGGCCAACCTCATCTGGTGGGAAGCGTCCCTACCCATGGCAGCGGGTTGGAACTGGATGGGCTTTGAGGTCCCTTCCAACCCGAGCCATTCCCTGGTTCTATATATAAGGAGAAAAACAATTTTTTTACAACTTTGGATAGCTGATAAGCCCTTGGTAGCACGTCAATGCTTTCCTTCAGGGTTCGTAGAGCAGCTACAGATGCAGCTTTACCATGGAGGCTCTTGCCCAGACCAAGAGCCTGTGGCCACCCTCCCTTTGTGGCACCAGAACCGTGCGTGGCGCAGCGCTGTGCGGCTGGAGATGGAGCTGTGACACCCAGCACTAAGCAGGAGCTGATATTTCTCAAGTACTTCTCATTACCTTCAATCTTCTGCCACAGAAGAGAGCGGCTCGCTCATTTATATATATTTTTTCCCCTTAAGAAATTGGTATTCTCAACGCAAAGAGCAGTTGAGATGCGGCGTGGGAGAGCTGGTGGGGTGCTGTGGAAGCTGTGGGATGAACTCTTAGCGGAGCAGAGCACCAGGGCCTGCTGTGAGTGGGGTGCTCGTCGGCTGCAGGCAGCTGGGGAGCGAGTCCCCGATGCTCTGATCTGGCACAGGGTGGCGAGTGGTGGTGTGGGGAAGGGAAACGTGGGTTTCTGGTGTGCATTAGCAGCGCTTCCTGCTGTCGGAGGGGGAGCGGTAATGTTAGCATACAAGCAGGAGCTCATCCATAATATTTATCTCTGAATCATACACGAGGTATTTCTCCATGCCTTAATTAACTTCCAGCTCTCCCTCCCAGCCTTGTGGAAGGGAACGGGGCTCTGGCAGAAAGTTTTTCCCACTCCTGAGCGTGGCTCTGTTTGCTAGAGCTGTAATGGCGGTGTTTCCACGGGCCTGCTTTTCCATTTATCTGCAAACTCTCATCCTCTGCCATGGGATGGGAAGCACAGGTCTGTAGCAAGAGGAACAGGAGCTGCTGGGTCTGTGTGGCTGCATTACCGACAGGCCCCGAGCTGCCATTTCAAGTGAGGCTGACTCAGCTGCTTGCCGTGGTGAGGAACGGCTCGGGTGGATGTTTGTGTGTGTGCACCGAAATGCTGAGCTGGCTCTTCCTCTGCAGCTTGGTTCGTGCTCTCTGCCACTGAGCGCTACGTGGGGAATGCAGAGAGTACTGTTTTAATACATTTTTTTGTTTTTAGATACATTTGTTTTGCAATAAAGGAACGCTAATGAATAAAGTGTAAAATAAAGTTGGGATGCAGCAGAGGAGGAAATGGTTCCCTGGTAAAGCTAGTGGGCATCGCTTCATGGGTGTCATGGCAAGCGTACAGCAAACAGACAAATCTTCAGCAAATCTTCAACCTGAAAAGCACAACTCCCAATTGATTTATTGAAATCTGGATCCCCTTAAAATATCAACCCAAATACCATGAATTAGCATCTAAAAAAATGCAGTTGAAGGTTTTCTACCTTTCACTGCTGTGTCAGGCCACAGGCGTGCTGGTGCTGCTTTAGCTTTGGTCATCTCCAGTCTGATAAAACCCAGTGCAGAAATCCAGCCTGCTTCACAGGGGGCTGGGCAGTGTGTCCCCGTACCAGTGACTTTGGGAGCCTTTAAGCCACTCTGTAAGCACCTGAAATTGGGCTTAGTGGAGGGACGTCCTGATTGTCCTCTTCAGGTTAACGGTGTGTTTATAAAAGCCCATTTAATTGTGTAATAAGGGAAAAGTTGCTTACAATTTTTGTAGTATATCCTTAGCAGCTTGAGCAAACATTGGTGTGAAATAGTCGTAGCTAGGTAGCGTTCCTGTTGAGAAGGGAGCGTTAAAAAAAGCCTCCGGTGGGGCTGTAGCAAGACTTCTCCAGTTTTAGTTCATTTTGACTGACAGAAATCATCTTTGAGCCATCCCAATAAGCCGACGTGCAAGTACTCGGTAATTGTCTGGCTTCCTCTTAATTCTGCATGTATTGTGTTTTGCAGATAAGCAGCCTCTGAAGACTGAAGGACCTGCTGAAGGGAACACCTGCTTTTGAGGTATGAACTGTTTTTTTTTTAATTATCCAACACTAAACCTCTGATTAGAAGTGAAGGCTTGATGCCTCTGTGTGTACACACTGAGCTTCAGCAGCCCTGGGCTCCCAGCTACCACCCAGAGTTCAGCAATCTCCTTATCTCCTGCAGAAGCTCAGTAGCAAGGCTTGGCGGAGCAGGCAGGCCTGGCTATGACAAGCCAAGTATTAAATGGACTCTGGGATAGTCTGCATGCCTTTAAAAGGCATTATTTGGAGAGTTTTTGACTTCAGCTTCTGCAGAATAAATGTCTGAAATACATTTAACTTCCGTTTTGGGTAAATCCTTTATGTACTGCTCATTTTGCTTCCTTCATTTCAAGTGTTAGCGTCCAACACTCCCTTGCTTCTGTTCAGAGGGCAGACATTCTGCTCCACGTGTCACACAAACCTTCTGTAGGCCTCTTACTGATACAAAGATTAAGCTGGGCAATCTCAGCTAAGATGAAACCAGCTCTGATTTGATTTGGTAGGAATTAGGAGCGCTAAATTATCTGAGTTGCTTATCCTGTCCTCCAGCTGTGGGAGGCACCATGAAGCTGAACTTCTGCTGGAGTCTGTTGCTATGTCTGCAGGCAGAGGACATGTGAGGGGCAGGTGCTTCCACAACACATTTTAGCCAAGGAATCACAATTTCTTGATATTTATGTGGACTGAGGGGCCCAGGTGAATTCCACATCGCAGTTTGAGCAGTGTGGCAGTCGTTACTCTCAAATGCTGTTTATTTCTCCAAGTCCTGGGAGCAGTTTACTGCCTGTTTACTACACTAATTAATACTTTTTATCTTCACCTTTAAGTAGTCTAGGATATAAAGCACTTCAACACAGGGCACAGACAAAATGCCCACGTTGTTAACATCAGTCTGCCAGTACAGTCCAGCTTGGCTGTAAAGAACATTGAGGAGTCAAAATGCACACAGTTATTACTGCTTCTTTTAACAACTATCTAATACGACTTGATAAAACTGTCTAGAAGTGACAGCCCCACGTCTCCTAAAGCCTTGCTGTGTGCACAGGACACAGAATGCCTCTTTTTTGCCTACTCTGACAGGAGGAGAGGTGCAAAGTCCTGTCTCTGCAGTCAGGCTGACGCTCGTGCCCGTTCATGACACAGCTGAAGCCAGGCTCAGCATCACCGCTGCTTATTTGTGCTGCGTGTTGGGGCTGCCTGCCAGGCCATCTGAAGTCGTTCTCTAAGAGCTGTTTGAGAAGAAGCCAGCTGAGATGGCTTATCTGGCTTCGGGTGGGATGGAGGGGGTGGGAGGGGAGGCGCCCAGGTTCTGTGCCTGCTTTTCGTGGTGGCCTCAGTGGAGCAAAAGAGGTCACTGGAGGCAGAGTGGAGCTGGTGCCCCACACAGCTGCACAGCGATGACACCGGGGTGGAAGAGCCCTTCGCTGTCCTCCCTGCATGTTCTGTTGAATTTTCCTTTCCACTTGGCTTTGGTGTGGCTGTATGTCTGCCAGGCTCCTGGCATGTCTTGAATTGACCTCAGACTTGAATTTCCATGGTCATGTTGTTAGTCCCCAAGTTGTTCAAGGTGGTGAGTTCGCTACAGTCTCGTTTTCCTCCTTTTTTCCATGCAAAAAACCCAAGTTACAACATATGCTGACTCGCAGAGCCCCGGCCATGCTCGGAGTTGCACCTTTCAACGTTTGTTGTTCCGTGGTTTCAGGACATGGAACCACACAGGTGTTTCCCACAGACTGCATTCAGCAGCTAAAAATGCTTCCTGAAGTAACTTATCCGGGAACGTCTAATCCACGCTCATTGACTGCTGAATGAATAAAGGCAGCTTCCTCCCCGCTGTCCTCGGGGGAGCCCAGGAGAGCAGCAGGAAGGAGAGGTGTTTGTGCGGGTCCGGCCATCGCTTGGGTCTCGTTGGATGGCCTGACCACCCAGAGGAGTGTCTGGGGCTCCTTACGAAGCAAAACCAAGAACCTGTTCCTCTCAAACCCTGCCTGCTTGTTCTGTCAGGAGCTGTTTTCACCAAGGACAGTTTCACCTTGGTCATCTTGCCTAAACTCCAAGTCCTGGACAAGTACTAGGACTCTCGTGGCACCTACAATTTCATTTGGTTATTGTGTCGTAACATGCTTAGTAAGTACTTCTGCAAACGTTTCCTGCTGGATTAATTTATTTCTTGTGCAGCTGCTTTAGCTGGAAGGAAACGAGCACAAAAGCACATCTTTAGGATCGATGTTATTGATGAAAAGCGAGCTAGATTGGGGCTGCTGCTGCTGTAAGTGTAGTAGGGGTAAGGAGCTGCTCCTTGCTGTGCGACTCCCTGGTCCCATCCTGCGGGGGAACTCGCCCAGACACAGAAACTTCTCTGCCCCTGTCCTTCAGCAAGTGGAGCATGACTGCTCGTGCTGCAGGAGGATTTTGTTGTTTGCTGGACGAGGGGCTGCTGCATTAGGCAGCCACCCTTTCAAAAAGGGGCTGAGGATGGCGCTGGCCTTTTAGTTTGAGAACAGTGGGAACAGACTCGAGGTTTAGCCCTTGAAGTAAGAGAAGCCTTGGGAAGAAGGCAACGCTAATACATCACCTACAAGGTGTGGTTTGAGTTCCCTGAAGAACTGTGGGCAGAGCCCTTTATTTTAATCCTTAAAAAAAGGAAAAATAAGGCAGGGGAGGGGGTTGTTCAGTACCATACCGCTCTGTTTGGCCCTTCTCTCCCTCTTTTTGGAGGGGAAGCAGCCTGTGTCAGAGGGCAGCAGCTGTACCTGCAATAAGGCAGTGAACCATTCCCTGCAGAAACTCGGAGGCTGTACCTGATAACATTGCAGGGAGACCTGATTTTTTTTTATTGATCTCTTTCATTGAACACCCAGCTTTTGTTTTCTAACCAATGCCTTGTTTTTAAGCCGTGGCTGAATGTATTTGCTATCAAGAGCACGGAAACGTAAATACAATAGTGGTTGAACTGCAGCAGCTACTCCCTTCCTCCTCTGGTGGCTTCCTGCATGCGTTTTGGAAGGTGGAAATTACTCTTCTGCATTAACGAATTTCAGAAATGAGTACTCTTCCCCCTGGTGCTGCGCCATCAGATGTCAAAAACCAAAGGATGTGAGCAGAAAAACCCACAAGTGCTCTCATGTATGTGTTAAGACAGAGGTAAGGTAAGGGCCCTTCAACGCTCTCCTGTGCTCCAGCCTGATGCAAGCACAGGCTAACGGGGCATCTTGCTGTTTTTCTCCACTTTACCTAAACCTGTAGCCAGAAAACCGTGCAGGCAGCCTTCTAGTTGAACTAACTAACATTCATCCGCTTGTGATGCTTGAGCGAGTCTCTTCAGAGAATAATTAATAAAAAGAGTAACTAATAAACGGGGGCGGTGCCTTCACCGACTGCAGCGTTGTTCTGCCAGACCTCAGCTTGCGATTATTTTAGAAAGCTGCTTCCTGAGTGTGGTTCTTGTAGCAACGTGGGTCACTAGTAGCTGATGCTGGTAGCTTTCTTAGCCGGGTATGAGTTTTGTCGTTGTGAATTTTGCCATTAAAACTAGCTCAAGACAGTGGAAAGGTTCAAATAGTAACGCCTGGTCTTTTACAGCTTGGGAGGGGTTGGGTTGAGCTGTTTGCAGGTTAGAGAGTTAAACTGACCTCAAACCGTAGGCTGTCATGTGCTGTTTTTCATACCCAGAGCCTCTCCTGAGCCCTGCACGGCTCAGTACCAACTTTCTGGGGCGAGTTATTTCTCTGCAGTGCCTCCTTGCGTAACCCGCCACCCGTAACACCATTAATGCGCCCCTGCTGCACTAATGCTGCTCCCGGCCCCGAGCGCAGCCGCTCCGTGATGCTCTTATGGCGCTGGGCCAGCTGCATGGCTGAACTTCGAGAGGATCCCGGGGATTTTTACTTAGCTAAGAATAAACATCACGTGAGAGCAGGGGTTACTTCCCCGCCCGGGGGAGAGCGAAGATGGCGCGCCGCTGGGGAGCGGCCTCCCCGTGCTCCGCAGGGATAAGCTGCGAGTCCGCAGGAAGCAGAAGGGCCTGGCACGTAGCCTCCTGCTTTTCCTTGCTGCTCGGTTCGCCGGTGCACGATGACACAGTGCTTTCCCAACAGTCTATTTTTATCATTGCCGAATCTGATAACTAACCTTGGGAAAGGAGATGTGATCGTACTCGCTGCGTTTCCAGCCCAGTGGTGTTTCACGTTGGGCCTCGGCCTGCATCTTGGGTACCTGGTAACGTGCTACCGAGCGCCTTGCTGAGCACTTCTAACTTCTCTCCACCTGCGTTTTTCTCCAAGAGGAATATCTCCTTCTTTCAGATTGCACACAGGCAGTATTTACTTCCAGCCTTCTAGCAAATCCTTCCATGAGCTGTTTGTAGCCAAAGACTCCAGTCCCTCTTGTAGAGGTGCCCGGGAATGTTGAGCTACGTTTCACCTTGGTTTGAAAGGACTTCTGATTTTATCTTCCCTGCTTATGTGTAGACAGAAATATCCCTACTTAAAAGTATAAAACAAACAAAAAAACCAACAGAGGGACACAGAAGGAGCAGTGCACTCACGGCTCTTGGTCCTCTGCTTATGCTCTGCTCCCACCCTAGTGCTGCCCAGGGACTTCATGAATTCGTGGGCAGCTGCGAGGTCTCCCTGTGAGTGCAGGGACCAGCTCGTTCCTGGCTGAAGGACCCGATGGGGGCAGAGTGGAACGGGCCTGGCTCCCTCTGAGCTGCGCTGCAGAGCTCCGTGCTGCCTGATGCTCCAAAACCGGGGCTAGGCACTAATAGAGCGTTTGTTTCTCCTTCTTAAATGTCTGGTTCCAGAGGGCTTTGTTGTGGTTTTGAAATGGCAACCCCCTATCTCCCAGCTAGTTCAGGTGTTTGTTCTGCTTCCAGATCCCTTTTGGGGCACCTCTGTCAGTTCGCAGGAGCCCCAGGGCAGGGCACGGTGTGCCAGGGCACCTGATGAGTCCATAAGCCACCACTTTCTACGGTGAGGCTTTGCAGAAGTCACAAGAGCTGGAACTTGTTTCTTAGCCTGGATGTGTGGTTCGTTGCATTCCTCGGGAGCTTTTGAACTTCCGATAGGGAAAGCTTTCAAATATTTTGTTCTTTGCAAGTCATTTGCCTGAAAAAGCAGCCGTAGATTTGCTGTTTCACTCATCTGGCGCAGACATCCAGCTGGTGGTGAGCTGTCACTGATGGAAATAGTTCACTAGGCAGCCTTCTCATTTGGAAGCTACCAGTTCTGTGTCCTGATCTACAGGTTCTCATGCTATGTAATTACGCTGTCAAGAGGTGCTTAGCTTAATTAAAGTGAAGTAGCTGCTCTAATGCAGTCACCAACATAACGAGGATTACTCTCTATAGGTAAAGGAGTAAAGCTTGTATGTAAACGGAGTTCCTGGAAGCAGTGACTGTGTGCACCCAGTTGCCAAGCAAAGTGCTTCTGTTTTCATAGCTCCTATTCTCTGCAACCTGTCGTGTTTTATGCTACTCGCTCAAATTTTGCCTTGCTTTTTGGGTAACGCCAGCTGGGGATGTTGGGGCATTTCTCCAGGGGTCGGTTTGCTTGCAGGTGGTGTCCAGCCTTTCTCATGGGCATACAGATCGTCGCTGTGTCCAGAAAGGTGGCCTCCAGCAGCTGGACGTGAGCTCTTTCAGTGCCACCTGTGGCTCGATTTACCCTTGATACCCCTTGTGAAATAGGGGAGCAGAGCTGCTGGGTCTCTGGCCTCTTCCTGCCAGGCTGTTTCCACAAGCTGGGATTGCCTCGGCTGTTCTGTGGAAAGCTGAACTCCCAATTTTGGGGACTTATAGTAGTAAACTTACTGATGTGTGCATGATACGAGTGTAACACTTAAATGCTATTTAATAGTTGCTGATTTTACTCTTTGAGAGCTTTTTTGTTTCACTTCATCTCAGAATATCTGTCTTCTCTGGTCTTTACTTTCCTTGCTACCCTCTTAGATGCTTATATGTACATGAGGCAAACCACGGAATTCGTGAAAGTATCGAGAGCCTGAGCAGCACTGCTACAGCCAGAATTCATCTGAACTGGATCTCTGAAAAATCATTCTTCTCCCAGCATGACTCGTGAGTTCTTTCACGTCTCTGGGTTTGTAGCTGCAGTGTTCGTGCTGCTTGGGAAGAAAGCACTACAGTAACAGAAGAAATCGTCTTAAAATGAAAGCTGAGATTGTCAAGTAAGCATAACTCATTCTGGGAACAGCACATATAAGACAAACGTGGAGTAGGATGAACGTAGAGGAGCTGAAGGGAGGGCTGAGTGACTGAGCTGAACTTCTGCACTGAAACTCTTCCCTCTGCATGCACTCGAGTCGTCTTTCCCAGGCCTTGGCAGCGAGATGATCTCGGGGGAGGAAGAATGCCTAATAAAAACGGGAATCGCTGATTGATCTGATTAGAAATGCGCCTGCCTTTCCCCCTCCCAAGGAAAAGGACTCTGTAGGAAAAGTCCAAGGCATTATTTTCTGTGTTTTGCCTTCCGTGAGGTCGGAGCTGCTTTCCTTTCTGATGCGTGTACTATTAAAGGAAAGCAGCTGACAGCAACAGCTGCTCGCCTTGCCTGTTTGCTTTGTGGCTTAGCAGTCCATGTGCGACACAGAAAGAAAGAAAGAAAGTGCTCTGCTAACAGCCAGGCTTTTCGTACCCTGCCCTGCGCTGTCGTCTCGCCCTCTGTTTGCTGCCAGGAGCCGGCGGGAGGCTCTTCCCGCGCTGATTGATGCTGCAAAACCTTATTTGGTGCCGCCGCTCTGCTGCGGCTCCGAAAATCCCCTCTCCTCTGAAACGCCTCGCAGGCTGGCACGCAAGTATGACTTTGTTTTCTTTTGAAATCAGCTCTGAAACCACCTCTTTCTTAGCTAAAACCTACAAGTCTGCGCCGAAGGTGGGCAGAGCCCTCTTATTTCCCTCGGAGAAGCGTTTAGGGCTTTGGAGACGACATACCAGCCTTTTTTAGGGCTCTTATTTCAATGCTCGTAGGCCTGTGCTCAGCCAGACACTTGAAAGTCCCTCACAGTTATTATCTATGAACTCATCTTCCATGTGGCTTTTTTGAAGGCCGGCCAAGCCCATTAATCCCCACCTTTCAGAGGCCCTAATCCCTGCCGGGGCTTATAGGAAAGTTATTCTCGTCCTCCCAGCGAAGCTGCTCTGGCAGAGCATCTCTCCTGCTGGAACTTAAGGCAAGTTTATTAACGTGACTTTTTATCAGCTTGGAAGCCGTACAGCTCATAATGGAGCAATCTAACTTGGACGGTCTTACCCCATCTTGCCGAGTGGTGAATAGGAATGAAATTGCCCAAAGGAAGGAAATCATTCGGGAGGCTGGTAGTCTCTTATCTCGCTGTGCTTAAGTATAATTAACGCTAATAAAACGCTCTTTGAAGGCACGGATACATGCCACATTTTTGGGGAATGGGTGCGAGTGATGTCAGGCTTGGAACAGGTCTGTTGAGCTGATTTTAATTTTTACAGCTGTCACTCTTCCTACAGCCGCCTGGCTCTGGGTTTCGGCTGGCTGGGGCCTGGCTGATGCAAAGCCGTCCTGGTACGTGAGGCTCCCCCTTCCCTGCCCTTCTTCAGAGACTCTCCCTTGGTTCCCAGGAGAAGATGAGTTCTGTGAAATGTACCTCTCCACCCTGAGCAGAGAGAGCAGGAATTAAGCCCAAAATGGGGTGTAACAGATGGGAAACTGCAACGGGGTCTGAAATCTGACTTAGCAACCTGGGTCTCACTGGGCAGGAAAATTGTCTGTGCAGGCTGGATTTCCTCCTGAGGTCTGTGGAAGAAGCAGGGGCTGCCCTGTGCCACCGAAGTGCTGCGTGCCAGAGAAGTGATGCTGTGAATGTGATTGCCCTGGAGTCCCAGGATGTTATCTTAGAGAGCAAGAGCAGCAAATGAGTAAGTCCAGCCCCCTCGGGTTCATCAGCAACTCCGAGCTTTCGGAGCAGTAAGTGGGCCTGTTCCATGACCTCTCCTGCCTTCCCTAAAGCAACACTTCGGGAACAAGTTCCCCAAAAGAAAATGCACGAAGGCATCCATAAAACCCGATACGGTGCCTTTTGATTTTCATAAGAGTCCACATTACGAGTTGGCGTAGGTGATCTTACATCACTGACAGTTTTTTTATCTCAAAGGGAAGGAGTCTCGTAGTCCAAACCCGAGTTGGGTAACAAATTACTACAACAGAGTTATCCGGAGTGCTCCAGGAGTGGTGAATCACTGTGGATGCAGCAGGCAGAGGTGTGCCTGTGCTGTGCCTGCTCTGGCGCTGCTGGGAAGGCGCAGCGGGGCCGTGCTCTCCCCACATGTGGGGCTCAGCAGGCGTTGGGCTCCTCAGCAGGCGTTGGGCTCTCCCATTCACCCCTCGGCGCCCTGGGCTTTGCTGGGATGTGAGTAAAGGGATAAAAACATCAGACCAGAGATTTTAAAACAATGAAAAAGTGAAAAATTGAGCAATAAAAAGCCGCGTGACTTCATAGGACTCTTCCCCTCCCGTTTCGTGAGGCTCCTTGCCGTGACCGCGTGCTGCTGAGCAGGGCTGGAATTGTGGTGCCCTGGTTTGGGAGCTCCTCATTATCCTTGTTAGGACCAGCTCTCACCTGGAAGAGTGGCTTCAGCCAGCTAGCAAAGCCCAAAGGCTTTAACAAAGTGCCAGCGTGTGCAAGGTTTTTCTTGATACAACTTGTTTTTACCTTAAAGCCGCGTGGTTACGTGCCTTGCTGTGCAGGAGGAAGGTGAGGAGTGGTGAGAAACCGGCAGCCTTGCGGTACGTACGTGAAATTCTTGCTTTTGGAGCTGACCCTCTAGAACAGTGCTGGTTGTGTGCACGGTTCTGCAAGTCAGGTTCTTCCTACTGCGCTGACTTGGGGCCTTGCACAGGAGACGAACCGAAGCCATTGGAGACAAGTAATAACTTGTGAGGCTTTTGAAGCAGCAGGAGGGAGATGTTTGTATATTAGGAAGCAGGATCGGTGGCTGCCTTTCCATGGCAGGACGAGTTGGGACTCCTGGAGCTGGCTTCGTAGCACCCAGAGTCATGTTAAGTCTTAATTGAAGAGCCAGAAGGGTACCTGAAAATCTGAATGAACAAGATTGGCAGAGGTGCGAGTTCTGGAATCATTCCTCCATTTCTTTAACGTAGCCTTGTCTTGTTTCTGTTCTTGCAGGAGCCCTTGTACTGACAGCCATAGGGCTGTCTGCAGCCCTACATCATCCCAGGACGCGGGGTGGAAGGGGAAGGGGATCCTTCCCCAAGCCGTGCGTGTGCCCAGGGAGGCTGGGGGGATGGTTTCAGTTTGCTTTTAAGTCTCACCTTCAAGATGTAAAATGGAAGTGCTTTTGGGCTCATCCTGTTCTTTTCCTAGGCTTTCATAGGAGACTTTTCCTAGTCTCCTTTCCAGCTGCCTTCATCTCTGCTCCTAGCAAATCCAGTCGTGCCATCTTCTTCCTCGTGCCTCCTGAGCCTTCCACGGCAGAGCGCTGTGCAGCCGAGCGCCCCTACTCGTGTGCATGGGTACTTAGAGGTGCAAACAGGTTTTCACTGGTGCTCTGTCATTTGGGTATTCCTTCCACGTTCATCTTTGATGGAGATCTGTCTCCGGCTCATTATTTTAGTTTGCATAAGTGCTGAATTCAGGCTTTATTTTTAACCTGCTTTTACCTAATTGGCAAACAAACAAGGGGGAGGGGGCATACGGTATGCACGTAGCACCTGCCAGTGGGTACGGAGATCCTTCCCCAACCTGAAGTTTGACCATTTTTCCCTCTGCTAATAACAGATCTGGCTCCAGCCACCAGTTTGTGCGTGCACAGGGCTCCTGTAAGGACCGGGAGCATCGCATTTGCTCCTGCAGGCAGGGCTGCTCAGGCAGGATCGCCTTCCTTCACGGTCACCTCGCCCTGGAGCTAAGCCCCAGGAGCCTCCTGGGGGGTTCCTGCACTGAAGGTGACCATTTTGGAGCCACCTGCCCACCCTGCTGCTCTCCTTGAGTCTGGAAGGCAGAGCCTGGAGGGCTGCGTCCATTGGCAGGCTGGGGGCAGCAGATGACAGCCTCTGGGAGCGAGGCTGGGATTGCTGAGGGGTTTTGGCCTTCATTGCCATGCGCTGCATCACCAGAGACCTCTTCTTTAAAAATCCATAACAAGATCAATTCCTGCGCTGAATTACAGCAAAGGTCAATGCCGGCGACCCAACTTTCTCATCGCTCTACAAGCCTGTTCCTACAGCTGCTGCAAAGCTCGGGTTTTATTTAAATGAGCAGGACAGAGCACTGCAATCCCCCTGGAGGAGTGCTGTGGATGCACGCACGAAGGTGAACAGGCTGAGCGATGCTCTGATCCATCCTTGCTGGCATTAAGGTTTGTTTCTGTGCAAAAATCCTCCCAGAACACACAGCTTTTGCCCTGCAGAGGCTGGAACAGCCTGCTTGGTTTTCCAAGGAGGCGTGTGGGTGGGATTTTTGGGGAGCTTAATTTACGTAGTCCTTTCGTCAGGTCTCTTGATACCTGGTAGCTGCTAGAATGGTCTTCAGAGCAGCCAGCCTCACTGAGACTTTTATATTTGCATTTGGGAGCGCCTCATTACTTGATGTTTTGTGGATTGTGTAACTTCTCGGACGTGCTTTGCAGATCTGGCTGATATTGAAGACGTAGCTGCTGTGTGGAGATGGAAAACTGGTGTCCACATCCCTGTGCTGGTTAGGCTCCGCGCTGTGCTCTTTGGAGAGACAAGTTGTGCTCCTTTTCCTGAAGGAATGTAAAGTCCCTCTTTAAAAGTGCTTGAGGAAGGTAGAGTTGGATTGTCCTTGTTGCCATCGCCACCACGGCATGGACTTCTCCCAGTTCCTGTGGTTTCTTTTAAAATCCATTTAAGAAAAAAAAAAAATCTTTCTTAAATCCAGTTGACTTGGGGCCAGTTAACAGATGAGTTTAATGTCAGTAAATGTCCAGCTCTAAACTGAGACGTGGCTTTAGTTGGGCTAAATGTCGGACTCAGCTCTCAGGCTGGCCTTAATTGTAGCTTTTATGTTGACAGCAGGTAGGTAGAGGTGTGGAAAGAGGAGGCTGGCTTGTGGCTTTCCTCTGGCTAGTCCAGGACGTCTGCCCAGTTTGCTTTGCAGACACTCCCCTTTGATCAAACGGAGGCTCTCCAGGCTATGAATGTCTAAAAAGCAGGAAGAAAGCCGAATTTGTCTCCAATCTGCAGAAAACTGAGAGAATCTTTCCAACACTACTGAAGAGATGCAAATGATGGGAGGCTGCCTGCTGTCTGTCCTGGCTAATTCACCCACCGGCTGAATCATTGCACAAGGTGAAGGCAGCGTTATAGGCTTTATGGCTGCTTGCTTCAAGGAAATGTAGTTGATGAAAACGTTTCAAGCTTTTGGAGCAGAAAGGTTCATTACAGCCCTGTGCCCAGCCTGGTTGTGGAAGCGAGGTGTAAGGGCAGAGTCTATTAGCAGCAAAAATAATGCCTCGCTTTCAACTGCGGAGAAATGGTTGGAACTACTGAATAAAAACCAGAATTATTTAGATCCTTACAGAGGCAGCAGGAAACAGGAACCACTGCGCTTATTTTAAGCCGCCAACTCTGAAACTGTGAAGCTGCAGTTTATACAAGTTGTAGGTAGGACACTTTAAAAACAAAACAAACAGCAGCGCTCAGCTGGAGCTCGTTTTGTTCCTGTGCCTTTCCCTGCTGCAGTCCAGTGGCCTCGCTGCGGTGGTTTCCCTTCTGCTCTGCTGGTTGCTCATCATTTATTACAGACCTCGCCGTGCCCGTTTCATGAAATTTCATGAAACGCGGAGCTGACCGATGTCTCACTCCTCTTGTGTTGATTTTTTTCCTCTTCTCTCCACCCCTTCCACTTCATTAGGCTTGTTTCCATTTTTGACTTAATCTTTTATTTTCCTTACCCGAAGTACACATCTGGTTTCCAGCCAAGCTTTCACTCCAGTCGGTGTTTTTGCTCGTGTTCCTGCCTCTTCTCAGGCTTCCTCTGACCAGGCAGAGCAGCAGTGCTTGGAGCTTCGTTACCTGCTGGGGTCTGGCGCAGCCCCTCGCTTGCACGTTCCGTTATCCCCGGCTGAACAGGCTGCAGACAGCTCGAGAACCTCAGGGATTGCTTCGAGAACCTCAGGAATTGCGAGATAGCAGGCGTAGGAAGGAGCAGTGATTGTGAGCGAGCCGTGCCGTGCCGTGAGGAGGCAGCAGTGGCCGAAGCTTTGTCTCCTCCCTGACACCCCCCTGAGGAGCTGAACTGCAGGTTTGCTGAGCCTATCTGTGTGAGCAGCTCAAGCACTGCGCTTATCTCGCGCGGCCACGAGCTGCTGCTGGAAGTGAGCTGAGATTTGCATCGAGCCTCTGCGGCTGTCGCCTGGTTATCGGTGAGCAGCGCAGGGGCTCTCACTGCTCCGTAGCAGCCCGGGCTTCTTAGGCTCACCTTGCAGTGTGCCCAGCCCCCTGTTTTTGGGGTACCTCCATATCTGTCCCCTGTTCCCAGCCTGTGAGAATTATATTATTATTATTAGAGATGTTCTGTTTTGTTGTCTGCATGGATTTGGAAGCTGAGACTCTCCATCTGTTTCATATCCTTAACCAGGAAGCCGCTGATGAAGTTGTCCTGAGAAGGGAAGTGATGATGCAAGTGCTTTGCCTGGTGGTGTGGCAGTCCTGGCCTTAAAAGCAACACCTGCCCCCCAAAATGCCCCAAATCTACCTGCTCTGGACTCACCACTGCTCTTCCTCATGAAGAAGGGAGGCAATTGCTGAGTTGTATGAGCAACGAGAAGCTTTCTTGCTGCGTTATGTATTGTCTGAAGGACAGCGTGGTTCTGTACAACACCACGCTCACTAATCCTAATGGATGCGATGGGGAGAGCCCAATGTGGGGTCAGGAAGATGTCACAGGGCCAAGAGCCCCTTTGCTGCGAGGAGAGGCCGGGAGAGCTGGGGCTGCTCAGCCTGGAGCCCAGGAGGCTCCCCCTGCCCCCTGTCGGAGCTCCGGGGGCTCTGACTGGGAGCAGAGGGACCCACGGGGCCTCCAGCCCAGCCAGGCTGGGATTCTGTGAAATTAATGCCCTTCCATTGAAGGTTAAAGGTTCCTGGAGCTGCATCTCCCTACCTCTGAGAATGAGCCTCTGGGAAATCGGAGCAATGTCCTGCAACTTGGAACACCCCCAGAAATGAAGCCCAGCTCCAAACTCGTTTAACTTACTGGGGAGAAAGCAAACAAACAAACAAACAAAAAAAAACCCCTTGGTTTAGTTTGTGCTTAAAAAAAAAAAAAAGGAAAAAAAGAGGTCACAGACTTGGTGTGTCTGTGCACAAAATGTAAAATGTCAGCAGTTGAGGCGCCCTCGTTTTGGGAGGATAAATGCAGGCGTCCTCTTCATGTGACTCCCTGCAAACGCAGCACCGAAGGACGATGACTTTGCATCTCTCTGCTCCCCGCTGCCCTGTTCCCTTCTGCCTCAGTGCCCGCCGCTAAGTGCTCCTGAGAGCCTCAGCTAAGAACAGGCTGGGTGAGGACGAGAGAAATGGCACGATGACCGAGCTGTCTGCGTCTGCCAGGCGGAGACTGTTCTGCACGGGGCTGGGAGCTGATTTTAAAGGAGCGAGGGGATCTGGTGAAACAATATTCCTGCTAATAACTCCCTGTGCCGGTGTCTCCTCTAAACAGAACAAGGAGAAAAGCTGCTTTGTTTCTTTTTCCTCTTAGATACACTTAGATGCTCTCGCCTCTTTGCCATGAAAGCTGCTCCTGCTTTACTTTGGTGGGGGCAACGCATTTTGGGGGTACTGCTCCTAATGACCCAGAAGGCTGAGGGGACTCAGCCAGCGCCTCGAGCCAGCTGCAGCTCTGTTCGAGCCTCAGCCAGGCCTTCAAGTATCATTTTTGGGGGGCAGCATCCCCTGCGCCCACGTGCCTGTCTTCCCCTTTCACCATCCTCAGCCGAGACGCAGGGAATCTGGGTCAGACCGCTCATAAATTTGAACTCAGCCTCTGCGTGCCCGGAGGCGCGTACGCCGCAGCGCAGTGCGAGCAGCTCCAAAATGGCAACACAAAGTTCAGGAAACAAATTCCACTCTCCCCTAGATGGGAAGCTGAGAGGCGGCGGCTTATGCAAGCTCTGTTTGTGTCCCTCCTGCCTGCGGAGGGTGGCTGCAGGAGGCGATGGTTCTTGAAAGTTGCTCCGCTGGGGTACGTAAAAGAAAACTCGTGCGTGGAATTGCCGGCTGGGTTTCTTTCTAGGAGTTTTGGTCTGGCTGCAGCCCACTCCTCACAACTGGCAGACTTGATGTGAGCTGCTAGGAGCTCCTGGAAAGGAGCTCGCTGCAGGTGGGGGCTGAGAATTGGGTAAATAGCTGGAGCTGGAGGGCAGGGCTCTGTGATAACCGATGGAAACAGCGCTGCTGCTTTTGGCTCAGCTACCAGGAGATGGCTTTGTATGGAAAGGAATAGGTTGCTCGCTGGGCACACAGACTCTGAGCACAAAGCAGAACAGATGGGGCAGATACTGGCTGTAACGGACCAGCTGCTGCTGGAACACGAAGAGGCCTGAACAAACCATTTTTGGGAACAGAAGTGAGGAGAAGGAACGTAATTGATTTGCTGCGGAGTAATTTGAAGACTTCCTGGAACAGATCGAAGAACGCCTGGCTACCGGAAAGCTCCCTTCCTCCTCTGCCATACAGCTGACCCTGCGGGGCCGCCGGCACCACAGTCTGCTCCTTCCCACACCTTGCCCCCGAGCACGGCGCCTGCTTGACCCTGACAGTCCTCTGAGGCCCTCCAAGAGATGCAGACCTTGAGTCACGCAGGCTGCGGTTACACCATCGCTTCTTACTCCCCGTGCCACTTAGCAGGCATCAGGAGCGCAGCAGCTGTCTCGCAGATGAAGAATTATTGAATATTTTGTTAACTGCTGCCTTCTGAAGCCGTCACTGCTCGGTTTTCCCTTTCATCCCGTAAGTTGATGTCAGAATTCTCGTTCCTAGTGTGCCTGGCTCGCCCAGCCACGTAACGCCCAGCGCATCGTGTCTTGGTGGATGCTCCCAAACGCCTCCTGTGCACAGCCAGCTCTTCTCTGTGGATGAACGTGGTGCAGAAAGCATTTGTCTTCCTAAGCTGGGCAACACCTGGTTATTTTGTCAGTTTTCTTCTACCCTTGTGCAGAATTTGTGCAGCGTCCTTGCCCTCCTGCCCTAGCTGTGAGCTGGGTGCTTTATGTGCCGGGGAGACAGATTCTCTGTTTGCTGCAAAACACAGCGTGGCTGTTATGAGTTGCATTGATTTATTTTTTTAGTCGTTTCTGCATTCCTTATTAAGTTAAATATAGACAAGGAAATGTCCTGCTGATAAGCCTGCGTAACCTCATTATTATTTATTTTTCCCCAGAAACTAGATTGCTTTCATGTCCTGGTCCTACGTGGGTCTGAAATGGAGACGTTGTCAATGCTGCTTCATGGCAACTGTTCATTACGGTGCCACTTTGTTCTTTTAAGCAGGAACAAAAACTGCAGGATGCGAATCTAGCAGCGGCTTGGGATGGAATATTTGGGTGCCAGAGGACGATCTGGGTGGGATCAGCACTGACTCGGGTTTAGTAACTCCTGCTGGCTTCCCCAGTGCGTTCCCGTGGCGCCTTGGAGGAGTTTGCTATGTTAATTGGCGCACAATTGCTTAGGCTTAGAGGAACGATGATGGAATATCTCAGTGGAGCAAGACCAAGGTAATTTCTGGGTCATCAAAGTATCGCTTAGGAGCTTTCTCTGCCTGCAAAGCAGTGATTATGGCAGTACGCAGCCACGTGCGGTCTGCTGCTGGCTGTGGACGCCCGCTCGGTTCAGATGGTGCAGGGGAGGGGATGCTAAATGTTACAGGGCTCCTCTGTGGAGCAGTTGGCTAATAGTTTCCATCGCAGTGGGAGGATGGGAGATGTCTTGCTGCTTGGACAGACCCTAAATTAAGCTGTCAGGAGGAAACGCTGCTAAAAGGCCCCTCCTGTGCTCGAAACCAAAATAGCAGGAAGGTTTAATCCGAAGCGAACGTGTGAGTGGTGTGAGCTGGGAGCTCGGTTCGCTGACTGTCATCGCCCCTTTGGGGCAAGGTTAAAAAGAGAGGTTTTCCAAAATGCCACCTCCACGTTGTAAACCTGCCTGCCGTGAAGGGCAGGAGCTGGAGTCCTCTCCTGGAGCCTGCTGTGTCCTGCAGCCTCTGCTTGTCGTCTCCCCGGGTTGCTGGCTGTTCTGCAGCAAGTTCCTCACCTCAGCCTTGATCCTTGCATTTCCTACTGGCATCATGAAGCAGCTTCCTGAAAATTTTGAATGTTGGTTCCTTCTCTGTGCGAACTGAAACTTTCAGAAGAAAAGGCTGAAATGCTCCTAGCATCAAACTGTCTCTGAGATGCTGATCTCAAAGCCACAATTTCAATTGGAAGCACGAGGGGGTAAGACGGTGCGTCTCAAACCTCCGTCTGAAAGAGCAAGTCGAGCCTAAATCCTGTTCTGAGACTTCTGTTTGTGTAAAAAATAAAAATAAAAAAATACAGCTGGTCTTGATAGCAATAACCCCTTCAGCTGGGGCCCTGCACGAAGGGCTGAGAGCTCCAAACCTTTCACCTCCGGGTTCGCAGTAAGCGGTAACTCCTCGGTGCCGTTACCTGACCCACAGAACAGCAGCTGCTGCTTGGAGTCTGACCCGGCTTGAAGTTTGACCTTTGAAGGGAAGAAAGAAGAGGTTTTAACTGAATTAGCTCCCCTAGCATGCTTGTGTGTGGTTACGTAGACACCAGTATCAGTGGAAAACCATTGTCTGCAAAGAATGCCGAGCGTTGCCCTGCCCAGCTCGAGCCCGTAGGTATGTCAGCGGCCGTATGGTGCTGATGAAGAATTTCCCGTAGTCCAAGGAGTAGGAGCCTTTGTGCTGGAACAAGGGGGCTGTGTTCTGCCACCCCAGCATTATGCAGTGACCCCGGAGCACAGCGTAGTGGCTGCATGGGTCAGCCCTTCGTTAGCAGCACACAAATTGCCTTTGTGTGTGGCTGCGCGGGCGCCGTTCTGCGGCCCCACTGCCTCTGGTCCCGACCTGGCTCCGTGGTCCCGTCCCATGCGTTGGGAACTGGCCATAAAACGATGAACCGCTTGAGCTGAGCTCCTCCTCATCCTTTTGTTCAGGTGAATTTGTTGTTGTTGGAGCTCTAAACCTTCCTTCCCAAGCCTCCCTTCCTGTCCTTGTCCCGTATTGATGAATGGGGCGCTCCTGCCTCGCCTTGCTGGGCTCCTGAAGCAGAGGGCATCTTTCTCTTAGAGAGGATCTCCACGCTGGTAGAGGTTCTCCACGCTGGTTGTTCACCTAAGGAGCATTGTTGTGCTTGGCATCATCTTGCCTTGCTCTTCCAAGCGTAGACAAAGACTAAAGGAAGCGGAGTTCCTGTAGTAGGAGTTGTAAGTATGCTGCTTCAGATGCTAATGGCCCATTGGTCTCTGCCTTTCACAACCTGACGGTTTCTGCTGAAGGCTAAAATACAAGAATGGAGCTTTTCATTCCTCTGGTATGCCGGGAGCACTGCGTGTGCACAACTGGCCTGCGAGGAGGTTCAGAAATGTGCCTTGTGCCAGGCAGGAGCGGTGGGCTTCTCTTCTTTGTACGGCTTCAGATTTGCTTCAGCTTCTGTTGGGGCTTTGCTAAGAGCTTCCTAAGGATGAAATCTGAAAAAATAATTAATTATGGGTGTAAATAATTGTTTATGGGTGTATTTCTCATGTCAACCTGAACGCCTTTGCTGCAGAGCAGTTGAATTGGGTTAGGTACATCTTCTGTATAGTGTGAGGAGCTTAAATGGAAGCTGAGATATAAATTGGGGAGGAAAAGGAAGATGGAGAGTCTCCTTCGTGTTCTCCTTCATGTTCTTTCTCCTTTGTGTTTCTGATTGTGTTATAGCTTTCTGCATGATGTGGATGTCTATTCTCCACTACATTTTTTTCTGCGTAAACATCGTTGAAACTTCACCTTCCAGCACAAATCCCAGGGCTCGATTGGGTTTGGCGGCATTAGCAAGGTTTGCTGAGGACAGAACCGCCCAGCTGGACCCTATCTACGGGATCAGAAGCATCCCTGAAGTATACATCAGAGATTATGTAAAATCCTAATCTCCATAGGGGAGGCTGGGTGGAGTCCAGCCCAAGAACTAAATTCGCTTGCGTCACTTCTCTTCCTGCTGCTGGGGATATGTAATTAACTCGCAGATCTGGGGCAGGGCACCAATCAATATAAGATTGTGTTTGTGCTGGCCAGGTATTTATTTTATTTTTTTTAAGGTTCTGATAAAACATCACGTGGTAGGTTTTACTGCCTGAGCATGACACGGTTCGGGTGATCTGGTTTGTTTGTTTGCCTCCGGAGTGTGGTGGGGGTTTGGAAACATCTGGGAATTGGAGAGCACTGAGGTGGCTGTGACTTCGTGCGTTAGATATCATCAGCAAAACTGAGCACAGTTAAGAGGTCTCTTACTAAAACATGCTTGTTTCTTTTTCTTCTCCCCCAAACGGCTCTGTAGGTCGCAGAGGTGCTAAAACATGGCTGACTTGGATCACAATCTCAGTCTCGCGGACGCTCTGACCGAGCCACCGCCCGAGATCGAGGAAGAAGTGAAAAGGGACTTCATTGCCACTCTGGAAGCAGAGAAGTTTGACGATGTGGTCGGAGAAACAGTAAACAAAACAGACTATGTTCCTCTGCTGGATGATGACGATGCAAAAGCTGGAGGCCAGGAACCAAAAGGCAAAGCCCATGCAGACAGCAATCAGGTGGAACGTAAGTGTCTTGGTACAGAACAAAAAGCTTCCCCGCGTGGCATCGCAGAACGCTTTTGCTTATCGTGTTACTGCTAGGCCCACTGAAGCAGGACTTCGATGTGTTGCTGGTTTTAGTCCGAACAGTTTATTTTAAGAGCAAGGAACTGAGATCAAATTTGTCTCTTCTTCTGCTCTGCCTTCTGTTCGGCTCTTCAGCCTACAAAAGAAGCGATCGCTCCTACTCGGCAGAAGATGCTCTTACTTAGATGAATGCTTTGTGGGCTGCCTGGGGCTTCTCGGGGAAAGCACTGCCTGAAGTGTGTGAGTGCTGCACTGTAGCTACATGTACAGTCCTGTCCATCTCAAAAATGAGAATAGGGCAAGGTTTGGAAACTGCTACTCCAGATAACAGCAGGTCCAAGACATAAAGATGGAAATAAAGGCTCTTGTTGCTGCTGTGGTCTGCAGGTCGGCATCTTCACGAGGCCCCTGCTGCTGGGAGCTTCAGCCTCGAGTGCTTAACAGCTACAGCTGCTTCTGCCCACTGATCCGAGGGGCTGCTCGTTTTGATTCCTTGCTGCCATGTACGTGCTGCTCCTGTATATACAGTGAAATGTGGTGGTGTATCTGCTGGTTCTCAACACTTACTGGCCCAGTTGCTATTTCCTGGTATTAGTAACCTTATCAGAAACTACTTAGGAAAAGGAGAGGTTTTAACAGATACTTCCCTGGCTGGGTAAAAAGAACAGTGAGATGTAAGGGGTCCTCCACTGTTTATTTCTCAGCAGTTTTTCCCCCTCCCCTTGAAACCAGTCATCTTTGATAAGTAGTGCTTTGACTTCCATTTATTTTTCCCTTGATCTCTGCCATGTTAAAAAAAAAAAAAAAGAAAAAAAAAAAAAGAAAAAAAGAAAAAAAGGTTGCTCTTAAAGAGGTAACCTGGTGATTTCTTTCAGAAGAAATTTTTTTTTGCCTTAATCTTCCTGCTCACTAATGCTGCTGAAGGTGGGATGTACAGAGAACTGTAATGATCACCCGTCAGAATAAATAAGACCTCCAGGAGTATGGAGTGGGGATTTACACAAAGGGAATTTCTGTTCTGTTTTAAGGCACTTATTTGCATTGTTTAGAAGTGAGTCAGGTGCCCCCTAGTACAGAAAAATATAATTTAGAATTTTCCTGTGCTAGCATAGTTCATTAAACGGTAACAAACAATTAGGAAGGAAGGAAGTGGGCAGAGATTGTAAAACTTGGAGCTTTGGTCTATTCAGATGCGTGTTATCCTACTCAATTATAGGAACTCTAATGACAGCTATTTTGTAGCTCAGCGTCGCAGAAACATGAAGACTTGTTAACATTTTTGCATGGGGTTTAAGGATACTTTAAAACAATTCCTTATTCTTTAAGTTGCAGGTTCTGGGCTATCTCAGCACCAGAATTTTCCAGTTGCTGTTAAAATCATTGTATTACCAGCTTCAGATTTTAGGTCCCCCCAGATGTGCATCCCTTGACCAGTACCATCGGGACTCGGTGTTTCAAATAATTTCAGACTCCGGGAGCAGGTGTAACGAGGCCTTTTGGGCTTGCTCAGTAATTAAAACTTGCAGAGCTGCTCTGGGAGCAGACTGCCAGGTCCTGGGCAGAACGGAGGCAAAGATTTGAGAGCAGGACTTGTTTCTTCTTGCTTGGTGGGGGGGGCCTGCAGTTCCTGCATCTGTGTTCCCGGTCTGGGGATCGGTTTCTCCCTTTTTTGGGATAGCTGGAGAACAATTCTGAGCATTATCTAAATCTCTGGCAAGATCAAAACAAGACCGTAACTAACAGAACCGGAGAGCTTGCTTGCTTGGAGGGGATGAGTTAAGGTTGTTTAGTGCAGGTGAGTCTTAGCATCCGATCCTGTTACGTCTCAATTTGTCTCATCTGGTTTTCCCCGAAGTGCTCAGGATCCCTGTTTCTTCGGAGAGATTTCTGCCACGTTTATAAATGCCTTTTAGAAAAAAATCACGAAGCTCGATGTCCTGGTTCTTACTGGGGCTGTAAAACAGGCGAGCCCCAGGTGTGGGGTGAGGCTTTGCAGAGGGGAAGCCGCCCTCTGCTGCGGCTCCTGGGGGCGTTGGGCACGAGGCTTCTGCCTCCGGGCTGCACAGCGCCCTGCTCTCCTCGGGGAGAGGAGCAGCGGTCGTGGATCGGGCTCTGCAGCCCCTGCCTGTTGGTTTATTTCTGCTGAAAGGCACAAATGTGGTCCGACAGCACGGCCTCGGTACTGACGTTGCCTCTCCCCAGTCAGAAGAGGTTTCATCACGCGTCCTGGCGGGCTCCAGCTCTTCCATCGCTGCTCCAGGATTTTTTTTTCACTCTTTTCTGAACTCAGGAGCCAGATCAGGCAAGTCCAATGGTCAGAGTGGCCCCAGTTTAGACCAGTAAGACCAAGTGCAAAGAGATAAAGAGGAAGAAAAGGTGATGAGCAGTTGTCAGCTAAATGTGTCCTAGGTGAAGCATTAACAATGATTAATTTCTCAAGTATCACTGGAAAGGGTTTTATTCCTTCTGGCACCTGGCTGGGCATCATAACTTGGTGAATTCTGGGGCAATCCTCTTAGGACATTGTGGTCTTTATGTAACGCTGAAGGATTGCTATGGGTGCATGCAGGGCTTTGTGCTGTTTGCAGCTAGCTTCCCTCACCAGTTCCAAGTCCAAGGTTTTGCCCCCAGGAGTTCAGGGGATGCTGTGGAGCTTCCCACCGAAGTCCCGGAGCAGTTTCCAGATGGACACGAGGGCAGCTCTCTGTTGGGCTCACCTAAAGTAAGGGATTTGCATCTTTGGGTAGGAGTGAGTGCCAGCTGAGAGGCAAAAGCAGCTCTGTAAGAGCTTTCATAGGGCAGCAGAGCTCCTGTGGGATGAATTTCGGGTGAGGACCCACACCGTGTTTCTGCACGGCTGCATCGTGTAGCTGGGGACGAAGCTGGGTCCGCGCCGTAGCTGCTCGTGGCCTCGAGCACATTGATGCAGACATGCACGGCCTGTGCTCACCCAGCTCCCTAATTCGGAGGTGATTTTTAGAGGAAAGCAAATCCTGGGCAGGGTGCGAGTGCTGGAGGAAGGCCTCTGGATTAGCCACGGGCGGTCAACGCTGGGGCTTCTCGCCACGAGATGGCTCTGCTGGCGCTGCGCGGTGCTGCCAGCCGGACCCCGCTGAGCAGCAGAGCTGAGCTGAGCCGAGCTGAGCCGAGCAGAGCTGAGCATCCTCCTGGTGCAGGAACAAATCACATCCCCAGAGCCTGGAAGCTGGAGCCAAACCGCAGCGCTCCCCTCCTGTCGTTTCCCTTTCCGCAGGAGGAGTGAGCTCCTCTCGCAGGGGACTGCAGGCCTTGCTTTTGCAAGCGTGAATCTTTGTACAACAGCAAGCACTGAGCGTGGGCTCAGCTCTTTAACCTGCCCGTGCCCCCTTGCAGAGGGTTTCTGTCGGGTACTTTGTACCCAAAGTGTGCAGGCAGTCCCAAAAAGCCAGGCGCTGCCCCTCTGCATGCTCCTGAGCAGTCCTACAAAGCCGCCCGCACCCTGGGTTGGCTCCCTCGAGGAGCAGGGAGCCTTGGGCATCATCTTGCTAAGCTGAAGTGTTCTTGACATGTTTTCAATGCTCTCTGAAATAAAGTGCTGGAATTGATCTGGCTGGGTTAGCTGACAGAGCAGGATGATTGGATTTTTTTTAGGGCAGTCGTTTTGCACAGACTGTAGGATCTCCGGGGTGATCGAGTTCAGCTAGCCAGCCCTGCTTGCCACCTGGGATCGAACACCATCGCAGGCAGCTGGTGGTCCTCCAGCTGGTGAGACTTTCCAGCTTCCTACTGCAGGAGGAGAGGAGAGGGGAGGAGAAGGGGCAGGGCAGAGCAGGATTTGTGTTCCTGCCCTGCTGCCTGTGGATGCCTGACCTGCCGGCACAGCCCTCTGTCTGCCAACGCGCCCAGCAGCCCGAGTGTGCTTCTCAACGCCCTGGCGTCCCAGAAACACAGAACCCAGCGAGCCCTGGTTGCCTTTAAAGTCAAATTGTCTTTAATTCTGATGGTTAGAAGGGGAAGCTTGGAAATGTGATCCGAGTGCTTCCATCCTACGGGAATGCCGTCAGGCAAGCTGAGCCGTGAGCCGCCTTCCGACTGCGGGAGATGAGCTTGACGCCTGCTCTGAAGCTGTTTGGAGGCAGAATATTTAAATGTCTGAACCGAAACAGCCTAAGCTACTTATTTCAGAGTTTCCAGCTAGTTTTGACTGCCTGCTGCACGGTTTTATCAGCAGGTTTGTTCCCACCCATGTCTTTTATCCGAGCTCTCTGACAAGCTGCATCCAACCACGTCTGCACACCCAAAGGAGCAGCAAGCTGCTGAAGCGTGGAGCCGAAGGGGCCATGTCCGCAGCCTGCCCGCTGTCTTTGGTGTCCTTTGGGCCTCCAAAATCCCCTGGGTGCTCGGGCACGGCTGGTGGGAACGCGTGGAGCTGTGGTTACGCTGCCGTGCGCGCCGTGCCCAGCCACCCCCGGGGATTAGGGGTTGTATCGGCGCTGCCCGCTCGCTTCAGATTATGGGGTTTAGCAAATGCTGCCTGAAATTTGTTTATATAAAAACAATCCTTTGATCCACCGGCCAGATGCAAATACCATCTTGTGATTCTGATGAGGATTATGTAGTTACAACATCTTGACAGGGTTTTTGGTTTTAAGCAATTTAGAATATGGAGGGGAGGAGCCCCGGCCCGCGGGCTGCCCGGGTGCTCTCACACTTGCGCTCGGTTACCTAAAGTGAATCTGATTGCTCCAGAGGAGCTGACCTTCAGAGGCATAAAAATCAAAACCTTCCACTGCTGGGAGTTGTTTTCATGGCAGCGCGTGTTTGATTTGACCTGATTTTCGGGAAGCTCGTCTCCCAAGGAAGCCAAACGTTAAAGGAAAGCACTTCACCTGCTCATCGTCCTGCCAAGGCAGCGCGGAGGCACGTCGCACACGTGTGCTGGGCTCACCTTCAGGAGAGGGCCTCTCCAAACCAAAACACTCAGCTGGCCACATTAAAATGAGACTTTAAGTTCAATAGTGTGTGTTCCCAAATGAGCAGAAAAATCGAACACCATGTCTTGAGTAGCATTTGGGTGGCTCTTTGCTTTTGTTTTACACTTGCAGAGGCCTTGGTTTGGTAGGAGAGGGTGTGTTGTCCTGGCTTTGATAACAGACAGCTGGCTTGGATCTCTTGCTACCTAGGAGATCAGTCGAAATGAAAGTTTTCTTCAGATGAAGTGTTTGTTGTCTGAATAGCTGAAATGCATCGACCTGCCACTGCTGGGTGGAGGCTGTCCCCAGCTGCACACAAGCTGGTCACCCGCGCTACCAGCCCAGGCTACAAATGACCACTTTTACAACCTGAAGCTGGTATTAAAAGTATGCAAACAGTCTGAATATGCAGTATCCAGTCATGTTTGCAATCATCCAGAGTCCTGGTTTTAAGGCACCAGGAGCAGAGACCTCCCAGTGGCCGCTCGGCTGAGCGAGGCGTCACGTTCACGTCAGGATGGCACCGAGCAGTGTGATTGTGCCCAGCCTAAACCAGAACTTGTGCTCACGTTTCCACTTGCAGATTAAGCTCCTGAAGTGTCTGTGGGTGGCAGAAACGGGGCTGCTGCTCATTTCCCCACCACAAAAAGCCTCTTAGGACGCTTACCATGACTCGAGCCTCCAAAGCCGTGGTTGTAACAGCACTGCCAGCGCCTTCATTAAACCAGTGTTACAGCACCCACATGAGTGGGGCTCGTGGAAGCTCACAGCTCCTGCACTTGGGCTCAGCACTGGCTTCTGTGTAATGCCTTGGAGATCCCCTGTAAGACCCCGCTGTTCCCCAGGACACCCGGCCTTCCACTTGGTGCAGGCGAAGCCGATGTGTGAGCCGCCCCGTGCCCCCGCTCTCTCCTTGTGTGATGTGATGAGCACACCCAGGGACTGGCAGCAGGTTTCCCAGTTACTGGCTCAGCCTGCTCTGCTGTTACAGTAAGTACCAGACCTTGTGAAGACTGACAGCAGGAGGAGCTGGTGTGTTTAACTGCTAAGAAACAGGTCCAGGGATTCCTGTCGTATTTTCAGCTACTTGAAAAGGATGTAGGTGTATGTTTTTCTATAAGCTGTCTGGCAAGTTCATGTTGGATTTCTGTAAAACACCAGCATGAGCTGCTGAACTAACTGGAAAGACTTCCCTTTTGCTTCCCCACGAGTTGGATGAAGCCCTGAAGTGCTGTGCCTGACGTCCACCGGTAACGTAGCTTTGTTTTAAAACGGTGTGGGCTCAGGGAAGGGACGGCAGCATCTCCAGCTGCCTTTTGGGGAGTGATTTGATTTGAATGGCTTTTAGGTTTCTGTAGCCATTACGGTGAGCAGAGCAAACGTCCTGAGGAGCTGGACTGCTCTTAGGGCTTGTGCCACTCGTTAAGCTTAATTAACACTGCAGTGTCGTTTGTGGAGTGATCCCTCCCACTTTTCCAGTTCTGAAACAGCCTAAATTCACAGAGATTAAGATAAGCTTATTGAAGAAATTAGAGAACATCTTAAGATTTGGTGCTTCTTGCAAGAACGATGCCTTTCATTTATGTAAACGGCCTTGTGATGTTCACCTGTCCTGGGGGTGCAGAGACCCCGTGCTGCTGGCAGCCCGCTCTAGGACTAATGCTGGCCTAATCCAGCTGCTTCTGTAAGGACCACAGTCTGAGCTCACTCGCTAAAAATAGAGCAAATCCTCAAGCAGTTTGCCAAATTGGTCAGAGTGATTGACTCCCAGCAGCCCAGCGTAAAGGTTAGGGGAGAAGATAGAATGTCACCAGCGTATTGATGAATAGGAAAAGTTTGCTTACCAGAACAAGAAGTGTGCTTCTTAAAAACATCGTGTTACTGTATGTTAATTAAATCCTGCCCAGTGAGCAGATGGCAAAGTCCAGGCTAGAGCTCAGCTCTTTGATTCTGAGGTGCCTCAGCTCTTACCAGGTCTCGTGTTGCTGCCACTCCGTCCAAGCTCAGTGTGTGAATCCCAGCGCTTCTTGATTTTTTTCTGTGTTGGAACAAGATTTGGAACTGAGAATATCCTTGAATTTATTAATTCCTGTAAAAAGTAAATCTCCCAGTGGTTGCTGTCTTACAAGCTTTTGTATTTGGTTGTCTTCCACCCCAACCTACCCCTTTCTAAGTCTCTCCCTGATGTTTGCTTTAGCGATGTGCTGTCAGAGCTGAGATGGAGATCTTCAGTCCCCACCAAAAGGTGCTAGAGGGTGAGGCTGATGGGTGTGTAGCTCTTGGATCCTTTTTCTTGCTGTTTTTGAAGATGGGAGTGATGTTTGCTTTCTTCCAGCCTTCAGGAAACTCTTCCAGTCACCATGAACCTCTCAAAGATACCCAGGAGTGGCCTCACAGCGATGTTGCCCAGCTCTCGCAGCACTCAGCCCATCAGGCCCCAGGACTTGTAGAGGGCACTTGAGTGACCAGAGGCACTGCTCAGCTCTGTGCATGCTCCATTTGGAGTAAAGTTGCTTCAGGAAGTCAGACATAAGCATCGTTAGAGTAAATCTTGTGCAGAAGATTACAAACTTTTGACTGAAAGCAGCCTTTTCTTTGCAATGAGTATTTCTATGCAGCGTAGCAAGAAGGACCCCTATCTTTAGAATAGGATTAAAAATCCCAGAACACCCCTTAAAGGAAATCTCTTCTTTTGGGGTTCGAGGTGCGCAGGCTCAGTGCCATGTGGGTGCCTTCATTTCAGAAACAAATCTGGGGAAAAATCCTTTGTGTTTGATAACACCAGTGCTGCCTTTTTTTTTGGATTAAGATTGGTTTCATCCAGCACCAACGTTGCCTATCGTTTATTGCAGATACTTCGGCTTCTGGGCCAACGGTTCTAGAAAATGGTGACCATGGAATAGAAGATCACCGCCCAGGTAAGTGCTTGATGTCTGAGTGAATCACATCGCTGTCTGTATCTGTCCTTGGAACAGCTGTAACCTCGTTTTGACCAAATGCAGTCGTCTTTAACTAGTATTTCTCCACAGAGGGCTTTTAAAATTACCTATTTTGTTTCAAATTCTTCGTAAATCTCCCATTTTCTTTTGGGTTTGAAATTGCTTATATGCATAAAGCACTCCGAAGGCACTGTGGGCGTTATCCACGGCCAGTGTTGGGAAGGTAACACCTAGGGCACGGATACCTTAATGGCTTTCCAGGGAATCCGTAACATGCATACCTGAGCTCTACCCTGACCCTTGTGACTTCTGCTCCCAGTGAGGCTGACGGTGAGGTTTCTTCTGAGTACGTCATCCCTTGATGCATTTTTTTCATAGCTGCCCGTGAAATTACGCTGCTCTGATCATTCTGCAGCTTCTCTTGTGCTTTTCCAGCTCCTTCCACCCTAAACAACAGCCCTTCTGTAAGTTGCTCACAATAATTGCTGGAGCAGTGTGCTGCCAAAGCCGAAACTGAGGTATTTGGATCAGCACGAGGCCACCTCATTCTGCAAGAAACTGGTTATGAATTAAGTGGACCAATATTTCAGACTTGCAAGGAATCTGGAAAGTAACTGATCTTGCGATCAGCATAGCATATGCTGGAGTTAGTTGTCTTTAACAGTTATATTTAGTGACAAATGCCATTTCCCTCCTATGAGACGTTCTCGCTGTGACTCAGCTTTCCCATCAAATTCCAGCCGAACTCTTCAGTGTGAGCAGTGCTGAACTCCGAGTCTGTGTGTATGAGCCACTGGAAACGTGGTTATTTCTTGATGGGGAGGGTGTGGGCTTTGACAGGCCGTAGATAGAGCTGACTGTCATCGGCAGGAGCTGTTCTCTTGGTGTCCCTTTCAATGATCTCCAGCTCAGCTTTAGCAGGCCAGGTCATCGCCAAGGCGTGCGATGTTCCCAGCACCCGCAGCCTTGCTAGTCCGTAGGTGCAGCCCCGAGACAGAAATAATCCAGGAGATCATGGTGAATTTAAGAGGAGTGGGAGAGACAGGGATGAATGAAAAATGCCCTTTTTTCAGTTCTCGTTAGTGTGTTCTTATCGAGGATGGGAAGTTAAAATGCGATCTGTGTGCTTAATTTGCCATCGTAAATCTGGTCAAAAGAAAGAGGTGCATCTTCTGTAATTTAGTGTAGAACTGAAATTAAGGACACTTCTGAACCTCCCTAAGGATACTTCCTCTCTATTTGGTACATAATTAAATCAGACTTACAACACATCAGGTAGGACTATTTCAATGCATTGGCATTTTTTTTATTGAACTTCTGAATTTGTGTTTTAAAATGGCTGGTACTTTTTAGTGCTAGCTTTCTGGAGGTTTAACTCTTCATGTGCGAGATGCTAACAATTTTGATCAAAGATTCTTTTATGTGTCTGCAGCCTTTTAATTTATTCATATGTTCCATCTTTGTGGGGTGGGGTTTCATTTTTTTTCACGTTGAAGACTGTCTAAAAGTGACATCAAAGTGGTAGAAACAGCGTGTCAGAAGAGAAACAGTCACAGGCATCAAGTTAATGAGGTTTTTCGGAATAACAGAAGATCTACACAATTACTTCATGGTTTCTTTCTCCCTACCCTCTTCCATATGGAATAATTAAAAAATCGGTGCTTATACATTTGAGAGTAAGTGATAAATGCTAATTTTAAAGCAGATAATAGAGATTTTTTTCAGAGAGTTGAAAAGTTGACGCTCTGCAGAAATAGAGGGAAGTTGTTCCAGGGCAGGGGACAGACATCGGTAGGGCCTGCTTCTGCGTTTGGGAGGTGGTGCTGCCTACATCCTTTTGTCCCTGGCCGTAAGCCACCTTCAGTTTTTTGGCTGGCTTGCTTGTTTTCAACTGGATCTCCTTCCTGATTTGTCTTTTTGATGCTGAAGTGATTCTCATGGATTGTGCAGAGGTAGGAAAGGAGTAGCAGAGAGAGGGGTAAGGACAGTGCTCCCAGAACCCAGCTTTCTGCTGGAAAAAGATGTGGTAAAAGCTACAGAGAGCTTTTAACAGCAGAGCTGTGTTTGGGTTGGATTCTGAAACGCCTTAGGTAAAGGGGAAAGCTGTAGTCAGGCTCTTTGAAAATCCAAATATCCGCTTACCGCTCGGGGCTAGGTCTCCCAGGAAGCATCGCTACACTTTTTTTCACCTATCAAATAAAACAAGGTGTTGACTTGTTAATGTTTTATTGCATGCAACATAATCTACAGACATCTGGTGTATGTGCATGCAGAGGCTAGAATTGGGGCTGCAATCTTAGTGCTGCCTTGGCAGCCCGCGCTGCCTCCTGACCGGCTGCCCCGCGCAAAGTCCTGCTAATGTAGAAGGTGGCGTAAATCCAGAACGACTGTAACACGGGGGCAAAACCCAGGTTAACCTCAGAATTATTACAGCATGATGTATTCACACGGCGGCTGGAGGGATGCGTGGAGCTCGCTGTTGCAGAATATAAAGCAGAGGTAGGGAAGCTGCCTTCACGTTGCCTGTGCGTGAGGGCCCCGAGCAGCCTTCGTGTCGTGCTGCAGAGCTGGAGCCCGGCTCCTGGCAGGGCTGAGCCCGGTGGGGCACTGGTTTCTTTGGGTTGGGGGGGTGGCTTCTTTGTTTTGCTTTGCTGAGAATTGCAGAGCTGCAGACCAGGAGCTCGGGCTCGGGCCCTCAGCCTGCCCACAAAGCCTCTATCGGGTTTTTCTTCCTTATAAGGACAAATAGGAGAGCAGGACTTTGGGGCCAGGCCTGGGGCGGCTGTGGGGAATCACTGGTGGGCACTGGTGGGCACTGGTTTGGGGAGCAGCTGGTGGTCGCCGGCAGCACGCAGGTAGCGGGGTCGGGATGGCTGTTAACCTTCACCATGCAAAACAAAACCTACAAAGTGCCTGGTCAAGCTACAGCAGGTTGAAAGCAAAACACAGAGAAGTAACTTTTGAACAGTGCAATGTTTGCAACTCCTTACTGCAGGATATTTGCCCAGAGTTCAAAGGAATTGTATATATATATTTTTTAAAAAAGACAAATTTATCAAAGAAATCCATCAAGGACAATCAAACGGAGTAACGTGATAGCTCTCATTCTTGTTGGAAGATAAGTTACCTGGGGAAGTATCGCTCTTGGGTCCATACTTCCCCTAGATGGACTTTCTCTCCAAGCCAGCCTGCTTGTCTTTTCCTCTGAGATCAGGTCACAAAAACAGTTTGTAACCGTTTTCAGTGCAAATTGTGCTCGCAAGCAGCATCCTGAGCTGCTGCTCTCTTGATAGCAATTTGTCACTAATCTCGATTTATCACAGCTAATTTCTGCATGTGGCACAGCGTCATGCCGTAGCATGGCTGGTGATGTATTTTCGGACACTTGTAAGAGCAAAATATCACGTGTCTCTAATCTGGCTTTTGGCAAATCTCCTGGCTGCACTAGATGAAATATTGCTTGTTGTGCAGTGTGCTACCTGAATGTTCATGTTTACTAATGACTTGCGCTTTTTTGCCCCTCTCCCCATCCCTTTTCCCTCTCCTACTTCTTTTCCTCTCTTCTATTTTCTCCTCCTAGAAGCCTAGACTGTCTCCTAACACTGGGGCTGCCACTGTTACAAGACCAATGTACTT
Organism: Netta rufina; assembly: GCF_964035555.1. Taxonomy (NCBI): domain Eukaryota; kingdom Metazoa; phylum Chordata; class Aves; order Anseriformes; family Anatidae; genus Netta; species Netta rufina. The sequence goes on from NC_140124.1 coordinate 909,458, forward strand.
TTCTACCTGCCATTACACTTCTAAAATCTTCAGCATTTTACAGAGCTCTTGCTTTACATCCTTGGACTTTACGTGTAGAAGAAACCAAAGGGTAGCTGTGCTGTCGGCCGATCAGCCCTTCTCCTCCTCCCTCTGCTCTGCAGTGCTTGTTGAAACCTTCCTTTCTTTGTGTAAGCACAAACGTGCATGATGGTTTTAAACTGCACTATGTCAGCACTCCCACTGTATCCAAATCACAACTACGGCTCCATTTTCAGTTCAACCACCTTTAAATTTAATTTAAATCTTTTTTTTTCATGGATGCTTAATGACAGAAGGTTTGGTGTTAAAGTTGTGCTTTCATGCGGATGGGTGCACCATGACTGCAGCTCCTCTCCCGTCTCCCCCTGCTCACCACAGCCTAGAATAACGCTACTTGCCTTTACCCCTGCTGCTTTGAAACCTTCTCATGTGAGGTTTTTATCTTTAACAACGCTGACATCGTCGAAATGAGTGTTTCCACTTCATAACATTCATTATGAAGACTTGAAAAATAGATTAGGAATAACCTTGCTTACTGAGGTACAGGAGGTTCCTCTTTGGTTTGTGGGGGGTGGGTTGAAGGATTGCCATCAACTGGGATAAAAAAGTATAAAAGAGAATGACCAGCCTCAGCTTCTTGCCTCTGTAGGCTTGCTTTGTTATTGTACTGCCTCTCACAACACTTGGAGGTAAGCCTGTGCTGTTAGCTCCATTTTGGTATGACAGCGTACTTGGATGAATTATACCTGCCATGGAAAAAGTCTGTCAAAAAATCTGCCCCTTCCAACTCTGAGAGAAACAAAAGACCCATGAACAGGTTGCCAAATCTAGCCTGGAATAGTTAAAGCAGTTTCCAGCAACACCAAAAGGAGCGTGTCCATTTGAGCCTGAAACAGAACTGCAGGAGGTCAGCCAGCCCCTTGTAATTCCAAAAGCGTAGTTACTACCATTAACTGATAAAGCTCAGGAGAAGGGAATAACTGAGAGAGTACTAAGACACTAGTATTTTAAGTTCTAGTATTTTAAATGAGGCAAGCTCAGGCTTTTTGGTAGACCAGTGAATGTTTTCTTTGAGGACAGTAGAGTTGTGCAGCTGAAATTCTCAGGTACTGAAGGCGAGTCAAGTACAGGATTTATCTGAATCAAAATCCAGAGGCAGAACACGATTCTCCAAATTGCCAAAAGCTCTTATGCTGAGCGTTTGGCCTAAAAAAAAAAAGATTTTTTCTCTCTGTGAAGAGAGTGGCCTGCACATGAATGTTCCCAGTGCCCTGCTAGCACCTGACCGCGTTGTGGTGCTGGCCTGCTGATCATTCCCTGTGAGAGTATTGCACTGGGAATGAGTGCTGCAGTTACACCACCTCAAGGTTTTCTCTGAAACTCTCTCAGAGAGCAACCCAGCCAATCTTGATGACTTTTTGAGCCCTCACAGGCTCCCCCCCAGGGCAATAGTGCCCGGAGTTGTGGCAGTGAGTGGCCCATAATCACCCTGCTAGCGATGGGATGGGCTGGGCGGCAGGGCCCGAGGCTTCTGTTCTCTGAGTCGGTGGGAACGTAACTGCTTTGCCCACCATCCCAAGCCTCCTTAGCAGCTGATAGCCTCGTGGTGCCAGTTTGCTGGGCTGAGACAGCAGCGCTGGGATGATACTTGTGTGCCTGCAAGCCAGGCTCCTGTCCTGACAGCCACCATGTTGGTGACGTGAGGCCTGCAGCCGCTGGGCCCAGCCTGTGACTGAGGTACAAAAACGGCCGCTGCCCGTGGAGGAGGGCCGGAGAGGTGACTGGGATCCAAGCCACAGTGGCAAAAAGGGCCATGAGGGTGTCCCCTGCCTTTCTGGTGGTACTGGAGACGAGCCGTGTGGCAGCACGAGGCCGGCAGCCTCCACCTCTGGGGCCAGAGCCCCCCCAGTGTGATGCATTAGTGCATGAAGCAAGGAGGGGTGCTTGGCCCTTTCCTCTGGGCATGAAGTGCTTTCCTCCTCCTGGTTTTGGTTCCCATAAAGACAGACGTATTTTAAAGACCTCCTGTAACTGCCTTTTAGCATGGCTGACTCCGGAGCAAGGCAGCATTGCAGGCATTTTAGCTTTGGTGCCACAAATCGAGCTTTCTCACCTTTTGCCTTAAGTGGGCTTAGCCACCGGTGCCCCAGAAACGGAAAGTAAATAATAAATCAGAGGAATTTTCAGACTGAGTAACAGCTTGCAGAGCCTTTTCCCCTGCAGTGCTTCACTGCAGCAGAGCACAGTGATGTTTTAAGGCCCTGCTTCGGGGGAGCTGCTGGCCAGCGGTGCCGGGAGGGCTCAGCACAGCAGGGTCGGGCTTGCGACCAGCCCTGAACCACCACAGCATCGCCTCGAGCAGTGCAAGGGCTGCTAATGAGAGCAGGGCACCCAGGGTTCAGTCGCTGTCAGCTGCTCACGCTAGCACAAGTCACTCATTCCATCGCCCTGCCACTTCCCCCCCATGTCTTTAACCTCCTTCCTTTAAATGTCATTAGGTTTAAACTGAGTATAACGTGCAGGCAGAGGAAGAGCTGGTGGGTTCTGTGTCTCTGTGACCACCTTCCTTACCACGAGCCCTGTGATGTGACAGGGGTGTTTTCTGGGGCAGAAGGGTGGTGGGACTGTGCTGGGGCTGCATGCTGCGAGGGGAGGTGGGGATGCTGGGGGGTCAGCATGGCGTGTCGCGTCTCCGCTCACCCCCAGAAAATGTACACGCACCTCTCTGAAAACCTAGGGCAGAAAATTGATATGCTAGAGAGCGTCTTTATTTTTGTATCTTTTTTTTCCAGAAAGCTGGGTAGCTACCGAATGTATTACTCTGTTTAAATTTCATGTTATTTTGTCCAGTTTTGGGAGGCAACGCAGTGTTTTCAGAACATACTATACCTCCTCTGTGCTAATAAGCTTGTCTGCTGTCACTGCTGATTTTTCTCAGATTCCGATGCCTTGTATGATGTGAAGCTGTGTATCGCTGTTGAATAAAACACCGTAATAAACACCTCAAACTAACCTCTCACGAGTGGTGCTGTGCTGAGAATCTTGTTGGGTTGTGCTGCTTGTTCCCAGTTAACACCTGCAGCTCGCTGCATGCCCTTGACTGACCACCCTGCCGGTATTTCTGGGAGAGGTGACGGCTTAACCTGGAATACCTTGCTGCTGGGATGGGTGCTCGTAAACACGTCCATCAAAGAATCGGTTCAGCTTGTGCATTAAAGCTGAAATGCTTTCAGTGGGACGCGTGATTTTGTTGTTTTAAAGGGGGTGCAGGAGGAGAAGGAAGCCAAGTCCCAGCTCACAGTGCTCCAGCAGTGCTGGATGCTCGCTTCTGTCAGATGGATGCCATGGGGCACATGCAGGGCACTTAAAATCTGCACGTATGAACTAGCAAATAAATAACATTTACTGCTCGGGGCTCTGCGGTGGATGCACATCTGGTGGCTTAAGGTACCTGATTTTGCGAGGATTCACACAAAAATGACGTGTCTGTGGGAATGGTAATCTACGTTTAACAACCTTTCGGAGTATTCCGATGGCTACAGTGGGAGCATTTAACTGCCTCCCTAGCAGTCTTTGCTGCTTCATTAGTTTAACTAACCCCCCTCTCACTGATGACTAAGTTGCTTTTAGAGGAAGTTCTTATTAAAAATATACATAGATAATCCTTGCCTTTAGCATCTTGAAAACAGGACACTTAAAAATGCGCTTTTCTTATTAAAGCTCTTTCTCCTCTTTCACCTGCCTGCTTATTTCATGTGTGGTAGGAGGTTTTATTTATAAAGGCTCTTCAGGCTTCCCGGACTTCAGGGAGAGCTCTTCAGGCTTTTCAGAATGGGTCTGGATCCAGCCGTATTTGCTGAAGGAGTTATTTTGTGTTGCTTCAGTCTAAAGAAAGCATGAAGCTGAATAATTCACAAGGCTCGTTTAGTTCTTCAGGCTGGCATGACTAAGAGTTTTTGTGTGCGTCTGCTTGATCTTTTGGGGGTGCTTATTTTTAGGACTGAGGAGGAGGAGGGTGAAGGTGGGCGTCTACGGAGCCGGTCGGCAGCCCTGGGGGCACAGGCAGGGGCTGTTCCTGCTCTGTTCCGTGCTCTGGCTCCTGTCCATGCTGATCCTGTTGCCCTTGCTTCTGAGGGTAAGTGTGGAAAAGGAAAACTTCTGCTCTGCAGTGCAGGGCTCCAGAGGAGCTGGTGCCTGCTCACCTGAGGAGCCCTTGCAGCTTTCTTCACCTGGCAGAGGAGTTCAGAGCAGCGCTCGGTGTAATCTCGGCTCGTGAGCAGGCTCTGGGTGCTCCCCATGCAGTGGCAGAGGACTTGGAGACCAGCTTGGATGTGCATCTCACCCATGCTGCTCTCCTGTGTTGTCTGCTGGCCCCCTAGTTTAACGTACCTGACTGATACCAACTCAGGAGCTGTTTTGGGAGCTCTTTAAGCACACACAATGTTTGGTGGCAGCGTAGCTTTAAAATATTACAGGCCTGTGGTAAAAAAAAAATTCATTTAAGAGCTCTGCATCCTTGAGCCTCTTGCTTATCCTCATCTCATGGAGTTGTCATCACATTTTGGGTAAACCTGCTATCGATGTACCGTGACTACAGTGAAGGATGATGTCTCAGGCAATTGCTTGTGGTAGCAATTTTCAATATCCTTCCTTCTGTTAAGATGTTGGGTAGTTTGGTGAATTTCAGGATACCGTTCAGTTCAGGATACCGTTTTTGTGTGCACCTTGAAAGAACCACTTGAATTTTTTATGAATTTTTTGATACCATGGGAATAGCTCCTTCGAAAACCCCTGACTTTGGAAGATGACGCAGGGAAAATGTATTCCTCTGTGTCGAGGAGGAGCCAGCTGCTACTCACACAACCTCTTTTTGCAGCTGAAAGTTCAGTGTGAGGAAGCTTAAATGTGGCAGTGCACCTCAGAGGTTTTTGGGGTTTAGCTGTCCGTTTCATGAAGATATGTCCACTTTTGACCACTGCCTTACTGCCACAGTGCAGGACAGTCCTCGGTGAGTAAGGTCCATGCCACATCTGGAACATTTTTGCCATAACCATCTGATCTTAATTTTTTCATCACCTGGATTTCATCATCGGAATGTTGCAAATCTTGCATTTTTACAGGGGATTCCTACCAGAAATACTCGACTTAAAAAGCAAATCGCTTATTTCTATTCTAAATTCAATCAACTTCAAGCTAGCAGTAGTTTGAGAGATTTACTTCCAGCTGTAAGATCAGCTCTCCTCGTACTTCTGTAAGGGATATCTGCACGTCAGATGGACGTGGGCATCTCTGTGGCAGTGAGCAGCCGTAGGTCACCTTGTTCACTGTACCTGTGTTAGCTGTTGGTGGATCATCTTGATTACAGAATAATGTCTGAATCTGAGGGCTCAGAAGTGCAGCATGATGCACAGCTGTGTGGATACATAATCATGACAATAACCAGGCTGCTTCTGAGGCCACGTGAGGGTTTTCTTTTGCAGATTCTGGATGCACGATGTGCTTGTCAGTCTGGTGTGCTGACATTTTCTCTGACCACCCAAGCAGAGGAGGCTCACCTGTATCACACTACACACACACATACAGGCTTTGAAATCCTTCGGAATGACAGGTTTTGCATTCCCTTTCCTTCTGAAGCCTTAGGAAAGCCTAGAATTCAGGTCACCTACAGGAGCCTCGGCCTCTTCAATGCCCTGCTGAACCAGGGCGCGCCGTGTCCCCTCTACGGAGGGATGCGGTCAGCGCAGCTTCTCTTCTGGAAGTTTGATTTGTTCACCTGAACAAATGAAATCTGAAATTTTGTTCATCTGAACATAAGAAAACGAGGCAAGGCTTGCCTGCTGTGAAAGCAGTCCCTTTGTGCTGCTCCGATGGCTGATGCCAGGGCTGGCTGGTAGCATCTTCAGCAGGCTCCTTGCCTCCTAGAGACAAACCTGGGAAGTTTATTTGGATTTATGCAAAATAAATTACAAGTCCTTCTGAACTGCAGCGTGGTGCCTGCTCTAACACCTGCGCCTGTGCTTCATGCAGTGATCTGGTAGCATGGTAGGTGGTCTCCTGTCGGTTTTCTCAAAATACCGACACTTTTCCCTGTTCCAGGTGCAGCAAGAGAGATCTCACCAGTAACTTACCTGTTAGGTGCATGCCTGTGTATTAAATAGAAGTAACTTCTCATGCTCAGACTGCTTAAAATTAGTAACTAAGAATAATTAATTAATAATTAAGAAAGAGCAGAGCAAGCATGGGAATGTTTTACGGTGACAAAGTCCTTTATGTATACTGTTAAAAATATCTATATTTTTTTCTGAAACTTCTTGGATCTGTTTCAAACGTGGTTCAGAGTCCTGGCACTGTGGTTCAGCTTGCTATTTTGGTCATTTTAATGAACACCTGGGAAAAGGAAATAATTACAGGAAGCTGGTATTTGCTACGCCTGTCATATCTTGGTGCCACTTCTACCCTGAACACGGAGCAGAAGCACAGCTCCTCTTTTCTCTGTGCTTGCCACTGCTTTGTGGAGTCTCTGCATCAGTATCCTTATTTCTTCTCTAATTAGCCTGTCCCTGAGCTTTGTGACTTCCCCAAATGCAATAGGAAGGGAACAAATGCTGCTGGTAGTGGATGTGTGGAGCTGTGAAGTCGCCTCTGATCAGCGATGGGTGCAGATTAAGGAAGAAGCAGGGAGGGGCAGGGCTGTTACCTGCAGATAAAGCAGCACCCACGGTGCCTGAGCTCAGGTAGGTGCTGTCACCGCCCTCATAGTAAAGAATTTCTGCCTCAGATCTAACCCAAACCCACCCTCTTTTACCTTAAAGCCGTCACCCCGTGTCCTATCCCTACACCCCCTGCCCAAGAGTCCCTCCCAGCCCTCCTGCACCCCCTGAAGGCTCCCCTGGGCCTTCTCCTCTCCAGGCTGAGCAACGCCAACCCCTCGGCCTCTCCTCCCAGCAGAGCTGCTCCAGCCTCCGAGCATCCCCGTGGCCTCCCCTGGACTCCAGCAGCTCCACGTCCTGGTGCTGGGGGCCCCACAGCGAAGGCATATAAATCCCTAAATTCTGGGATCTGCTCACAGCAGGCAGGGCATGTCAGCAAGTTCGTGCCACGGAGCTTCTAGGGAGCAGGCTGTGCTCATGCCGGCCAGGCTGGCCCCAGCAGCTTTGCTTTTGGCAGTAACAGCGTTATTTCAGGCTCAGGGAGCAGTGCTGATAACTCCAGTGACTCTCAGGGTGATCGTTCATTCATAACTGAGAGAGCAGGCGATGAGAACAAACAGCCAAAGGACCAAAGCAGAGCAGAAAATCAACAAAACCTTTGGTTTCCAGTTTTAGTGAATGGTGGTGCTAAGATAGCAAGGGATGAGAGAATTGTCCCGGCTTTGGCATCTTGCAGGAAATCACCGTTTTTTAAAAAAATCATTCAATGTAGAGAAGTTTTTAATCATTTTAAAATGAAAACCAAGAAGATCTTTTTCCAGATCTCCACTTTTTCAGACGCAAAGCGAGTAATTTTCCATAATAACGCTTCAAGATGTCCTTTTTGCATTTCTGTCCCCAAAAAGCTTGGTATCCTGAGAAAATAGGCAACTAACCACCTGTAAGGCACAATGTAAGACTTGAGCAAGCTTAAATGGCTGCAGGGCACGGCTCTAAAATGCAGTGTGCCCAAGCTGCAGGGCTCTCCCCACGAGGACCGGGTTAATTTTGGGGCCCCACCTGGCAATGAGCATCATGCTGGCGCCCGCCAGCACTCACTGCCACTCCGGGGAAGGGGCTGTAAATAAGATAAATCTTCCGCTGGCTGCCTCGAGATGCTGATTAGATCCCGAAGTTGTCTCCGCTGACATAAATCAGTCAGCTTTTTACATATGTTAACCGACGGGCTCAAGAAGATTTTCTCCCTGTGCCGTAGTCTTGTTTGCCGCTCGTATCAAATCAGCTTAAGCCGTTGTGTAACGAGCTCTGTTATTTGCAGGAAAGTGGAGCATGTCAGCCCACGGGAACTTCTTTACGAAATGCTCCTCTTCCCCAGGAGCAAAGGGAACCTGCCCTGGGCAGCCCGAGGACCCCGGCGCCTGGCCGAGAGCGCTGCTGTGCTGGGCCATGGCAGCGCTGCGTGCCCGGCAGAGAGAAATCCCTGAGATGAGGAAGGGAAGAGGTGGGAGCGAGCGAGGTTGTGGGATTTGCAGAAAGCCAACGAGCTTCTGTACCGAGTGTCAGCCAGGTCCAAAGGGGCTGCTGGTGCAGGGGCAGGAGGTGCTGGGTGCTGGGGTGCAAGCTCCAGGGAGGACGGCGAGCAGAAGGAGGGGCCCTCCTTGTTTAAAAACACCGTTGCCATGGCATTGTCTCCCTCAAATGGTATTTTCCTAGCAACCTGCTACTTCTGCTTTTCCCTTTTTGCCTTTAAACTTGGATTCAAAGGTGGACTCGGGCGTCTTGACTTAACTTGTTGAATAGAAAAGAGAAAAAGCTTACAATGAAGTAATGCATACATCAAGGAGGCTGCTAAAAGCTGTGCGGGGAGGCCTAATGAGATTTTTCAAATGGAAATACAAAACCCTTTAGATTTTGTGGTGTTTAATATTCATTCTAGCGAGCCTCTGACAGCTGGATGGAGCAGTGGGGTTTGAATTTCCCAAGCAAGTAGCTGCTACTTAAACTGGTCAAGCCACGAGCTTGGGAAATTGTATCTTAAAATCAGTATTTTAGAGCATTTAAACCAACTAATCTACAAAGGTGTGCTCTAGAAAGCATAAGAGAAACATGCAGATTAACATCTAATAGAATACGTGACCCTGTTTTCTGTCTATCCTTGTAAGTTCATCAGCTTTTACACAAAAACAGCTCGATGGCCATTTTTCAGTGCTCTTTTTCGTTTTACCCAGCGTATTTTTGTATAGATAACCCAGTAAAAAAAGCGCAGCTGCAACGTCCAGTTATTTTAGAATGGTATTTTTCAAACAAGCCTTTGAGGCAGGTAGAAGAGGCCCCGAGGTTTATTGCAGCAAAGAAGCAGGGCCACTTGCCCATCCTGGTTTAGCACCCAAGGATACGTCATGCTTCCATCCTATGCTTCTGTTACCCGATTTTCCTTTGATTAACTTGTCCCTCTGCAATGTGACTGCATGTTAAAGAGATGCTTTGTTTTCCTTTTTAATGCCTGGGACAACATCATGGGTTTTTTGTTGCTTATCCTGATGGTTTATACTACAACTTCTGCAGCGACCCTCTGGATTACTGGGATTGATAACACTGCTCGTGCTTGCAAGGCTTGTCAAAGGAAAAGAAAAACCGTGCTGTGAAATACACGTCAAAATAGAGCTTTTGGAAGTGTCTAAACATTTTATCCTCACCTTTTTGCTAGATCTGGTTTAATTATTTAGCTTCATAAGGTTTTCTCTGCAATACCAGATCAGCCCCGCAACGCTGCAGCCGCACGTCCCCGGGGGGAAGCAGTGGCCCGGGGGGGTTTGTGCCAAGGGCAGGCTCTCTTGTTTAAAGCTCTCTTCTTTCCCACCTCTTTTTCCTTTTCTAAAACCTGCTGTCTTCTTGTTTGTACCACCTGGTGTAATGGGGTTTCCTCCTGCCTAGAAAAGCTTCGGGAAGCGCTACGTGCTGTGGTGTGGTGTGGGCCTGGGGGTGAGGAGGCTTCCCTCACGTGGGCTCCAGCTGCAGCTCGCTCTGAGGCCACAGCTCTGTAATCTTCTTCCATTTCAGCCCCATCACCGAAAATAGGGTAAGGCTGATTATATTGTGCATTTTCGCTTTTATAACCACCCCGCATCTGTTGTTCTTGCAGCGCTCTCGTTTCGGCGGTGTCAACTAGTGCCAGGGGTAACCTTGGGTTAATCTGACCCTTGCTGAAAAAAGGGAAATGTTCCCATTGCAAAGCTCACCTGGGCACCGAGGCTGAGCCACAGACCCTTCGTGGCCAGCAGCGTGGGCCCACGGGCACCTCAGGGCGGTGAGCACTGGGATTTTGGCTCGGATTCCTGGTGTGCCAGGTGTTTTTTTCCTCACTAAACACCATCAAGCTACTCTCCGTGCAAGTGTTTCCAACCAAGGTCAGATCGCTTACGTCTTGTGTTAACGATTCACTGAAAACCAGGTGAGAAATGTGCCCATCAGGAATCTCATTTTTGGCTGCTGCCGTGGTGCAGTTTGTGAAGCTGACTGCCGGCTCCGCTGTTTGAAATACGAAGCAGAGCTTCAGTAAAATTTGTGCTTCTAAAATACAAGAAGGAGGCCTACAGAGGGTGGAAGCAGGGACATTGCCTGGGAGGAATACAGAGCAATGCCCGGGCGGGTTAGGAAAGCTAAAGCCCTATTAGAATTAAATTTGGCCATTTTTAAAGAAGGAAAAAAGGAAGACGTGGTTAACCACAGGCCAGTCCGTCTCACCTCTGTGCCTGGCAAGGTTGTGGAGCAAATCTTCCGGGAAATTCTGCTAAGGGACATGGAAAATAAGGAGATTGGTGACAGCCATGGCTTCACCAGGGGGAAATCGTGCCTGACAAATCTGGTGGCCTTCTACAGCAGGGTTACGGCACTGGTGGGTAGGGGGAGAGCAACTGACAGCTTCCACCTGGGCTTGTGCAAAGCATTTGGCCCTGTCCCCCTTGGGATCCTTGCCTCTAAACTGGAGAGACACGGATGTGATGGGTGCAGCACTGCGTGGGTGAGGAATTGGCTGGGTGGTGGCACTCAGAGAGTTGTGCTCAGCGGCTCAGTGTCCCGGTGGAGATCAGTGCCCAGTGGTGGTCTTGGGTGTTGGTGTAGGGACCGGAGCTGTTGGACATCTGTCGGGGACACAGACAGTGAAATTGAGGCACCCTCAGCAAGTTTGCCGATGTTGGCTAAGTTATTGCTGACTAAATATCAAAAGAAAAATCAGTTTGTAACTCTCCAGAGTTATAAAACTCCAAAACAAGGCGTGAGGGATGCTTGGGATCCTGCTCTTGGAGTGTGCAAAATGGAAAGTTTTGTTTTATTTTATTTTATTTTATTATTTTATTTTATTTTATTACATTTATTACATTTTATTATTTAATTTTATTTAATTTTATTTTATTATTTTACTTTATTTTATTTTATTTTATTATTTTATTTTATTTTATTTTACTTTATTTTACTTTATTTTACTTTATTTTATTATTATTATTATTTTTTAAGAGTGTGTTGTTCCTTGTTCCATTTCTGTCAGTAAACACAGTGCAGCGCCTCCTTTCCTTCACGCCCTGTGATAAAAGCTCCCCTCGATGTGTCAGCACCGGTCCCGCGTCACTTGAAGCTGCTCCTTTCTGCCTGAATGAACCATGTAGGATCACGATTCCTGGAGCGAGGAGGTGCTGTGGTGTTTGACCATAAATCTGGCAAAATAAGCTGCTCGCTGGAAAAATGCTGGGTCGAAATTGAGGTTCCTTAACGGGCATCGATTCAGCATGAGCAGCCAGATGCATCCTCAGCTCTGCAAGGAGAGCAGCTCCCTCCGCAGCGATGGCTTGGCTGGGGGGCTGCGGATTTTTCTCCAGACTATTGATGCTGTAGGCAGCTCTGAACTTAGAAATGACTTAGCGTGGCCCAGAAGTGACATGAGGCTCTGGGAAGCAAACACAAGATGATTCAGCCTCAAAAGCAAATGATCTGGAAGGGTTGCTTGGCTTTGTTTTGTCGTGTGAGTTGCTGCATTATTTAACCTTCTTCCTTTTAACTAGAGCACTCTATATTTAACCTATCTGAAAAAAAAAGGGAAGATTTTTCTGTAGCTCTGTGTGACAAGTTGGCTTTTTCTGTGCCCTCGAGGTTCGTCTGTCTTGCAGAAAGACACCAGGTCCTCGGGCTAAACTCGCCGTCTTCCTCTGCCCTTCCTGAACGCTGGGGATTTTGCAGTGACTTGCACTTAAGAGGATTGGTAATTTCCTCAGAGATGACCGTAGGATTAAACAATGGCATTTTGAAATTCTGGAGTCCTTTTTTTTTTTCTGTGCAGATTAAAAGCTAGAATGCTAATATGTCAAACAGCTGCTGACCGGGGGTCCAAGAGTGCCCTGGTAGTTCATCCCCACGTCCCATGGCGAGCTGGTGGGAAGGCTGGGACAAAAGGTCCTTCAGCTTCTTCATCGACAGAGCTTCTTTTATTATTTACCTGTGGCTATAAAGTAGGATTCTTGTGTTGCAAAGCTGCGGTGTTGCACAACCAAACCAAAGCACCACCACCACCAAAAATCAGTTTGGTGTGGAAGGGTAAGTTTCTCAGGTTACTCTTTCAAACTAGTCTGGGTCAGCGGAGTAGTGATGTTTTCACGTTGAAACTCCTCAATTATGAGTGTTTGTGTTCTACCAACCATGGGGTTTGGTTAAATGTGAAGCTGTACAGCGTTGTGGTATTTTCAGCCCAGTTGAGAACACAAATCTGGAGTGAAATGGTGAAGAACGGAAAGAATTAATTCCATTTACACAAACCCATAGACAAATACAGTCCCTCACTTAAAAGAGTCACTTTTTGAAAGTGTCTCCTGCTTGCTCACATGCTATCTGCATCCATCCAACTTGTTTTTGTAGAATATTTTTATTTGCAGTGTGTTTACCATGAAATGCAGGAGAAAAAGAAGGCAGCTTTTGAAATGCAATTGTTCATGTACACAGCCCTGTCCCTTTTGTAAAACTCAGGCTTAGTGTGCTGGTTGTAGCCCAAAACAACATGGGTAAATCCTCACAATTTAGCCCAACCTGCTGTCCTAATCATTGTTTTTGGCTTTGAGGTTACGCGGCGGCGAGCCCAGTGCAGCGCCTCGTGTCCCGGGATGTTCCCACGTCACGTCCCAGAGCTGCCCGGTGCCATTGAGATGCTGAAGCAATCATTAATAATCTTGAAGTACATCTTTTAATTTAATAGCACTACAAAGTGAGCGTGAGCCTGGAAGAGTGTTCACGGGTAATCAGATCCAGATCCCAGCCACTGCAGGGAGGGGAGATGCGCCTGGCTGGGCTCGGCTCCTTTCGCTGCCTCCCTTCCCTGCTGCTTACCGAGAAAGCTTCTTCTCATTCCACGCTAAATATACTCTGGAAATGACACGAGCAGTTGTTCTGGTGCAAATTCTGGCTTGGAGTCTGGGGAAACACTTCGGGGAGGTGCTCCCTAGCAATTTCCCCTGTAAATTTATGGAGAAAGATCTGTTCCCTCTTCCATATATATATATATATATATATTTATTTTTTTTTTTTTTGTCTAAAATAAACTGAATTCTTGCTCTTTTCTTCATGCTATTCAGAACAGTTTTAATATCCACAGTCCGTCCTTCAGTCCCAGATCCCCGTTCCCAATCTGTCCCAAGATGCTGGATGCGTGATGTGCTGTGCAGAAGTCTTGCTGTTGTCTTACGGGCGCCAGTGCTCCCGTTCTCTGCCATCCCCTCCCTGTTGGGCTCCTTCATTCTCTCGTCTTTTCATCACACAGCTCTTCTTTCTGTATTTGATTTGTGACCTCAGCCCGTTTCTCCTTGAAATCCCCGATCACAGCATAAATTCCTGCTAGGTCCTGGTTTGGTCCCTGGCATGACCTTGAATTTCATAACGTCAGACTTTCTGATGTCTCCCGTTCCGATAACCAAAATCCCCAACTCCTTCTGGATGGCACCCTGACACTGCTGACTTTATCTTTTAAACTCATTTCTTCAGCACCCTTTCTAAGATTATATTAGAAGGTGTTACATGTGACTTATCCTGGATTCTCGCCCTTCAGACTCCAGTGACTAGCTGTGCTCATCCAGCAGGACACTTCTCCTCTTGACATCGCCGAGCCACTTGTCGTTTGGCCAATTCTTTATTTACCTTTATGTCATTTCCTCGTGTCTCCAGTTTCCCTAACATTTCCCCTGGCTACAGATAAAAATATTTTGCTTTCAGCTAAGTCGAGTCTTGCCTACTTACTTTGTCTCGAAAATCTGTTCTGTTCAATCTGTTGCATTAGCGGCGTTCTGGTTTTCAGCGATGCGAACAGCTTGTCTTTCAAAATGTCACTCACACGAAAACACTCGGGTAAGGTTTTAGGGAGCGATCGGTGTCTTCATCTCACAACCATAACGACCGGCTCCGCTGAAGTAGCAGGGAACCAGCAATGGGTTCTTCGGTGGGAGATCCACGTGAGTCGCCCCGTTTGGTAGCTCGGAGTTGGTGAAGATTTGGTGCCAGCTGCCCAGACCGAGGGGAAGAAATGCATTAAACAGAGACGTGCTGTAAGCTGGCCGTGGTTTCACAGACCGGCGGTGCTACAGCTCACCTGGTGCAGCTCAGCACCGCTCCAAGAAGGACCTTCAGCCTCACGAGGTTTAATTCTGAAAGGCAGAGCATTTGATAACACTAAATGTGAGCACACTGTGAGGCTCACAGCTGATGTGTGCCTGAAAGGTCCGCTAGGACTTGTGGAGGGGCCAAAGAACATGCAGGAAAGCAAATGGGTTCCGAGACAGTTTCTGTCTAATATTGGTCTCTGCTCCTTTCTGCATGGTGGCAGTTCTCATTTCTTGGAATATTGTCTTTGAGTCAGCCAGAGAATTCAAGTTTTTGGAAGTGCTGCCATCTCTGCTGCTGAGTGAGCTTCTCCTGTCGCTGCTGTAGCGAAACTGCTGGAGAGAGGGCAGCGGGTGCACCGCCGCGTTGAACACAGGATTCGATGCAAATTCTGTGTCTCAAGCCATCCCTCCAAAAACGCTGGGGGTGATACGAGTTTTTTTCTTTTTTCCTCTTTTTTCCTCCGCTTGGGAGTCACCTCCTGCCTACCTGCCTGCAACAGGCCGGGGGTTTCTGCCTCCCAGGGGTGCAGCGGGTGCAGTGAGCACCCTGCTTAGCAGCTCTCGCTAGGTTCACGCTGCACCCCCGGGGCCGCACCGCGCGGCGCAGCCGCTGAGCTGCGTCCCAAGGTCACACCGTGCGCTCCTGTGTTTTTCCTAAAACGCAAACAAACCCGAAGCCGTGTCTGCCCTGACTGCAGCAGTGCCCCGCAGGGCCTTCACTGCGGCTGGAGCTTCGCAGGCCACCGAAGCCTCCTGACAACCCTGGTGCTGTCCACTCTACTTACCGTCAGCCCCGCGGCAGCGCTGTCGCTCCCGCGCTGGCTCCGTGCCTCAGCCCCGACCCCGCCGCGTTCATCTAGGTGAGGCAATTCAGTATTAGAGCAGAGATCTGTGTAATGTGTTTATTATTTTTTTTCTTTACATCGTGGACCTGCGGTGTGCAGGCAGCAGCTACGCCGTGGCCACCAGCCCCAGCAGCCCGTGGTGAGATGCTCCCCGCACACCCCGCTGCGCGCCGTCTCGGGTGGCTTGTCCGCATGCATCAAAACACTCTGCAGGTCAGATGCACGGAGAGCAGGCAGCACTGACAAGGTTTACTTAGCACTGCAGAGCACCACTAACGTCTTTGTGAGGATCCAGAGAATTCCTAGAAGCCTGGGTGACTTTCACAGGGCTGCAAATTACGGAGATTTCAAAGGAGCAGCGACGGCGTGTCATTTGTCTCATTCTCTAGGCAGCAGCTTCCTGAATAAGTAGCTATAGGATTGGAGCTTCTCCCAGTATTATGTAAATGGCTTCATGCTTTGATGTCCCTCGTGTCATTAGTTTGACACTAGCTGGAATTAATGGCCATAAAACTCTATTACAAACGTGGCAGATTTCTCTTGACTGCTCCCGATTCCTCGTGCGAGCTCGCTGCTCTTGCCATGGGATTTTAAAAGCGGAAAGTAGGTCACCGCGATGTGTGTGAACACGGGCTGGGAAACAGGCTATAATCGCAGCATTAAACAAACACGACTGTCATGCTGAAGGGAAATTTTCTATTTTAAGCGCTTCTTTCCATTATCGCCATCTCATTCTGCAGAGGAAGCGTATGGGGACTTCTGCGGGCATGCACCCGCAGATGGGATCCGGGAAGATGCGCGCTGTACGTGTGCACAGATACCTACACACGTGCATGTAGGTTAGCTGCGTGTCCAGGAGGGACAATAAATATCTCAATAAATATCTGTATGGTCACTCCTGAACGGGCCCGAGGACGGCTCCTCTGCACCTCGTGCGGAGCAGGCGGGGAAGGAGGGAAAGCAGTGAGATATGTAGGTCAGAAGAAGCGACGCGCCTTGAAGCTGAGCAGCAATCAAACGCTGATGGGTGTGGGGCTGGAATTACTGATGTCGTGTGGACCTGAAGCAGTGTTATATTCGTAATTTTTCGGAGCTCCTGGAGCCCGTGCGTGTTTGCCATGCAATCCTCCTGCCCGCGGCTTCCCTGCCAGCAGGTCGGGGCATCTGGCTTTGGTGATAAGTGCTGGCCTCGGAGCTGGGAGTATCTCAACTAAATTGTTTGGATTTTTCTGCTAGGGGAAGGGCTACCAAGGGAGCTGCTGCCGTGTCTGCTGCATGGTTTTGCTTATGAGAGCCGAAGGAAGATAAGGATGGGAGATAAGTTGGGAGGCAAATAACTGGGATGGAACCGGCTATTTTTAGGCAAGGAGAGGTATGAGCAGCAGGGCGGTGAGCTTAAGGTTGTCTTGACAAATAACCCTCCAGGTAAATCTGTTGGAAAAATGCAAAGAAAAATGCAAAACCGAAGGGAAATTATTTGTGTATAGGCAAGGCATTCATAGACTCCTGCTAACATGGCTGTGTCGGGAGCTCTGGAAAGGGTCAGGAGAAAGCAGAGACCTGAATTATTAATTATTTTTAGCTAGGATGTAAAGCTCGAGTTGTAAGAACTGTACAGATAAAGGTACAGAGTGATTTATTGCCACTGAAGCACGAGTCAAAAAGAAGGGGCTTTCTGATCTCGTAGGAACAAACCAAAGAAACACCCCCTGCCAAACAGACGGAGGAGAAAACGCTGCCAAAAGGCTGCAGAACTCAGACCCGTGTCTGCTGCAGTCCTGGTTTATGTTCTTTGCTCTGGTGAGCGGTACAGACCTCCGTGGGATGGGGGCGGAAGGTTCAAGCAAGTTTAAACCCGGGGCGTGCGCTGTGTTCGTGGGGCTGGGGGCCCAGCGAGGGCAGAGGCTACATTAAATTCCTGAGAAGACATCAGGACAAAGGAATCAACCCGTTCACTGCCACCTGGAGAACAGCGGGGTGAGGAACAGGCTCTGGGGATGGTCCCTGGAGCTGCTTCTCTTCCACAAGGCAGCAGATGGGACAGGGCGCAGCACGGAGCCGGTGAGGGGGCTGCAGATGGTGAGTTTGGGGTCATGGAGACCTCATGGAGAGATCTGGGGCCGTCCTGTGCCCTCCCGAGCTGGGAACCAGCTCTCCAAGTGCCCCTTAGTGGGAGCTTTCAAGGAGCTGGCTGGACACTTTGGGTACAGTTATATGGACCTCGTTGTGTTTGCACACACCGACTTCCACAAGGGTACGCTTGCAGATGATGCTCCTCCAGTAGTGCTGTAAGTGCTTTTTTAAGTTTTAATTCTCTTCACTGGCCCCGATTGCGTTTGAAGAAAGCATTTAGCAGAAGAACACCTGGAAGCTGTCAGGAGAGAGCCCGGGATGATGGATCTCAGCGCAGGACGGCTCGGCAGAGGCTGTTATTCTGCTCCAGTTGCTGTGCTGGCGGGGGCAGCTCTGCCCGCTGGCTGCCGAGCAGGCAAAGGCAAGACTTTGGGGACGTGGGGAACGCCTGATGTTTGACCGACTCCTTAAAGACATCTCAGAGAACGTTTTTTTTTATGAAGAGTGGAAATGGATCAGTCCGTCTGGGATAAGAGGAGGTCTTGTGCTGGTAATGACTGATCTGAAAGGTGAAGAAACGCCGTGTCCAGCGGAGGAGGTGTTTGCAGCCGTGTTTTCAGACCGTTTGGGTACGTGTCACCTGGTCCCAGTGCAGACAGGTAAAGCTTAGAGCAAGTTGAGTTCCTCGAGCCACGTTACCGAGTCACCATCGGGTGGTAGGTAAGGGATGGTTTCCTTAAAACCTCGCTGCCTTTTTATATCTCAGCTATTTCTTAAACATGTTCTCTACACTGGGGCTTTCTGGGGCCGGGCAGGGAGCACCGTGCTTCGAAAGCCCCAGTCCCTGGGCAACCTGTTCTCCACCCGAGAGGGAGGAGATGCCCTGCTCTCAGCTCACACCTCTGCTCGATCCACAGATCCTGCTCGCTTTTAGAGCTCGTGGGTCGTGCAGCTGGGGCTTGGTGCGTCTCTTCTGGTAGCATTTTTCTCACCCTTTCCCACCCACATCCCCAAGAGGCTTAGGGGACACCTACAGCTCTGTTAGGAGACCAGATAAATTGTCCTGGCAGAAAAGGACTCCCAAAACCTGCCTTGGGAGGAAAGGAAAGCAAACCCCAGCAGGGTTGCAGTCCGTACCTTTGTGGTTGAAAGAGTTGAGCTCAGCACTGACCCTCACTGAGCAGATCCTCAGGTGTGATCCTTGCTGCTGCTTCCCCTGCTCTCAAAGGCTTCTGCTCTGAAACTTTGAGTTTCTCGGGCTCCCCTTTGGCAGCAGCTGGGTTTGGGCAGGTCTCTGCATCCCCCGGGAGCCCTTGGATCCCTCACCGCGAGGCTTTTGCCTCAAAATTTTGCGTTATTCAAGCTCATAAGCTTTAGGCAAAGCTGCCTGGTGAGGCCTCGTAAGGACTCTGGAATTAGGAGGCTGGAAGGTGGGAGTGTTTCCGCTGACTCAGGCTTGGGTTTGTTCCCTTGGGGTTTCTGTGTGGATACATCTTTTATGTTGTCTGCATCTTGTGCTACGCCTACTGACCAGGTTCGTGTTCTTTGCACGGCGTTGGGTTCAAATACTCACTGCCAGGATCTGCAGAAAGCCCTCAGCTTTCGGAAGGAGCCCCAGGTGAAACAATCAGACTGGTTTAGCTGTGTCACTTGGCTCTCCAAAATCTCACGTAAAAAAAAAAAAAAAGGATAGCAGAGACTAAAAATACTCCACCGTGCTACTTCAGACAGAAGTGGCCTTCTCTTAATTCCCCTCAGAGGAACGCTTTATGGGGAGAAAGTCTCCAAAATGCAGCAATTGTGTTTGCGTGCGCCTGTGACAACGCTGTGGAAAGCAGCCTTGTTAGAGGCTTTTGTACAAAAACAGGACTTTTGTTATAAAAAACCTGTGGGATCTGCCCGTAAGCAGATGGTCTCTCGTGGGCCAGGTATCTCGCTCAGAAAGAAGTGGCTGTTCAGGACCCTGATAATTGCTTTTTCCTCCCCAAATCAGTCCACGCAGGGTGTCGGTGCTGCCCTCCCAGGTGCCTCGCTGGGGAATCCTTCCTCTCCTCCTCAGGCCGATCACCTTAACCCCTGGGGACAAAGAAAATGCTGATCCGCTGAGGGAAGAGGAGGCTTTGGGTTTGGGCACATCCCTCGTTTCCCTTCCAGTTTGGAGGCCGGGCACTCGAGGAAGCCCCGGCAGCGCACCTGGGGCACCTGGAGAGCGGAGCCGGGGGAAGGCGCGCGGCGTCCGGAGCTGCCAGCGAGCTGCCAGCCTGCTCTGCTCACACGGGAGATGCGATAACAAATTACTCACTTCCTGAGCAGCTGACATTCCCCGCGGGAAGCAGGAGCCGGAGAACAAATAGCGCCGGCAGAGCAATTAGAGCCGAGGGTGGGAGGTGTGCGTCGTGCGGGCGCTGCTGAAGGAGCCTCTCTCCGAGGAGGAGGAGGAAGGAACGAAGCTCCACAATGAGCTCGTTCAAATGCTTCTCTTTTTTTTCTTTCTTCTTTCAGATTCTTTTTTTTTAAAAAAGGTTCAGTGAAAAACGTGCGCTGAACTTCCAAGTTACTGACTTTGCATCTTTTAAGCCGGGAGGTGCCGGCTCTGGCAGTCACGCACCGAGCGTTTTTGGCATTCGGGGTTATACAACAGCAGGAAATCTCCGAAGGAAAGCAATAAAATGTTTCTTGAATTGTCGGCACCGTCTGAAATGCCCTGCAGTTTCTGGTGGACCTTTTATCATCTCCTGATCTTTCCCCATCCAGCTCGGTGGTGGATTTTCATTTACTTCTCACTGAACCAAATCAGCTAGATTTGGTTTTAGTGTTAGCTCCTGGTAGGTCAGCCTTTATCTTTTTTTGCAAGGACAGAATTTTTTCACTCCAAAAGCAACATCTGAACAGCGTGCAGGACTTATGAGCCTGGGAGACACCTCTGCCATCTGACATCCAGCCCCTCTGCTCAAACAGGGAGGCCGGGGGAGGTTGCTCGGGGCTCCGTCCTGATGGATTTTGAGCCATCTCCAGGGATGGAGACTCCCCAGCCTCTCCGGGCACCCTGTGTGCTCTTTGGCTTGCCTCACAGTCTGATTAAAAACTAAAAATTCAGTGGAGCCACCCGTGTGTCAGCTTGGCAAGAGGAAAGGCAGCGGGCAGAAAGTAGCCAGCTTGGTGGCAAGGCGATGTTTTGCTTTCCAGAATAATGAAAGCGCTGATGAAATATTGAGGAGCTGTCCCTGCAAGGTGCTGCCCGTTGCTGCATGCCCTTTAGGGCCAGGATTTGGTGCCTTTACCCTAAAAATAACACATTAGTGTCACCGGCAAGGGAAGGTGGAGACCCCAGACCTCTGGGCCTCCTGCTTCTTCCCAAAACCCTTCCAGCAGCACCTGTCAGACCCTGCAGCCTTTTTGTGTGCTTTGTGATCGCCAGGAGCGTCCCGTGGTGCGTGGGTTATTGGGGTTATTGTGCCAGCACCAGGATTGCTCTTGGTCCTAGCAGTTGATTTCAGCAAGCTTGGCATCTGTGTAGGATGCTGAACCAGCGCGGCGAGCTGGGCAAATTAGCTTTGGGATCAGCTATAGGAACGAAGCTCTTAAGCTCCTCTTGCCCTGTTTGCTTGGCGTGGCGCTGGCAGGGGCACCCCGTGGCCGCAGCCTCATTAACTTTGCAGATCCTTAACCTCCAGCCGGGGAGCTGCTGGGTGACCTCCCGAGATTAGCGGCTCCTCCAGCAAAAAAAGGCTTTGTGGTGGTAATCCCCTATAAAAGAGAGCTCCTTGGCTGCAGGTTGGCTGGGTGATTCCTGGCAGCCCTTGGGCACGGAGCTTCGAGCCCAGCACCCGGGGGCTCGCCAGGAGCGCGGTTCTGTACGGATCAGCCTCGGGGCTGGGTTGTGTGGCCGTGTGGTGCTGGCAGACGCCGAGACCAACAAAGTGACACCGGCAGCAGCTTTGCTGAACGCTCTGACTCCTCCAGGACCAGCAGTGGGATCAGTGCAGGGAGAGCGCCACGTGCATGGGCTCCTTATTCTTACTCTCAGAGGCCAGCTCGCTCTGTAAGTACTCCGTAAGGGTGAATCTTCTTGAAATGAGGCTTTGCGAGCTGTGCTCCTGCGTCGGTTTCTGCGTGGTTGTGCCTGGGTTTTCGGCTACGAGCAAAGCTTTAATACCCAAGAAATTACAGTTTGTAGGATCTGTCACGTTCACATTTAGCTTTGAGTACATTTTTTGCTGCCAGTGGGTGTTCCTAGCACCTCAGGAGTGGTCCTTGGAAGAGTTGGGCTGGTTGGTTGTGTTTGTTTGGGCTCTTACCTGAAGCTCACGTGCACGCTGTGGTTTTCAGGAGGGTCTGCTGGGTGTGGAACTGGAAATCCTCTTTTCTGCAGCCCTTGGGCCCCTGTTTCTGCGATCGCCTTTCTCGTGTTCGGCCAGGCGGGCATGAACGAGGAGGAGCTGAGGATGGGGACGGGGTGGGGATGGATCAGATGGACGTGTCTGCTTTTAGCTGCACGGCGAGTGGTGCCAAAACCCACTGTGACTCGGAGCAGTGAGGGGTTGTTGCTGTGCCTGGTTGGCTGCTGAGCAGCCTCACAGGGTGGGCACTGCCCTCGTCCTGTGCCCAGGGCTGCCTTCAATGCTGATACATGGGCTTGATGCCATCTGATGTCCCTCAGTGCTTCCCTTTACATTTCCTCGTGTCTGCTGTCTTGCCATCCATCTCATCCCTTTTCCAGCAAGGCCTGTGGCTGAAGGAGGCCCCAGCTCTTCACCTGAGGGCAGTGGCACAGCCTGCCCATCGACACAAAGCACAAACCAACCCAACAAGCAACCAAGAACCCGACCAAACAGAGGAAGCTAAGGCAGTTTTACTTCCAACAGACCCGTTGTGACCCTCGTGTTGCAGGCTGTGTCGGTGCCAGGCAGGTGATGCCCTGGTGGGGACAGACTTACCACAGCCACTGGGTGCTCCACCAGCGTGCCATGCAGTCAAGCAGACTTAGCAGGCCCCAGTCCGAAAAGTCTGATACAGTCCTCTTAGAGAAAGTCAATGTCAAATTGCTGTTGGGCTCCCAGGTCCCTTCCTCACGCCGTTTTTCTGCTTTTTGTTGGTTTTGTAAGAGAAAGGAACGACAGCTCCTGTCCCGAGCAATGTCCAGCAGAATGCAATTAACGCCCTTGCTATCGTATCCCACACCCATATAAATAACGGTGCCTCCTGACACGTGGAGGGACACTTTCTCTTCCAAACACTTTGTGAATTCAGTGATCGTTGTCTGTTTTTATACATGATTTCCTCTGCATGCCTGGCATCACCATCCTGTGCCATCCTGTGCCTCCTGTGCCATCCCGTGCCATCCCGTGCCGTCCTGTGCCATCCAAAGCTGGCTGGGGATTTGCTCTGCCCTCGCCGCTCGAGCCAGCCATGCCAAACGTGGCCAGGCAGCAGCAGAACAGCCAAAAGGCACTGGCAGACAAGCAGCGAGCACTTGCCAAATCAGCTCGGCGTTAGGAAGCCCGTAGCATCTGCAGGAGGTAGGAATAACTCCCCTGACGGTCAGGAATTGGATCTGTTCAGAAATAATTCTTCCTGCTTTTCTTTTGGTGGTGTTTACACAGAAACGAGGTGGTAAAAGGTCACGTCCTTAGATATGAGAGCCTGAATTCCCATTCCCCAGCCTTCAGAGCTCTGGAAAGGTGATGAGATAATTCCGTGCCGTTCCGGCACCGCGCCTGCCACGCCTGGTGCCCCACAGCAGGAATTGTCCCACACAAGCTCCTGCCGGTGCTGCTACCCGAGTCCGCAGTGAGAAACACTCACCCAGTGCCCAGTCCTGGTCACCACGCTGCAGTCCTGTCACAGACAGCTCCCAAATTCTCCTGCTTTCCTCGGGAACCTCTACACTCACTGCCCAGGCACGTTCGTGCTGGCAACTCGCAGGCAGTTCGTTGTCTGTCACCTAAGGGATGATGTATGGTCGACCTCTTGGGCTCAGTTATACGACAGCAAAGGGACCCAACCACCTTCTTCCCTCTTATTTTTTTCTCAATCCCTTGGTTTTATTATTATTAGAATTTTTACAGCCTCTCCGTGTCTTTCCGTTCGACCTTGCCATGAATTCTCCCTGACCAGCTGCTACTGCAGACTTCTAGAAGAGGTGCTGCTTGGCTTTTTTATTATGATTTTTTAACAGATCAGCATTGTATATTTTTATTATTTCTTCTATTCTCTTACTTCCGTGTGCTAACATTGTTTTTGCTGTTATTAACTGCAGTTTTGCACTGAATCAGGGGGCTTTTGGAGGGATCTCTTCCTCTGCATGTAACCAGTGTCCTCTCCTGAGCTGCAGCCTTGCAAGCAAAGGGAGAAGCACTGAAAGCACACAGAGCTGTACTGAAAAGAGGGTGTACAATATTGCATTAGGTGATGAGGAGAGGAGTTTGTGTATTTTTTGATTTAATTCCTATCCAGAGGAAACTGAAAATTGCTTTGGAAGTTTGATGGTGTGGACCTGATAAATTCAGGTCTCCTGAACCCGAGGACTGATCTGAAGAATCAGGAGTCTGGGAGCCTGCTTGGAGCCTTCCCCCTGCATTTATCTTGCTCAAGAACCTCAGGACTTGCAGTCGTGCACGGGAACCAAAACCACCAGATCTGGAAATGTTTTGAACAGCAGCTGAAACAGCTTTGCTTTCTCCAGCAGTGACTGCTTTGGCAAACACTTCTACTGACCTGAAGTGTAGCTCAGACCTTGCAGGTGCTGGCTCATGCACGGCAAGCTTCTGCGTGCTGTAAACACTGAGAAACCCCTTAAACTGACCCATAACTTCCCTCGTCCTGGCCACTACCACTTGCTGCTTCAGCCTCACTGCTCTGTTGGAGCGATTTGAAGGTGAAGCTAGGACAGGATCAGTGGAGGTGTGCGCCCGGTTCCCTGGTATCTGAAGCCAGCCCCGGTGCTCAGCCTGTCCACGACTTCATCCCCAGGCATGGCACTGGCACAAGTGTGGCTGGGGTGATGCAGATGTGTCCATGAAGGCCCAGCACCGAGGAAGAGGAGGAGAAAGAAGAGGAGGAGGAGGAAGAGGAACAGGAGGCAGCAGAGGCTCTCAGCTCGCAGCTGCACCTCCTTGCTCTGATTCCTACATGTTTCCCAACGTGTCATAAGGACATCAGAAAAAGATGATGGCATATCCTCAATATTCCTCATGACAGCCCAATTTAAACAATTTTACCTCCTCTAGTCTAATTTCTTCTTCGTTTCCATGCATCTGTGTGGGGCCGGCTGTGGGATGGAGCGACCCTAATAGCCTGACCCTAGGGCCCAGAGCCCCTGGCACGCACACGGCCGGTGCCAGGCCACGAGGGCTGGCATCCCAGCGTGGGTCTTCCTAACGTGGGCAGCAAAGGAGGACGAATATTTCCCTTGGGAAGGTGGAAGCTGCTGGGCTTTGATGTGCTGTGTGCTTCGGGCCTGTGAACCAGGGGGGATTGGGCTTAAGTGCGAGGTGAAGATACACAGCTAAAGGCCCTCCAGGCACTCGGGGAAAGGTTATTCACTTAAATGATCCGGAGTTTGCCCTCCTAGTGGAATACAGAGCAAAAAATCTGTATGGGTGCTCCCTGTGTGTGATGCGAACACTTTTATTAATACAGCCAAAGGCAGAGCATCAAACGCGACGCCTGTGCGGGAGAGAAGGGGCCATGACCTCCCCTCCTCCCCGGTGTGACCGGTGAGTTGTGCTCAGCACTTCTCCATCACAGGCGTGACAGCTTCGGGCAGCTCCTCGGGGTTGTTCCTCTTCTTGTGAAAATTCTCCCTAAAGATGAGTGCGAGCGGCTGATGTGAAAGTCCAACGTTGGAAAAAAGGCAGCGCCGTGGTGTGCCAGTTCTCTGTCCTTGGTCATATTGATCAGCCTGACCTGGTGTGTAATAAAATGCAGAAAGTCCCGTTGTTCTGTATCATACTTAAGCATTTGCATCAAAGCAGTGGAAAATGAAATAATCACGAATTCTGCTTCGGCTAATTGTTCATGTCACCTCTTGGCCTTTGAATGTCATCATGGGGTAATAAACTCTAAAAGGTTTGGGTTATTGTTGTTTTTTTTTTTTGACTGTGCCATTTTCTTCCCTAATTTCAGTGTTCCCAGGAGAAATCATGGATGAAAAGCTATCCTACAAAGAATTTCTGGATCGCAATGACACCTGGGCGATGGATGACAGGGACCTGTGCTTTGAATCGCAGCCTGTGTTCAAACCCATGGAGATGGCAGGTATGCCCCTGTTACTCCTCCAACTGCTGCACCTGCAGAAAGATACCTTTCACTCCATTTTCTCTCATTTTTGATAAAAAAATATGTGAAATCAATTGCTAGTTTTTGAGGGAACCAAAAGCCAGGCTTCCCAGATTGCAACAGGCTATCAGCTCGGGAAGGAGACTGGCTGAAACGGGATGAAACCTAACTTTTTTGTGATGGTTTTGAACACTGCAGACCTGCTTAGGAAATTATTTTCTTGCTATCTGAATCCTGTATTTGCTAAGAGATTCCGTGAGAAAATTATGTGCTGTTACAATGGTGAGAAATGATTCACGGAGCAGCTGGAATGAAAGAACCACTGGTTTCTGAAACACAGCTTCTGCCCCCGCCCCATTGCTTTGTTAGGTGGAGAATGGGCTGGTGCTGTAGTTACACTCAATAGCCAGATGATAAAGTAGCTGATTAGGGCAATTTAAATACCTAGCCCATCCTCCCATCTTCTCTTTGCTGAAATGAAGCAGGTCTGTGGGTGATCTGTTGCAGGAAACCACATGTCCTTAGGTTTCACGTCCTTAGAGTATCTCCTGCACCTGCACCTGCCTAAATTACCATGCGTACTGCAGGACCAAGGCATTCCTCGGGACTGCCCTTCCTGGTGCTGAGTAAGCAAGAGGCAGCTTAAAGGTGGATAAATTCCTACATCTGAGAAGTGACAGAGCAGGCGAGCTTTAAGAATGCCAGCAGGAGGGGAAGAAGTGAACAGCAGTCTCATAAAAGTGTATGGGTTTATTGCATATTTTCATTCAGGCTCTTTGTAGGATAATTTCCCTCCAGAGGTGAGAATTCTTTGGCCACTTGTGTAACAGGTCTCCCAACCAGCACTGCTGTAATTCCTCGTTCCGTGGTGAGAAACATGGTGAGAAGCTCAGTTCAGCTTCTGCAATACTCTGCTGCTTCCGTGCAGCTTAAAAAATGTGTGTTTGAGCCTGCTCCTTGCTCCTTATTGCAAACACCGAGTTAGGGTCTGGTGCTGGGGCTCAGCCCTGTGAAAGCAATGGTTATCAGCAAAATCTTATATATATATATATTTGTATATATATATCTGTATATATATATATCACACTGTTTGTAATAAAAAGACTTGTTTAAAAATGTTATAGTGCAGAGTGAATAAAACTCAAGCACTGCCTCGTTGCTTGTGAGCCTTAAAATGCTGTCAGGCTCTCCATCAGGAGCGTCCCGTGATTCATTACTGTAGCTACAGGTAAATCACTGCACATGAAGAGCTACACCTCTAATTGATCTAAAGTAACGTGCTTTTGTTAGTCCAGGATCAGCAGCGAACTCGAGCTGTGTCTCAGAGCAGCAGCGGCTGCGAGTGGCCATGGATGTGAGCTGAGAACTTTTCCAAAGTGTTTTGTCAATCTTACCTCCAGCTGCCTGGAAGAAACCGTCTCAAATCCTTAACATTCGTCTGGCTTCATAATATGACAAACAAGCAGCAAGTTTGGGGCAGGTAGAGAATTATTTCGGACCCAAGGACTGATTCCTTACTGCGCTGGCCGGGTCCCACCCGTGCCGTTCACCTTTCCGTGCCCCTCAGCTTGCAGTGCTGGGGGCAGAAGGGCCCCGCTCACCTGCTTTAGAGGGGGCTCAGGCCCCCATGGGGATCTGAAGAGGACAAGAAAAGCCCCTCCACGCTCCCTGGACCCCGCAGAGCAGAACCCGGGCAGCCCCCTTGTGCTGCATCCAGCAGCTGCCGGCACCGAGGGAAATCCTCAGCACCCCTTTGAGCCTCTCAGTCGGTTTGGGTTGGAATGCTTCTGGGGTTTTGTTGGGTTGGAAAAAGGCAGTGATTTGGTCTTGGTGGTGCTGTCGTAAACAGCTTGGAATTAACATTTTCTAAAATTTCCTCTGAAGCGAGACATTGTCTGGGGATCTCAACCAGGCTGAGAGATTTCTGAAAGAATTCGTGGTGCTCACCCAGCGCTGACATTTGGGAGCACAATGAACACTCGCAGCTTTGCTGTCGTCCCCTGAAATAGCATGTCTGGCGAGAGACAACAAGAAGCCTTCAGCTGAATCCCTTTTCATTGTGCTTAACCTGAAGAAATCTGCGTGGTGTCTGCCCATCGGCGTGTGACAGCGGCTTCGGGAGCGTCGAGTCCATCCCCACCTTCCCGGGAAGCCAGGAGGCAAGGCCAAGGCAGGGATTGACGCCTCCCATCGAAGCCTCCTGTCACGGGGCTGTGCCCCCCTGGGGATGGACGGGGTGGCTGGCCCAGGCTGGCAAGATGTGTTGGGAATCACTGGTCACAAAACCCCCCCGGGGGCTGTAAACCTCGGGACAGTTCGTCTGTGATGGGAGCGCCACGGCTCCTTCTTTTCACGTTGCTCTCAGCTGGAGTAAGGCACAGTGGGGTCGTCTTCCCTTCATCTTCTTGTCAGCGAGGCTCTCTGCTCCCTAAGGGATGGGTTTTGGTCAGGAATCCATCTTACAAACCACAGGAGGAGACAGGTTCTTTGTACAAATCTTAGCACCTACATTTCAGGCGATTTTCCCTACCGTGCAGTCTGCACAACCGTGTTTTGCTGTTGGGCGTAAAGTCTAATTAGGGAGGTGTTTGTCCTCGATAAATAGTCTTGAAAGCAGCTCTGCCTTGGAAGTCCTTCACTCTGCTGCTGCATCACAGCAGTGCTGGTGTTGGGATCATCCCAGCACTGTTTTTAAATAACCCTATGCCACATCGTATCTTTGTGCAGTAACGCTGGCCTGGTTTTGTGTCCCCTCAGACCCCTTCAGCATGCACCGAGGGGAGAACCTGCCTGATTTGGCCTTTCCTGCTGACATGAAGAACGTGCAGCTCTTCACGGACCACGTTGACACTTCCACAGACATCCATGGTGAGTTCCTCCTCCGCATCTGTCCCTGCTGGTCTTTTTTGGTGTCTTCTCCATTGACCTTCACGTACTGAAAACTATTAAGCTGATAAGTGCACAGACCATACAATCTCTTCACATGATTATGTTTTTTTTGCCTAAAAGA
Organism: Netta rufina; assembly: GCF_964035555.1. Lineage (NCBI taxonomy): Eukaryota > Metazoa > Chordata > Aves > Anseriformes > Anatidae > Netta > Netta rufina. The sequence continues at coordinate 937,971 of NC_140124.1, forward strand.
CTTTCTGGTAGCTGCTTCCAAGAGTTGTTTTTTTTTGTGTGTGTTTTTTTGTTGGTTTGTTACTTTTTAAGCATATTTAGGCAGAAGGAGATGGGGCATCTTGACAAATTGAGTTGGGGCTGGAGTTACTCACAGCTCTTGTCTTCATGGCTAAAGACCAAAGCTGCAGGAACTTTTTCCACAAAATGGTCTTCGGTGTTCGGGCTATTGCAGCTTAAGTGGTTAGTAACGAGAATTCATGGGAGCAGAAGCAGAAAGCAAAAGGAGAGAAGAAAGAAAAAAATAATTTGTATTTACTGTCTTGTACCTTGTCGGAAAAAAATAGATGTACAGTTCACAGTGCGACTTGTAAAGGGGAACTACTTGAGAGCGTTGCTTACAAACTGTCTAAAATGACAAATGACTGAAAAACGGCCTTTTGTTTCATTAGCACCACATGGATCCATGATGGTACCTGAACAACCTTTCCTGGGATCCCCCTATTGTCCTGCAGAGGTTCTTGACCCGTCAGCCTTTGTGGGCCTGGATTCAGCTGCAGAATTTCTGCAAGACAACGCAGGTAAGAAACAGATGTTCTGCTCTTGCTGTCTGTCTCACTGTAGGTGGCTTTGAAGGAAATACAGTTGGAAAATCTCGATGTATTAGTCCTGAAGAATCTTGGTGGGGGAGTTAATGCATAAAATGAGTCAAGATTAGAAAATATCCTTTTGGAAACAGCATTTCCCTGATCAATGGGAATGCTCTAAAGATACTAGGGGATGATTGTGCCACTGAGCAAAGAACCTGCATTGTCGGGTCCCGGGGTAACTCTTCTCTGACTGATGCAAGCTTGGACTAGTTATAATCAAATAGCATTCGTAAAGAGAACTAAGTTACCTGAGAGTGCAGTCAAAACAGCAGCAGAATCAATACCCTGAGCAAAGAAGGAGAGATTTCTGCTCAGGAAGAGCAGTCAGGCTTTGGGACGGGTTACCCAGGGAGGTGGTGAAGTCCCTGTACCTGGGGGTGTTCAAGGAGAGGTTGGACGTGGTGCTTGGGGACATGGTGTGGTGGTGGCATTGGTGGTAGGGGGTGGTTGGACCAGATGAGCTTGGAGGGCTTTCCCAACCCCTGTGATTCTGTTAGTGACAGGACTAAATGTGTTTTCCTGTAGTGCCTGAAGAACATTGGATGGGAGCTCAGCATGATGTGAAGGGACCAGATGCCTCTTTCTTTGTTGAGCCATCAGGTAAAAATAGTTTCGACTTAGTCTGCAGGAACTGTCTAGTTCCTCTCATTCCTAGAGTTTATGAGCAGCAGAAACAGAATTTGTGTCCCCGTCTGCCTTTTCAAGAAACAAAAAGCCATATTGGAGTAAAGTGGGACCTGGCCAAGAGCATTTCTGGTTCTCAAATCAACTTAGAATAAAAAAGTGTGGTTTAAATGTTGCTTAACACACATTTTCAGGTTTAGTGTTGTCAGGGATGGGGGGAACCCTGCATTACGCAGACTGCTTATCTTCGTATTTAGGGTGACAAATTTATACAGTTCCAAGCCCAACTCTTGGTATAAACTAGTGGTGTGCCCTTTTGGGGCATATAGCTGGACTTTAACCCTCTGAAAGCATGGGGTTAAGCGTGCCCTTCCGTGGGCTATGGGGACTTAAAGTTGCAGCTGTGCACAAAATAACCCTGGTAGCAGCAAGCTTGGTGGATTCCAGACTACATCTCTGTTCTGTGCTTCTCGTGGACCAATGAGGGTACCATGAATTCCAGTTGGGGTATCTGTTCAAGCATTACTGGACCCTAAAATAATAAATAGGATAAATAAAATTTACTCTAGAAAAGAAAGTCTGTAAAACTGGAATTTTGCTACTTTCAGGAGCCCTAGTCTTTGAACACACTCGAGTCAAATCTGCTGACTTGAATAATCTGTCAGAGTGCTCATGTTTACTCCTTCCAAGGACCAGTGCAGCTGAGGGAACCAATAAAAATAATTCTGGCTCTTGGGTAATCAACAGAATTTTAAATTAAATTCTAATTGCAAACCTGTATACTCTGCCCAATTCTCTTTAGACTATGGCTACAGTTAAAGCATTGAAGCTCCACTGAGGAGGACACATTTGCACTGCAGCTGCCTGTATATTACGATATTTCACCTGCAATGGGATCTTTATTGCTGATTTTGGTGAACGAGCCAGGAAGAGAGCGGTTTAACACCGATCGTGGGTAGATGGGGTGTTTGGAGCTCAGGGCTCCACCTAGGTTTCAGGGTAGAGCAGGGATGCTTTGTACTTGTTCCTCGAGTTTGTTCCAGCAATTGCTTCCCTAGGGACACAAGTGTTTTCTTAGGCATTGCACAAGTCATTTTTCTGAAACGGACCCTGCAAACAGGCTCTGGTCCTGTCCTACCCGACTGTGTTGCTGCAGTGGGTGAGCTCACTCATCACACTGCAGGCAGCATGGAGCAGGCAGCGCCTTGAGAGGGTGATTCAAATCCTGGCAAGTCCAGAAGATAAAGCTGTTTGCTGAGATCTTTCCGAGTGCTTAATCAAACTTCATTTTCTGTGCCCAGTGCCCCCCACAGTGACTGAAGCAAAAAAGCCAAATTTGCCAGAAAGCCCGGCAGCAGTGACTCCTGATTTTGTTCCTACTGCAATAACAGCATCCCCAGAAGGGGCTGAAGCTACTGATGCATCAAAAGGTGACACATCAGGTAAAGCTGCCCTTGTCTCATGACTGGTGCTGGTTTTCGACCTGTCATGAGCAAGCTGTAGTAGTGGAAAGATATGTGATGGACTCCTCGGAAGACAAAACAGCAAAGTATTAATCTCCATCAGAACTAAAGGTTTAAATAGGTTGTGTTGGTGAGAAAGAGCAAGTCTGCTAGACTTTTCAACTCTGCTGTCACAGTCCAGTAACAGACGTAATGATTCGTAAAGAATAAAATTTCTCCAAGTTTCACCTCCTGACAGTGTTAGGGTGTGTCAAGAACATGGTTATGCCATGGGTCTCCTGCTGTCTATAAACACCTTAAAGCTCTCTGTTTTAAGAAGAGAAAAAGTGACTTTAAAACAGAATTTTTAACTTATTTATAGACAGCAGGAGATTCACAGTACATAATTATTTCTTCAACATCTTATCCTTCTGTAAAATCAAGATCCTTAAAAAAAAAACAAACAAAAACCACTTGGTTTTGTTTGGTGGAGCATTGGTTCTACCTAAATACATCCTGAAGCACAGTTTTGAAAGGGACTTTTACCATTTTCCCAATTTCTTTCATTTTTCGGTTTATTACATATCTTTTAAACATATTTCCTGCTGTTTGGCAGGGGAATGCTTTTAGATGCAGTTCAAACACTGAGGAGAAATTTTATTTTTTAACATCTACTCAGCTGTGTATCTAAGCTGTTGAGGTCACCGTGCTGCACAGCGTACAGACAGTACCAGGGGCTGTTGAAAGTAATAGCTGCAGAAGAAACGTAAGAGCCAGTGCTTCTGGCTTTGGATAACTTGTAAAATTTGCCTGTAGACAGCTGAAATTTGAATGTTATTTTGAAACGAAGAGCTGAGTTTTCAGTAGCTATTATGTAAAATGTGAGTGAGGCCAAGTTTGAAAGAATAAGGGGCAGCTGGCGCTTCACTGGGTGGCAGTGCCTTCTGTATCAGTGCCCTTGCTTCTGCTCGAGGTGCAGTACTGTCCTGCCCACGAACAGTGTAAACAATATTTGAAACGTGGCTCTGGAACATTTCAGGACTTTTTCAGTTGTTGGAATACGCTGCCGTGCTCAGAAAGGTGGCACCAAAAGTTTCTGTCTCCTCCTGTAGAGTGAAAAAACCTCATTAGGATGCTGGTGTCTGTTCCGTTGGAATGTGTTGCTTGCAGTGGATCTACCCGCTCGGGTCTCTTGCCAGCTCTGCAGCGTCAGATTTTAAACAATAACAAAGCATCTTTTGGCTGCTGGAGGCTAGGAGCAGGCGGATGTCTGACACTGTAGCCAAGGATACAAAACATGGCTTGGGTGCACTGAGGAATCTGTCAGCAAGAGCAGTGCAACCTGAGCGGAGTGGCCGGGGGAGTGGTTGCTGCTGAAAAGGCACAAGAGGGCAAGGGGAAGCCATTCTCTAGCCATAATCTGCACTGTTGGGTTTTCACATTCGTTATTTTTTGTTGATTTCTGCAATCTGTTTTTCCGTAGCAGATGCACAGTGTGTTCCTGCCTCGGATGTCACGTCCATTTCTGCAGAGAAAGCTGGGTCCATCCTTGCAGGAGACACCAAGCCTCCGCAGGCTGCAGATGCTGGATTTGCACCTGCAGCAGAAGCAGAGCCTCCTCAGGCTCTGGATATGGGCTTCGCTCCTGCCCCAGAAGCCAAACCTCCTAATGGTATCGATGCCATGTTCGCCCCAGTGGTGGATACTGGCTTGAACCCAGAAGCAGATTCTAAGTCCCATCACGCCGTGGATTTGGAGTTTGCTCCAGCAGCAGACGCGGGGTTTGCCCCGGCAGCAGACACGAAGTCTCACCATGCTATGGATTTGGCATTTAGCCCAGTAGCAGACACTGAGTCTCAGCACGCCGTGGATTTGGAGTTTGCCCCTCCAGCAGAAGCTAACCACCTCCACGCCATGGATTCTGGGTTTGCTCCTGTCGCAGAAGCCAAGCCTTTTCCTGCTGTGGATTCAGGTTTTGTCTCTGCATCAGAAGCTAAGCCTGTCCCTGCAGCTGACACCAAGCTTGCTGCATCTGAAGAGCTGATAACATCTGAATCTCCTGCTGAGCATGGCAAGTCACCCTTCCACGAGCCTCCTGCAGGTGAGCTTAGCTGAAAGCTTTGTTCAGGCCAGAAATAACTTGGCAAGTGGTGTGCAAAGGCCACTCGAAGCTGGCACAGCACTAGCAGCAACGAGCCTGGTAGTGGATAGTGACTACTACAGAGATGTACAATTCTAGTAAGACTGCCACATAAAAAAACATAGTTTTTTAGTAGTTAAGATGTTTAAATGCAAGGCACATCAGAATCTTAAGTAGAGCACAGCTCCACTGACAAGATACAGACAGAGGAAGAACTTCACAAGGATTTTTCACTTAGAAAATATGAAACTGGAATAACTTAATGATTTTTTAAGGACTTGGCATTCTTTACAGAGCTGTGTGTTTGTGTTTTTTATTTTTATTTTTTTCTAGTTCATCCATGTTAGTATTTATTTTTGCATCATTATCATATACAGAAATTTCCACAGATGCTGCGGGACAGCGTTTTCGAACAAAGCTTCTTATCTGGAAAACAGTTTCTGAGGAGACTGACAGGCTTTGTTGGTGATGTTGTGACATTTCCTTGCAATGACTATAGGCATCGATTCAGGGCAGCGAGCGTTTTGCTTTTTCCATGTGGTGGACAATGGATTTTTTGTGCTGCGTGGATTTCTCAAAGGACACTCTCCTTTCTGAGAGACACGACAGTCACTATAGCAAACAGCACTGGGCAGACCCAGCGTATATTGATTGACTGTGGAAAGAGTTCTAAGTAGTAAGAAATTTTCTTTTTCATTTTTTTTTACCTTCTAATATTCTTTGGTTTAATGATAAGAGTACATTTCAAAGGAGAGAAGTTTTAGCAAAAGAAAAACCTTTTTAGAATGTAGTAGCTGAAAGGCATAGGTGGGGGAATGAAAGACTAAATACAAGCCAATACAGGAAGATTTGCTTTAGAAGAGCACTTAAGCTTTCAGGAGGGGTGAGCTGTTAGAAAGTGATCCTAAAAAGCAGGTTATCACTGTTCTGAAAGTGATGAAAACCTCTAGTTTCCTGAGGAAAATGGAAATTAGGTGAGGACGTAATTTTATCCTGCTTAATCTCATCTAAATTAAAAAAAAAAATGAAATTTTATTCTCTACATTCTGTTTTCAGAAGCACCTGCAAGCATGGAACAAGAACTGAAAGGCCCAGAGGCTTGTGTTGATCTTCCCTTAGAGAAAGCCAAAGACAGTATTCCATCTCCCAGCCACCATGAAGATCGTCTTCCGGAACAGACGAACCATCTGCCTGAACCAGCAGGTGAGAAATGCAAACCACAGCATACAGCTGGAGCAAGCACTTTGCTCTCAGCTGGTTCTTCCCAAGCACCCAGATTCTTTCTCCCAGCCACCGTTCTCCTATCCTTGTGAAGGACAAAGCAACAAAGATTTAATCTCAGGAAGGTTATAAACATGTACGAACGTGGGGACTGTGTTAGAACCAGGTGGTAGCCTTCACTTTGGAAATGACCAGCATGTAACTTGTCTTTTTCTTCCTCATCCATATTTGTTTTACATCTCTCACAATCTGTGTTTTTTATGTAATCAATCTTATTCATATTTTTAAAATACAACCGTTCTCCAAAGTGATTGTTTTATAAATTAAAACTTGTTATAGCTGTGTAGCTAGGAATTTAGTAGTGTCTATATTAATGTATCCTAAAATATCTATGAATACTAGACGATTAGCATTAGATAAGGACTGCAGACTGATAATGGAGCATTTTTTAGCACTGGTTTGATTTTTTTTTAATTGACAACTTCACTGTGTACGTAAGCACCATGATGGTCTTTGCTTCATGCTTTACCTATACTTGTGCATGTCAGTCAAAATATAAAACTGCTTCTTAAAATGGGATTGAGAGGAGGTAATACATAGTAGACAATCAAATCTTATGAACTTCATCCCTATTAAAAAGAAGATAGAACCTCTACCCTTTCCAAAGGTTTGCTTTTAAACTGCTGGTTACCTGTATTCATAGGAGCTGAAGTATTCTATTCATATTTTTTTTGTATTTCGTTTCAATTTCTTTCCACTTTCGTATTTCAGTTCCAGTAGAAGCAAAAGAAGTTGTTGCACTAGAAAACAAAGACCTCCTTGCAGAAAAACCTGTTACTGTGGATGTTACTGTTACAGAGAAACCAAAGGAGCAGGCTGAGCACAACCATATCGAGCATGCACAACCCCAGCAAGAAAAAGCTCTACAAGAACCTACAGGTAGAATATAAATAATAATTCAATTTTAGAATGGAAACGTCCTCTGGGAACTGTTCACCTTTTCCTATTGACTTCTGTGCCACCTGAGCAAGCAAAATTTGTTTTTGGACCAATCAGCTGTGCAGTTCTTTGCATTCATCGGTGATTCTGCTTGCACTTCGCCTCTAATCCCTGCGCTCTAAAATAATCTTTTCTCCTTCCTGTTCACAGGACTAAAAGCCTAAATATGCTTGCTACTGTTACTTTATCACTGCTCCTAGCTTATATCTTTTCTGCTTTAGAATATAACAGCTCACCATCTTTCTGCCATTACCACTGCTGTTTTATTTCCTTTTATCCTGGTATTAAAAAGGACCATTAATTCTTATTGCAATATTCCCAGGGAAGGCCTCCTTCCAAATTGGATTTTGTAATTACCAAAGGAAAATGGGATCTTTTTTTTTTTTTTTTTTTTTTTTTTTACCCTGCTCCACTAATCCAGCCTCTCCGACGAGCTGTTATTGCTTACATTTGTGACTGGAGGCTGATTTGTGGGCCAGGGCTAACTGACAACTGACTGACGCTCTCTTTAAAATCGGTGGCTTGTAGCTAAGGAAACCCTGCCTGTAACCGGGTACAGCAAACGACTTCTGCGACGGAGGTTCTGCCTTCCACTGCTTCCACTCTGGGTGCTGTGGGAAACCTGGCTCTTCTGCTCCCCCCTCCCGTTGTCCCCCTCCTCTCTTCCCCAGTCTCATCTTTCCACTAAAACCTCTGTTTTCGCACTTGGGAAGGTTGCCAATTAGGGAGAGAAAAAGTCTGCGTTGTCTTGTCTTGTCGAGACAAAATGGATCCTTAATGCACTTTAAAAAAAAAAAAAAGATAACATGGCCTTACCAGAACTATTGCTTTTTGGTGGGGTAAGAGCATGTGTCAGGGGCTATGGATTTTTAAATAGCATTGACGGATTTATTGGGAACTGTTGCAATAGGTTTTGTGTGTAAATGCCTATCCCAGCCACGCTGAGGTGGATTTAGAATTAGTGTGGTATTGGTGCTGGGAAGTTCTGCATATATGACTGTATGGATTGTTTTAGATGGCTAAAATCACATTTATATATATATAATATATTTTTTTAAAAAAAAAAGCAAATAGTTGCTTTGATGTTTGAGCAGGCTTCCTGTATTCCAGGTCTACCTACTGCACAAATAAGGCAAGCTAACAAATCAAGTGACCGCAGGTTTGGCAGAGCAAAACCTGCAGCAGTGCCTGTTGCAGATGTGCCAGAGGAACGGCTCGTAGGTCTGCCACAGCAGAAGAGCACTGAGCCCAGAGTAGACCCCTGTTCGGTAGCGGAACCCGGATCTGTTGCTGGAGCATCCCCTCGCACTAGGGTTTCACATAAAAAGGCAACCGAGCAGCCGTCCGGTGTGCTGCCAGAGCTTGTGGAGAGCTGCAGAGATGCACCCAGGGAGAGCTGGGATTTGGAAGGTTCTCTGGCTGTTGTGAAGAAAAAGAAAAAGAAACCCAAACAAAAGAGAAACCAGCCGCCAAGAGCAACGGAGTTCTGGGATGAAAATTCAGCAGCCTCGAGAGCTCCGAAAAATTCTCCAGTTGGTGGTGAGTTGCAAAAACCAGATGTTGGCCCCGTAATGCCCGCCGAAGCTCACAAAGAGCAGTTGGTTGCCTCAGGAAACAGAGCTTCAGATGTGCCAAAGGATGCTAAAATAATAACTGGAAGTCCCATCCTGGCTGATGAAAATGCCTTCTCAGTGCCGGCACCAGGACAGCAGGTCCAGAAAACCAGCGTGCCGTTTGAGTCACCAAAAAATAGAGACTTCATCCCAAAAGAAGACGTGAGAGATGACGGCTGGATGTCGAGCTCCAAAGGGAAGAGAAAACAGGTTCCCCTGAAGCAGGGAGGCGAGACCAAGCCGGGGGAACCTGTTACAGCAGAGGTGCCAACCAAGCCCATGGAAAGAAATGTTCCTGGTAAAAATGAAAAGAGGGAGTCTGACGAGGCAGGATGTGCTGGCCTGCAGGCGTCTCTTTCAGAAGCGATCAGTGTAAGCAAAGTAGAAACTCCTTTAGAGGTCAAGCCTTCAGAAACTCTCCTTTCTGACAAGGATAAGGAAGCTCAGTGCGTATCTCCCCAGCAGAAAACACCCAGGGACACTGCCCCCCGTGAGCTTCAGCCTTCCAGTGGGTCACTGGAAGAAGCAGCGAAGAAAGGAGGTAGTTGTGAAAAAAGCAAAGGGGTTGAAAACGAATCCTTCAGAGAGCCTCCTGCAGGGGCTGTGGCCCCATCGAACCAACGTCCTGACAAGCCAACGGCAGCTGAAGAAACCAAGCCGGTGTCCCCCGATAAGTGCATGGCAGTCGACTTAAGTGCTTCAGAGGGATTATCAAAGACCCCAGCAGATGCTACTAAAATGCCTGGTACACCGTTAGCTGTACAAAAACCCGAGGCAGTTATTTCTCTGCAAAACAGGAAGGCTGACAGTTTTCCAGAGCAGCCGTTTCTTCCAGCAGCTCAGCCTGCTGCAGCCAAACACCCTGCTTGTGCTGAAGCAGCAGACGGAGCTAGAGTGGCAGATTCCCCTGATAAAAACAAAGGGGACGGGTTTATGGCATTAGAGCAGCAGACTGGAAAAGATCTCGGTATTGCTCATGGGATGGACAGACCTAAAAAAAAGCGTGGTGAAGGGAAAGTCAAAAAAATCAAAAGTTCCTCTGAGCAGGTAGCTGTTTCGGAGGATGTAGGCAAACCTGCTGATGGGGTGAAGGCAGATGAGACCATGAAAGAAGCAACTTTCTCTGATAGCTGCAGGGAGGCTGGTTTTCCTACAAGAGGCCACCCGTCAGCAAATGCACATACTTACCCTGCAAAACCAGCAGAGAAGCCAAAAAAAAGAGGTAGCGATGGGAAAAGTAAAAAAGGTGAACGAGGTTTTTTCCAGCAGCCTTTTCTTGAGAGTAAGATGGAGCTTGGTAGTCTTCCTGCCACAGCTGATAAAACAGGGGAAGTAGGTGATAAAGGTGGAGAGAGAGGCTGTAGTGCTGGGTCTTCTCAGGAGAATTTATTGGATTTAAATAAAATACAGAGGCCCGTTGAACTAACAACAGAGGGACCTAAAGAAAGTGTTGGGAAAAGTGAAGTGGCTGCTGTGGTTGCTTTAGACCAACCATTCTTTCTGGAGGGTAGGAGAGAGGAGACAAAGCATCTTGCTGTGGCTGACCTGATCAGCCCAAGACAGGAGGTAAACGTGATGGCTAAAGGCAAAGAGGCTGGACTTGCTTCTCCAGGTGAATTCGTTGTGCCAGATTCTGATGCAGTGTTGGTGGCAGACAAACCTAGGAAGAGGAGTAGTGATGGGAAAAGGAAAAAAAGCGAAAAAAGTTCTTCTGGGCAGTCAGCTGGCCTGGACACCAGGGTGGAAGCAACCAATGTTCCAAGCAAAGAGAAGGTGGCTGGAAAAACAAAGGAAATGACCTTTGATAAAGATAAGGCACCTGATTTGGAAAGAGAGGTTTTGCTGGAGAACCTGACAGGAGTAGCCAAAGAGGCGTTGGAAAAGCCTGAAACAGAGGGTGGTGATAGGAAAAGTTCCTCTAACCAGCCAGTTCTTGCAGGTCATAAAACAGAGACAGCAGAGCCAGAGACAGCCAGCACTAAAGAGACTTGGCCCGGTACTGAAGGTAAGGAAATAGATGTTAAAACAGCTGAGCCTCTGCCAGAGCACAGGGCAGATGCAGCTACAGAATGCGGTCCTGTCAGGGACCTGGTGACAGACAAGCCAAAGAAAAAAGGTAGAGATACGAAAGGCAAAAAGGCTGAAGTTAGTCCTGAGCAGTCTGCCGCAGCGGGTCCAGGTAACATCCCTGCAGTAGTCAAAGAGGTGGGAAATGCTAAACCAGCTCAGTCTCCTGCTAAAGACAAAGAGAATAATTTCACTGCTTTAGTGAGCCTGCTGGATGACCCCTCTGATACAAGCAAAGCACAAGCTCCTGCTGCACCTCAGGAGCCAGAAAAATTGAGCACAAATAACAAAGAGATATGCAAAAAAGTGGAGGCTAGCTTGGAGCAGCCGTTGCTTCTGGAGCCCAAAGCAGGTGCAGAGATGTTTCCTCTTCATGACAAGGAGACATCTGCCAAATCTGAAGCAGAAAGTCCCGCTCCTTGTAGCACTGGGGTCGGACTTCCTATTCTAGAGCACCCAGCAGCAGCAGATCACAGGTCAGCCACAGCTACTGATAGACCTAAAAAGAGAGGTAGCGATGGAAGAAGTAAAAAGTCTAAAAATGCCCCTGAGCAGCTTGCTTTTCCAGAGAGAAAAATGAACAAGAGCGAAGCGCTGCCTCCCATGGGACCTGAGATGGAATATGGAATGGAAGAAATGGATTTTGTAGATGAAAACAGAAATATTAAAGGTTTTCCCATCAGCCCGCAAATGCTTTGGGATAATAAAGGAAACTACTCTGAATCCTTTGCTCAGGCTGCAGTAAGGGGCCCTGATGACACTGGCAATGTTTCAGAGAGGGGTACAGGAGCTAAGGAGCTTCCTTCTCCTGAGGTGACAGCAGAGAAGAGCAGCAAAGAGCCTGGACCTAGTGCTCAGGAGGGGGTCCAGAACCTGAAAGCTCCTGAGCAACCAGCCAATTTGAGACATGAAGAGCCTGGAAAAGAGGTTTCAAAGAAAGAGAATGATAAAACTGAAGGGACTGCTTCCCAGGGTGGTGTTGAGGCAGGTAAAGCACTTCCTCTGGATCCTTCAGTTAAAGAGGACATTAAATCTAAAGAGGATGAAGTTTGCCTTTCTCCTGTGGCAAAGGCTGATGATAAAGAAGTAAAAACCACTGATACAAAGCAAATCACTGACAGCACTTCCTCTGACCTTCCTCAGAAGGTGGCAGATGCAAAACACAGACCAGCTCCCCTAGGTGCCAAAGGGACAGAGAAACTAGAAGAAACTGTCTCTTTTGGAGAGAAGGACACGGCGATACCAGAGAGCAAGGCAGATGCAGCCACATCGCAGGTGGTGGAAGCACTGGTGGAGAAGAAAGCCGAAGAGGTTGGGTTGGATGGAGGCAGGAATAGTGAGCAGGGCTCAGTGACGTGCCTGGGCAGTTTAGACAAGAAAGCAGCTGAAGCAGAGGCAGCTGGTGTAAATCTAGCAGCTGCCCAAACAACCCAAGTCAGTCCTGAAGGTAACAACGAAGCTCATCCTCACCCAGCAGAAGAGGATGCTGCTCACCTGAAGGATGGCCCAGCATCAAAGTCTGGGGAAGATAAAGACGCAATTAAAGAAAAGGAAGAGGAGTCTGAACAAAAAGCTGGAAAGGAGGCAAAGAAAGAGAGAGTTAAAGCAACAGGACAGCTAAAAAGCTACATGAGACCCACAAAGTCAAGAGGGGTGCCGACTCTGCCAGCCAGGTCTGCTGCTCAAGACCAGGAGAGACAAAGGCAGCTGAGAGCCACTGGTATGAGCCGGCAGAGGCAAGAAAAAGGTGTGTGTTTGTGGTTGGAGCTAGCAGCAGTAATCCAGGCAGCTTGCGTGCAAGACCTTGCTGTTTGTCAGTGCGTTGGCATGAATACGTAATCGTTAATCCTATGTGGCACAAGCGAGTGTGGCATGACTGGGTTTTTGGCTGATCTTAAAAGGCTGTTAGTTCTGCTTGCCTGTCTCACAGTGCTAATTCCCAAACTCCGACGGATTGACAGTTTGGTTTACGTTCCAGAACTTGATTATTTGTTCTATTCATTCAGAGGTGATTTTACATACATACGGTACATAGCTTTTTGAAAGTAAACTTGCACTTTTTGGTGTTAAGTTACATTCGCTTCTTGTCATCAGAGACAGAGAGGCATTCATCCGACACGCAGCAGTGAATCATCGCGGTCACTAACTAGCATTGTGTGCTGCTGGAGGGCAGGGATTTGGGTGTTCCTGTGGTAGGAAATCTTCTCGACTGCTGCTGTGTCGAGCCTGTAATGCTACAAGAGGCTACTGCAACCAGCCACTGTTCCTCCTGCAGTCGCTCAGTGACTTTATCTTGCCATACCTCAAACTGTTAAGTCTGTAAAGCATGCTTCCTCCTAGAATAATAATCTTTATGAAAGCAAAGTGTAGCAGAACACGAGCTGGACTGACAGGCTGTAAGGCTCTCTGCTGAGCCTGTGGAGGTGCTGGTAAGCAGCCGGGGCTCTTCACTTGGGCTGTTGACCAGGGGACAGCCCCGCGTTCTCACAGGATTTCGTTCTAATTTCGTAGAACGAAAGGAAATTCATAGGACCTCTAAAATTAGAGCCTTTACACATCATCTCTATCCTTACTATAAAACCCTCGTCCTTCTGCTCAGTCCAAGCCTTCCTCATGAAGAACCGGGGCTGCCCTGAGGGCCGTCGCCGAGACGGGCTGGGGCGCCCCGACTTTCTGCCTCGTCATCGGGCAGGAAAGTTTGTTCCTGTTCCTGCGGAGTTCCTCGCTGCCAGTTTGCATGATGCAGCCACTAACTTAACAAACATAGAGCTCAAGTGCGCCTTAACATGCTGGTCAGGTTTTTGAGAGGTTTTGTAATTTTAATGAGTGTTGCATAACCTGAAGTAGTTCTATTTTGGTGAAAGTGGTGTTCTCTGCATGAACTTGTGCCTGCAGAAGTGATGTTCTTTGGTGCATGATGATACGGAGTGAGGGGAAAGCTAAAGACAGCATCATCTTTGAAAAATTAAAAAATAAAAATCTTTAGGCTTTCCATCATCTGCCAGAAGTCTTAACTTTCCTTTGCTTACTGCTGGATTTAAGGGGGTGGTATTCTAGTAGGAGATCCGTGCAAACAAAGAAAAGCTCCTCCTGAATATCTCACAGGTAAATATTCAAGAAAATTGTGGAATTAGTAAAGTAAAATGTGTAATTAGGTGAAGGATTCCTAGTTCAGAGCCAGCTGTATAACCCATCAGTGAACTGGGGGCACACTCCCCATCTGTAAGCAGGCCCGGCCTAAATTTGCGCAGCACTTGTCAACCTTCACTAACTGTCATCCTCTCAGAACTTCACAGATCCACGGTTGGATTTTTTTGTTATTTCTTAGAGAAGAAGGCCTGAAAGGCCGAGCCTGTTTAGGAAATGCTGATCGAGGCACTCCTTGCCCCAGCCCAGTGTGGTGCCGGGCAGGGCCCAGCCGGCCGCTGGCAGCCCCAGTGAGTGCGGCACCAGGCCTCTGGGCTGCTTGACCACCATGTACGTTACCAGGGCCTCTCTCCTTGCAGCCAGTTCCCAGCTCGTAGCTGTTTGGTGAGCCACAGAAAGCCAGCAAAACGTGAGCTGGGTCCCTAAGGTGAGTGCAGCCACTGTGCGAGTGCCTTAGGCTGCACCCGAGGGCAAGGCAGGAAACCCACGTGCTGCTTCAACGCTGGTCAGGAACAGAAATCGGTGAAGGGAAGGTGTTGAGATCTAAAAACATGTACGTGTGTGCTTCTTTACTAGGTAGAGCAGCAGCAGAGAGAGCTAGGAGATCATACTATAATCCAAATTTTCACAAAGTTGGTGGGGCCGAGGGCTGTGCTTACCTTCTCCCTTCTGCCTCATTCTCTCTGCCTCATTCTCCTGCTAAGGTAGCAATAAACTGTTCAAAGGTTTTCTCTCCTTACCTACCACCAGAACTTGGCCACCAGTTTGTCTCTGTGTCTCAGGGGGCGATGCGAAGCTTATACTTTGCAGCACAGAATAGAGAGTCACAGAACAGAATATCCCGAGTTGGAATATCCGCACACATGAGCTATTTTTTTCGCCCTGGTGGGCAGTCAGCGATGTCTTATAAGAATAATGCATGGAGTTATTTTGGATAATCTGCTGCTGAAGTTTAGAAACTGCAGTCTCTTTAGCCAGGCACCCGTGTCTTACACTGTCTGTTCTGGAATAACAGGATGGCTTTCCTGAGTGCATCAGCTCCTGTATGAACGGCTAAAATAGGTACGGGCTTTGTGGTACAGCTCCCTTGGGAGTCATGGCAACAGTGATGCTGCAGATTTCTCTCGCTGGCGGAAGTTGTGTGCGTCGTGTAGAAACTCTGCCTGCAAACTTCTGTAATTCTGTTTTCTAATTTTGACTGCGGTTTAAAGTTAAGAGCCATCAGATGCAGAGCTCTTCGTGCAATTTGAATTTCATCCTTTGTGCATCTTTCGGCTTTATTTTGGTTTCTCATTTTCGTTGTTGCCGATGTAAGAACTTCCTTGGATTCTTCTGGAAAACTGTTTTATATCCCTGAATGTTAGGAGGAGGCAGCTGAGATGATAACCAAAACGTATTAGACGTTATCAGCCTTTAAAATGCGACTGAGCCTTTATGCCACTTCTTGTTTGGGATTGAAACTAAAATTGGAAATCATGCATCAAAAGCAGGGTCCTAAAATCAGTGCTTCCAAGCAGGAGCCCTGGCTGACGCAGGACTGGAGATGTGATGTTGAGGAATAGCAAACAGAATAAATGATGGAAGGTTTTCTTTCATCCAGTGTTGAGCCGTATGCTTCAGATTTACTGCCCTCATCCCTCTACTCCTCAAGCTGTATTTCAGCATTGAGACATTAAAAATATATTTCCTCCAGCCTGTCCTTAAAGAAAAGTCTATTTAAAAGAAAAAAAGGAAAAAAAAAAAAAGAAAAACAAACAAACAGCACATTAATTTGTTTCAGTGGTTTGGATCTTGTATCTTCTTATGGTTTGTGATTTGTTTAAGCTCTTTGGGAAGGGGCCATCTTCATGAGCCTGCTGCTGCAGTGCATACTGCCGGGAGGTTGGCTGCTCGCAGAGTAACGAGCTCACTGCAGAATTGCCTGGTGGCCTGGACAGCTACGTTTCGGGGTCATCCTCCCAGACGTGGCTTGGAGGGGCCTGTCCAGGTGGTCATCTGCTGCTGAGTTGCCCCCTTTCCTCAAAAACTTCCATCGCGATTGTCTCGCCGCCTCCTGCGGGCATCCTTCCAGCCCCCGTGCCTTCAGCGGAGCCGATGACAAGCTGTCTGTGCAGCAGTCACCAGTGCTCTCCATTGGCACCATCTCGGTGTGTAACACAGGACGTATTTCTCAGTTTGACAGCTCTAAATCCCTTGTGTGCAAATAGGATACATTTAACGGCAAGAAACGCCGTCCCTGCTTAATTACAGCGTTCGCTTTTCTTTTCCAGCCGTGATGAAGCCCTTCCTCTGTTTTCTTTCCCTGGCTGGTTTGCATTATGCTGTTGTTATTATAATGTTAAAGCAGTTCAGCATTTCCACAGCCACCCTTCATTCGTACAGTGTCTGTAGTTCTCCTGTGGGAGCCCACGCTGTAATTGGGTTTGTCTGATACGAGCTAATGATATAGGGGAACTTGAAGGGCTGTGGACTGTATGGATTTGTAGCCGAAATCAAAATTACAAAAGTGTTTAGGACAAGTGCTTCCTAATAATGGAGTGGTATTTTCATAATGCCTTTTGGAATGGTCAGCATAACATCATGTTGCGTTAATTAGACTGCTCATTATCCTAGGTAGGTATATGAGAAGGTGAAACACAAACGATGGCACCAGACAGTTCTCATCTCAGTACTAAAGGTGTTCATGAAGCAAGAGAAATCTGCTTTTATCTGCTTTTCCTCCAAAAAGCAGTTGTGTGCTTGCATTTGGTTCTGCTTCAGCAGAAGGTTTCAGTGAGGTATCGGTTCAATCTTAATTAAAAGGTAAATAAAGAAGACATTTTGCAGACCTGTAGCTTGCAGCTGCTGGGTTTTAGAGGCCTCTTTGTCTTACGTTGAATACATCAAACATGTTCATGGTGAGGAATGCTCAGACCAGCTGTAACTGCATGCGTCCATCTCTTCCTGCGTGGCGTTGGGCCGTGGCTGTGCTGCTGTCACTGGGCAGTCTCATTCGGGAGCTCACCCGCAGGCTTTGGCCATCGCCTTAGGGCTTGGTTCTTCCTCTTTGAGTTCCTGCTCACTCCTCACGCTCTGAAGTTCAAGAAAAGCTGGGGACAAAACAGAACCACGGCTCTTTGTGAGTTCTGCCAGCTCGAGAATATTGAACACATTTCCTTAGGGAGGCTGCTCGTCTTTTGGGGATACCTGAATTGGAAATCTCATCCTTCTTGGCTTACACTGCCAGTTCGTTGCTCATGTATTGTGACTTTGCTTCGCCTGTTTGCAGTTTCTGCTATCAAATACTCGTACGATAACCCAATGCTGGTAATATCTGAAGTGGTTTTGGAGTGATTCCAACTCAAGTTCTGGTTTTGGCTGATTATCAGGATTTTTAATATATTATCTGTAAATGCTGAAGTGAATTGCAGTTGGACTAGATGATCTTTGAAGACGATCTTCGAGTATTCTGTTCAATTCTAAATGGGGTTTGATCCGCAAACAGCCTGACCTGTACAACGTGAGCCTGCGTTTCGTCACCCTCCGCACCGTTCAGATGCCAAGCCTGTAGTTCCAAGTCACAACGGCCAGAATCCTAAATATTCTGGCTCACCTTGTCATCCTTTTGATGGGCTTCTTCCAGACCATGAGAATAAGCGAGGTGCATGGGTTCAGCGGGTGATGGCACACCTTGGGCTCCAGACATCGCCGCTGGTTTTGCACCCTTGCGAACGAGCTGATGTGAACTGCGGCGTTGTGCTCTGGGCTTTTATGGCCAGAGCATATCCGTGATGGCTCTGGTCGGCCTGATCACCGACCGTTATTGGTAATAGCACTTAATTAGAGAGCACATTAGCTGGAGACACTGGCAAGGAGTAGCTCATCCTGGAAAGTGATGTTGCCTTAGAAACCAGTGCAAAGGACTGCACAGAAACGATTGTGTTAGATTAGGGGGAAAAAAAAAAAAAAAAAAAGGCAGCAAAGGCATTAGGAGGGATAAGTAATAGCTCTGGGAGTGAAGCAAAAATAGAAACGCCGGGCTGATTCATCTGCTGAGCTGGAAGCTTGCAGATCGGGTACGAAGCCCTGACGCGCCGACGTAGTGATCTCAGCGCCCGCGCGGGGCCGGGGGCTCCTCGCAGCCACTGCAGCACGCGGTGCCTCGTGCCCAGGGACGTCCTCACACCCAGGGGCATGCACAGGTGACAAAATATCCATGCAGCATGGATAAATGACTGTGGGCGTTGAATATTCGTACTGAAACGTGCGCTGTATGTGCTCAGCTGCCTTGGCCAGCTTGTCTCAGATGTACCTTTAAGAATGGCCAGGAGATAATGATGATATGAGGGTTTGAGGAGGTAAAATATAACGTCCCCGTGTGAAATCCGCTGCTGTCTCACCACTGGGGGGTTGAGAGAAGCTCCAGGCACTGGGCACTCCGTGCCCAGCTCTGCACCGGGGTCTCACTCACGAGGGCTCGCAGCCACGTCACAGAATGAAAGGTGCTGGGGAGCCGAGCGGGCTGTGAAACCCCAGATGTGATGTCTGAAGCATATTCAGTCCTCCCCAAAGTTGGACTATGGGGAAAAGCAATGGTGGGGCTTCCTTTCGGAAAGTCTCTACTTCACCCTTCTGACCCGACTGCTCTTTAGCAAGGGCTCTTCCTCACCCGAGTCATTTTTTTCCTTAAATCTGTCCAAGCCCTCCTGTTTTCTGGCCATCCACTCATCCTTTCCTGCTCGTCTTTCGTTGCCTAATGCCGCTTCTCCTATCATTTGTAAGAAAAATTAAGCTCTGTAAGACTTTAAAGGAAGATCTGGGACCAAAACTCCAGGATCGGGGCTGCCGGCGGCATGTTGCCTGTGTTGGCAAACTTGGTCTTGCTGAAAGCTGAGCGCTTGAAAAGAACGTAGCTTCGGGGCAGAAGGGTAAGAAATGTCAAGAAATAATGCACTTGGGAGAAAGTAGTGGCTGGAGGCCTGGGACTGGATGTCTGGAGACAACGTGCTGTGGGCAGGATGAAGCTGCTGAAAGGCTCTCAGCGCATGAACTCTAAATTACCTCCATTAATGTCCTGAGAAAATAAATATTAGATGACTTCAGAGGTTTTCATAGCTGAGCACTCTGCTGCTCCTGACTATCGCAGGTATTGAACATGGATCAGTTCGTCTGTTTAAAACCCATTAGAACATAAAGTAGCAGTGGTGGTGGTTGGTGGCTGTATTTTGGGGATGTCATGAGTCAGGCTTTTCTTGCCAGTGATAGGAAATCTCTTCTGCATCTCTGGGCTCAGAAGTACCAACCCCTAAATCGATGTGGGTTTCCTGGTCTCTTCTCTAAATGGTAAATGTTTGATTTAAAAAAAAAAAGGAACCAAGCAAAAGCCTGCTGGCTGGGCTGAGGTAGCTTTCCAGCCTTGCCCTCACCACTGCTGCGGTGCCTTAAGTGGTCTGCAGTGGCCCCAGAGCTGCTGTTAAAATCTAGTTTTGGAATTGCCTGAGCAATAAAGGATTAACAGCAATTACACGGGATCGGATGACTTCGGGGTCTTGCATCTTTGGGGACCAGTCTATAAACACATACAGGGCGAGCAAGTGCTCGCAAACCTGAGTCCCACACCAGCTAGGAGAGCAAATGCAAGCCTTGCACGAAGGTCCCATTTTCCACTAGGCAAGATACCCATGAATATTTTAAAGTAAAAAAAAAAAAAAATCACACTGTTGAGGCCTTTTGAGAAGTGAAGCTTGTGGGTGGAAGTATTCTGGTTAATTAGAGGGTGTCGTGAAAGATTCATATAACTTACAGTTCCTTAGTCATTGTTTTTAAATATAGCAGCGTCTTAAACCCAGAGCTTAAATACAAGTAGATAAATGTGTGGATTGTAACATTTCTCAGCAGCAGGTTAAATTCAGGGGGCGTACTCTAGCTTGCTGTCTCTGGGTGTAAAAATACATCTATGCTCAGTGAAGCTGTAACAGGGAGTCCTACTGCTTGAACTGTAAGGATAACATTTTCTCCTGGGCTGGAGTTTATTGACGTCTGTAATGGTGAGTGTCTGTAAAGCAGTGTTACTGGCCCGGGGGGAGAAAATTTGCCTTCGTCAAGGATTAATCGGTACCAGGCACTTAAGAAAAAAAGACAACTCTGCAGTTTGATACTAATGCAGTCGTAGCAATCCAGAGACCAGGGGCGGAGTGGCTGGAAGCGACCTTTAACACTCGCAGCAGGCTCCCGGTTTGATCAGGGAATTGATATTGAAATCAGGAATCGCCGTTAAAAAGCCTTGCCGAGGACGCTGCTTGTAGAGGCTTTGTGGGATGCCCAAATGCACCTGGTGTGTGCTGAGACTGGTTTTGAAGCAGTGACGTGAAATGTGAAATGCTAGGTGTAAATCACATGCTGCAGAAAAAAAGGCAGTTCAAAAATATCGCCAGGTATGTTTGCTTTTCCTTTTTATTTTATAAAGAAAATAAATAAAAAATCAGGTTTGTGGTATTAAAAACTACAAAACCTCTTCTAGCTGAGATTTGATCCCTTTCGGCTTTGTCCACTTGCTCATATGAGTGATGGGATTTCTGGTTTGCGAATCACTAACCCCTTGCTGCAGCAGTACTTGTCACTGGTGGCTCCTAACGAAGGTATTAAAATTCACTGAACACAAAAGCCCCCCTGCTCTGAGAGATCCTCCTGCAGCAGGGCGTTTGGGGCTGGCTGGGCTTGTTTCGAGGTTTTGTTCTGGTTTTAGGGGAGGAAAACGCTGACCTTAGTTCCTCGGTATTCTTGCGTGGCTCATCGGCAGGAATTAAGGCTTGTAAAGGCATCGATCATAATACAGGCTGACGGGGGAAAGGGCGACGGCAGGATTTCCAGGAGTGTCTGGCTGCCGAGGAGACGCTGCTCCCAGAAACGCCACCTCACCGAGCGCACCGAAGCCCCGCTAGCATCTCTCCGGCGACCACCGTTCCTGCTACAAAACCGCCTTTCTCTACGGCCCTACAAAAAGCCGACAGCTGCTGCTTTTCCCTCCGGTGCGTCGCTCGAACTAGTGGCTGCCTTGGGTAAATGAAGGAGCTCGGGAGGGGTGGGGAGGAGGGAGCTGTGCCGCGAGCGGGGGCACGGCGTGGCGTGGCGTCACAGGCGGCAGCGCCGGCTCGCTCGGCTCCGCGGCAGCCTCACAGCTCCGGGAGGAGGCGAAGGCATCGGAGATGTCTCTCTCCAACAAGCAGCCCGCACCGCTCTCCGAATACAGCCAGCTGTGCAAAAGCAAGAACCCGGAGAGCTTCTCGGAAGCCTTCCACTGCATGGAGTCCCCGAAAGACTTCGGCAAAACCGAATTCGAGTGGCAGAGGACTGAGGGGAAGCTTAACGAGATTGGCTTGAATGTAAACTCAGGGGGACCGATTAAGGACGGGCTCGTTAAGAACGCCGGTTTCACGGACGAGGACAAGCTCTGCTTCTTTGAAGGCAAACTAGACAAAGAGCTAAAAATAGCTCAGAAAGACAAAAGAGAAATTGAGGTGCAAGGGAAAAAATACCAGGCAGCTGCAGGTCACCTTGAGAGCTGGTCTCTGATTTCGGAAACGTTTCCTTCTGCAGAGGGGAACTTCGCAAACCCTAAAACCACAGATTTTCATTCGGGGCAGGCAGGAGCTGAAAAATCCTGCTCTGGGCTGGGTAAAAATGAAGCCATCACCGATCAGGAGAAGGCAGCCGGGAAGGCTGGAATGGAGACCAAGTGCCAGCCAGAGCCAAACCTGCCCAATCTGTCCGTGTCGGAGAGCGAGCCCAGCAAATACACGAAGGAACAGGAGGAGATCAGTGTCTGGAATCCTAATTTCCACCCCATCCTGCCTGACAGTTCAGGGTCTAAGGAAGCAGCCGGGAAAAAAGATGGAGCCCCCAGCTATTGTGTAATTGGGGTGGTTAACGACAACTACGTGCAGAGTGGATTTTCTTCCCCCTTACCTGCGTCGAAGCCAGAACCCCCGACTACGACCGTGGAGCTCGCCCAAGACGACTCCAAAAGTAGTGACTTTAATAACGCCACCGAAATGGAGGAAGAGATGGAGGACAAGCTGAGCTGTGCAGACGACGGCAATTTTCTGAACAGGGCTGCCCACCAAAGGAAGGCAATGAGGCGTGCGATGTCCGAGTGCTCCCACTTGTCCGTGCCCCTAACCCTTAACCTGGCTGACAAATACCCCGAGCCGGTGCTTAGGGAAGACGTCGCCACCGGTTTGCTCTCTCCTAACAGCAGCCTGAGCCAGTGCTCCAGCCCCACGGCCAGGAAGCCGGCCGCCCCGATGAAGAGGTCGATGACTGTGTCAGAAGAGCAAGCGGGCACGGAGCAGAGCCGCGCGGGGCTGCCCAGCCTGGTGGTGGTGAAGGAGCCCCAGCCCCTGCCGGCCGAGGAGCCGGCTGCCAAGAAGAGAGAGGAGAGGGGCAGCGGCAGCAACTCGGCCAGGAAGGAGCTGGGCAGCCCGGGTTTGTATCACAGCAAACTGGAGCAAATCCCTGAAATCAGCGGCCAGGACAAAGGGAGGGAGGAGGCGGCGGCGAAGGGGGAGAAGAGGAACGGCCCCGATGGGGCCGCCGGCTCCGACTCTCCCAAAAGCAAATGCGCCGAGATGGAAGGCAGCAAAACTGCTCCGCCGGAGAGAAAAGAAATCGAGGTCAGCGATGTGCAGAGCTCTCCGTCTCCCAAGCAAGGAGATTCACCACGTGATGGTATGTTGCTAATTTTTACCTCCCTTGGGAGCAGGCAGCCAGCAGCTAGGAAGCAGCTGAGTGACTTCTCGGGCTGCGGACAGAGGGTGGGTGCCCGGCACACCTGGTGGGGCTGACACAGTTCGGGTTCCGGTAGTTAGAACAAAGGACGTGTTTCTGGGTGGACAAAAAGGGAGGAAAAAAATCAAAAATGAAATAAAGAACGATTGCCTGGCTGGTTCCACGGCAGCTGTTTTGGCAGCGGCCCCGAATTGCTTCCCGGGCTCCTAAAATAGATGCTGAAGCCTGTGGCATCCGCACGGTGAGAGGTCTCCGTTCTGCACCCTCTTGCCACTCCCTCCCGCGTGCATCGGGGCCGTATTGTTAGGAGCGAGGGCGTTAGCCAAGTTAAAACCTCTCACGGCTTCTCCCCCGGAGATCTGAGCATTGTCCTTTTTTTTTTGGTTAAGCTTTTACACCCTTCGGTGTTGGTTGGAGCTGAGCAGTACCCGGGTGGAATGATGTCTGGAGTTAAGCTCTCCCGAAGCACTTCGGTGCCGAGATGCAAAATGCAATTCCCTGTTCCTGATCGCATCCTGCCCTCCCCTGGGGCCTCAGTGGCATTATCAGATTGTTTTATTTGTGGTGGTCTGCTGCCTGGCGGTGCTGTGGCGAGCGAGGGCCGTCTTCCCAGATGTAGAATTCCTGAAAAGAGAAGTTATTTGCTTTTCTCCAGCCTGGAACAATCTGTCCCCCAAAAAACCAGCATGCCTGCTTTTTGCCCAGGTTTGGGGTGCGAGGAGGGTCGGCGTGCTTTGTCTTTGTTGCCTGAGCTTTCACGGGGAGATGAAAGAAAACGTGTCGGGGAATAAAGACAAAAGACACGCAGGAGGATTCCTGCGTCCGACCACTTCGTGTGCAGTCGGCCGGTGAGCTCGGCCCGGGGAGGTGGTGGCACCTGGGGTGTGGGGGTGACAACCTGATGGACCTAGGGACGTGCTGCCCGGGTCCAGCTCCGAAACGCTTGGTTTGGGGGTGTTGAGCTCTGCACGGCAGTGAGCAGAGAGGCTGCCAGCGCTGTGCTAGCTGCGGGCTCAGATGCCGGTCTCCTGCTTCAGCGGCGTGTTGGTGACACCCAATGGTCGGCCCCGGACGCGTGGCAGCCTGGGAGATGCTCTGACGATGTTTTGCTTCCAGCTATCAGTAGTCATGTTCGATGCAGTCATGTTCTGTCTGTCACAGCTTTCACTTCTCTCCAATAATTTCTTTAAGGTGCTCCAATTTCCAGGGCTCATGCTTGGGCCTGCCTCCAGAGCTGTCGGCAGCGCAGAGCTCCCCGCTCCGGCATGCCGCCACGGCTTATCCTCAGCCCCCTTGGTTATCTCGGGGCTGCTTTGCCCCTCACGGTCTGCTTGGTGCGCAGACTTTGAGTCGCTCTGGCAGCCGTGAGATGCAGCAGTGTCAGGTTTGGTGGCAGCGCGTCGCGGATCGCAGACATCAATCCTCCAGAGCCTGAGCGGAGACGTCTAGAGCAGGCTGCCCAGAGCCCCATCCAGCCTGGCCTTGAATGCCTCCAGGGCTGGAGCATCCACAACCTCCCTGAGCAACCTGTGCACCCTCCAAGTGAAAAACTTTCTCCTAATTTCCAACCTAAATCACCCGTCTTAATTTAAAACCGTTCCCCCGTGTCCTATCACCACCAACGCACGCAAGCAGGCGTTCCCCCTCCTGTCTATACGCTCCCGTGCACTTGTGCTGCACACCTTCCACGTTTTAGGGGATTTCTGCGGTGTTGGGCTTTGCTGGCATCTGCTCCGTGACCCAAGGGTGTTTGCAGCGAGGCCTTTAAGCATTTGGGTTGGAAATTTTGCACTCTTGCGATCTGTGTTATAATAAAAGCTTATTTACAGCCCTTAAAACCACAGGTCTCGCTGTGAGCTGGTCTGGTAACAGCTGAATTAGCAGGCAGCACGAAGGTTTTCCTAGGTAAGGGGGTGGGAGTTGTATGTAACTGCTTTTTTTTAGCCCCTTCTCCAAAATTCACAGGTAGGAATTGGTCGTGTTTGCTTTGTTTTGTTGCCTGTGCTGCCTTGGTAAGAAACAGCCTGGATTTATTTGCTGCTGGAAGGAAACACAGCAGCAGAAGCAATAAATGTTTGCTTTGCTTTGTATGTCTGCAGCTTAGAAGGAATTTTCGGAATGCAAAGGGAAACAGACAGAAATTCCTTGGATGTTTCCGAGAGGCTTCACACTTCGCGATGAGCTTCGGCTTCCTCTCCTCTGCTAATAAGCCAGGCAAGCAGCCAGGCTGTACATGTACATGTAGAACCGATGATAAATCTGCCCTTTGCATTTCATTCACGGCTCAATTACCCGTTCGTATCCCCAGCAGCCTCCTTGCTTTGGTCTCGATATTCCCCTTGCAAGTCTCCTCCCAGCCACGAGGCAGTGTGTCCAAAATGGCCAACGGATCTGCGCGATGGGTTTTCCTTCTCTCTCTTCCGTCTGTTCAGCCTGAACTTACATTCAGGGGGAACAACTTGCATCATTTGAACCTCTTTTCATCCTCAAATTTCCTGAAAGAATCGCCCAAGCAGATGTGATAACTCGAGTGGCATTTCTCAGAACTGCTGCCCAAAGCAGCTTTCCTCGGCCCTATACAGCTAGGTTTCTTCTGGGTTTTGTTGTTGTTTTGCTAAACCTCTGCCACTCCTGGTTTTAGGGTGACCTAGAACTGTACATACAATATTTTTTATGGGTAGTTGGGTAGTAGGATGACAGCACACCTAGTTAAAAGGCTGTCAGGAAGGAATACCCGTTCGAGTCTCGCGTACCCACGGCAGGTAGTTGAAGCGAGAGACCACGGCTGCGGGTTTGAACTGATCAGAGCTGAATTGTGGAGCTTGTTCTGCTCCCTTGTTCCATCAGCAATCACTGCAGATTCTTCCCCAAACAAGAGGCCGCATTGTTTCCTGCACTAACAATAGATTCGATTCACGTCGGCGTCGTGTTTTTCTTGTGTGATTTCTTGCACATACCTAAAATGTCAGCTCCGATGGTCTCACAGAAACGACGTGGTTCCCCACTGCCTTTGCCTTCTGCCTGTTCTCTTTTTTTTTTTGATTCTTCTCCAAGTTCACATACTTTTCACTCTGAAATATCAGCGATTCCAGGCACCGTTGGACCAAATTCAGCTGAGATCATCGCCTCTCTGATACTCGGTAGCCCGATACATGCATCGGGAAAATTGTCCTGGTTTCCTGACCCCTTCTCCATCGATCTGTAAGCAAGGTGTGCAACCCGACATCATTTCTCAGTCTCCCGTGGTGTTTTGCAGCAGCACACTTTGTTGGGTCGTGGTCGAGGTAAATGTAGACCCTAAGACTGGAGTCACTGTGGGGTGAGGGTGGGAAGCCCGTCGCCCCACCTTAAATAGATTAAAGTTCATTATGGGATTAGGAAAAATCAGCCCAAGCACCTTGTAATGAATTACTGATACTCGTTCCCGTGATGTTACTGGGGTGGATGGTGGCTTGCTGACAAGGTTCCTTGCCAGATGAAATCAGGCTTCTAACGAGAAAAGAAACAAAGGGCTGCAGGCTGCAGGGGAGGGAGGTGCAGGAGTGTGACATGGGACTGGCTGCATCACCGGTGATATCTTATCTGTGTGCTCGGCTCAGAGACGGGATCCTGCTTGAAATCCTTTTGCACTTGGAGCAGGGGGATTGCAGTTGCACGTTTATGGTACCTGAAGGGATGCCCGGGATCCCCTGTCCCAGGCATGCCCAAACCTTGGTCGTCACTTTGAAGCGCTCTCAGACTTCTCCAACATCTGGAGCAGTCTCAGGGACAGACAGGAATACAAGTTCCAGCTTTTTTCATGTCCAGCATCAATTTTTTAGCACAGCATTACAGTCAGAATGTGTGTGAGTTACTCTAAATGAACACCTGATTGCAGTGTTTGATTTAGGACTTCTGTGATATAGGATACTCTGATTTAGGACTTCCCTTCCCAGGTCAAAAATAGCCTCAATAAATCAACCTGGGCGTATAAGATGCAGGCCAGGAGAACATCTGGCCTGTTCCTCGATTCCTGATAATCAGCCAAAACCCACAAGTTGCTGGAGTTGCATTCTGTGCCAAAGAAAACGCTTACCTGTCCTGTATCTGGGTCAAGCAGGAGACATTTTGTGTAGCTTTCTCTGGAGAGGGGACAGCAGATAGGGCTGTATTTCTGCATAAACTGAGACTTCGTATCTTTGTAGATAGTTTTATCTTAAGAACCTCGGACAGAAAGGCTTTAACTGGGTGAGTTTTGCGATGAAGCAGCTCCTGCTGGAGGAGGATGGGTGAACAAGAAGCCGTGCCTCTGCAGCATCTGGGCAGAGGCAGTGCTGAGCGTGGTCTGGTTTTGTTTCCAAGGTTGTTTACGCTGAAGAGGGAGAGTAAAGATGGTCATTGCCTTATTGCTTAATCTATTTCTCTTAATGGATTTTCTGCTGATGACTCTAATCCTTACGAGAATTACGGGGCTGGTGCAGTGAATGATGTTTTAGTTCGGCTTAGCCTGCCCAATCTCCCTTGCTGGGGATATGGAGGATGAGCGTGTGGCCTCATTCACCGCCGTGTTTGAATGCAGCTGCAAATCCACGGCCAGCTCCAAGCCTGCACTGCTGCTCTTGGGCTTTTGCTTAGCACAGCAGCAGAAAACGGGAGTGCTCACTGCTGGCATTTGAAGATCCACTAAAATCACATTACAGTGGGGTCTTTGCCTGTTCCTTTCGACGTGGAGAATGAATTTTGGGGAATGCCAGTTCTTGAGTGAGCTGTGGCATGGCACACGAGAGACACACGCCCGTGGGTTTTGCTCTGTGCGAGGTCCATCATCCATAAAATCATGCAGTTGCGTGGTGCAACTTTAAAAAGATGCTCCCGTGTTTCTCTAAGTACTTTTCCCTGATTTTACTTTTTCAGGGAAGGAAACGCGAAGTGTAAAGCTTTAGCATCCAATTAATTTATTTTTTTCACATACCCTAACAGCTTTTGGGACAAATCTGCTCCAGCTACACTGCTCGTGAAGGGCCCTGAAAGGCCGGAGGTCTGTGTGTGTGTTCCCCTTGTGTTCCCGCTCGGCATCACGTAGCACGAGCTGGAACCCTCACGGGTTTGTTCCTGCACTGGCTGAGGAGGAGCAATAATGCTGCTGTTGTGGGGATTTTGTAATACGTGGATGTCATAAGGATGCTTTTGTGTGGCTTTCCTTCGGCAGATGAAATTGTGGGAGTTCAGAAAGGAAAGGAGATCAAACTAGGGAAACAATTGCATCAGTTTCTTGATGCTTTACACCTTTCTGTTCTGAATACAACGTGTAAATCTGCCTCAAAAAGGTTGTAGTCGACTTAAAAAGGTGATAAACAAAGGCATCACGCTAGAGAAATTCACACGGAGAGCGGCTGAATTACTTAACTTTCAAGCCTGGAAGAGAGAGGACTTGGAGAAGGGATGGGTATGATGTTGCCTATGAATGACACAAATTGTATCGTGAATGACAGAAACTGTGAACAGGAAAAGTCTGTTTGGTTTTTCCGGGGTAAGAATGTGGCTCGTCAAATGCCAGGAACAGCAGGCGCTACCGGGGGTGCTCGGGACACCACCGAGCCACGTCCTGAGCAATCTGGTGCAGTTTGAGCCTGTTTCGAGTCGGGAATTGGGCTGAATGACCTCCAGACATCCCTCCCAACCTGTCATTCTAATATTAAATGATTACTTTGCCTAAAAAGCTGTTGGAGAAGCTCATGGAAAACTTAGAGCCATCCCCTCCAGATCGGGTAGTCCCTAGATTGTGAGTCACAGGCTGCTGAGAGGGATTTATTTTGGAGAACGGGGGATTTTTTTTTTCTTTTCCTTATGGTTAGGAAAACTATATATGGCTACTCTATTCATAAACAGCTCCTGGTTTCAAGGAGACATATGATTAACTGCGTATGGTGTGGGCATCCTCCTCTACAATGCCGTAACAGTCATTCAGATCGGAGCAGGGCTCCGGAGGTCTCTGATTTAACCCCAGACTCAAGATCACGTCTAAGTAGGTCACGTAGCTCCAGGGCCACATCTGTCCCTTGCAAGGTCTGCAAGTCTCCAGCGATGGAGAGCACGCAGTGCTTTTGGGCCTCTGCTTGAGCTCCCTCGTGTTGAAAAACCTTTTCCTTGCTCTGGGAAGCTGCCGGCCGCGAGCAGCCCGACCCGACGGGACCTGGAGGTGATGCTGAGCTCTCACAAGAGGTGTAATTGCCTTCTGAGTGACGAGCCAAGGTTAAAAACCTGAAGCATTGCCCGAGCTGTCCGTATGTGCAGTTGGCACCTGGGCCAGCTGGAAGGAGCGGGGCGCCTTGTCCTGCCTTCCTGCACCACGCTCTGCTGTTCCACCAGCTGAGCATCACCCACGCTGTCATTTCCCACTGCCCAGCTCTTCTCTTTTCAGATTGCGATGACTTTTGCCACCATTTGGTGCTGCTTTTGAGGAAAATCCCCCATTAGCATCCAAAAAACTCCATCAAGATCCCCAGGAGCTGTGGGTGCCCCATCCCTGGCAGTGCCCAAGGCCAGGCTGGATGGGGCTGGGGGCTTTGAGGTCCCACACGGACCCATCTGTGGCTCTGTGATTCAATTTCCTAACCTGTTTTCTAAGGAGAGGAAGACTCCTGGAAGGAGAGCTAACCACAGGAGGAGCTGCACATCAGGAGCTTGTGACTTGGTGTTCTGTAGGTGCGGTAGCACGGGCTGGGGCTGAATGACTAAGTGTGAGAGACGCTCGGGGGCTCCATCAGAAGATGTTCTCCTGAGCTGTATATAAGCAACCATAGAACAGTCTGTTTAAAAATTAAAATTGAGCCTTGGAGGACAGTTTTGGTCTTAAAACGATGGCAAAGTAGCTGCTCTCCGGTCTGTTCTTTGGTGGGGAAAAAGATGTCTTAAACACATCAGTCCTTTGACCGCTTTGTGTAAACCTCCTCCTTCGTGCTCTTCATGGCTTGCCCTGACAGTGTGAGACAAGTTATCTCTTTGTCATTTTCCTGACCTAAAGGAACAGCATCTCCCTTTTTATAGCAAGGCCCCAAAGCCTGTATTTCCAAGCATCATCCTTTGGCACAGAGCATCCTCATTTTACAGCCCCTGAGAAGTCGCTGCTCCGTATTTGCTGGGACTCTTGCTCCCGCTGACTTCACTTTTATCTGAGCACCACGTTGCCTTTGCTGGGTCCTTCACCCAGTAACGGCAAATACGTGGTCTCTGGTGACAAACCCATTCAAAAACATGTTTTTTAATGTATTGCTGGCCCCGGCGTCCCCAGTGGAGCTTCAGCCTCTGGGATGGGGTGAGCTGTCTGCGACTGCAGTGTGGGAAGGCGTTCAGTGGATTGTCAGACTGCTGAATTTGGGGAGATTTTTAATAAGAGAGGGCACTTCTCCGTCTGTCAAACCCCTCCTGGAGCAGGTGAGAGTGAAACCTTGTCAAGGGAAATACTGCCAGTGTCTGTGACGTGCAGGATAGCTGTCGTTAGCTTTTCTCTCAGAGCCTGTTTTGTCCAGCACCTCCCAGAGGCTCCATCACCCGCTCCATACACACAAGTCCCGAAGCCCCGTGGGGTCAGCAGGCTGCCGGGGGGTCCCTGCACCCCGCAGCACCACGGCCGGCCCCGGGGGCCTCTGAAGGACACCCGATATCACTGCAGAGGAAACATCTTATCGGGTTTGCTCGCTCATAATTGATGTCTGCAAAACCTCCCTGGGCAGCCTGTCCCAGCGCTCCGTCACCCTCACCATGAGGAATTTCTTTCGCGTGTTAGTGCAGAACTTCCTGGGATCCATTTTGTGGCCATTGCCCCTTGTCCTGTCCCCACAAACCACTGAAAAGAGGTTGGCCAAATCCCTCTGTCTCCCACCCCTCAGGTATTTATAGACATTGATGAGATCCCCTCTCAGTCTTCTCTTCTCCAGGCTGCACAGCCCCAGCTCTCTCAGCCTTTCCTCCCAGGGAAGATGCTCCAGGCCCCGTACCATCCTTGTGGCCCTCCGCTGGACTCCTTCCAAGAGATCCCCGTCTTTTTTGTACCAGGGAGCCCAGAACTGGACCCAGTTCTGGAAACTGGACACGTTTCTCCCTCAAGCCCCTTCCTCCTGCCCCTGGCACAGCGGTCGCTGTCCCAGCTCGGAGCAAGATGTCCTCGAAATACCTCTCCGAGGTCTGTTGCCGTGCTTGGGGGAACAGGCAGGCTGAAAAGTCTCTTAAATAATTCTTGCAGACTAATGAGCAAATGTGATTAAGGTTTGGCAGCTTTTCCCGACGCGTCCTGCAGCTAGCACATCTTCCCAGGCCATTCTCCGCTCTGTGTGGGAGCGAGCACCTCGTAATCACCCGGGGAGCTCACGGGGCCATGGCTTGCATCGAGGCAGCAAAGAACCGACCCCTCTGAAGTCCCCTGGGGCTGTGCACAGGCCCCCCAGGCTTCAGAAGGGAGCTGCGTAGCATCCTGCAGCCCTCCGAGGCAGCAAGCTTCCCCCTGCAGTCCTGGCATCCATCAGCATTACCCACATTTATATGTTCCCATTAAAAAGAACAATTTTGTTCCTCTTACAGACCCTCTGCCCACTCAGGTCAGTTCCTTTGTGTGTCCAGTGAGGTTGTACCTCCAAAAACCCTGTGTTGGACAAGGTAGTGTGAAATACCATGAATTTCATCTTCTCATTCGATCACAAGCGAGGAAGCTGCCGAGTTTAAATCCTGAAGCTGCGCTCAGGGTTTCCAAGAAGCGGCTTGAGGCTTCCTGAGCCGGCACATCGCTGGGGCTGCGAGGCGCGAGAGGTTTAGTGGTGCTGCTGATTTCGCCTCCACCACCGTCATCAAATAATAACAGGCAGTACTTGAGAGGTGATTTCCAATCAATGGCAGGTGACCTCGTGTCTTTGTATTTGGGACAAGCAGGATTCCAAAATGAAGCTCCCCAAAATCAAATCTCCAGGCACGGGGGGCACGGAAGCACTGAATGGCCAGAAAGGAGGTGGCTGCTCAGCAGCAGGATCTGCCCACGCCAGTCGCTCTTTCTGGCATGGCTGTAGGTAAAATTGACGAGTTAAATGAGGGAGAGCATAAAGGTTTATTGAAATTAGGTGGAGAAGAGCAGTAGAGAGGAGCCGATATAGATTAGCTACCAAAAAAAAGGACTTTCTAGATGAACATGAGTGCCCCTTAATAATTTTGCATTAAAGCTAGCAGCCAGCCTGGACATTTTAGTGCTTGTTTTTTTTATAACTCTTTTTTTGTATGCAAAAGGCATGCAGCACAGTGCTGCAAAACATTCAAGGTGACTTGGGAACCATGACTAGGAAGAGGTTAATGCAATATGAGGGGAAAAAAAGCTGCTAAACTTGTCCCGAGTCAGAAAAAATAAATAAATCAACAAGAGCAAAACCTCTGTGCTGCTGAGCATCGCCCAGGCAGGAGGAGGGCCCGGTTTTATTCTGGTTGTTTCAACAATGGAGTTCGTAGCAGGGCTGAACTGTGCTTTGAGGCTGTCCCTTCAAGGCTGACAAGCGAGAAAATGTGAGATAGAAACAGCAATTTTCCAAGGATGCTCAAAACAACCTGATACTGTTGGAGTCGCTGCACCATTGTCTGGCGAGCCCTCATCATGCGCCGCGGCACAACAATCTGCTGCCTTGTTCGAGACAGAAACACCCAACACTGGCTTTGTTTTGCTGCCCCGATGACAAGGGGAAAAGGAAGAGATGTGTGATGGGCTGGTAGCTCCGTGCCCTTCTCAGATCTGCCAGGAGTCTCGAGGGGCACGGCTGGTGGCCGGTGCCACCGCGCTGCCCGCCGGGGAATTGTGCTGAGGGTCCCCTGGGTGCTGCTGTAGGTCCTCAGCAGCCCTGAGGAGCTGGGGATGAAACCTGTGGGGAGCTGCTGCTCTGAGTCCTGTCGTGTTGTGTCATTTACCTCGGGGGGCAGGCGGTAGTTAGCTTTTCAATCCACCATCAACCTTAACGAGGTTCCGGGTGATGGAGGAGGAGGTTGTGGCTCCCACGCTGCGTTCACTGCTCCCTGCCCGGCACAAAACACAAAACCCTTCGTGGCGATGACAAAACCCCAGCAATCGCTGAGAAAACCTAAACCACCCCGGGGCTTTGCGCTGCGAATCACCGTGTGCAGCAGCATGGCACCGTGCACCCCACGCTGACCAATTCCTGTACGACCCACACGCATCAGGCTGAGGTCCCCGTGCTGCTGCTGCCCTCTGGAAGAAAAGCCAGAAGTGGTAGGGCTGGCCCGAAAATAGCGCCCTGCTTCAAGGTAACAGTCGTGGTGTGAAAGCTCTCCGAGGCCAGGGCTGCACCATTCGTATTCCAACGATTGATTTTAACAGCGTGAAAGATGGGGAAGTTTGCTATTTTTAATTAAACCAGAGGCTTCCTTCAGCTGCTGCCTTGCTTTCCTTCGTCAGCTGAGTAATGGGATGCTAATGGCATCAGGATGAACGTTAGTTAGCCTGTCCCTGTTACAGGGAAAATTTTTCTTCCTCTGAGTGTTCTGATTTGGGGGAAGTTCTTCCAGAAATAGCCAACCCCTAACTGCCTTGTTCCCTCACCTCTTGTTACAGCATTGAATAATAAGGGAGAAAAAGTAAAACAAACAAACCAAGCAAACAAAAAAGCTCAAACTTCAGTCTCCATTCATTTTCTTTTTTTTTTTTTTTGCCAGCAAAACCCGAAGAGCCCAAACCAGCTGAAGCCGTGACAGGGAACGATATCACAGCGCCTCCAAACAAAGAGCTTCCTCCCAGCCCTGAGAAGAAGACAAAGGTAGGCACCGGTTCACGTTGAGCCTGTTTGCTTCTGCAGTTTTTATTTGCCAGCTTTTCTGCTTCTTAAGCCACGGCGACACAAGTTCTCTTTTCTGAGCTGCCATTTGTGAGCCACTTTGCTGGAACAAAGGCATTCAGTTAGGGAGCTGTAAACAACGCAGGCTGCAGCAAATTTGGCTGAAAATGGATTTAATGAATTCTTGGTAAGCTTTTATTTAAAGTAATGCTCTGGTTGGTGTCTGTGGTATAGAAATAGAAGACACAGTAATATTTCTGCTGTACTGATACACTTCTAGCTGTTTATAAGACATTATTTGCATTACAGACAGCACTGAGAGGTCCTGCTCAGGACCTGGTAACCTCTTATTTTGGGGCTGTTTGTGAAATAAGAGAAACCTGCCTAAGAAGCATGCAGCATTTAACAAAACCAAGCCCAAATTCTCCAAGTTAGAGTAGGGGTAGGGGCTGGGGGTGCTTGGTCCCCCCGCAGGCACTGCTCGTGTGACCCCTGGTGCTGATCAGACGAGGATTTAGAGCCTGCAATCCGTTGTGTGCATGTAATTGGAAAGCAGTGTCCTGGTTACTGCATGCGGCACTGGATGGCCAGGAGCACCCCAATTACTAATCCCAGCTTTACCAGCGATTCCTTCTGCTGCTTTGGATGTTGCTGGAATAAATCCTGCTCCCTTTGAATTGAGTGGCAGAGCTCCGCTGGGCTCCGAAGGCACCAGAGCTGCTTCGTTGTGATCTTTCCTCTGTGCTCAGAAAACAGAAAGCCAAGTTTTTTCTTTCATTTTACGTATCATTTCCATGTTCTTGCAGCTTGACGTTTTGGTTTACAATGCGCTACTTTTTGTTGTGTTTTTCTTTTTTTTTTTGTTACGCTGGATTTTGCTTTTTTTGAAAAACCATAAAGCCTGCAGCAGCCGCTCCATCAGCAAAGCCTGCGGCAACGAAAGCCAGGCCTCTGCCCGCCACCAGCCCCAAGCGGCCAGCCTCGGCCGCACCCGCCCAAAACAAAAAGCCCACGAGCCCTACTGCAGGTCCTACTTCAGCCACTGCTCCTAAACGCCCAGCCACCACCAGTACTACACGTCCCTCCACCTTAACTACAAAAGAGCCTAAACCAAAGGTAAGAGATTCTTTGCTTTTGTGGGGGAGTTCCAAGACCGTAGTTACATGTTAGCCCAGCAGCTCTTTTACCCAGAAGCCAAAGCCTAATTCTGGTGCTAAACATAGGAGGATAAGATAATGAACGTGATTCACTGCAAGACACGCACAGTTATTGGTATCAGCTTCCACTAACCCACTTACAGCCTCGGGTCCCAGGCATTTAATTGTGTCACCACAAAGGGGAAAATGAAACTTGACTGTATGAGTACGGTTTTCCTTGTGGGACTGTCAAATACACAAGATATTTCGTCATGTCTCACCATTACTAAAGGAGGGTTTTCTAAAATATAGATACACTGCAAACGCAGGATAACTGTTAAATCCTGACAGGAGCATGGGAAAGCTAAGTAAGGAGCTTTTGTATTAATATTGAGGGGGAAAAATCAGTGTGAACACGTCAGTGTTGCCCAGTGATTGTCTCTTTATGGTGTCTGGCCATTATAAAAACTGTAGAGAGATAACTGATAATAACATGTGTGTGCTTAGGAAGTGTTGGAGCTTTGTAACTCTACAGTAAGAAGCTTTGTGCACAATTCTTAGTGTTCCATCTTAATGCTCAGGGAGGTATCCACGTGCAATGTCAAGAATGGGAAATGTCCCTTGAATTTTCCCTACACCGACTCCGTGACCTTTCTGCATCGTTCAGATCTGCAGCTAGGTCCTGGGCGTGTGGAGCATCCCTCCCCTGCCCCTGCGAGTTTAAACAC
This sequence comes from Netta rufina, assembly GCF_964035555.1. Taxonomy (NCBI): domain Eukaryota; kingdom Metazoa; phylum Chordata; class Aves; order Anseriformes; family Anatidae; genus Netta; species Netta rufina. Next base: position 973,278 of record NC_140124.1, read on the forward strand.
TGTAGAAATATAATCAGCTTTTGCCTGGAATCATATTGATGTTAAGACGAATTTTCTGCTCTCACTGAGCTTGACACATGAAATTATTTCACCTCTTATGTCTGCTTGAGATACATTGGCTGAGGTCTTATCTGGGTCTTTCTTTAGCTCTAGTCAGAAGACCTTTCTGTTCATGATTCCTTACATCCAAGTTATCGTATAGTAGAAGAACTGAAATTTGGAAGGGAATATTAAAAACTATTTCAGAAGCTTTCAGCTGATGCTTAAACACTCTTGTTTTTACTACACATTTAAGTTAAAATAACTGCATTTGAGCTTCTTGTAAAAGCTAGTTAAATGAAAATAACAAAGAATTTGAAAGCAAAGACGTAAATCTGTACTTGCTGGAGCAAAGTCAGTATCCCTCTGGGTGGAAATGCTGGCACTTGGGCAGGTAACACTGAACAACCTGCTTTGAGCTGAGCTCCCAGCAGGCAGAAGTCACTGACTGTAGTGTTTTAGGTTTTAGGACTGTAGCGTTTTAAGGAAAACCAAATTGGCCCAGATTAGTTTTTTCTGCATATCAACGTCTTCAGTTTTATTTAAGTTTTTGCATTATTCTGAATTCCTGTTTGATGTAATCACTCATGTCTTTTGCTTTCACATATTAACTCGGGATCTCAATACTTAAGAGTGTGCTTAGCTTAAAAAGTGTTTCTGCTCATGAAGGAAAGGACCCTGTTGCAACTTTATTGCTAGTGGACCCATTTTGGAAATCACTACCTTGTTCACATCTGTAAATGGACACCAAGTATTAATGCTGGAGCGGCTCTGGATGAATTCTAACACTCAGTGTGTCCAGCACTGGATGTAGTCAGCCACTTCTGCATACCTTAATTATGTTCTTTTAATTTCCTGCTTTATAATGCCTCGACAGCGCCCAGCTTACATGTTCAAGAATTTACACAGCTGTACCTTCTGTATTAGAAAGGAAGTTCAATTTATTTCTTGCTTTTTGTTGGCAAACATTTTGAAGAGCCTGTCAACGAAATTCTGGCTTTAACGCAGCCCATCCGTTTTCAGGTTACAGAAGCAAAGAGCCCAGATAAGCGGACCTCACTTTCCAAGCCTGCATCGTCTGTCACTCCTAGAACTACTGCCAAGAGCACCTCTGCTGCTCCTAAGACAACAGCAGCATCTGCAGTCACTGCAGCTGCTGGGACAAAAAGTACCACTACTTCTCCACCGAAGAGGCCGACCTGTAAGTATTCCCTTGCTTGTCTTCAGAGCTCTCTCTAAGCTGCAGGTTTTCAGTTTGCACCAGTGGTTCGCACAAAGGTGTGTGTCCATCACGTATTCCAGTACTACTGACAGATTTTTGCTCTGCTTAGGTGACCCCAATTTTATTAAAATCAGCCTCTTAGTAAACAAGATTGATATCTTCAGGTTCAAAAGAAAACCAAAACCTACAACCTGGAAATGCAGCCAGTTATGTGAAGCTGTAGCTGCTGTGAACCTGTTCTTCTGAGAGGTGTAAACTGCCCTACCTGTTAGTCAGAAGTGACCAGAGGCTTAATTATAGCTGTCTGTATTATTATATTAAAATAAATATTAACTGTCTTAATACAACAGGAGACAGGAACTTGTGCCAAAGCATGGAGACAGTGGGTTAGGCTTTTTTTCTCTCCAGAGCTTTCAGTCCAACTTGAATCAGCTTTGTGCGATTCAGAACTAATAGAATTACTGAACCTTTGATTTAAGGATGTTATTACCTCTTCACTTTGTTACAGTAACAGTTAAATTGATCACTCAAAACAATTAAAACTTGTGGAAAGCAAATCTTCAGGATGGTACTTGAAGTTCTTAAACTGGTGCTTTTAAAAAAAGAGTTGATTGGAAGTGGAGAAAAGTGTGTAGCATCCCCTTGTAGCAGACAGGTATGTCGAGATAAAGGTCTGGAAGGTGATGAAGGCAGAACTTTAAGTGAGGATGGTTATTCATTGCTGCAGGTTGCCTTGGAATGTGGCAAATCTTGGTGTATTTCTAGCTGGCTGTTCTGTAACAGGTGCCAGCTCACCTGCAGTGTGTTCTTACTGGAATTATAAGGTGAGGTCCTATAATCTTAGGCCTCAAAGTAAGTAAATCACTGAACTTTCTGTTTCTTTAGTGTCATTTTCAAAGTCTAGACATGGAAAGTTGAAAGGATTAAAAAAAAAAAAAAACAAAAAAAACCCGCAAGACACTGGATTATCTTTCAGATGCCCTAGGTTGTTTATGGGATCAAGCTATGCTTTTAGTTTTGTCAGTGAGTCTGGTCAAAATTGTTCAGAAGATGTTTGTAGCTCATGGACAGCTTGAAGCAGAACAGGAGGATTCAGGAGTTGGGCTGGCTGAAGTCTGACTTCCCACTCCATTGTGAAATGGGTGGCTTTTAGGTGGGCTTGGATGCTGTGCTTGCTTAGTTTAATTATCTCTTAGCCACACAAAGATGAACTGCTGTGAGGAAAGAGCTTCACCTTCTTTCTCTGCGTGGACTCTGTTTTTTTTTCCTCTTCATTAGTGCTGGAAGAATTTGGAGCTGAAATCACATCAGCTTCATCCAAAAGCGGTGTCCCATCCTGGGCACTGCTGCCAAAGAGGGAATTTCCCACGAGTTTAACGGAGTCAGCAAGAAACATGAGCAGAATATTAGCCTCATGAAAACATTATTTCCACTCACCTTAACAGTTCGAGAGATTTACCTTCAGATGAAAATACACTTAAGTGTTTTCAAGTCTTTTCAAGTGACTGGATCTCATCAGTCCTTTATCCAAATTTGCCAATAAACGGGTAAAAATTAATGAATACTAGTTGCCTTGCTCTGAGTCCCAAATTTGGTCGTTTATCCAAATTTGCCAGTAAACAGGTAAAAACTGATGCATGTTAGTTGCTTTGCTCTGAGTCCCAAAGCATGAATTCGTAACCCATCTTTCCCAAAAGAACAACAGTGTTAGAACTGTGTTCAAACATATTACACCAGATGGACATCCCCCACTTTTTGCTCTAGGGGAAAATATAATGAATCCTGCACAGAGGAAGCAGTGCACTTTCCAAGAGCCACGTATCTTACCTAATCCTGTGGCCATTCCTGTAAAATTCATTTTGTGTGGTCTTCTATGCAAACCGTAGCACAGAATGCTTTACACATTTTAATGAGTTCAGCTGAGTTAATTTCTCCTTCCAAAACTGAGAGACAAACAAAGAAGGGTTTTCTGATGCCATTTGAAAGGAGATGGAGCCAGTGATGCAGAGACACAGAAAAGTTGTTCCAAGTGCTGAGATGGACGGCGGGAGAGGTTCTGCACCCGAGAGCGTGGAGGGACAGTGCCAAGGAACAGCGAGAGCCCTGGGTGGGCGATGGAGAGCTGAGGACAGCTGGAGAAACTCCATCAGGAGGCAGAGCAGTTTTGTCTGGATCTGGGAATGCTTGGGGCAGTCATGAATGGTTAAAAAATAAATAAAAATGAGGCTTCTTTTGGGAGAGGAGAAAGCAAGGGCGTGAGATAGGGGATGGTGTGAAGCCACAAAGCGAGCCGAAAAGCAACAACTCAGGCTGGGCAGAGCAGATTCAGCTTCAGCGAGGTGCAGAGCTGCAGGTGATGGAGGACTGGATCTCTGCTGGTCACAGCTTCGTTTCTCACAACCCAGCATGAGGCCAGATTAAAAGTTTCTGGCTAAAGGTGGTATTTCAGAAGGAAATCGGCTCTCGCTTTTCAGGTGTCAAAAGAGAGTCCCTTTCTTGTGGTTCGCTCAAATATTCAGTCATGCTCAGCACACAAAAACGTGTGAATTGTGGCTTGTTTGGAAGTTGTGTGGTTTCATGTCAGTCACTTCCTCTCCTAAACAAGAGGCATGGGTTGAGTGGCGCGGGGTTTATTTCTTTATCTGCATTTAGGCTTTCCCCCTGGCTGTGAAAACGAGGGCTGTGTTTGTGTAAGAGCACTTTGTTGGTACAGATGTTTCTGCAGTAGCTTTATCAGGTCTTTGACGTTACCTGCTAGTAACACAGATCGTGTTCTGGCATTTGGCTCCCCGCTGACACGAGGGGAAATATTCACCTCTCCTGGTGTACCCAAGTAGCATCATAGTCCGTCTGTCTTCACGTACCTTCTCTCCATGTAGTCATTTTCCCAGCTAAAGTTGAGGTCTCAGGGAGGGAGATAAGGTTGGTTTGACAGGGCCTTTTGGAAGGGATTGGTATTAATTATGTATCTATCTATCCTTCAGGCCTGATTAAATTATTCCGATGTGTTTCATCTCGTTAGCTAGTGTCTTAGCGGTGCTGTTTAACTTCACGCTTTTAGCAAAGTCTGGGTGGAATGATCCAGGCTAACCTGACCCATGGTTATCTGCCTGTTTTGCTTGTTCTTCTCTATACTGGCATTTCATAAAATACCCTGCCAGCTACTTGAGTTTATTGAAAAATGTAAGGCTGCTAATGGAAATTAAATATTAGAGGATAGAGGACCTTCATAGTCTCTAACTTACTTCGATTTTCCCGTTTGGTATTTCTTGTTAATGTTGCTTTCATTTGGCTATTGAAACGAAGCAGACCTTAGCCAAATCATCGATAGCAAAAACTACAATTTCATTATCAAAGAGCTCTTCGAAATAAGGCTCTGTTTATATTTTCCAGTCTGTGATTTTTCCTTGATCAGTTTTGTGTATGGTTTCGTTCTGCTTTGAGAAATGTGGATGTGTTCCTGGTTTGGACTGTCCTCTGTCTGTGTGGACTGTAATCAGGTCATGACCACTGGTGTTTGCCCAAAGGCACATTTGCAGTTTAGTGACTGATTTTTATTTTTATATAATTAGAGTAGGGACCACAGCGTGTAATAACTTCTGTGCACGAAAATTGGCATTGGTTAGAACGGATCTGGCAATGATGCCAAGGTTAGAGCTGGACAAATGTGATTCTGCTCTTGCTATTTAGTAAAGAAGGGCTTTTTAAGAAATAAAATTAGGTCAGAGTTTAAATAATGTTTGAGTGAGTGCTGTCAGATTCGGGAAATTATTTTAAGAAAAAATATGTAAACTCAAAAAAAAGCAAACTCACACGACACACTCAAGTGTGTTGCATCATCGAGTGATGATCCTTTTGGTCCTTTCGATGAATTGATCCTTTTGCTGGAAAAGACAAGTGGATTGCTGCTGTGATGGGGACCTCAGCCCAGCGTTCGCAGAGAGCAGGTCATTCTTGAGATGCTTTCTCTCAAGCAGCATGTTCGAAACAGGGACAGTGGGTAAAAAGGACCATCAGGACGTGATGACCTCCAGGGGAAGCTGTGCCAGGATCCCGGGCTTCTCATCTGTGCAAACTGGCTTTCACTCTGAGATACTAACCTGTGTGCTTTCGTTGGGCAGCTATCAAGACTGATGCGAAACCTGCAGATGCCAAGAAGCCCGCTGCAAAGTCACCCTCAGGTAATTTTGCTGTTTCCATCTAATCCAAATCCCCTTTGTTTGCGGCTGTGTTAATTAAGCAGGCCACTGTACATCTTCAGGATGCTGAGGACGTTTGTGTAAATGGCATCTGACCCACCTTTCCCCCCCCTCCCTCTAACTATCGCTGTGATCATTGTAGCAGACTTGGCCCGCCCTAAGAGCGCTTCTGGAAATGCAGTAAAAAGTAGTGCCACCACTCCCACCACCACCTCAAGCGCACCTAGTTTACCTGGAGCAGCCACCAGCCGTCCCAAACCCAAGCCTGCTGCAACCAAACCCACTACGACCTCAACTGCAACTGCGGATGCTAAAAAAACAACTGCTAAGGCTCCGGCTAAACCCAGCACTGTTTCCAAGCCTCCTCGCCCAACCAGCAGTGTTTCTGCTCCAGATCTGAAAAATGTACGTTCCAAAATCGGATCAACAGATAATATTAAACATCAGCCTGGTGGAGGAAAGGTAAGGTTCTTCAACCTGATACCGATATGCTCCTTGGAACTGTAGCTCCTAAGCGTTGTGGGTGCTCTTTGCTAATTTTGGTGGCTGTATCCTCACTGCTCTTCTCATATTTGTACTCAGCAGAGCTCCTCTTTGGATTCTTGGTTTCTGCAGAGGGCATTAACAAAGCATTGGTAGTAGGGTGCAGAAGGAATCCACCTTAAAAGCCTGCCTGGTGTTTACTGGCACATGTACAGGAATTCAAACCTTTGGGTTCTGTTTTTCTGTCGTACATCCCAACATAGGAAAGAGTTGGTATCGAAAGCTCAAACACTGTTTATATTCCAAAACCGCCTTTGAGTAGAGGAATTGAGTCTGGTGAATGGTACATTAGGTGGAATGATGCACTGTGATGCAGGACATCTGGGTTCGGGTGCGAGTTCCACAGCACCTTTCCCAGCTGTAGGAACAGGGACTCCGCTCAACTTGTCAGACCTAGAGCTGAAATGAAAAGGAAACATTTACTGCTCCTCAGATAAGTCCTGGTGGCCACAAGGAAAGAAGAGATTAGTGATGAAGGAGCTGTAGGGAGTGGTGTGTACATAGATCAAACTTGAGGCTCTCAATTAGTCACGATCTTATATTAAATTTTCACTGTGAGCATCTACCACGGACATGGTAAAGGTCTGGGGCTATGCCCCAAACCCTTCTGAGGGTTTACATCATTTTGTGGATATGCATGATCATAAAACCTTTAGTGGGTATTGTACAACAGGTACCCCATCTCTGCCTGACAACACGCATTAGCAGCTTGCGCGCAGTCAGAGGGCTTTAATTTCCACAAAGTGGAACTAATTTGCCCGCTTGCCTTTGCTGCAGGTCTGCTGTAATGAGTAACCCAGCATATAACTTTAATCTGACGCCGAGAGAGTTCATTTCATGCTGGGAGCTTTAATCTCCTCTGAGGCACATGAAAGTCAAGGGCATTCTTGGGCTGTGGTGCTGCATGTCACAGAGATACACGCATGGAATTATTCCTCAGGGTTAAGGATATCTTAGCTGTACAGCATCATAGGATGGTCCTCAGCGCTTGGAGCTCGAGAAGACAAAACTTCCACTCTGTGAACAGGACAGTGATGCTTTCAAATCGGGTTCAACTTGCAATATATAACATTGGAAGGTGACAGATCCTTCTAACATCTGTTCAAAGAGAAGGCGTCAGCCTGGTCCCTGATTTCAGACCGTGCTGGGGTTCTGGAGGACTGCAGAGCTTTTTAGCTTGCAGGGTTGTGGTGTTGGTTTGAGAGGATTTATTTTTACATTCAGTTTTACTGTCCGTTGTTTTGTTGTTATTTTCAGAGCGGTAAATCCTGCTTTTGAAGAAAACTGTCCGTTTTGTAGTCTTATTTATGCTGGATGTGTTCAGAGTACGAGAACACCTAGGGAGTGCTGAGGCTTTTTATTTGCTCTGCTGGTGGGTTAGTGAATTGGAGGATTTCTGCTCACCCCCCAGAACACAGGGTCCGCTGCTCCTATTCGGACCCAGATTACCAAAAAATGGATTATTACCAAAATTACCAAAAAAAATGGATGTTCAGCTAGTCGCTGATTTTTTCTAAAACCCATACATTTGTGTTCAGTTTTCTGTTTAGCAAGATCAGTCAGGTCCGCCTGCATTCGATTAGCGAAAAATAAATAATAAATCATCTGCTAATCCCAAAGCCTGAGTCACCCCCGTGTGGGGGTGAGAAATCAGAGGTGGGAGCACAGCCCATCTGTGTCCAGCTGAGCTCTGGAGCTCCGAGGCAAAGAAAGCTGGCCCGTGGATGTGCTCTGAGACCTGCGCAGTGCCCTCCGAGTGAAGGAGGTGGTCCTGAGCTGCTGCCGGGTTCCTGAGGGATGGATTGAGTTTTTTCACACCGTGCTGAGCACTGTGTTCGCTTGGAGACCTGTCAGCGTGGCCACAGGGGAAATAACGGCATGCTGATGAAGGGCACCTACGAGTTCTTGGAGGAATGGAGAATTTGTCCCATTTATTGCTCTGTGCCTCCGCTGTGCCAGCCCATTTTGGAGCAGCACTGCTCCCCCTCCTGCTGGCTCCTGGACGTGAGATTTGCTTTGCTGACAGCGACAGCACGTACAAGTTCTCCCGGGTTGGCCACTCCGCTGGTTTTATTGGGGTGGCTTTGTGTTCCCGTACTTTCCTGCCCGCACGTTTGCTTTTGCTGGTTGAAATCATCCATTTGTCTCCATCTAGGGGAAAGTAGAGAAAAAGCCAGAATCGGCTGCTGCTGCACGAAAGCCTGAACCCAATGCGGTCTCTAAAATGGCTACAGCTAAAACAACCGTAACAAAAGAGGGTGCCCCAAAACAGCCCAATGGGAAAGTGAGTTTATTTCAGACTTTTCTCTGTGGGAGACGAAGGAAAACATTTCCATTTTGAGTCACTTTCCCTCCTCTTCAACTCTTCTGCTTTCTCCTGTCAGTGTCACTGTTCCCTGCACAGACACTTCTCCCGTTCTTTCTAAAGCCTGAGATGTTCCCAGTTGAGCACATCAGAGCTCACTACGGTGGATAACTTTTCAATGCCTGCTATAAAACATTTTCAGCGTAGTCTTCCCTTTTAGATGGGCTTAATTTTGAGTTGGAAGTTTCCCTTCTACATACACAACACGAGTGTGTAACTGAGCCAAGAGCTTTGCTCCGGCACTGCTTGTTTTCACGCCGATGGCAGAACATTGAGGATATTTTTAATGTCTTCCCGGTGATGTTCCCAGCCTGGCTGCACCAAAACCCCTTACCTGCACCTTAGGCAGTCCCCGTTTGGTGGGTAACTCCGTCGTGATACCGCAGTGTGTGAGCCACCCAGGCCCAGTGCCCGTACTGCAGGTCCCGGGCAGGATTCGTCAGGCAGAGCCTGTTAGAGACCGGCCAGGTTTGTGCCTCTAAGGAAGCCAGTAAACCAACAGAAATTTAAGAGAAAAAGTACATTTTCATAACTTCTGTTGTACCGAATCCAGTCTTTCAGAACTGGCTGAGTAGCTTCTGGAAACCCGCTAAAGTGAGGATCTTCTGGTGGTTCCTTTTGTGCTCTGAATTGATCACCTCCTCCTAGCAAATACTCCAGGACACAGCTTCTGCCACGTTCTGTGCTGTTAAATAACTCCCAGACTAAACACGTGTTGTAACTAACCCTGTGTAAACGTAGACCTGTTGCTCTAACTCAGTTACTTCACCCTGGTGAATAAAGCCAGCATTTAGCATCCTCTTGTTGTATTCTGAAAAAAAAAAAAAAAGAGTCCTTTTAGCTTAAAGGAGAAACTCTGCATCTATTTAATGAACGTCAGGCTTGTCTGATAAAATTTAACTGAAGGTCTGACAGCCTTCACTGGAAAACTATTTCTCAGACTGGGTTTTACTGCCCAGAGCTTCTGAGAGGCCTTACCCAGGACTGGAGTCAGTCCCGGCAAGCAGAAATCACTGAAGTGCAGACACGGACCTGAAATTAGGACAGTGCAAACACGGACATGAAAGACACAGACCAAAAGTGAGTACAGTGCAGACTCCAGAAATGAATTCAGTGCAGACACGGACCAGAAGTGAGCACAGTGCAGCCCCTCACCAGCTCTGAGCTCTGCTGGAAGCAGCAGCCCCGTGTTTTCCATCCGTGGAGGACGGAGGCGGCCGAGCTGCTTCTCGCCGCTCGGATTTGTGCCTCCACGTGCTCGGGGCAGCTCTCACCAGCGAGCTCCCTCCCAGGAAGCCTCGTGTGGGGCTGGTGAGGACCCAGCTCGTGGCAGGCAGGCCCCGGTGCTGACCCCCAGCACCCGGGCAGTGGTGGCAGCGCTTCTGCTCTCGCACTAACACCGTCTGTGCAGCCTCTCGTTTCGCTCACCTTTTTTTTCTCACTCTCCTCCTCAGTTGCTTTCACACCTAACACTAAAGTCGGATTGAGCTTAACACAACTCCTCGTTTACCCACCATGTTAGAGCATCCTCTCCAGCCTGCCGTATGACAACTCTAACCAGTCCTCTTCCCTTGTGTTGTTTTCCATTCTGTAACATTCTAGGTCCAGATAGTCTCCAAAAAAGCGAACTACAGCCATGTTCAGTCCAAGTGTGGTTCCAAGGACAATATTAAGCATGTCCCTGGAGGTGGGAATGTAAGTATGGGCTCTGGGCAAGCTGTCTTTCTACTAACTCCTTCTCTCGTATCATGTTTTGTGTCAGTCAGTCTATAGATAGCCCTGTTCTGGGCAGAAAGGTATGGCAGAGCTTCAGGGCTTCTGGAAATAAAGTAGGCTGGCGATTTTTTTTCCCCCTTGGGCTGCTAGGTTGAATACAGGGGTGTGTGGGTCCTGGTGCACAGCAGCACGAATGCTCCTGACCTATTTCTCGCATGGTTTCCGTGGTATTAATTGAGCAAATGTGGGATGTGCACATTGCTGACCCCAGGAGTTAGTTCGCTGTGGATTCCCTCCGTAGTCAATGGAGGCACCTCATCAGTCTCTGACCTGCTTTTGATGTCTGGTTGTAGATGAAATGAATCGTGGCCTGGAACTGCCTATTGCTCTTCACTGGCTAGTAGAGCGAGTAAGTAAAATTAATCTGACTCAGATTAATTTTGCTTCATGCTTTGCAAGAAGGGAGACTTCAAAAAAAGGAGGAAGAAAAGACTGGGACTTAATCTTTGAGCTGTGATTAACTTCTAAATGTAAAGGCTACTGGTGTCTCTGGCAACAGAGCTGAGCTTGTTAAATGGAAGGCTAATCTTCTGTCTGTGTCCTTGGTTTGGCTTATTATGTCCTGAAAGTGTCTGGCCAAAAAAAAGTGCTGCTGGATGGTCGGTGCGTTCTGGTTGGCATCAGGCTCAGCAGATGGAGGTGCTCCGTAGGTCCCGACTGCTGCAAACTGCTGGGGCCACTTTTCCTGGAAAACCTATGTGTATATGTCTAGCTGGCTGAATCTTTACCCTACGTGACCAGTTCTTCCTTAAACCTCGGGCACGTCTCTGCCCTCCTTGCTTTTCAGCTTGCTGGTTCTCACCAGTGGGATTTGCTGTTATTTGGTATTTCAGTGACGTGCCCAGTATTTATGGGAGCGCACGCACACGTGTGTGGAGCTTTCCCATAGAAAGGCTCACACAGGAAAATTCTCTGCTTTGCAAAACAGGAAGAAAACCTGATGTTGAGAGCACTGTGTGAATTGGGTGCCCTCATAGTGCTGGTTTGCAGTTAAGCATGTTTCTGCTGCTCCCGTTTGTGCACTCAGAGGAGCTGTATTTTATTTTCTGTTGCCACTCTTACTTCACAGTCTTTCAGTGGCCAATAGATCTTACATGTGCTTCCTTTTCTGGGGCCGACAGAGATGTGCTTTAATGTGGAGGATATTTTTCTTGCTAGATAACTACATTGAGGAACTCTTTCTTCTAAGAAATCACCAGACCTTTCTTCTTTATGTTTTGTTCTTCTGTCCTTGGAGTGTTTTCAACTCCAGAGGACACGTGTGTGCCCACTTTCTTTTTCTCGACCACACTCCTCTTTTACCACTACAGTTTTTCTCCTTACTTAAGGTTTTTACTTGGAGAATAAAGTGCTTATTCTTTCCAGGTTCCACATGCCCAAAGCCAGCTTCAGGTAGTTGTTCCCAGCCATGCAACGCCCCCAGACCCAGCCCAGGCAGTACCAGTGTGAGTAGAAGAGGCACAGAGGCCAGTCTGGCTTCCTACAAAAGTGGTTCCTCTCACTCATTTTTATATCTACTCACTCTGGGGCACTGTAATAGTAGTGTCCTCTTCCCAGATGTTTTTTTTTTTTGTTCAAATAGTTACGATGATCACTTCTGATGGAAGATTTCCTGATGCTCAATTCCCGAACCACACTGCTGATGGGGATGTCTGGAAAGTCCATTGTCTGTGGCTTCAGTAAAAGCTTGTAGGAATCCTCTGGACAAGAGGTGTGGTTCGTAGCACATTATGGTTCAGCTTTAGGGTTGCTCTGGTAGACGTGGTCGACAGCCTACCTAAGTGGAGTTGTTCCTATCAGGCATTATGGTTGGAGGCACCTCTGGGTCCCTCTGGCCCAAGCCCTGCTCCAGGGTGCCCAGCACCATGCCCAGATGGCTTTTGAGGCTCTTCAAGGAAGGAAGCCACCAGAAATAACTTCTCCCCTCCAAGATACCCAAGAAGCCACGTTCAAAAGCAGTAGATACCCTTCATATTTTTATTACATTTCACAGAAATACCATGGCACAAAGACAGACAAATTTCCTGGGCAAAAGCTTTTGTTGTGCTTCTGTATTTTTCTGCTCTCATTTTAAAGAAAACAACAGTAAAGACACAAATTTTCCAAAGTGCACAGAGCATACGTATTGTTGAAAATTCAACCAAGGTGATTTGGAATTTACATCTGGTTTCTCTACCCTTTGGCTTTACCTGCTCAGATGGATCGGGGAGTGGTCAGAGATACGATACAAAATGTAAAACAAGGTGAGGGTCACACTGCCTCTGAAAACCTCTGGATCGAGCTTTGAGGTCTAAGATTTACTTGGCATCAGAGTCTGAGCATTTGGCTCTACAGATGCAAGCCCAGCCATTTATCTCATCTCCCACTGCAAGCTGAAAACAACTCACATCAGAAATCTTACAAGAAATACACTTCCATTTAGGTATAATTGTTTGGATCCCTGGGTGAAATCATGAATAGTCATAACTGGGTAAGTCTACCCTTGCTGATGATAAGCATTATTTTAAGAAAAGAATTTGTATGAAATAGAGTCCAGTTCCAAGCAAACAAATACTCACATTATAAAAGCTTCAGTAACTGCACTAGCAGCCACTAAAAAAATGAAATTCAGAGGCCGTGATTTCATGTTTTCGGAGCGTCTGGTGTCTCTGAGTCAGGGTACAAGATACAGGGAACGACATAGCAGGAAGCTGAACCGTGCTGAGCAAACGAGGCATCGTGGCTTTGACTCATCCCTCCTCACAAGTAATAGAGGATTCATGCTTCCTGAGAACGATGTGCTACAAATTATCGTGGCAGTTTTCAAAAAACCTTCAGAGTAATTTGTAAGTGAACAAATTCTTGTTCTTCTTTCTAATTTTCTCTGAAAAACAATTTGTGGCAGAACTGCTTGTGCACACGGGTGCCAGCTAGTGGTTGATGACATGGATGGAAAGGTTACATCCTCTTAACATTACTACCTAAAATAAAATAAAATAAAATAAAATAAAATAAAATAAAATAAAATAAAATAAAATAAAATAAAATAAAAATAAACAACAACAACAAAAGACACACACACAAAATGCCTGTGGATTTTTCCCACAGAAAGTTTGATGCTAGACATTTCCACCTGACATTTCACGACTTTTCACTGGACCAGATGAGCTCCAGAGGTTTCTTCCAGTTAAATTATCCTACGACTGTATGAAATGAGAGATTTAGAAGGAGTTATGCAGAGGTTAATTCCAGAATAGAGGAATCTTACATCCACCTGGAGCTGCAGGAGTGTCAGAAGTGGGGCTCTGTACAATTCACGTAGTGTCTAGAAGATCCAGGGGTCAGAGACGAAATCTTTTTAGAGCAAAAAGACATCAAATCTAAGACATTTTGACTTCAGCTTTGTCCTACCTCAGAGAAGACACTTCTCCCCAAATTGAAACCAGTCCTGACGCACCGTGCTGTGACATTTGGCTCATTGTTGACTTGGAAGAAGATCACTTACCGAGTCATGAACACGTTGTGATTTCCTGAGTGCATCACCCTGTATTGTTTGCATGGGAGGTTTTCCAAGCTAATATTGGTCACTGGTACAATAAGATTGAAGGAAACAGTACTAGGAGAGAGCCATTTGGTCCTTCTTCAAGCCACTTGTTCCTTGTTCAAGCCATTTGTTCCACCAGGGCACGATGATCCTAGCTGGTGTCCTGTCCTTGGCAGGGAGGGAAGAGCACAGTGAGGAGGCTGGGAACAGACACGTTGAAAATGGTAGAGAAAAAAAAGCTGGTGACACGTTTCTGGCCCTACAGCAAGGGTGGCCATGAGGGGATGGATGGATGGATGGATGGATGGATGGATGGATGGATGGATGGATGGATGGATGGATGGATGGATGGATGGATGGATGGATGGATGGATGGATGTCCTGGTGACTCTGAAGCTGCCCAGGCCACGAGCAGAAAGTCTGGGGAACGTGGCAATGAAACTGGCTTTTTTTGGTCCCTCTGCTGGTGTTTTTGGTTCCGTGGACGTACCCATGAGCTCAAGAGTTGCTTCTGGTTGCTGGTCCTTTGTTAGCTTTTATCTGGTCTCGGTTTAAGGCTGCTCACATTAACCACTTGTGGCTGGTCCAGGCATTTACTAGTGCTAAGGCCTTCTGTAGCATTGACGTGTGCTGGCTGGGCAATGGGTAAGGAAAAACCATCCAGAGGAGAAGGGGTGCAGATTCCCTAAGCCCGACTTGAGGTATGAGATGCTGCCTTGGCCTCCAGATTCCCAGGAAATGTTTCTTTGTGCTGAGCTGTTTCTTTCTGTCTTTTAGGTGCAGATCCAGAACAAGAAAGTTGACCTTTCCAAAGTGTCCTCCAAGTGTGGCTCGAAAGCGAATATCAAGCATAAGCCAGGTAGAAATTTTACCATTTCCTCATGATTTGTCTGCAGAAGCTGCAAGTCACTTAAATATTGCCCCGGATTGTGACTGAAATAGTTCAAGGGGTGTGTTGTTTTTGGGGTTATTTCTGGAAGTGCTACCTAGGTCCCTGCTGGCTTCTTGAGCAGAGGACATAAGGGATTTGTCGTGCCTGTGGAGGTGATCTACTGCTTTGATTTCATTCTTTTTCCACCCCGTTTGACAAAGCAGATACTTAGCACGACTGCTTGAGGAGTGAGAGAGCTTTGTTGGTGCTCCCAGAGGCTTTGGGGACCAAGGTGCCACAGAAGGATGCAGTAACTTCCTTCCAGGCCTTCAAGGCAGATACGAGGGACGTTTAGCCTTTAGTTCTGTAGCATCTCCTGTCTGATAGACAACACTTTTGGCTCTCTAACAACATATTATAGGATGGGCGTGCAGGAATTGTTTGTTCCCCACTGAGAACCCTGCAGTTGCTCTCCTGTGAGTCCTGGGTTTCCCAACCAAGCCACGAGCAGCTTCCCACTCAGCTGGCGTGCTGGCAAGTCTCAAGTTCAGGCTGCCGTGGCTGCTAGCAGGTTGTTTGAGCTGTGCCCTTGTGGCATCCCAAAGCACGGCCAGCGCAGTGACTTCTGCAGGTGTGTCCATATCTGAGGACAGCTATCTGCACGGCAAGACAGGCAACCAAAAATTGGTGTGCGAGGGACGAAGTTCACTGACCAAAGCTGCAGACAATTCCCACAGGCCTGTCCTTGTCTGCTCCTGGGAGTTCCCTGCACCCTTTCTGCAGCCCCGTAGGTTGAAAGCTCCTTGCACACGGAGCAGCACGGTTCAACGCCTCCAAACGCTCCCGTTTGAGAACGTGGTGCCACCAGCATGACCTCTGTGTGCTCAGCACTCTGTAATAACAAGCTCCCTGCAACAAGGACTGCTCTTGTCCAGGGTGATTAAAGCAGAGGAACCCGTCCAGAACTCTCTGTTGTCAAATGTTTTAACTGACCTTGATGAACCAAATCCGTTGGCTTCCACAACTGGCCAGGCAAAGCTGCTGGGTGTTTAATGATGGCACTGGGAAGCAAATTGTGCTCAGTAATATTTCAATAGTTTTCTGAGAAACCTACTGGAATACGGATTGCACGCACCTTATTAGTTTATTAACAGGAACTGCAGCACTAAACCCAGGGAAATCTTGCTGGTTGTTTTACTGACCTTCAGGTTCTCCTGAACCCGAGGCCTCTCTCCATTTCCCGAGCTTGGCTTTTCCCTGCTGGCGCTGCCATCCCCTGCGTGCAATCAGGCAGTGGCACGAGGGTCTGTGTGTCAGGGAGGGAGCTGTCAGACCAGGCAGCCGTGCAACTGCTGGTGATGGAGTAGGAGTGGGAATCGTGAGCAAAGGCACACGGTGAAGGAAAAGGGGTAGAAATCTCCCAGCACCAGGGACTTCGCAGATGGGCTGAGCTGATGGCAGCCTTGGCACGGGATGCAGACAGTGGGTAACTTGTAGGACGTGTGGCTGTCCCCACCTGATGGCACCTCCAGGGCTTTGCCCTGCAGCCCGGTGTGCCTGCACGGGTGGAAATTGCCAACCTGGGTCTCGCCAGTTTTTAAACAGATCTGAAGTGGGACTCTTCTGGAGGCGTTGATAAACTCAGCCCCACGCAATCTTGTTCTAGGGGGAGGAGACGTCAAAATTGAGAACCAGAAGCTGAACTTCAAGGAGAAGGCCCAGGCCAAAGTGGGTTCTCTGGACAACGTGGGACACTTGCCAGCAGGAGGAACAGTGAAGGTGGGTGCAGCCAGCTCTGGTACAGCAGGGTAGGGTTTAAATTTGGTTCTTCTCCTTGTCCTGCTGTTCATGTAGCCCAGCCTCTCCACCCCCAGCCTTTTATAGCCATCGATTTATTGCTGTGGCCTCTGTTTTGTCAAGCCCAGGAGTAAGTATGAACTGAAAAGCAGAGAGCTGTGAGCCCACTCAGCAGCCTGCCTGAATGGGCTTCCTGCAGGGCTCGTACTGCCCCCGTGCACTTGCATCCTTCCTCTAAGAACCCGAGAGCAGGGATTGCTCTGTAAGCCTGTCGGAGCTGCTGCATGTGGCCTGCTGGGACCTCTTCCCCCACCTTCCCTTTTCCCCCCAGTAAAGCTGATGAACTTGGGGCACCCTGTGCTGGGAAATGGCACCTTGCAGCTCTCGGGAGCACTTCTCAGCCGGATTCTGCGCCGCAGCCCAGCCCAAAGGCCCTCGGTAGGAGGGCAAGAAAGGATCGTGTGTTCTTGTCAGTGTGATTCACTGCTTCTCCCCGCAAAAGCCTAACTCCAGCTGCCCCCCAGCCTCAGCTCTGCAGGTTGTAGGTCTCGCTGCAGCAAGGAGACATCTGCTCTTCGGGGAGGGCAATTCCCCTGCTCGAGTGACCGCGTGATGGATGTGTGGGCCTGACCTAGTACACCACGCAGTGATCAGAGCAGTGCTGGGGATTGCCTTTAGGTACACTCGCTTGTGCTGGGGCTTTTCTGTGAAACACCGCTGCTTCCGAATCGCCTGCTGGCCCCAGCAGCAGCAAAACCAATCCCGTGCTCCAGCGTCACAAATGGGACTCTGTTCCCCCAGCAGGAGCGCCCGGCGGAGGTGCAGAACCTCCCCCTACCCACCGGCTGCCCTCGGCTGCCCCCGTGGCTTTGTTCCAGCACTTTTGTGTCACGGCAGGGCCTCGGGCTCAGCTGGCTTGAGCCATTGTGTTAAATGCTGCCTGCCCTTGGAAGAAATAAATAATCCCTGTCCTGAAGGGCAGCAGAGCTCACGAGGGTATTTAGTACGTGCTCAGCTGCCCCCATCACAAGGCGAGAGGGGGCTGCCAGGGTGTTTGGGGACACTGTGGGACTCTCCAACCCTTTATGTAAAATTCAGCCTGGGCTCAGTGAAGAGCTGGAGGTAACTGTAGAGTACCCGGTGTGTTGGTAGGGACGGGGAGCTTTCTGTGATGAAGCCTGGCTGCTCAGTGTGCTGGAGGCTACTCTCTGCTTTAAGGAGGGTTGTCGTGAACCTGCTAAAATCTTCCCTCTTCAGAGCTAGCCTGCTTTTCCCGCTGTCTCCACGGGTGCAGAGTCTGTCCGTGGCACTCTCACCCATTTCTTTCTGTTGGCTCTGGCGTTGAGCCTTGATGCAGACACCAAAGCATTTCCCCACTGCTCCCCCCAGCCCTCAGCCAGCGCAGGTCCTCGAGGGTCCAGCATCCTCCTACAAACCCGGGGTTGGGATCCACGTATCCTTAGGGTCTGCTGCATAAAGGCACCCACACAAAGCATTCTGCTTCACTGGGATCTGCTCAACCTCCCTGCTTGCTCTCCACCCCGTAGCTCGCTGCCCTGTTACCTGCCCTGCCTCTGTCTCTCCTCCTCCCTCACCCAAGCGTTACGGGGGCTGAGCTCCTACCCCGTGGCCGTGCTGGGACGAGCTGGCAGGGGCAGCTCGGTGCCACCGGGCCGTGGGTGCTGGGGCACTGGGAGCCAGTCAGGACGGCGACTTTCCGGGGAACCGAGGGGGTCGCTGCCTCCCCCCAAAAAACCCCGGTCCCCGCGCGCGTCTCGGCAGCTGGGGAGGGCAGAGGGGGCTCGGGGGAGCCGCGTTTTCCCCCCCCAGCCCCGTTTTCGATTGACTCGTCCTGTCGTCCTCCCCACCCCGTTGTCTCCTTGTAGGCTGAGGGGAGCGCGGAGCCAGGGCAGCTCCCGCCAGCCCCTCAGAACGGAGAGGTGCCGGCGGCCCCGGCAGGCAGTGAGATGCGGGAGAATGGCGTAGGGCCGGCAGTGCCCACTGCCCTGGGCGGTGGTGACCAAAGGGAAATTCAGAGCTTCGAGACTCAGATACAAGAAACAAGTAAGTGCCTGTGCCTTCTCTCTACGCACTCTGCCGGGTGGGACGGGGAGAGCACTGCAGCAGGGGCAGAGCAGCCGCCCGGGAGCACCGGTCACACCGCTGTAAGCTGAAAAGTTGAACTGTTTTGTATCGATGTCTGCAGGGTTTTTGCCTTTTTTTTAATTGAGAAAATTGCCTTTTATCTTCCAGGCATCTAATGATGACATTATGGTATCGTCTTCCGTTCCCCTCCTGTCCCTCCCCCCCCCACTCTCCTCCTCTTTTCCTTCTCCCGACCCTTCCCCTTCTCACCTGCCCTTGTGTCGCTGCAGATTGAATCTCACAAGCTGACGTTCCGTGAGAAGGCCAAGGCTCGAACAGACCACGGAGCGGAAATCGTCGTCTCCAAACCCCAAAACCTTTCCAGCAGCACCTCCCCCTGGCGTAGCACATCCGTCAGCGAGAGCCTGGGCTCGGTCGCCTCCTTGTCACCGCTGCAACAGCCAGCTCCCCTTGCAGCGCTTTCTCAGCAAGGCTTGTGACCCCCTCCCCGCCCCGTCTCCCTCGCTCTCCCCCCCCCAGTAACGCAGCTTGGCTCTCTTAACCCGGCGTCTGGCTTCAGGTGGGAAGGGGACAGCGTTTAGCAGGGCTAGCGTCCCTTTCGGCGGCGCTGCCTCTCGGCTCGGCGCCGTCTGGGCGGCCGTGGGCACGGGAGCGTCCTGGCCGCGCACCCCCTGCCCGAGCGTGGCAGCTTTTGGGCCCTTTTGGGGCTGGGAAGGGCTTCGCTCCCTCTCCTCGCCTCGTCCCTTTGGCTTTTAGGAGGACCCTAGAGGGAGTGGTGGCCGTGTTTCGGGGTCGGCACCCAGCCCACGGCCGCTGTCCGGGGCTGGCGAGCGGAGGTTCGGGGAGAAGCGCGCCCACGCTGCTGGTGGCTGAAGCCAGGCCAGAGTTAACAGGGATAAGCTGTGATCTTTCTTTCTTTTTAAGAAAAAAAACTTTTCCTCCTTGCTGCTTCAGTTTCTGCTGCCCCTGTTTGATGATGATATATATTATACACACACGTTAGGCTGTTTTAACTGTTGACTTTAGCCTTTTATTCTTTGTGACAATGTGTTGATGATTTATCGTGCTACCAACCCATGCTAAGTTTCCTTTTTCTCTTTCCTTCTTTTCCTAACCGTAGGAGAGTAGAGACATTAACCGCTGCTGCAGTGCTGGCTTCTTATTGACATATCCAGCAATTGTAACTTTTTGTTGTTGTTTTTTTTTAATATTTTAAAAACGATGGAGCAAAATTCATGGGATTAAGCCATGTCTGAAATGAAAGGCACAAGAATGTGTTAAAGGAAAACTCCTTGCTGTAACAGATCAGATGAAGCCTGTGTTGACTGCAACGAGTTGAATCGATGCTCGTAAAAAAAAAAAACAAAAAAAACCTCCTGTAGGGCCAAACCACCAGCCCTAGAGGATGCCGTAGCACCTTCTGTGGCTTAGCAAGGCAAAGACGGTTTGTTTATTTATTAACTCGCACAGCCAAAGCCCTGGCTGTTTTTCCAGCCGGGGCCCCGAGGTCTGGAGGAAGGGCAGGAGAGGCTGCTTTGGCGGTGGAGTTGCAGGTTAACGCAGGCCGGGAGTTCTGAGGCAAGCAGGTGTGTGGTGCGTGTGGCGTTTTAACCGGGGCTGACGGCTGGGGAACCACGCCGTCAGGCTGAACGGCGCTGGCGGGGGCCGCGGGGAGGACGGGGCGGCCACCCTGCGCCCGGGGCACGAGGCGGGGGTCGCGGGACGTCTGCGGAGGGCTGGAGATGGGGGCAGCGCCCCGCTGGGGCCGGCAGGTTTGTAGGGCCAGGGAGCTGCAGCTCTGACTCGGGAGGGGATGGCTAGACGTTAACTCTTTGAGGCTCTTGAGCTCCTCGTTTGATGTTGCAAATGACACTAAAAAAAAAAAAAAAAAGAAATGTAAATAAAAAAAAAAAAGAAAGAAGCGTTCTTGGGTCGTCAAACTAATTTAAAGCAAAAAAAAAAAAAAAAAAAAAAGGGCGGAGTAACAAAACACTGGGATCAAAGTCAACTGAACCAGGCGTGTGCTAAGGGGGAGCTGATCAAAGGAGGGGACAGAGGGAAGCCTGCAGCTTCTCATGCTTGTGGGAATATTTCTTTGGGAAAGCCGACAATGACACGATAACCCGGAATCTGTATTTACACACAAAGATTCTTATTGCACTTGTATTTTTTATATTAAAGTTTGCATGATTTCTAATAAAATGGCATTAAAATGTACTAGTTTGCATCAAAGTCGTCTGCTAGTTTCATAAGTGCTTTTTCCTCTGAATACAAATTTAAATAAGCAATGCAGATTTGCACCTGAAAGGGGCGGTTATATATACCCCAGAAAACTCCCACTGCTTCCCTTCCTCCTCCCCTCCTCCTCCTCATCACCTCCACCACCACCCCCTCTCCTCTCCTCTCCTCTCCTCTCCTCTCCTCTCCCCTCCATGCCACAACCCTCGAATCCCAAGGCCGGGGAACGCCGCAGCCGTGCGGTGCCGTGCGGTGCCCTGTGTCCGCCACCGCTCGCTCCAGGCACCCGGCTCGAGGAGCCAGCACCGACACCCTGGGGACCCTCCTGCTCCCCCTGCCCCATGGATGGCTCCGCGGAGAGAAAAGCTGGAGGTGCCCAGGGAGCCCCCGCCCGTGGGTTAACGCCGCTGGCTGCAGGGGTTTTTGGCCCCATTACGGGGCTGGGGTGGAAACCTGCTGCCTGGCGAGCGTTCCCCGAGCCGTGCCGGGCTGCCTGAAACCCTCCAGCTGGTCCCGTGGCCTCCGACCACCCGGTCACCCGCATGCAGCCCCCGGTATATATCACTGCCCCTTCGCTGATGCTTCCTTCTTTCTCTTATTGCTAAATTCTGAACACCAGCTAGAGCTTGTCGATCTGGTGATGGTTGGTTGGCGTTCCAGCGCTTGAAACGAGGGGAAGTTTGACGGAGAGGGAATCGGGAGAGCAGGCTCATGCCCTCCGCAGGGAAAGGCGCGGACTTTTCTTCCTGAAGCAATAACGGGCACAGGCGTGCTCGGGGCTGGTGCAGGCAGGGGCCGGGCAGAGCCGCGTGCGCCAGGAGGGGACGCAAAGTGTGGCGGTGGCCTTGGGCAACCAGAGGTGGGCACCAAAACGCCGCGTCCCCCCCTTGCCACGCTGCCCTGGGCGAGCGAGGTGAAGCTCAGGTGGCTCCCTGCTGCCCGCGGCTTTGTCCTGGTCTTAGTTCAGGTGCAGCGGTAGGAAGGCGAGTGGCAACATTGCACTTTATCTCCTGGGACTGCAAAAAAAAAAAAAGCAAGCGAAACCCGCACACCTTGCAAAGGGACAGCAATGGCACCTTCTCCCCGCTGCGTTGCTTTGTGTGACCGGCTGCTCGGCTCGGGGCCCCGCGGGGGTGCGGAGGCGTTCAGGCTGCTCAGCCCCCCCCCAGCACCTCCCGGGCAGCTGCGAACCGACGGCCCCGTGCCTCTGTGCCACTTTCTCTAACACTTGTTGTGCCTGTGTTTAGCTGACAAACTAAGTCCAGATACATTAGCTTGGTGTGTTGTTGTTGTTGTTTTGTTTTTGTTTTTTTCTAAGACAGCTTCGGTTTCAATGTTTTTGTTTTAAATTTTGTTTTAAGGAAATGGCTGTACATATGGCTAGCCTGGGAAGAGATCGGGGTGTGGTGAAATGACTTCAGTTTCCTATCTGGAGAGATGGGAGTGAGCTGGTTATTGCTGAGACCTTAAATGAGGGCTGCGGAGAAGCTGCTGGCTGGGCACAGCAGGGGAAGGAGCTGTGTTTGCCACCAGCTTGATCAAGGGCTAGCGGTAGCAAATGCTCTTGGGGAAGAAAAAAATAAGTTGTGGTCTGACTGAGATGCAATTTGCCTGTAGATGTCCCTGGCCTGAGATGCCTCGGGTGGGTCCTGGCTTTCTCTGCAGCTGTGCGTGGTGCTTTGTGCTCTGGGGAAGGCAGGGAGGGAAGGATGGGCTCTGGGGTGCAGAGCAGCTGCTTGGCTCCGATGAGCCCAGCTGGGAGATGTCAGGCGCGGCGGGCTCAGGTGCCGCAGGGTGTGCTGGAGCCGGCTCCCACCTCGGGTTGGGGCAGGGTGCGCAGCAAAGCCTTGTCCAAAGCTCTTGGACATGGCACGAGTTGTCTTGGAGGCGGCTGAGCTGCAGAAGCGATGCGCAACCAGGCAGGGGCTGCTCTGCTGCTGGCACCTGATGGGGGGGTCCCCCTGCATATCAGTGGCACGTGCAGTTACTTTGGGGCTTTTTATACTGTAAAAATACATTCACATAACCGAGCGTGCAGGCTTGAGGCCACAGGAGCAGGAGGACGGGAGCCGCAGCCACTTTGCTGCTGCGCCCAGCGCGCGGCCTCCCCTCGCAGGTCGGCGTCCTGACCGCAAACTGAATGTAGTTTTTCTACGCTGACCCCGCTGTTGTCCCCGCGTGGGTGTGTGAGTGGGCTCTGGGCCCCTCTCGTGTTCGTGATGTGTAGGCAGAATTCCTCGGCAGCAGCTCGGTGTTCGCAGCCTCTGGGCCTGGGCGCTGAGGGGTGGGCAGGGCCCCGCGGCAGCGGGGGGAGCAGTGGAAGGCAGGCTCTGTCGCTTCTTCCTCCTCACCACCCGCGTCCTGCTTAGAGTCAGCAGCTGCCTTTGAAATCCCCCTCTCGCACGAGTCTCGCTGGCCACCAGCTGGTGTCTCGAGTATGATCAGACACGAGACTCCCGCCCAGCACCTTTGTGACCTTCCCGCTCCAGCATTCAGCATTGCCTGCAGCTTCAGCTACCCCGTAACATAGGTACAAGGCGTACAGACGTAGTGGGGGAATAACGGCCCGTGGGAGGAGAGCGGGGTGGACCAAGAGGGCAGTGGGGTGGCGAGGAGCTCAGAGTGCAGGACCCGGGAGGCCTGACCCTGGCTCTCGGCTCCCCCATGGCCTTGGGAAGCCGCGGAGCCTCCCTGCCTCAGTTTCCCCATCCGCAAGGTGGGGACGATCACGACTTCCCTCACCGGGCTGTTGTGAGGCGTGAGCAGCGTGCAAAGCGGTGGCTAAATGTGAAGTATTCTCATTATTCTGTGTCATAGGATTACTCAGCAGGGGCACCGACTCCTCGGTGCCGCCCGGCTGTGGCGGAGCGCGGCGCCAGCGTTACCTGTACCGAGGGGGGCACTGAGGGAGGGAGCAGCGGGCTGGGGCTGGGGGGGTCTTGCATGGGGGTGAGGCCTGGGAGAGGGAGCGGGGGGCAGCGCCCCTCCTGCCACGGCCTGGATTCGTAGCGGGTTGCTTCTGCCTTGTGTCACCCTCCTCCGAGGGCTGTACGACTGTCTCCTTAGCGACATTTCCTGATTTGATGTTGTGATTATTATTACTATTGTAAAGGGTTGAAATAAAGCTTCTAGATGTTCCTCCTCAGCATGGCGTGCCTTTGTGGGGGCCCGGGGAGCACAGAGGAAGGGGTGAAGGGGCTGGGGTGGGTGTGGGGGGAGCCTGGGAGCAGCCCGGCCCTGCTGCTCCCCGGGGAGTTTTGGCTTCTGCCCAGCCCTGGGGGCTGCGGGTGCAGCAATGGCCAAGGGTGGGGGTGAGGCTCCATCCGCAGCTGTGAATGGAGAGCCCTGAGGAGCGGCTCTCCCCAGCACACACACAAAAAAAAACAAATCTTTTTTCTACCTTTCCTCACCAGGATGCAGTCAAGCTCAGGGTGCTGCTGGCTGCATGTATCGGGGGGTGGGGAGGGAAGAAGGCTTTTCCTGAAGGCGCTCTGCATAGAGCCACAGAGGGGTCTGGGTGGGAAGGGGCCCCAAAGCCCCCCCCATGGCCACACCCAGCCCCCAGCCCGCCCCCAGCCCCATCCAGCCTGGCCTTGGGCACTGCCAGGGATGGGCTTTGCCTTCCCCCGGTGCTTGGTGTCCCTGGGCCGGTGCCACGCGAGGCCAAGCAGGGGCAGGGCTGGGGTCTCCCTTGGGGTCTCCCTTGGGGTCTCCGTGCCCCTCTCCCAGCTCCAGCCTTTGGGCAGCCACCGAAAGCGAATCAATGAAAAGAAGGAAGAGGACAGAGGCGGTTACTACTCTATCCCTTTTTATTGTCTTTAATCTATGTTGTAAAAAGATCCAGTATCACATAACAGCCACTGAAGTATCCCAATATCACACTAGTTCTGAACCATTTAGACAATAGCTTAGTCTTTTTTTTTCTTTTTTTTTTTTTTTCTTTTTTTCTTTTTTTTTTTTTAAACCTGCTGGAAGGGAAAAAAACCATACTGCCCATTATACAGGCCAAAAGAAACAAACACTGGTCAAATAATAGTGACAACCTCAAGCAAGTGAAATGAAGATGAAAAGTTTCGAGTGAACACAGGCTGCAGGGCTCCGACCGCCCGCGGGAGGCCGGCGGCTCCAGAAGGGCAGAAGCGGCCCCGAGCCCCCGCCACCCCCTGCCCTGCCCTTGTGCTTTTCGCCCACGGCTGCTGGAGCCCCGGGGCTCCCGCACCCCCCCCGCTGCAGTCCCTCAGTTCAGATGGCAGGGGCACAGCTCCGTTAATTAAAGCCCATGACGAGTAAATTAAATCTTAGTAGAAGAACAAGTGGCAGAACCAAAAGGTGGCCCCAGCAGCAGGCAGCCCCCGGCCCCAGCACGGCCGGGACGCCCCCTTTGCCATCACCCACACCTGCAGGAGCTCGGCCCCTTCCTCCCCCAGCAGGGCACAGCCGCGTGCCCGGCTGGGGCGCTCCCCTCGCCTTGATTTCAGATACAAAGAGCATAAGAAATGGTGAATAAAAACAAAGAATTCCCGGGCCCTGCGACCGCCGTTTGCTCAGCTGCTGGGCACAGCAGTGGCAGCGCCTCCCTCCAGCACCGCGCCCCCGCGGGCACAGCCCCTCGGCTCCCCCAGCGCCCGCTTCGCGTTCCTCCGTGGCACTGTCCCGCCCGAGGTCCCACATGCGTTACGAACATCAACGAAGCCTCACAACAGCCCTGTGAGGTAGGTCACTGTCTGCATTTGACAGGGGATCCAAGGCAAAGCTGGGATTAAACTCCAGACCTCTCCTTTAACGCCGTGCCTGTCACAATCCTCCTTCCACAGAAATATGGTCCCTGTTCATAGAAA
This sequence comes from Netta rufina, assembly GCF_964035555.1. NCBI lineage: Eukaryota > Metazoa > Chordata > Aves > Anseriformes > Anatidae > Netta > Netta rufina. The sequence continues at coordinate 998,795 of NC_140124.1, forward strand.
ACAAAGAATTTTGTGCCTGTGCTCCCGGCCTGCTGCAGGAGAAAGCGCTCACAGGCAGACTGGCATCTACAATCACGTCCTGTGTTGCACAAGTTACAGGGATCCGGCCTCCTTGACGTAGGGAGAACAAGAAATAATAATAATAATAAAAAAAAAAGGAAAGTAATAACAACGCAAGAAGACAAAAAGTACAGGCAGATCAGGAACAACGAGTCACATCTCACACTCATAACGCCACGACTGCGCTCGCGCTGTGGGGCGGCAGGGCCCCGCTGTGAGGCTCGGATCCCGCGTGGAACAAACGTCGCCTCCGGCACCTTCGGGGCTGCCTCCCCTTTGACGTCCTCGGGGCACGGAGGGGTGCGAGGAGGAGATCTCCACCCTGCGCCGCTGCATCCACGCTCTGCCCGGCCCCCGGCGCAGGCACAGGCGAGCCGAGGCATCCGTCCTCCTCTTGAGCCCGGAGTAGCTCTCGAACCAGAGCTGCTCCTGCCCGGCCCTGTGGGGATGGGGCGGAGGACGGCCGGCAGCAGCCGTGTCCTTGCTTTCCAGTTCCAGTTCAGGGACTGATGCCGTCGGAGCGGAGGAGGTGGGGGGTCCACGAGGCTGGCCGCAGGGTCCATCGGCGCTCGCAGTCCGTCCCAGGCGGCGCGACGCTGGTTCTTCCTACACGGTGCCCATGCACGGAGCCGACAGCAGGAGATTCAGACAACATTAATCTTCTAGGATGGAGAGAGATGACTTCACAAGGGATAAATAGAACTTTTATTTAAATAAACATTTGTGAACATCTTTATACAAATTACAAGTCCCCACACAATCCTCCAGCTCCGCCTAAGCGCCAAAGCTGCCAGGAGGGCCTTTGAGCAGATCCACCAGGATGTCGAGCAGCTGGCTGTGCTGGTGGTGCAGGTCCCCGGGGATGGCTGCCATCTCATAGCACAGGCACGTCTCCACCATCTTGGAGAGCGACACGCGGAAATCACGCAGGAGGCGGATGGTGTAGGAGTCTCCCTCCAGCACCAGGAGGTCGCTGTCTGTCAGGGAGACTGTTGCTCGCCAGCCATCATCTTGGTGGGGAGAAGAGAGCGGGTGAGAAGCAGGCAGGGTGAGGAGCTGTTCTGGTGCTGTCCGCTCCACCAGGGGCAGCGCAGGTCCACCCCACGCTCATTTCAGCCCCGTCTGGGGGATTTATCGGGCCAAAGCGTTCCCCCAAAAGCCTGGCAGAGCTCTGACCCATCACACCGGGATCCTTCTCCCACTTCCCACAGCTGACAGCCGATGGCACAGCGTCTGTGCTCTAGGGCTGAGCCCAACTGCAGCAGCACCCAAACCCCAGGGGCTAAAACAACACACGCCAGGCTCCCTCCCAGTCCAGTTTCCTTCCCGGTGCTGGCTGAAGACCAGCCTGACACCTCCTTCCCCAAGGATGAGCCTCCAGGCAAAGCTTGCTCAGCCTGCCTTTGGCTCGGTTACCTCCCTGCAGAGCTACTGCCGAGAGCAGCTCACAAATGGCTGCGTTTGTGGGCCAGGGACAACAAAACAACACCCAAATCCAAAGCAAAAGGCTCAAAAAGCAGGGTGAGAGAGCTGGCCAAGAAGGCCGAGCTGCTACGCAGTGGAGACCAGGGGTAGCCAAGTCACAGCCCCTCCAGCTGCAGTCCTCGTGGAGGAACAGGGCGCCTGGGGTGGCAGCAGCAGCAGCACGAGGAGGTGCAGGTGTTTGTAGCACTCACCTCGGACGTGGATGTCTGTGTCGGTCATGAGCAGCACAGCCAGCGGGTGGACCTGCGAGGAGTCCCGCACAAACACGCCGCCGTTGGACTTCACGGCCATGAAGTACGTTAGCCAGCGGCTGTACAGCTTGGAGGCCTCCCTGCAGAGGGGAAGAGCTTCGTCAGGCACAGCCAGAGATGTTTCACGCTCCGGTACAGGCACACGAGCCTGAGGCACTGCCAGGGTCCTCAGCACAGCCCAGTGGTGCTGGGAAGCCAAGCGCATGGAGCCACCACCCCCTGTTCACACACGTGGGCCCCTCACCTGTTGATCGTTGACTTGTGGAGCAGCACGGTGCCCGCCTTTGTCCGGTAGGCGTAGCTGTTGGGTTTGAACTTCCCTTGGCGGGTCACTTTGCCTTGTCTCACCTGAAACGAGAGCAGCTCAGACACCTGCACAGCAGGCAGGCACTGCCCACGAGCAGCCAGCCCAAGTTTCCCCTCAACTGTCTCAAGAGAGCACAAGATTCATGTCACTGGCACCTCCACGCCTCCCTGCGCTACCCACAGCGACCAGCAAGCCCGGGAGAGCGACTGCAGAGCGGGAGCCGGTACCTGGATGAGGTTGGGGTAGAGCCCAGCCATGAGCACTCCCTTGACCAGTTCCTCCTCCTCACTGTACTGGTTACATACGGAGGAGGGCATGGTGCAGTCAGACGGGGACGACACCAGGAAGGCTTCGTAGAGGTTCTCCGAGAACTGCTTGACAAGGCCTGCGGGGAGGAGATGGCACCAGTGAATCACCCACCACGAAGTGACCTCAGCAGGGGAGCTCCAGCTCCAGCCTCAGCACCAGGACAGGAGGAAAAATTCCTGCCTGGGGCCTCCCCAGGGCTGTATCTGGGTTCCTGAGAGCCAGCAGCAGAACTCGCACCCGCCCCAGGATTTGTCTGCCCAGCATCCCCATTCCTGCACCGTGCCCTTCCCCGATGCTTCGGCCTCTTCACAGGAAGGAAGGGAGAGGCCTCAGAGACTCACCGTTGATGAAGCGAAGGCTGGGGCCGTACAGGTAGTAGTCCTGCAGGTAATTATCCCTGGCACGGCTGTCTCTGCGCCTCAGCACCTCCTCCCAGCCCGCCACAGCTCTGACAAAGGCGAGGTGATCGCTCCCGCTCTCCCGGCTCAGAACAGCCTTGGCCTGGGCGACAGACACGCGGGGTGAGTCAGGCAGCAGCCCCCTCTCCCCCTGATTTTTCTGCTTTCCTTTTATCTAGGAGGGTTCCTCACCTTGTCCACCTCCGCACGGTTTTGCAGGCTGCTGCTGAAGGGGTCCCGGGTGAGGCAGGACACGATGACGAGCAGGGGGTGGAGGCAGCGGTAGATGGAGGCCAGGACGATCGCCTTGGCCAGCCGGGGATCCGTGGAGATCTGGGCCAGGCGTTTGCCCAGCGTGGTGAGGGCTTCTCGCTGGTCCAGCACTCCTGCAACAGAGCCGCCCACGAGGGCACAGCCGTCAGCTCCAAGGGGGCCAAAAGGGGCAGCCAGCCAATTTTGGGAGCTGCCAGGAGAGCCCTCCCACCGGGCTGGTGTGACCTGACAAAGAGGCACACAGCACAGGCACCCAGAACCTCCCACCCCCAGGGTGAAGGACCTGAGACCAAAGAAGAGGCTGGGACAGCCAAACGATGATGAACATGACCCCAGATGTGGACCCCTGGTCACAGTTTTCCTTCTTTCTCTGTGCTCCCCATTCTATTTATTTATTTTTTTTTAATTTGGAAAGTTCTCTCCACTCCTTGAGCAGAGCCGTGTGGGAAATAAAGCAGCACCACAAGGTGTGCAGTTGGAGAAGCCCCCACCAGCTGCCATCCCTATCGAGGGACAATCCTGCCCAGTCCGTCCCGCGGGATCCCGTGCCAACTCTCACTTCCCACGTTCAGACAGCAAACCCCTTCGTTTCCGTCATGCCCACACCAGGACACAGCCTTAGCTCACCGATCTCCTGCAGCAAGATCACTGCTTCATCCACAGCTTTGATGTCAGGGCTGTCCAGAGCCTTGGACAGAAATTCAACCGCCTGCAACACACAATGGAGAATGGGGAGTGGGGGGAAGGCACGTTTCCCAGACCAGAGAGCGGGAGAGCCTCCAGGAGCCCACTGCTCTGCCCCACGGCCACAAGTTCCCCTCCTCGTACGCCTACAGCAATATGAGCTCGGTCCTCTCCATCTCTGCACAGTGCCTTTTAGACACACTCTGTGATCTAGATAAGCTATGTTACGTCCTGGTCTTAACTTCACTAGAAAGCAGCGCGTTTAGGAAAGCAAGAACTAGAGTCAGCAGCGTCTTGGTTTTTTCCTACTCGTGTTTGTGGTCAAATCTCATCTCTAGAACTGGCACCAGGCAGATCGCATTCTGCTGGCTCAGTCAGATGCAGTCTTGCAGGCGTGTATTGTGCTTACTGTTTTTTCTGGCATGTGGATCTTGGCCTGAACCACCAGGTTCTCCAGTGGGGTGCGTAGGATCTCTGGAACCTGGTAAGTTGGCATCTTGTCCAGGCGGCTGCGAGGGAAGAGGTGATAGGCAAATCCTGACTGGCAGCGGCCAGCACGCCCCCGCCTCTGCACGACGTTCGACTTGGACACCCACACAGTCTCCAGGCAAGACACCTGGAGAAGGAGGAGAAGAATTAGGTGTGGATACTCTCACGGCTCTGTCTGCTTTGAACGGAGCCTCCCACCCGGCCCACGGACCTCGGGAATTCCTCAGGACCAGTCAACCACCCTGCTAAAGGGGAAGAGAAACCCTTGCTCTTATTATCCTGCATCCTGCAGTGCTGCTGGCAGAGGCCTGAGCCGCTCAGCACATGGGTGAGACCTGGATGCCACCTGCTGGATGCTGGCCTGGTCTCCACATCGCAGCGCCCTGCTGGGAGCTGCCCCCAGGGCCAGGTCCCAGCCTCCTGCTGCATGCACAGACACTGCGGGGCCTGCTGGGAACTGCCCTGCGAGATGAACTGGGTTAAAACTGGGCAAATATAAAAACGCCTGCTTTAAAACTAGATCTGTTCCAAGGCATGAGTCATCACCTGGCCCTGGGAGACGTTCTGACACAGGGAAGGGAAGGGGCAGCAGTACACAGCCAGGATCCCTCCCGCCAAGAGCAGCGGTGGCACAGCTGCCTTCAGGCTGTGACAAAAACGGACTCCCAGGGAGCTTTGTAAGGCCTGATGCCACCAGAAACGCAGCCTGAGCACTGCACCACCCCTCTTACAGCTGACTAAAAAGCTCAGCTGGGTCAAGACGGCTTCAAAGGAGCAGCACCCAGTAGGTCAGAGCTGCCTTGGTTGGGTAAAAGAGGCTTACGACAAAACCATAGAAAAAGGCAGAGAAAATGGAAAAGTTACAAACGTTAAGGGTGTTAAAGAGAGCTGGGAAGTGATGGGATTTGCCTTATATTTCTTTGAAGATACCAGGCTCCTGCCTGTTCAGCAGAAGCTGCTGAGAAGCCTGGCAGGGAACTTGCTGAAGGCAAACGCTCCGAACGATGAGTCAGAAATCAGGCCGCAGACAGGGACACGGGGCCAGCACCCCAGGGGCCGAAAGGGAAGTGGTTATCATCCCCTTCTGTGGTTTCTCAAACGCGGCTCTGAAAACATCCACGAGCTCCAGCACATCCCAAAGGCACCCAGCAGAGGCGAGAAGGGATCATCAGTACCTTGGTCTTCAGGTCGTAGCGCTCCTCCTTGTGCGTGCCGCTGTCCACCACGTGGACGATGTCGTTGATGGTGATGGAGGTCTCGGCGATGTTGGTGGCCAGGACGATCTTCCTGACGCCAGGGGGAGGCCGCTGGAAGATGTTTTGCTGGTCCATCATGGGGATGTTAGAGTGCACTAGGAGATAAAAACCATCAGTCAGCCCTGCCCTGCCTCAGTGCTTTGCCGTAAAAGGCCAGGGTGAGCCAAGATCCTCAGCCCTCCTGTGCCATCAGCTCCCACTTCCAGAAATATGGGGCAGGGAAGCCACTCGTAATGCCACCAGCCACTGTCAGCAGTTTCCTGCCAGACAGACCTTGGGGAAAAAAGAAGCAAGTGAAATAAAACGTTCACACCACCTCTGAACCCCTCCTACTGCATGGAGGTGAATGGCACCACCAGAATATCTCTGTCCCACTCTCTTCTTCCAGAGTCCAGTTCTGTGCCTTCCCCTTTCCAAAAGGTCTCTGGGGCAGGGGGATGGGGTACCCTCAACATCATCCGCTCTAACTTTCCAAAAATGATCTTTGACAAGTGCCTATAACTCTATGATATCAGATTTTCCACACTACAGATCAGCGATGCAGAGAAATTCCCACCAACTGCCCCGAACAGCAGGGGAGCAGAAGAATGTGCAGTTTGCACAGAAAAACACCTGCGTTTTTTTAGCAGCTGAGCTGTTCAAAGTCACACCCCTCCTGACCTTATTTGACACTGAATAGGGAGGACTGTTAAAAAACAAACAAAGAACCAAACCAACCAACCAAAAATTCTTTGAAGCCTCGCAGGGTAATCCTGGCTTTGGTTTTACATTTCCCTCCCGGGATGCAGAACATCGCATTCACTAGCAGAAGATGAACCACGGAGCACACCTCCACCCCACAAAACAAGTCCCAAAGAGCTTTCCTATTTAGGCTCAGCATGCAGCTACAGCAGGGCAGAACTCGGCAGTTTCCTCCTTGCCTACATCTGCATTGCTGGAGGCAGACAGGAAGCCAGTTTCTTTAATCACACGCTGCTTAGGATAGCCTCTGCCGGGAGTTAGTTGTGCTTTACATACGCCTTTGCATACACCAGAGCACACAAACTTGCTCTGTTATCTGTGTGCAACAGCTGAAGGGGTTGATCAAGTCAATTGGCCTCTCCTCCCGAATCCTGGGGAGAAATCTGGCCCTGCCATCTCACCTGGTAAGACGAGGTACCGGCTGTTCTGAGACCCCAGCATCTCCAGCAGGCGCTGCTGCACTCCCTTGATTTCCTGCCAGCCAGGGAGGAAGCAGAGGATCCCACCTGTAACACAGCAACAACACCTAACCTAGCAATCCAAGAGCATTTTCCCTGCTGGAGACTCAGAAACTGCAGACAGGACCTCTTATTCCCAAGCCCACAGCAACCCTTAGCCCAAAAAACCCAAAGAGAAGCAGGGCCAGGGCTGGGATGCCCCCTGCCAGCTGAGGAAACCTGCACCCCTCTCATCACAAACCGAGGACAGATGCAGCCACGAGGGAAGTCAGACCCAGGGAAATGTCCCCTGCCTGCCTGCTCGGCTGCACCTGCCTCTGTCAGCTCCTCAGAAGCTTGAAGTCAAAAGGAAACAAGGCTGGCTGTGTTCTGGGAGTGAATGCCTTCGAAGAGCTTTAAGTGTTTCCAAGCTAGTAGAAGCCATCTGAAAAATCCTCCCTTCACAGAAATATCATCTCCCAGGGAAGGAAATCCTCCCAGGACAGGAAAATAACTGCACTGAGCAGCACGAGGCTGCAGATGCTGCTGCACAGACACAGTTTCAGCCCAGGAGCAGGGTCTCTCAGGACAGCAGGACCTCGAGGTACACCGACACGGGAATCAGCAACCAACCCGGCTTCCAGACAGCTTTCCAAACTCCAGCAGAGGGGTTTGCATAACTGCCTGGAGCACCAGTCACCTTAACCTCTGCCTCAGGCATGAGGACTCATACGTTGTCTTAGCCAAAGAATTAGGTCACAGCAGACTGAGACCACTCAGCTCACCAGGAATTCCAGGCGGCCTTGCAGAACTCAGCACAACATTTGCTGTCCACAGGGGCTGTGCTCTGCAGATAACGTTTTTTTCCTCCCAGAAAAAAAAAAAAAAAAAAAAAAGGAAAGGGGAAGGGGGAAAAGCAGAACCTACCTGGTTCTCCGTGGGCGTCAATCTGGAGTACGAGGTCGGTGATCAGATCGAGGTCGAGGACGCATTCATCATCTGATTGCTGGATAAAACAGAAGCACGGTGAGGACAACGCGTGAGACAGGCACCAAGGGTGCTGACTGGGGAAGGCGCCCTCCAAGCTCTGCTGTTTGGAATCAGAGGTGGTCTCACGGGCACAGAGACGTGCCTGTCTCAGCCACAGCGACCTCATTCAGTGGTGGAGTATAAAAGCTTTGGTGTTGGGAGAAAAATGGGCAGCAGAGCCGTGCCGCAGGGTGTGATAAGCTCCCAGGTGACTCTGAACTTGGGTAGGATCTGCTGCTGCAACCCAACGCACGCAGATCCACGGGGCCCAAAGGATTCACACCCAGGTACTGGAAGAGCTGGGTGATGTGACTGCAAAATCCCTGTTATTTCTTAACGGGCTGGGGAATCTGCAGAGGTCCCAGCTGACTGGGAGCGTGCCCATGTCACTCTCATGCTCATGACCCTGGCTACTCCAGGCAGCCAAGCCCAGCAAGGGTTCACGAGGACAAGCCGTGCCTTACTAGCCTGATACCCCTTTATGATGAGGTTGCCTGCCCGGTGGGGTTTGGGGATTTTGGCAGACTTTGAGACTGTCTCTCAGTGTCCTCCTGGACAAGGCACCCAGCACTGCTGCAGTCACACCTCACGTACTGAGCACTGTTTATCTGTTACGTTCTGGGGCCCGAAAATATGGATGTGCCCAAAGAAGGACAACAAAGCAGTGAAAGGGCTCCAGGGCATGGCTTATGAGGAGCAGCTGAAGATATTTGGTTTGCTCAGCTTCGAGAGGAGAGCGAGGGGTGACCTCGTGTCCTGGTTTTGGCTGCTGGGGGGGTTAAAGCACGACACCACGCTGCTGCCTACAGCTTCAAGAGGGGGAGCAAGGGGATGGCTTAGAGCTGCGTCAGGGGAGGTTCAAACTGGACATTAACAAAAAAATCTTCACTGAGAAGATGGTCAGGCTCTGGGACAGGCTCCCTGGGGAAACAGTCACAGCCCCGAGCTGTTGGGTGTTCCAGCAGCTCGTGCACGATGCTCCCAGGTAGATGTTTAACCCTCAGGTTGCCCTGTGTGCAGGCAGGAGGAGGACTGACAACCACCATGGGTTCTCTCCCCCAGCTCAGGAGGTTCTGGGAGTGCAGAAGGACACACACAGATAAATAAGCAGCCATGCAGCAGACAGCAGAAAGGTGCACAGCCTTCCCAAGCGTCTTCTGGAGCGAGCAGATGCCTGTTCTTGGATGGCCTCCCCAGGACGAGGAGCCAGGAAGCTCAGGAGCCTGGGTTTGGCTCCATCTGGCACCCGCCCTGGTCACCACTGCTGCCAGTTTCCTCAGCTGAGGAGTGAGAATGTGCAGTCCCTTTCCTGCTCTCCAGACTTGGAAGCTGTACCTCTACCCAACAGCACCTCACGAGTAGCTAAAGTGAAATTTGGGAGGGCAAAACCAGGCCTTCCAATCCACCAGGCATGGAGCTGGTTGTCTCAGTAATGTGGAACTTAAGTCAGGTCAGCTTAAAAAGAGCAGGGGAAGAACCCAATCAGCCACAAGAGGAACAGGAAGATGGCCCTGAACACCAGGGGCCACCCTCAGCAAGTCTGCTGATGACACAAAGCTGGGAGAAGTCCTTGATACAACCAGGTGGTCACTCAGCCACCAGGAGGAACCTTCTCAGGCTGACAGAAACCTCACCAGGCTGAGCAGGGAAAGGTCAAACAAACTTCCCCTTACAGAGGGACAAGAGTAACTTAAATTTGAAGTCGCCTTTATCCGTAAATTAATTAAAATACAAGGGATTCTGCTAAGCTGATCTTAGCTCAGGAGGATTGACCTGGAATTAAAGCTCAGCAAACAATGCCCAAGGGCCACAGGACGAGGGACTGGTTCCAGGCCCTGCAGATACGCCCGAAACCAGCCCCTGACCCGAGGGGAAGAGCTTCAGCGCCGCGCTGCACACCCACCTTTATCTCGTAGTGCCGGTGTCGGTGCCGACCAAGCTTGGCCAGGATCTCTTCGAGATAGTACTCCTTCACCGGGTACATGAAGCCCGGCACCTTGACCACGGGGCAATCCCCGAAATAATGCGAGAAACGCTGATTGTCTCCCGTGGCGCTCATCAAGACCAGGCGCAGGTCGGGGTTGAGCTTCTGGATGCCCTTCAGCAGGATGAGCAGGAAATCCGTGTTGACGTCTCGCTCGTGGACCTCGTCCACCACCACGTGGCTGACGCCCTCCAGGCTGGGGTTGCCCTGCAGCTTGCGCAGCAGGATGCCCACGGTGCAGAAGAGCAGGGCTCCCCCCCGGGCGGGGGGCTTGCTCTCCAGTCGCACCTGGTAGCCCACGTTCTTCCTCATGTTGGGCCCCAGCTCCTGCGCCACGCGCTGGGCCACCGAGATGGCGCTGATCCTCCTGGGCTGGGTGATGACCACGTTGCAGCGGGCGCCGCGCCCCTCCAGGATGTAGTGTTCCAGCAGGAGCTGAGGGATGCGCGTGGTTTTCCCGCAGCCCGTGTCTCCTGCTATCACGACCACGGGGTTCTGCTCGATGGCCGAGAGGATGGTGTCCTTGTGAGGATCCACCGGCAGCGGGTGGCTCTCCTGCCACGAGGATCCTCTCCTTTTCCAGAGGGCCAGCAGGTTCTGGCTAAGGCGCACCTCCTCCGCCTCCAGCATGGGGATGTAGGTCTTCCCCGTGATGGCATCGCTGATTGCACCCGATTCCTTGCTCAGGTTCATCATGTCGTCAGCAATCCGGGGCCTGGATTCCCTGATGTCCACTGGGTACTGGGGGGAGACGGAGAAAGGTGTGAGGGGACAAGAAGCTCGGGAACAGTCCTCAGGAGGACAGAAAAATGAGTGCCTGGAATGGACTCAGCCAGACTGGCTTTGCAGAGCCCACAAAGCTTTACCAAACTCTTCAGGTTTCAGGTAGACCACCTTTTTTTTTTTTTTAAGGTACCTTTCAGGTTTTAGGTAGAAGTAATTCTCACTCAAAATAACCTCAACTCAATGCAACTCTGAGCAGCTCCCTGCATTTTCCTCGCTGCATCCCCTGAGGTTTGCAGCCTGCTCTCACAGATATGTTACGGCCAACACCCGAACTGACGGGCCCAGAACAGCATCTTGAGCTCTCCAGGTCAGTAGCCACACTGCATGCAGGGGCTGCAACAGCCCCAGAAGTCAGCTTTCTGAAACACTCAGGTTGCACCACCACCCTCCTTTCCCTCAGGAAGCCTGGACATTTAGCTTGCCCGAAACGTAAGCGTTCAGCTAAGCCAGAAACGCCCAATCTTGGCAAAAGAAAAAAAAAAAAAAGTAAGATCCTATGGGAATAAGCAAAAGGAGCAACAGCAGGTCAGCAACTGGCTAGACCACAAATCAAAGATGTTCACAGGATTAGGAGTTCAGTGACGGATCGGATCAGTAGCTTTGGGTTCAGCCTTGCTCGGGGTCCCAAGGGCAAGCCTTCCACACACAGCGTGACATACACATGGCAGGCAGAGCACAGCCTTAATTCAGCCACTCTAAGAGGTCACTCAGAAATGTCTGCTGCTTTAGGCATGGTTTTGGCTCCCTAGGATACTCCCTACCACTTGGTTTACTTTACAGCATCCCTAAGATATTATAAACATCCCCAGAGACCTCCAATGTTCAGCACCAGGAGCTTCCAAGCAGAGGCATCAATTTTTAATTACTTCAATGAGCTACAGACGTTTATACCTGCACCATGCCCATCCTCACCTTACGCTGGCACTAACTGCTCCTTTGGCACTGAATGCTGCCAAGGAAACCTGTCCTGGCACTGCTTCAGCACCCCTGGGTGTCCACCCCACAGCATGAAGAGACATCTCCTGGGACCTCACTGCCAGTGTTGGGGATCTGCACTCATCAATACCTTAGGAGTGCTGTAAGAGACACTCCCAAGGGAAAAATGAGTATTTACCAGCACCTGGTTCTTGTAAAGCAAAAACGTATAACCAGGGTTTTACGTTAGCAAGAGCTGCATAGGGCAGAGGTCATAAGCCTACAGGAGGCAGATTTAAGCAAAAACTGCACTTCCCAACACCCCAAAGGCCAAATAACACAGACAAACATCACAAATACATCCAGAGAAGGCCCTCTGCCCAAAAAGGGTCTCCTTCCCCATGGGTCAAAGACTGATCACTTTTGTGGCGAAACATCAAGTCGTAAATCCCCCCACCCTTTTGGCATGAAGCTCTCAACCCACGTGCACGCAGTCCAAGTTCTGACATTACACGTGATCAGCCAAAGGTGGTTCTGAGGCACCTGAGGAAGCCTTACATGATTCAGGTAGTTCTCAATCTTGCGCAGGGTGGCTTCAGGAACTTTGATGTGGCAGGGTTTCCTCTGGTTCTCACCAAGTTCCCGGAGCGAGGTCATGTTGTACATGGCGTGGCTGAGAGGGTTGTTGTTCTTGTCCACTAAGCCAAGGCTCTGCGAAGAGGAGAGGCAAACCAGACCGTCAGACACAAGACTTGCATGCAATTTGCTGGCACGTGTAGATCCTACAAGTTCCGATGGGTGAACTCCCTACCCCATAGCTCAAATCTATCACTGCTTGCTTTTGGCATGGCAAAAACATGCTCCTATCACAGCTCTGGTGAAACAGACACTAGAAGCAAGTAGACCCATCAAAAACACAGCAGCCACTCTCACTGTGGTTCTGGTTCATTGTGACAGCTCAGCACTAAGCCCTACACAATCTTCTTGGACTTCTCTGCTGACTCTAAGCATCTGCAGCAAAACCTAACACAGCAGTGTGGCTACAAGAACAGGAAGGTAAGTCTGTCTTAGTAGGCAGCACTGAGGGGTCCAGGAGAAAAAAGCTAACATTTAGTAGCAATCCCCACACATCCCTCTGTTGAGGGATCAAAACAAGCCCAACAGCCTTCAAGGGGTCATCACAGGGGGATGCCTGAGGGGTACGACAGCAGTTTGGACTGGATCCTAAGGTTTGAAAATGTGTTTATTGAGCATGAAGTCAGAAATAGAAAGTTTTAGGCGTCACCACAATAGTTTCAAATCTGGTGAGTGAGGTGCAAGGAACTTCTACGTATGACAGATTGGAGATGGGATGTGGGAACCACAGGTGCTTACCTTAAGCTTCTGACAGGCCAACGCCGCTGCTTTGTTTTCTGCCTCCACCTTGCGACGGCCCTTGGCAGCAAAAGTCATGGGACAGGGCCAGCGGAGCGTGAGCTTGCAGATCTTGGTCTTGGTACCTACTGTGCGGAACTGCATGTATTCCTAAAAGGCATGTAACCAACATCAGGTTGGGGGGGTGCTAAGAGCTTACACAGGCAGAGATTTTTCAAATATACCCCTCTATTTCTAAGCAGAGCTGAAATCAGTTTTATTTTCCAACACTAGAACAGGTTTAGTGCACTAAATTCCACCCCTGAGCTCATGAGTTGGAGGAGTGAGAGCAGCTGGCTGTGAGCAGCACACCCCTGGCAGCACACGGGGTGGAGCCCAGCCTGAGGTCTGGAAGGGAGCTGGGTGACACACACCGAAGGGAAGAATCACCACATACTGCCAGGAGTCGAGGTATGGAAAGATTCCGTCACTCACACATTTCTCTGAGTAACACCAGCTTGTGTTTGTTGCAGATATTAGGGGAAATGCAAGCTTAGCAGGAGAAAATATTCTCCTTCCTTCACACCAACAGCTCCTCTGTTGGCCTGACCTCAAGTAACAATGTTCCCGATGCTTCTGTTTCCTTAGCTCCTACCACTAAGACTTTTCTTGCTCTTCAGGCTGATTTTTCTGGGCCTCGTCTCTCCCCAGTTCTCAGCTGCCCTAAGAAGCATCCAAAGAGACCACAGTGAGTCTCTGAGCCTCATCCCGGCAGGTCAGTCCCCAAGCTCCTTACCTTGACTGTGGAGGAAGAGGTGGCGATCTGAATCACTTGGGCCAGGAGATTTTTGGGAAGTGGGAATTGCGTCAGAGCTCGGATGGCAGTGTTGTCGTCTGTCATCTCGATGGAACTCCCTCCTCGGCTAGATGGAAGAGGAGAACAGTTGGATATGCAAACAGCCACCCTGTGCTCAGACCCACCTCGCTTCAGGTCTGCGACTAAGATCAGGGTTATCTGTGCCTTCATATCTGAAAAGTCAAGTTGTGCCTTGCTGCTAAAGTCTGTCAGTCCCAGAATAATCACTCAGTGCAGGACTAAAAAGCAAGGAAGCCTTTACACTAGTACTACAAACCAACAGGTTTTAAGTTATTTTTAAAAATAACTACAAAAAGCAACAACAAAAAACATCATTAAGTTATTTCTGAATCCAAAGAGCATCCCTACAAACAACCACCACCAGGTCCTTACTGATTTTTTTTTCTCCCGTTGACTATTAAAATCTAAAATTTGTGCTCATAAAACATGAAGTCAAGAAAGCAACTACGGGGAACTACTGGGATGAAAAGGAACAGACTTAATACTGCCCCCAAAACTGTGGGGGTAGGGGTATCAAGAAAGGGACTCCGAACTGCATATGAATGGTTTTCTGGAAATAGAAATTGCTTTAGGCCCAGAACAATAAGAAAGGGAGCAAATGAGTAGGCAGCACTCAACCCAAAGGAGAGGACTTCAAAGATGACACCTTGACACTCCCCGGTGATTACAGCCAGGTACAAGACCAGGCTGCCCTGATCTCTCTCAGGGAAGAACTGGCACAATATTCATTGTTCAGCTCACCTACAGGTTATAGGATCACAAATCATTTAGGTTGGAAGAGACTACAAGATCAGTTTGTGCCAACCTTTAGCCCAGCACTGCCGAGTCCACCATTAAGCCACGTCACTAAGCTCTACGCCTACACACTTTCTGAAGACCTCCAGGGCTGGTGACTCAACCACTTCCCCAGACAGCCTGTTCCAGTGCTTCACAACCCTTTTCCTATTATCCAACCTAAATCTCCTGCAACCTAAGGCCATTTCCTCTGTCTTATCACTTAATGCTTGGGAGAAGAGCCCGATCCCCACCTCGTTATAGCCTCCTTAAGGTCACACCAGCAACGTGGAAAGCTGCAGCTCAACTCGGAGGAACCACAGGGCTGCCTCAGCTAAGAAAACCCTTTTTTATTGCCCTGCACCAGCAGCTATCGAAGCCCTTACCTCGCATCTCTGCCTGAGGTTCGAGCATCTTGATGCGCCATAGGTAAATAATCGGAAACATCGATCGCTTCTTCCTCCAGCTCCCCTTCCTCCAGCTCTCCCTCCTCCAGCTCCCCTTCCTCCAGCTCTTCTCTCCGCATCGCTTTAGGCATGCGGCCCTGCTCCATGGGCTGGATGGAGTCGTCCGGCTCCATGCGCCGCCAGCAGGTGGACAAGTCGGCGAGAGAAGGTCCGGACTTGGAGCGCCACTTGCCCTCCGAGCACCACCGCTCATCGGGGCAGCCAAGCTGGTCTGCGAGGAGCCGGTACTTTGCGGCATCAAACAGCTCGTTTCTGGGCCCCAGCAAACCCCAGCCCTGCAGGAGAAAAACGCAGTTAGCTGCAGTAAAGGGACAGGGATGGGCAACTGCGGGAAATTAAACATCTGGGAAAGGAGAGAAATGCAGGGGGAATTTCTTCATATCACACAGAAAGAGGAGAGAAAGAACAGGGACTTGCAGAAACAAAAAGTTTTCCTCCTGGTATTACTACTTCAAGGAAATTTGTTCACTAACCTCCCTTCCCAGAGCACACTTGCTTGGAATCCTGTAGCTTGTTGGACAGGCTGGGCTACATCTATGGGTATTTTACTAAATATTGTTAAATCCTTTTATTTTATAAGTTCTGAAACGCACCTCAGAGCATGGAATGCATCTGTTTGGTAAGGCTAAACGCAAACAAATATAACCTGGGATAACACAAGGTGAGAATTGAGTGAATGGTTCGCTTCCTTTTCTTTTTGCTTCCTTCTCTTTTCAGTATGCAGAAGCAGTATCAAGATCTCCCAAATCTATCGGATTTTGAAACAGAAGAGTTCCCAGTTTCTGCTGGCCCACCACCTACGTTTAGGACTGAGCCTTACATGAAGTTCCAGGCATACCTAGATTGCACCATGCACCAAATCCTACCAGACCACTGCAATACATTAAAAGTGACATCTTTAGGCCTCTGAGTGGTGTTGTTTTGTGCTGCAGGGCTGCCTAGGACAGCAAGAATTCACTTTGCTAGCTGCTGTACTCTACACTACATTCATCTCCACTCCAATTAACACCACCACTTTTCTTGAATTGGTGACTCTTCACTTAGAGCTGCATCTGTAGCTATTTCTGGAGCTAGGCCTGCACAAGGCCTCC
The DNA here is from genome assembly GCF_964035555.1 of Netta rufina. Taxonomy (NCBI): domain Eukaryota; kingdom Metazoa; phylum Chordata; class Aves; order Anseriformes; family Anatidae; genus Netta; species Netta rufina. Next base: position 1,014,761 of record NC_140124.1, read on the forward strand.
CATTATGAGGGTTTCTCTTCAGTCCCAGGGTTGTCTTTTTGTTGTTTTCCAGCTCTGAACTGAAAGCACAGTTGAACCATTTCCCAAAATTTAGCGAATAATATTATTGCAAGTGTAGGTGGGACATTTTTCCCCCCTTGAAAACTTCCAGGCTTTCCAAGAAAGCCCAAAACAATGCTTTCATTGAATGTTGATTTGTGAGGATAAAACAAAAATACACCTCCACCGAACATGAACTGAATGAGCACCATGCTTCAGGTCAGGCAGTCACTGGAACAAGTTTTGCTAATCACAGGATCAAAGCAACTTGCCTCGTCAGAAGGCAGCTGAAGAAACTGCTAGTTTTAACGCTGCAATCTTTAACTTCTGAAGGCTTAAGTTAAGAACTAGATAGCTATTTCTTAATGTAGCTTTCTTGCCCTGCAAACAAATCCAAAAGCTCCTCTTGTCAGAGCACCTGGCATCTTTGCTAGGCTCCTTAGCAGGAAGCGCTGTTCCTACTGCACAGATGAAAGGGAAACTCCAAAAGCAAAGTCACTTGCCTGAGGTTACAGACAGAGCTAGTGGGAGAGCTGAGGACAAGATTGCAGCTTATCCTCAGACAGCTGCTGTCACACCACATCTCAGTGCCCTTTAGAACCTCACAGTACTTGCCTGATGGTGGCTGCACACACATCGACCGTTTCCAGTCCCAAATAAGAGGCAGATTAGCACAACCTTAAACCAGTAAGAGTAAAACAACACACCAAAATGGGCAAAGCCTGCATGCTCAAGGGCTTGGTTCATCAAGCTAAGGGGCAAAAGCTCACCTTGAAGAGCTGGCATGCAGCTGCTGCTGCCTGCCTCTCAGCATCAATCTTCTTGGTCCCATAGCCTTCCACTTCCACGTTCTTAGGCCACTTTATATGCAGAGTGACTTTCTGAAAAGCAAAGATAAGCAGCAAAGTGAGACAGCACAGAGCAATCAACCCCTCCCCTCCACCAGAAGCACCGTTACTTCAAACATCTCTGAACTCTGGATAAAGAAGGTAACTACAAATGAAAATCCCAAACAAACTGCTTGTTGGGTCGCTTTACGGGATGCTCCATCCCAGTACCACACAAACAAAAGCCTGGAACCAGACACAAGGTGCCCACAGCCACACAGAAGCCGGGTGACTGAGGCAGGCCCAGGAAGCAGGCTGCTTTCCAGCACAGCACCACGTACCGCGGGCCGGAGCTTCGCAGGTGGCGGTGTGTCAGCCCCGAGGAATCAAATGCCAAGAGCTTGTTACAAGAACAATTCAGTCTCAGGGTAACTGCTCCTGTGTGCACCGCAGCACACCACACCAGAGGAGCAACAAGCACTCTCCAACACATTTCCAGTTGCAACAGCGAGCAAATCTTTCTGCTTCCTTGTCCTAGCTTCAATTACACAGGCAGGTACCGCGCTCCTCGGGCAGAGGAGCAGCAGCCTGCAGCTCGTGCTGCCCGGCACAAGCTGTTACAGAACTAACAGCACCACCAGAGCTCCTCTTCTCCCAGCACAGTTGGTTCCAAGCTGAAAAACCTGCAAAGAACACTGAGAGCTGAACCCTGCCCTTTGGTAAAAACTGCTCCAAAGGAAGAGCTCGCTCGACTCCCGGCCCCGCAGATGCCGCAGCTGAGTTTCTGCAAGGCTCAAAGGAGGGAAATGCCAAAGGAATTCTCTCCTGTTTCTGCAGCAAAGATGAAAGGTGGCATTTAGGTCCGCTGGGAAAACCCCACCTATAAGGCTAGAAAAAAAAAAAGGCTCCTGACTTTTCAACAGCCTCCATCTGGCTGCCTGCCTGCCTGCCATCTGAATCTCATCTTACTGCACAAAATTGCTACGTATTTTGCCTAAGGACTCTGCATAAAAAGACACAGAGCTGCTGAGAAAAGAAGTTGTCTCGTGAAGGCCGGGTTACTTGGCGCTCACAAAAAAAGTCTTGTCCACTTCCAACCAGGACTTCCCCAGTTTGTCCCACCTGTCCTCCTGTCCCCACACTTCTTCCTGTTGTTTTTTTGTTATGTTTTGTTTTTTCCCCACCAGCCCTTGTTTTCCACAAGAGCTGTTTTAGTTTTTGTTGTAAGTTTGTTTTTAAGAAATCTAAAGTTATGGACGACATTAATCTGTGTTAGTGCTAGCAAGAATTTGAACTGATTACAGAGACTAAAAATGATGAGGCACTAGGTATGGCATTCCTAAACATCAGCTAGGAAGCTGCACTGCTGCTTGAGGAAAAGCAAGTAATGCAGGAACACAAATAACGAAGGAATTCCAAAGCAACCATCAGTAAAGTATTGCCTAAAAGACGCGTATGCTCAGAAAGGATGAGGTAATGAAAAGTGTCTGGGAAGTTTTAAGACAGAATGTTATTGGAAAACGTTAATCCATCAGAACTGAATCTTTTCCTGGAATGTACGTTGCAGCTAAACTTCAGCTGGAAAGGGCTTCTGCTCGAGACAGAGCGAGAGGCCTGGGGCCACAGGGGGTGTACAACAGGAGGAGGCAAAGCCCTGAACACAGAGCACCTGTGAGTTCAGAACTGCTCAATTCCTCGCCGAGATGGGAGGTGAGAGCCTTACATCCAAGCTCCAACTGATTGGCAAAATGTTTGCCTGGAATTCCTCTGGTTCATTTACCAACAAGCACCTCTGTATTTAACTTTGCCCTTAAGTAGTACTAGAAGCCTCTCTCCATTCCAAGCAAATTCATCTCTTCTTATTGCAATTTTAGGCTTTCTTAGGCTTTTTTCTATTCGAATATAGAAACAAAATGTAGCCCTAAGGTCTGACACATAGCACTGAGTTACCATTTTCTAAGGCAGTAGGTTACAAAGCCCAACACACTCGACAGCAAACTACGTGTCCTCCTGCTAAGGAAAGCCCATTAAAGGACAAAAAGAGCAAAAATTCATCCTTCCACAAACAAAAGGAGGTGGACAGCACCTGCATTTACATACGTGTTGAAGCACGTGGAAACAGAGAAGCAGAAAAAAGTGAGGAAATCTTGTTTGAAAGATTACAGTACAACTTTTACATGGACTTTATGTGCTAGAACTTTCTCTACTAAAGGGTTACTTTGAGGTTTAACAGTGTTCCTGGCTCATTCACACCATACCCACCTACCACCAGTGCCTGGTGCAAGAGGATTACCTTTTTTCTCGGCCCATTCGTGTGGATGTATACCAGTTTGTCCCTTGCATGAGAAATGCCCAGGGCTCGTCCAATCACGCTGTTGAGCAAGTTTTTAGGCTGTGGAAATTCCTTCAACAAGTCTCTGGAATCTAAAAAAGAAAAAAAAAAAAAAAAAAAAAAAACAACAGAAGAGCTAAATGTCTTACAATTCTTGTGCAGTCCTGTTCAAAGACATGTCCTAACACCTGCTTCGATGCGGCTCTGGGAGCGTAAATGTCTCTAGGGCTACAGACAGGGCAGCAGGCAGAAGCTCAGAGGTTCACCAACGTCTCCAGGCATCAGCAGAACGGCACGCAGGAGTGCAAAGTCTCCTGAGCACCAAACACGAGATTATACAGCATTGTTGGACATTTTGGAAATGCAGCATCACCAACACTTCTCCTGAAACACAGAGATTGCTTTTCCCCTCCTTTCAGAGTATGAATTTAAAACTTCCAGTTAAAACCGCAGCGCTGACAGTCTAACTCAGTGCTAGCCCTAACTCAGCGACACTAAAAAGTCTTTCCAAACCGTTGTGATTTTCTTTTCCCCCCCAAAAAAACACGGTATCACCAGAAAAACCGTCAGACAAAATACACCCAGCTGAACCCGAATGCAAACAGCCTAGCACAGAACTCAGAGCCGGTGCCATTCCCTCGCTGTGAAGGCAGAAGTGGCTCTGTTGCCATCCTTCGGCGTCAGAAACAAACTGAGCAGTAAGCATCTCGAACAGACTTTGGGATTTGCAGCCGCCTCCTCAGCCACGCACGCCACCTCGGGGTTACACCGGGGGACTCGACAACACGCAAAGTGACTCCTTCGAGCTGCTCGTCAGGAACTGAAAACGTAAAAGAACATTTTGGGAGTGCAAGGAACAGGAGAAGGGAAAGGGATCTCCCATCCTGCAAGGGCAGAACTCCATTAATATCTCCTCGCCGACCACCACCAGGGCTGGGGATTACTTTTCAGAAGTGGGACCCATGAGGACCATCGGGGCAGCACAACACAACCGCAGGAATCGGGGATTCCTGATGGAGCTACCAAATTGAGGAGTGAGAAACGGCCCGTCCGTGGCACTCAGAGCATCATCAAGGGCTGCCGTTGCATTTTCCCAAAATCTCTGATTGCAGAGCTGCTGTAATGAAGCTAGACAGAACGGCCTCCAAAGCAGGAAGTATTTAAGTGAAGAGCCCTGCGATGTGGGCATAGAGAGCCACTGTCACAAAGCTTCATCCAAGAGAAAGGTGAAGTTACCAGGAGGTGAGACTGGAGATCCTGGGGTAAGGTTGAGCAAAAATGACATTGCTGATCCCATCGCCCTCTCCAACAGCAGCACCAAAAAGCCAGGGTGCTGATTCAGGGCTCAGAAAAGAAATTACTAACACCAGGCTTGCAAGTTCTTCCGCAGAAGCACGGAAGAACCAGCTGAACCTCAGAGAAACAGCTTCCAGAAGCCAAACAGCCCAGCTACCGCAGGAGTTTGGGTTCCTCAGCACGCAGAGGGATGCTGAAACAAAACCCCGGGGCCCTGCGATAAGGACACCGAGAGCCAGGTATCATCTGAGGAGAGGTTGCTCTGTAATCCTACAGCTGTCTGACTGGCAACTGGCTCCGTTCGGGGTTAGTTTTCTACCTGTGGGCAGCAGCAAAATAAAACTGGAACCTGCGCCCTCTCCTTGACCACACCAACGGGGAAAAGAGCCTGCAACAGCTTTCCACCACTCCCAGCAGCACCGTTATAAAGGATAACAGGGGAGCCCTCGGGCTGCTGTTCTTCACAAATCCTTGAGCAAACCCCTCGGACACCTCAGAGGGATGCAGAGGAGGAAGAACCCTGTGTTAGGATCTCCTCTTGTCCACCAGCTGGCCAGGGCAGCATGAAAACTGTCTCAGTCTCAGCAAACCACAGGCCAATTTTCTGCAATTGCACAGCAAACACGAGGCACCCACCTGGCCGCACAGCAAGCACCGCCACATTCAGACTTGTACCTGTTCAGGAAAACTGGAAAAAGTGCCTCAAATTTTAGCCCTCCACACGTCTATTCCAACCCACGGTGCTGGGACGCTCGGAGGGAGGCAGAGTAGCCCAATTCCCAACTGTCCTATTAAATTCATTTAATAAAGGAGACATAAATAAAACCCTCCAGCAGCAGCCTGTATTATTTGGCCTCTGGTTGCTTCTCCTTTCAAAAGCAATACCCCGAGGAATTCTGTGATAGGGAACAGATGGAGGCAAGAAGTGCATTCTTTCTAAATGCCCAGAAAAAAAAAAAATGCATTTACCTAAGGAGAGCCAATTCCTCAGATTCTGAGGTGACTCCTCAGACAGGACTAAATATTTAATCCATCCTCAAGCGAAGAAAAGGGGCTCTAAGTAACAAAGCCGAGATCTGGCTTGCAGTTGAGGCTCTGAACTCCCAGCTGAGACACAATGTCTTCTTCACAGCTGACAATGCCATATTCAGCAGTGCCATCTGACGTATCTCCAGCGACTCCGAGGCTTGATGGATCACCCTCAGTCCATTCTTACCCCGAAATGAAGAGCTGAAAGGCTCTTATTTTGCACGGAGCCGTGCCTCGCTCCTAGTTTTTAAAGAAACAACCCCAAACCGCAGCCCTGGATTTGCAGAACATTTCCTCCCCGACAGATTGGATTTCTTGGCACCCTCACCCGGAGAGTGCCTGAGCTCTCTGACTGCTGAGAACGGATATTTGGGTAGGAACGATGCTAATGGAAGGCACAGCCCTGCAGAGGCAAGGAATACAGACTCATACTCCCCGAAAAACAACACAAAAAAGCTGATTTTCACACCCAGTTCCAGTCGAGCCAGAACCACGCATGGTGTCCACACCTCAGCTCCGAGACCACGAAGGAATATTAAAAGCCCGTCTCAGATAACAGGCAGCTCAGGGTGGGTTTGCCAAATGAAGCCAGTTAACTAATTCCTGTTCCTTCAGCTTAACTTGATTGTGGAAGCCAACGATAATTCCAAGCAACTCTGAAAGAGAAAAAAAAAAAAACTCTTCTTTGTAGTGGCTAAGCCTTCTATTAACCTCAACAAATCTGACAAGTGAAGACACCATCAGGTAGAGCAAGAGCACCAATAAACGGCCCGTGGTCTCGTTCAAGGCAGCCAGAGGAGTGCTGCATCGATTTGAACAGTTCCTGTCTTCCCTGGAGAAGCAACAAACGAGCAGCAAGGACAAACTATGAAACGCGGCGCTCACCAAGATGCGAGCTCCTGCTTACATATTCATCTCAGTGAGGGATGCTCCTAACAGATCAAAAATTCACAGAGAAGAAAGCCTTGGGGATCCAAAAAGAGCCACTTCATAAGGAATTAGCCCAGGCTCATTTTACTAGGGAGAGATGGCAAGAGAAAAGAGCTTCCACCGGCTGAGAACACACCAAAACAACGTCACCTTTTTCTTTTTTTAAATCATCATCTAGAGACCCTGACCAAGCTTCTCTTTGAGTACACACAGAAATAAAAACCCACGTGTGGTTCTTGCCTAAAGAAGGACAAATTTAACACTGGTCACCATGCCAGGGGCCAGCCCTGGCTGAGCTCCGAGCGGGGGATTGGGCCACACAGCACCCAGAGGGTCTCCAACCTGGGTCCTTCCGTGACACAAGGAGATGGCAAATTTAGTTAGCTGCAGAGAAAGGTTCCTCCTTAGAGCAAAAACAGTGGTCAAGATCACATAAGTCTTAATAAAGAGGGAGAAGTGCCCCAGACCTGACCGAGCAGGCAGAGGGGTGATCTTTGCCACAGATCCCACTCCAAAACCCCGCATCTGGGCCAGAGAAAGGAACCCTGATGTGAGCAGCGATGTAACACTGCAGCTCTGAGAGCTGGCCTCAGATCCCAGGTTCTTTTTCCACGTGGGATACTTGTACCAAGGCTAGCAACAAAAGCAGTCAACTACAGATAGCTAACAAGACTTCAACTTGAAGGCGCAGCACTCACTCTTACTTTTAACAGCTTTTAAAAGAACTTCTATGATCTCTGCACATTCAAGGTGCAGCCCCGCGGGCAGGGCAGGCTTGCAGCGGGACCCTGGGGGCATTTTATTTGCTTATCTGGAGCGAAGCGCCTGCCACCAGCAAGCTCCCCACACACAGAGCAGCAGGACGAGGCCAGTCCCGGCAGATCCACCCTTGGTGCTGCCCCTGGGCTCCGGGGGACCTCCCAGGAGGGAGGTGAAACCCCAGGGTGAAGCCCTCAGGCACCCTCTGACAACGGATGGCAGCAAGAGTGCTGAGGGTTGTAGCATAAAAAGGGGGAAAAAACGTGGTTTTCTGCTTTTCTCAGGCAACACCTGAATGAGGCCATTCAACAACTCAGGGTGTTTCGGCATTTACTTCAGAAATAAGTTTGTTTCCTTCGTCAAACAGCTTGAACGCAACACCTGAAGGGTGGCTCTGAAACACGGGGTAAAGCCTGGCAAAGCTTCCGAAAGGAAAAGGGAACTAAGAGCCCGAAGAGCTTAGAGACCAGAGAGACAATCACAAATAAATAATTAGTAAGTGCTGGGGGCGGGAGGGAAGCACAGAACACGGGGAGAGGGAAGGAAAAAAAAAAAAAAGCAGCACCTTTAAAGCTCAATAAAGGGATTTCCAGGGGGAAGATGAGAGCATGGGAGGCGGCAGCGGGGGCAGAGCCGTGACGAACACGGGTGGCATCCCCCAGCACAAAGCCACTCGCAGCCCCCACACCGGCAGCGTTTCACTCTCGGTAACCTCAGGGGCGTGTGGTAAAAGCTAAAAGCAACGAGCGGGCTCCCTCGGGGGCCCTTGGGACGCGGCTCGCGGCCCTCTCGAGCCCCGGGGGCGCTCCGGGAGCCCCCCAGAGCCGGGCCCGGCTCCGGAGCCGCGACCTTGAGAGGCCCCCGGGCAGCCCCGGCCCTGCCCGGCCGCCAACAAAGGGCGCGGCCGCCACAAAGGGCCCGGCCCCGGTTCCCCCCCCTCAGGCCCCGCTACCTGCGGCGGCGCAGCCCCCCGCTTCCTCTCCCTTGCCTCGCATCCTTGGGACCCCCCCAAGGCCTCGGAGCCCCTCGGAGCCCCCCCCCACACCCCGGTGCTCGCCGTGAGGGCCCGGCCCGGCTGCAGGAGGGGGGCGGGAGGGCCGTGGGCGCGCACACGCCGCCTCCTCCTCCTTCTCCTCCTAGCACCGGGGCTCGCTCCTCCCTTCCGCTACGTTTAGCTCAGCCCGTTTCGGCTCGGTTTAGCCCGTTTCGGCTCGGTTTAACCCGGTTGGGTTTATCCCGGTTGGGTTTAACCCATCCCGCTTCTTCCCCGCCGCCTCACCCATCCCCATGGCGGCGCCGCCGTCCTGCCCCTCACCGCCCGCCGCTGCTGCTGCTGGCTGCGGCTCCTCCTCCTCCTCCTGCCGGGCTTCCTCGGTGCTCTCGGGCGCCGGCAGGCGGCTGCAGAGCCCCCGAGCCCCCCGGTAACGGCGGCAGAGGCGGAGCGGCCCCGCCGAGCCGCAGCCCGCCGCCGCCTGCAGCAGCAGCCCCAGCGCCGCCATCTTGAGGCCGCGCGCGCCCGGTGCCGGCCTCAGGGCAGCGGCTGGGCCGGGCCGGGCCGAGCCCGGGTCCCGGTTCCCCGTCACAGCGCCCCCACGAAGTACCTCAGGCGGGGAGGACCAGGCGCTGAGGGAGGGAAAAAAAATTAAAATCTGAGGGAAAAGTGAGGGAAAAAAGGACAAAAAGTAAAACAAAACAAGCGGATCTACTCGCGGGGAGCGTGTGGCGGCTCCTGCCGAGCGCGAAGGCGGTTGCTTCAAGGATAGTTGGTGCCACACGCACGCAGGTCGCCTCAAAAGGGGTCGGAAACGTTTGGGAGATATCCCCCAAAAATAAAAATAAATGGAAAAGGATGTCTTCACACACACAGCCCGAGAAACTTGCCCCCAGAGGGATGAGGCAGTGGCTCCGAGCGCCTGGTGAGGGCCCTGCAGCCACCCACCCCTCCTCACGAAGCGCTCCCGGGCTGCTCCACACAACGCCCAGCAGCTCCGGCTGCAATGCTGGCTACCCTCGGTTTCCCTCCTGCACACACTTCTTTCCCATTTCCTTCATAAAACCAGAACAACTGAGAAGGGGAAACTCAGAAACTGCCCCAGAGCCTGAAAGTCACGGGGGTTCCTCACTTGTTCTCACCCACACAAGCACCCCGCCTGCACCCTCACTCACGTGCAGCTTGTGCAATTCAAATCCAGGTGTGTTTGTTACTAAAAATGAAGCCTGCTTGCAGCATATCATTTTCTAACATCGGAGATAAACACCGAAACGTTTCAGTCGGTTACATGGCAAGACCGCAGTGCCTTTCCCTTCTCACACGCTTGCCCCTCCTGGAAGCAGACCCTGCTGTTTGGGTCTGTACGAGTGACTTAGGGCACTTTATGCCTTTTGATATTTGACAGAAGTCCAAATTATTTATATATATAAAGTTTGTATATACATTTTAACATCCCCAGCTGCAACATGCAGCTGCACACCATTAGGTTGTGGGCTTCTTTACAGCAGGACATCCTTTCTATGTTAAATACCTTATTACTCGGTCAATATTTTGTGTGTAAGCCAAAAATTTCTCATGAATAGTTGTTTAAATATCATGATGAAGAAAGATTTTTTTTTTCAAGCAGAAAAAGAAATCCCCAGTAAACCACAAAAGGACTAACATAACTTGACACAAGCACTACAAAGCTTGTACTCCTCAAGAAGAGGTTCAAGAAGTGGAAAGTTATCACAAAAACCCTGTATAAAGAAGTAAATCTTTGGAAGAGCATACATATGTGAACATTTGAAGAAAATCTTACTATACAAATTTGCCTTTTCCAATCTACATCTCAGAACCTCTGTGAGTTTGCTAGTGATTTGTCTGTGTACAGTTTGTAAAAACAAACACAAAGCTTTATCTTGAAGAGGCACACAAAAATAAAAAGAACAAGAGCCCTATAGAGATAAACCATGGCTGGAGAACACAATGATTAAAATCAAAACAAGCAAAAGAAAACATAAATAAAGCACAAATCTGGGAAAATACTGGAAACACACAGTCAGTGGGAAGGAGTAGCCTGGGAGATGCTGAATGACAGTGTGGTGGTACACGGAAAGTTTGACACGAGCAGGGCTAGTGGTTTGTCAGCGCGAGTGATACAAAAATTATCTTGTGAGCACAGAAAAAATCACTAAGACTCAATTTATTAAAAAATTCCAGAAGTCACAGATTGCGTAAATTCAATCCAAGTACCTTTATTTTGCAGAGATGAGAGTTAAACAGCATGTAAGTCATCACTTAAAGCCATCCTCCCAGGCTTTGCCAGTTCAGGCTCACTTCGATGAGCTGTGGTTAATTCATCTTCTCTAGCCAAGCCTTTGCAAAGGCTGCAGCACCGTGCAGGAGCGCATTAACCAACCACGTTACTTTAAAGGTTTCATTTTCCCCTAGAGCAGAAGCGTTACAGCATCCAGAGTCCCAAACCCAGCCTGGCCACGACAAACCACTAGCCCTCTCAGGAAAGTTCCTCCTCTCTCAGGCTCCAACCCAGGTCACGCTCTATTTGACAGGTCAGAGGCTTTTTAATTCCAGCTAAAATTCCTTCGTACCTAATTAACGTCCTGGATATATCAAGCACTATGGGAATTTTTGCTTTAAATATGGAACCCACAAACTGGTGACTCACTTGATTAGCATGGCAGCGTTACAAGAACGGCTGGTACACTCTTGTGTTCCCCAGGAGCTAAAGCAGAAGCATTACTTCCCCAAGACAGGAGGCAGCGATCCGTCACCAGATCGGCCACGTCTGGGGTATTTTATTCCATGCTATGCTCCTTATTTTAAGACCAAGTAGCAGAATTCAGAAAAGAACAACAAAAGAAAAAACAAACAAAAACAACCAGTGAATGAAGGGATTTCTTTTTAAAAAAAAAAAAAAAAAAAAAAAAGAAATGAAATGAAGAGGTTGGCAAAGCAATGACAGGAAAATAAGGACGTGATAACAGTTGACAAATATTTGAAGTATGCAAACACTAGGGAGAAATCACTCACTGAATTGGTACAAAAGGATGCAGCTATGAGTAGGAGGATAAAATTAAGGCGGCACAAAAAAGCCCTTACTGAGAGCTAAATAGTTCCCTATTGAGCTTTCTTCCCCCAGGTCTACGTTGTTGTTTACTGGGTGGCACAACAGGTCCTTCCCCTTGCCAGAATCTGTCCCCTGCCTGAAATTCTCCAACACTTGGTTGGCCTGCCCCAAGCTGAGGGCAACACTTACTCACACGCTACACTAACCAAGGCAGAATTCAGTTAGCTTGGCCACAACAACTACTGGTGGTGTTACAACTGTTACGAGCTTCACACCCAGCAAGCTGAAAGTTGTGCAAGCTGGGCTCCCCTCTGAGAAAAAGCCTGTTACAACCAAATTGGGCATGGTGTGTTACACACCTCTCGTTAGCCCAGGTAAATTCAGATCTCCTTCCTTTCCTGTCCCTACAGCGTTGACAAGGAAGCCTGACAAAGACACACGGAGGATAAACCTCTCGTTTATCCAGCAGAGAGAAGGGCAGCACTGCTTCTTTAGAAAGTAATTTTCTTGAGGAGTCTGCCATAGTGTTAAATCTCTAAGCAAAGGAAAAAAAAAAAAAAAGTTCAACTGTAAGATTGTCGGAGGTGCTTACCTTTAAGGGAATTCAATGAGAACATCTCCATCCCGGCAGAAAGCGGTGATCCCTAGGAAAGCAAGAGCAGCAAAAAGGAGCAGGAAGTTAGAATTAATCTTGCCTTTGAGATGTTTAAAGCGCTTCGAAGGTGTGCAAGTAGCTGTCCTGGGCACAAAACAAAGCCACTAGCCCCCAGCAAATTTCACCTCGGTGTTTCTGCCCTGTCTCATTTGAATCACGCACTATTTGCTATCCTGCTGTAACCGGCTGCTATACACCCAAAGGGCAGGTTGTAGGTTTTGGAAGTCCTTTGTCTGCTCGATGATACTGACTTAGGCAACACTTTCTTAAACCTTTTTAAGCCTGAACACCACCGAGAGGGAGACCACGGCCATCATTTCTCCTTTCCTTACGCAAAATAAGCAAAGAAAGAGATGCGGACTTTTGGTAATCTTCACTAGTGAAATTATATTAATTTTTCTATTTTGTTTTCTTATTAAAATTACTTTTACTTAAATAAGAGAAAAATGAAAACAATCACCTTGGTTTGGGGTTTTTGCATCTGGCGTGCCCAATATCAAATACATTTTAGGCCTTCTCATTAACAGAGAATGTTAATGAGAATTTTAATGAGAATTACCAAGGTTTTTTTAACAAACAGGTCGGATGGGTGAGGGTCCTCACTTACACAGAGCTAACATTAACTACCCATCCCAACGGCTACTCCTGTGTGCACAACTCGTTTCCTACAACTATTTTGCTTTCATGTGATCTGCTTTTGCCTTCAGTGAAACTAACGACAAAATTAGTGCTTTCTTCAGCGACAGCAAACAAGGCCTAAAACAGCAGGGCTTTCAGAACACCGCTCCGCAGACAGGACACCTCCTCCAGCAAGCCAGCTCCCTACAGGCACACGAAACCAAACCTGCCTTTACTGACACGTCCACGCTTTGTCTTTTCCAACGGCTGACTCAAAAACAGTTATTTGGCTTGCTTAAAAATTAAAAATCAGACGTGCTGCACTAATTACCAAGGTGGCTGAAGAAAACAGCGCCAATAACTCGCTGCACTGCTTGGTTAGGAAGCCCTGCTGTGGCAGTCGAGCAAGATTCCCAAGGCTGAAGCATCCAACCATCAGTGGTACAGGAGGAACACCAAGTGTGAAGAGTAGCCATGTATCAGCCTGGCGTCCCCTTCACGCAGGGACCCTCACAGACTGGGTACAAACCGTCTTAAAGCCAACATTATTCCTGATAAATCGAGTCCAACATTGTTCCAACACAGATGAGTAAGTCTTCGAACACTCTGAAGTCATTGGAGAAAGGCAACCAGAAGTATGATGAACACCACAGTATGTTCCTGGAGCTCAGTCACGGAGGTAAAGGCAACATCTTCCTCCCAAATTTCCAAGCATGACAAAACTGGGGAAGCCATTTGCCTGCAAGTGGGCTAAGCCCATTCCAAAGAACACGAGGAAATTGGTCTACAAGAGTGTTCGGGGCATGCACTACTCAGAGGAAGAACAAGGCTTATCTACAGAGCACAAATCAGTGAAAAAGAGAACGAAGAACGTCTCACCTACATCAGGGAGGGCAGAGTGGCACTTCCAAAAATAAAAACAAGATAGAAGTTGGAGAAACAGGTCTTTTCTCTTCAAGACTGAGGAAAAAAAATAACAAAACCCTACACGGGTGAGCTTATGAGACTAACAACTGAGAGCACCGCTGACAAGCAGCAGATCTCCAGTTGAGATGGGGACAGTTAGTGGGCAACCAGGAACAGCCTCCAGAATCAAAGAGCTGGAGTCAGCCCGGATGGGAGCGGGGACAAGACGTGGAGGAGAACAAAGGCACGGAGAGATAAATCAATCCAGGTGAGGTGCAGGAACAGAACCCTGCTGATGAGAGACGCCTTTTGAACTGCATGGAAGAGTTCAAGTACCTAAAGCTTGCACGTCTTGAAGGAACATGGTCAAAGCAGGGAGAGGAGCTTGGACAGATAAGCCCAGATTTATTGGTTATGAAGAGACCACAGCATCACCTCTACGTTACTCAGGACCAGATCTGGTGGATCCAAACACGGGGGATCTCACAGGAGGAACCATCAGTTTTAGCAGCGGCAGCAGCCAGGTGGAAATCCCGGCTTTTTGGTGCTGCCAAAGACCCTGACACCAAGAAGAGGTGTCCAACTACAGCAGCTGCTTCGCCACGCACTGACGTGAAGGGGACGCATGAGCATCATTGGAAGAGGGAGACTTGGGAAGACTCTAAATACGTTTTGTTAGGCCCCAGGACAGGTGGGAGATGCGGGCGTCAAAGGACACCGGATTTATGAAGGAGAATAGGATGAGACAGGACTCTTATGGACGAGGTAGTGGCACATTTGGGATGAGAATCAAGCGAGCAATGACACTATCAGAAGCAAGAGTGCCTCTATGCCTCACGCTTGGCAAAGTACTTGCAACCCAGGAGCATAAGAGACACTAAAAGCTTGTTAGGGACAGACTTTACGCCCCTACTGCAAAGGTAGGGCACGAACCCAGTGAATCTGGTGCTGGAAACTTCGACAAAATCTCAAAGGCCCGGGAATTGGGTCTTTGTTGGGTTTCTTTGATCCACTTGAGAACTGCTACACACATGTATGAGGAGAAACCAGGTCCCCCACACAGCGAACATCACAAAACTTCTGGTTATCACCTCCTGGCGTTCCAGTGGCACGCACAGAGGTATAGCCCCAAGTGCTTTGTCACGAGAACAAAGGAGAAATTACATTGCCTTACGTATCACTCACTTTCAAGGGTCACCTACACGGGGATCCACGCAAAGCGGGGCACTTTGCCTTTCTGCTACTCGGGCCAAAGGCGCACAAGAAACCTCTCTTTCCCACTCCTATCCTGCGGGCTTCCTGCTGCTGGAAAGGGGACCAAGAAAGCGTTAGCGACCGGGATTCCCTCACAACTCCCCTCCTGGGCTACCCGGGCAGCCCCAGGAGGGCCGTGGGGTCGCAGAGCCCCACGCGTGGCTCCGCCGCGACCCGGGGAACACGAGGGGCTCCCCCAGCAGCCCCACACCGGGACTGGAAGCATCCAGACCCCCCGGGGGGGTTGGGGGGGGCACACAAAAGCAGCCGGGCTTCCATGGACCCCCCCCCGGGCACCTCCAGGGCCCGGCCCGGTTCCCCCCAAGGCCGGGGCCGCCCCCTCATGGCCCTCCCCAGGCCGGCGCCCCCCTCACCCCCTGGCCCGGCCCCGCCGCCCCCTCCTCAAGCCGGGTCCCCCGAGGCCGAGGCTCCCCCCTCGGGGGGCTCCGCGCCCCCCTGGGCCCCCTCAGGTCCCCCCTCAGGCCCCGCCGCCCCCCGCCGGGCCCCGCCTGGCAGCCATCCCCCCGCTCCTTCCCCGCTGCAGGCCGCGGGCCCGGCCCCCTCCCTCTTCTCCCTTCTCCGGGCCTCAGATCCCGGTCCCCTCGGCCTCTCCCCCAGCCCCGCCGGGTCCCGGTGCCGCCCGGTGGGAGCGGCGCAGGCCCCGCTCCCCGCCACCGACCTCCTCCTCCTCCTCCTCGCCGCCAACTCTCTGGCGCCGGTCCGCCGCCGCTCCAGGACTACAACTCCCAGCAGCCCCCGCGAGGCGCTTCCGGGGCGCCGCCCCGCCGGGCGAGCCGGCGCTTCCGCCGCCGCGCTAAGGGTGGGGAGCGCGAAGCCGCGGGGGGCGGGGCTTGTTGCCATGGCAACGGCGGGAGCCTGCGGCCCTCAGGCGCTGCTGAGGCGGGAGGGAGGGGAGGAAAGGGGGGGGGGGGTCCTGCGCTGTGGGGCCCGGTGCTGGGTTTCTCCTCAGGGATCTCTCCTCAGGGATCTCACCTCAGGGATCTCAGTGAGAGCCTCACAGAGCAGTGTCTGTCCCCTCTTCTGGCTTGTTGTGAGCAGTCACCTCGTGAAACTGTCACAAAGTCACAGAATCACCAAGGTTCTATCACCCAGTCCAACCTCTGAGCTAACACTAACCAGTCCTCCACTAAACCATATCACCAAGCTCTACATCTAAATGTCTTTTCAAAACCTTCAGGGATGGTTTTGAAAACTAGGGACTCCACCACTTCCCTGGGCAGCCCATCCCAATGCCTCACAACCCTCTCGGTAAAGAAGTTCTTCCTAATAGCCAACCTAAACTGGATCCAACCTAAAATATCCAAAATCCTAATATCCAGCCTAAACCTGGCTCAACTTTAGCCCCTTCCCCCTCGTCCTGTCACCAGGCACGTGGGAGAACAGACCAACCCCCACCTCACTACAGCCTTTTTTTAATGTACTCATAAAGAGCAATAAGGTCACCCCTCAGCCTCCCTTTCTCCAGGCTGAACAAGCCCAGCTCCCTCAGCCGCTCCTCGTAGGACTTGTTCTCCAGACCCCTCCAGCTTCATTGCCCTCCTCTGGACTCTTTAGAGCACCTCCATGTCCTTCTTGTAGTGAGGGGCCCAAAATTGAGCACAGTACTCCCAGTGCCTCCCAGTGTAGAGCTCTGACAGTGGTTCACCGCTGCAGTGGTAACACACCAGGGTTTGTCACACTCAGGTTCCCCCTGAGCCAAAACGTGTCACTGCTTCCTACAACACACCAAAATCGCGTGGGTGCCGTGGAGAGCTTCGATAGCAGGAATGTGCGACGAAGGTAGCTGAATTTGTGAGGGAAAGACTGATTTGTGAGGGAACCGGGCTGTCGATAAATAGAGCTGTGCACTGGGCATGCCGGTTTGCTATTGTTACTGATTCTCTAGCAAGGTAAACATGGAAAAACTAGGCTTAAAATTATGGAAAATGGTCATGTTTTAAGTTCTGTCTGGTAATTTAACCCTAAATTCAACACGGTGTTGATACAGGTTTTAGCACTTATTACAGAACAGCTTATTTGTATGCAGAGTTCTTTGTTTTTCGGGCTGTTTTTATTCACTGTAATTCTTCATATCATCCATGTATTTGTAAAATAAACTTTTCAGAACACCAATCCCAAGAACAGCTTTGTTTCATGAGATGGAAACTACAGCTGAAAACATGCTAGCTACTCAAAACCTTCCTTGAATGAAGTGTTGAGATGCCTGCAGTGATTAAAGCTTACCGAAATTCTCGTTTCCTTGCTGTGGTCTGCAGGCCACGGCTGTCTTCACGCTAGTGAAGAGGCAAAACGTGACGGAAAGGAAGTGGTCTAAAGGTAAGAGCATGAAAGTGGAATTTCCCCAGAATTTACCTGCCTGCTCGCAGAACCATAAAACAAGGTAACGCCGACCGGAGAACACGTGGGAGGGGAGGAAGCGACAGTGTAGAGAATTTTCATCTCCTGCAGATGCTTGGGGATCTCTGCATAACGCACCCTTCCTCAGGAGGTGAGCACGGAGCCCTGCACATCTGCAGAGTGTGAAGGCAGAAAGATTAATGGCTTCTCCTCATCCCTCTCTAGTGTTTACAGATAAGAACACGGACAGTAAAAGAAAGTGCTGAGATAAGTGGAGTAACTTGTGCCATTACTGCGGGCTTAACCTAAAAAGCCTGCATAATCAGTCAGAAGTCATTTGTTAAGTTACCTTAAGTAAAGCAATTGGTTTCAGGGGGCTTAGAATGGAAAATCACTCTAATACAATGACTTTGTAGAGAATATGTCATGCCATCTAAAGCATGATCATTTAATTATAATCCTCTACTCTCTTCCTACTGATTATACCATTTTTACTGGTGTTACTTTGTAGTCTTTCTTCCAAGTAACCTAAGAGATGCTGCAAAAACTGATTTTAATCAAGTTTTAAATGCAATACTAAATACAGTTTGTCACTCCTTGCAACTGTAAAGTGAAGATAAAACCACAGATGATACTTTTTCTTTCTTTTTATTTATTTATTTTTTTAGTTGTCAGGCTTGGTTTATCTAATCATCTGGTTTTGTTCTGAAAAAAAAAAAATTAAAACTACCATGCCCAGCACAACTCACCAAAAAGTCTCCTGCCTATTGCCCCCCCGTTAAGCACATTGCAGTTGAAGCATTACAGCTCCTCTCTGCACCCCTGCCCCATCTGCCGCCCAGCATATCTTGTCACTTCACCAAACAGCTCGTGGTCCTTCCCTCTGAAACCTCTAGATCTTCATCTTGACACCTAAACATTCCTATGTATTCTGCAACCACATCCCCTGAACTTCCTACATCAACCCCTCCTCTGTCTGTCCCTTGCCACCAGCTGCACAAGTGACAGCAATTAGTGTGAAAGCCACAGCAATTAGTGTGAAAGCCATCAAAATCACTGTGAGCGTTGTATCCAGACTGCCTGTGCGTACAGGAGGCTGATCTTACTTCTCTTCTCCACGCAAGAAATTGGTATCTCTGCATTTTCATGTCCCCATTGACTTTATTTGAAACTAGTTAGTGGGTTTAGAAGTTAGCAGAGGAGGTTCCAGGTGGTCAGCACCACCAGAGGGACCCCCCCATTGCTCACCCTTAACTGAGAACAGTCAGGATACGTCTGTCCCACAAGTGAAGTTCCTAATAATGAAGATGCTGAATTAAAACAAACAAACAAACGTAAGGTTCTGCTTTCTGTAGATGGGAAACTGTATTATTTATTTATAATGCGTGCAAGCAATTAAGCCTTGCTGTAATTCCGGTAAAACACGTTTTTAATTTGTTTTCCTGCATGGTCTCTTCCTACCCAGACACTGCAGCTCTCATTGGGTGAATCAAATGAGTAATTGGTATTGTTTTTTTTTGGATCTTCTAAGATCTGAGGCCTTTACAGTCCAGTTACGTTAGACTTCCTTACAGGCTTGCTTATATCATCCTGCATGTGGTTTATACGTGGCCTGTTGTAGTCCTAAAGACAAAGGATGTAATGCTATGTCGGTGTAATTTCACAGAAGCTAATTGTCAGAAGAGCTAAGACCGACTGCTGCTGGGGGATGTTGAAAAATAGGGCAGCGCAGATGAGAGTATTTAGATTTTGATTCAAGCTTTCATGGCTTTTTCTACACTATGAGGCTAATACAATTTATGGAAAAGGCTTGGTTTGTGAAAAAGCTGTGAGGATTAATTTGGAAAGTTGCTGTGAGTATTTGCTTGGAAGGTCGTTGCCATAAATGCAATTTTTGAGCTCATCATTTTTACTAGAAATCTGTGACTTTTTTTTTTTTTTTTTTCATTTTTTCCTGTGGGATGTTACCAGCAGCTGCTGCAGTGATGTGGAATCTTAATCTTGACTTTAGCTCAGGGATGACTTACATGAACCATAGTGCGAGAAAGTCGGCGTAACTAGCCAAAGATGAGGCAGGGAAGCAAGTAAACCAGCCTAGCTAAATAGCACGCCGTAAGGACTGAATTATTTCATAACTGGAGAGGCTAGATTCGACTGAAGCTACGGAACGTAAGCTAACGGGCAATGGATAAGGGAAGAGCAACTTCTAAGATGGAGTTTGAAGAACAAATCACTAAAGCTTTAAAAGCAAACAAAAAGTAGTTTTAAAATGCTGGAAGCAGAAAGTTGTTTTTTAAAAAAAATCCCCAGACCAAAGACCCCCCATAAAGGAAAATCTGCCATATCTCGCGCATGAGTTGTCACCGATGGAACAAATAAGACAGATCATTTCCTGATCCCCTCTGTTGTGAAGGAGAAGGCTACAATTCCCTGCTGTACCTTTTAAAACTTCCGATGATCTGGATGATGTATTAAACGTCAGAAAAGGGGATACTGGATCAAACTGATAAATTGCTTTTTAAATCAAGTCCGAGAATTGTGAAAGAAAATTGTGCAGTCAAGCTGCTAAATAAAAAAAAATAAAAGGTGTCTCTAATGGAAATTGTTAGACTGGACTGTCAGTGGATAATACATCATGTCTCCATTTTTTATATGAAACTGCATGCTTTCATTTCTAATATCACTTAATGGCTCTCGTGAGGAGGCATGACAGGAGCCGTGTAATTCGGGGGCAGTAAAAAAGTTACATGGGCTGAGTTCAGTGCTGGTCGAGAAAAAAATGCATGCATTTCCCCCAGGCCCTCAATATGACATAGTTATAAAACATCCAGTTTTATCTCACTGTATGAAGGAACTTTATAATCCATTCCCAATAAAGTAGTAGTATCAGAAATGGAAAATTGCAACACCTTGGAATTATACTGGCCCATTAAGGATCTTGGGAAAACAAAACAAAACATCACGTTTTGTTCCTCTTTACCTTCTTAATTTTTTCTTTTCCTCTTATTTTTTTCCATTTTTGCCTTGTCTCCAGCACCTTTTTGTGGTCTAATATTTGTTAAAAAGGATGCATTTTTCTTCTGAACTCCATTGGGCTGGAAGTCCAACCAGCAATGACAACATTTCTTCAGCTGCAGCTGTGCCGTAAAATAAACCTTTGGGGAACGATATTGCATGGCCAAATGAGACGATTATGAATTCTTAAATGTTGTTTTTGGCTCAATACCTTAGAAAAAAAAAATATTTAATCAGATATTAAATAACGTTTTTGGAAACTGTGTTCTCAGTCTATTACATCAGTAACAAACCCCTAATAAAGCACTATACAGAGCATAATGGCTAATCTGTGACCCTTTTTTGTAAATCTTTAAATGAAAATATTATTGTCCCTTCTGAATTAACTCAAGACATCCCAGGGCCTGACGAGCACATACAGAAACACTGCATCTTCACCCAACATTTCTTTGGGTGGTTTGAGTGCTTTGGCCGTGCATGGCCAGTTCGTGTTCTTTGGTTTTTATTATCTATAGAGTAGATTATTCCCAGGACAGTCACGGCAGCTCTGTTTAACCATAATTCTGCCTCGGTGTGTCACAAGAAAGTAGGGAAGGACAATTCAGTAAGGTGTTGGCAAGGACAGCCAATGGCCACTGCCTGACCTTCCCAGGCAACCTCAGCAAAGGCTTCACACATTGCATCTTTCTTGTGTGAGATCTACTGATATAAGGGATTATAGTTTTAGGGTTGTTTGTTTTGTTTTTGCCTAAAGCACGCACACTGGGTATCCTTGCTGCGCCCACTCTCCCCAAGTCACCCGCACCAAGTGCCGTGCTCCCAACGGAGCCCCGTTGCTTGGTACGAATTAATCACAGGCTGAGCCGTTTCTGTAATTGGATTAGGAGCTGAAATGGGTTGAGGAAGGAGGAAGGGCTGCGCGGTGGGAAAGGGCTTTTATGGGCTGCGGAGGGCTGCAGCCACACAGCGCCGCCATGGGACAAGATGGCTGCCAGCGCCAAAACGAGCCTCGCCTCCTTGCCCGGTCTTATATAGCCTCGGGGGGCGGGCTGACAGCTGTGATTGGTTCTCCAGCCTGCCCCTCTCCTCCCTCCTCCCCCCCCAGCACGTGCAGGCACTATTTACCCGCTCCGATTGGTTCCGCAGCCGGCGCCGGGCCCAGCAGCCAATCGGCAGCGGTCACGGGGGCGGGGCGAGTGCTCCCCTCAGGTTCCCGCTCAGGGCCGCCAGATCGCGCTGTGGAGACGGGGGCGCCCGTTGGGGCCTCAGCCCCGGCGCCTGAGGGAATTGTCCAAATATTTCTTAAATTCCATCAAGTTCAGGGCTGTGCCCACGTCCCTGGGCAGCCTGTCCCAGTGCCTGACCACCTCTGGGTGCAGACCCTTTCCCTAACACCAGCCTGACTCTCCCCTGTCCCAGCTCTATGCCATTTCCTCAGGTCCTGGCGCTGTCCCCACAGAGCAGAGGGCAGAGGAGCTGCACTTTTTGCAAACAACCTGTCATGTTCTGACAAATGCTGTACCCTAGTGTACTTTTGCTCACTATAATATCACTATAATACCAAAACACACCTCCATCCCAAAAGCTACCCACCCCCAAGGTGCGACCACCCCTCACTGAGCTCTGAATTTCTCGGAGCCTATTTAAATGGAGACGGGAGAACTTTTCCCCAATCACAACTAAGATATGCTTGACTAGAGCCACTCAAGCTCCACCTAAAAGATAGAAAATAATATAAATTGGCCTGAGAGGGGATGTTAGGGAAGATACCACTGTCAGGGGAGATACCATCCTGAGGGAATACAACATCCTTAGGACCTCCTGGGACCAGTCAATGGTCCCAACTCTTCCCCCCCCCCAACAATTGGGATGTCTTTGGATGAGATTTGAACACTTGGTGATAAATCTTTCTAGAGTCTTTGATCCTTTTAACACGTTAATTTATAGGCTGTGCACCTGTGTCACCTGTGTATTTCATGCATGCTAGCTTGCTTTTGCAGACAGTCACTATCGCCAGCAATCCAAAGAACCTGTGTACCTGTTGCTGTAATAAATCACACTTGATTACGTTGTTCCTGGTCGTGATAGCTCTCATTAAACGCAACTGGAGTTAAGTATGGATATATGTTATTTGTGAATCTGTGACTGTGATAGTTCAGTGCTCGGAATCCAACCAGACCCCTAAGGGTTACTGCGTTATTGGTGAACCTGTGATTGTGATAGTTCAGTACCCTGAATCTGACCGGGCCCAAAAGACATATTTGTGCATTAGGAAAGGCCCAAACCATGGTGGCTCTGTGGTAACCTGGAGATAATGCAGGCTGTAAAGCTTTTATTCCTGCCTGCTCTGTTTGCTGAGTGGTTCAGTGCGTGTACCAGATCCTTTATCTCCAAATGATGTCCGTATCTTGTCAGGTTTCATCTGTGAAACGCCCTGAGGCTTGCTGTTTTCTACAGAGGGGAGATGTTAATTAGTCTTAGACGTGTATTAAGCTGTGTTAACGGAGATGTTGGGTGTCTTTTTCTGATGGTTTGTTGAAGTAACTCTTCCCAATAACCAGTTGTATTCCTGGCTCTGGTGGCCCTTGGAGCTTCTTGAGCATCACCAGACTGGAAGTGCCATCATTCCTCTTCCCTCAGCACTCCGAGGCAGCAAGGAGCAAAGTGACAGCCCTTTGGAGGATTATTTCTGGAAGGACAGAGGACCCAAAAACCACAAAGGAGTTTGTTGCGAGCTCTTATCTGCCACGAGGCCAGGAAAGTGGCAGAGCAGAGGGCATCACCCAGTGAGCTTAAGTCTTTAAGTGTTTCGTGTTTCCCTTTTTTAATAAAAGAGTTCAGAATTGATTACTTGGCAGTCAAAAATGGACCTGAAAATTCTTGTAAATGTACCCAGAAATCCAGGATAGCAACTTTGTAAAATGATGCCCGTCCCAGCAGTTTTTGTCTTGTTTTAGTGGTGGAGGATGGCACTGCCCCTCTTCTTGTTCTTCTTGCTTATTTGTCCAGAAGCTCTTTCATTGAATACTTAGAAATTTGCAGTATTTATTAATTTTTCTTCCTATTAGTGTGCCATGTAGTTTTTCGTAAAGATCCGAGCCAAGTTGCATCGAGGAAAACTGCAATATTTTGTAAGGATGTTGTGTGTTTGTTTATTTGCAGCGGAGGCATGTTAAAATGAAGCTTAATGTTAAAGTACTCTTCCTGATTTTTTTGTCTTCGTTCTGCTCTTACAAAACAAACAAAAGAAATTGCGTGATAGTACCCTGAAAGGTACTGGTGTTGTCAGATTATTCTCTCAGGAAGTACTGTGGTTGTGCTACTGCTCTTTCTGTGGTGTGTTTTGATTGTTTCAGTTGTGTTACCTCATTTTTTTTTTTCCCAAAAGTCCTGATTTGTTTGGTGAGCTGGATGCTGCTGACTGAATAGCTACTTGTTCAGTGTTTTCTTTGTGTTTCAGGCTGTGGCCTGGCCATAAAAACTGCATGCTGTTTGGAACGTGGCTGGGAAGAAGCAATTATTTTTTAACTACAGCAGAAGCCGTAAGGTCTGAGCACTTCTGGGAGCTCTGGTGTGAGTAACAATCAGCTTCAGCCCGAGCGCTTGGCTTGAGAGAGCCATGAACAGCTGCAGCTGCTCTGGAGGTTCCCTGCATGGTCTGCCCTGTTAAATCATTTTTTTTTTATCACGTTATCTGCCATAAAATAGCGTACCTAAAGGAATGTCATCATTTCCAACTCAGAATTAGTGCAGAAACATAATGAAATACTGACTTCAGAATGGGTAGTAGCTTAAAAGAAGAATGGAATCAGCAGCAGGTGGGGTTTTTCACTTTTGGCTTCGTCTTGATGTATTCTTGGCTGCTTTGCATCCCTCCATAGCAGAGGAAACGAGGGGGCTGTCCAATGGGGCACGCCAGGCAGAAGCTTGCAGATCTGTACTGTTTTATTCTCCCTACTTCTAGATCCTTTGTGTAGTTACCTGTCATTTAACGAGATGTTGATGTTCTTTGCTCTATTATTAGTTAATCTCCAGGAGTTTTTTTAGCAGCTAAGACTTGAAGCAGAAGAAATATGACTTCTAGTGGGCTGTTCTAGCTTAAGAGCTGAATGTGCCCCTGTATGTTGATCTTTCTCACGTCAGCCTGTGGCAGACTCGATATATTTTGAAATTGATTTCTTTTTTTTTTTTTTTTTTTTTTTTTCATTTGTTTGTTTGCAACCGATCTGTGGAAACTCTTATTTTCTAATTTTGGGGGCTGTTGTTAATATGGTAGCTCCTCTCCAGTGCTGTGGAAAGCTGGGTGTGCATTCTACACCTGGAAGATCCGTACCTTCTGGCAATATGCCTAAACTAATGGCAAAAGTAAGTGGAGTTACTCTTCTGTCTGGAAAGAAATGTTGTAATTGATGTAATGGGGCTCTGTGAAACAGCAGTTCTGTTCCACCTTGCTTACCTGATGTGTCAGTTTGCTTAAACACAGGTTGTGTGTGGCTTACTGCCGTACCTGTCTGTTGGCTACTCTTGTTCTGGGGGCAGAAGGCAAAATCTGCTTCGTGGAGTCACCCCAGCTTCAGCTGCGGTGCTGCAGAACAGCAGTTACCGAGGCTGTGGGAAGTGTGATGTGCCCATGATACTGATGCTGGTGATAATTGCATAATGGTAACAGTAAATGTAATATATGCTTCGCTAATTATCCGTATGAATGCTCCCACAGGTTGTCCTGTGTTATTTTCCAGAATGCTTGATGTTTGATATAATTAGTTGTATGATTTTTCCCAAGAGCAATTTAGTGCTAATAATTGCCTGCTGTTACGGATAGACTCCTGTTTCGTAGCGTAGGCATTTTCTTTTCCTATGGTCAGATTCCTTTTTCGTTTTCTTCTCCTAGTTTTCCATACAACTAAAACCAGAAGAAGCCCTGGGAGTACAGGAACTTGGCTTTTACAATTCCAGTGTCAACATCTTATTTCTGTCCCTTTGGGTGTTCTGGGACTCCCCTGGATTTGAGAGATTCAGTAGGGGTACATACTAAGAATTCATTTCTTAATTTCTTTGCAGTTAACTCTCCTAGAGCAGTTGTGAAGCATCAACCCATCCCTTTGAGATGTTAATGGAAAATGTAAGCACAACTAGAACAGGTTCTGAGGCCAAAGGTAGAGATCTGGGGAAGCTTTCAATTCTCTTTGATACAACCCTAATACTATGGAGAATAATGATTCCTAAGGGCCCTAGACTTTCATAATATCAGTGTCTCATACAGCACAGCAAAATACAGGAAAACAGTTACTTTTCAGAAGCTTTCAATCTTTTCTGAGTAACTGGAACTGGTGCTAGCTCGATGTCAGTATTTTTTCAACCCACTTAGCTTATGATTATCTTTAATTTGCTGTAAAGCAGTTACTGTTCTCAGGCAATTATGATGTTTACACAGAGATGAATGCAGATGCATGCAATAAGCTGATTGTTCTGCATAGTATTTCCTTCCGTGCATAATTATAGCACAGGTGCTATACAACATAGACCACAGCGAGTAACCTTAACTCTCCCCGTAAGGAATGCTGACCTTCCAGCTACCTTCTGCACTGTTCTTCTCTTAAGGAGATATTTTGCTGGTTTGAAAACCCATTAAGCTACTGGTAAGCATATTGAACACTGTCCAGAGAAGTAGCTTAGTGTCTCAAGTGGTGTTTTTTTTAATTATTATTATTCCACAGAGCATGCACTGGTGAGGATGAAGAGGCAACGCGACTGGAGCAGTAGAAACTGAACTGCAAGGTGGCCAGCTCTCCTCACCCATGATGAAAAGGAAAAAGTGTGGGAGGGGAATGGTAGGCTTAATCGTGGCAATTACCATCTCCTGAGCAGTGCTCATTAATTACTGCCATGCTGTTCTAAATAGTCTAAACTCTCAGAATACTCTAGAATAGCAGTCACTAGTGGTCCACGATCAACACCAGGTAATGTGCTGAGGTCTGTGCTGTGCCTTGTTTTTCTTTTTGCTGATCTCAGTTATGATTTCTTGTACCTGTGAGCTCTGGAGGACTTTGAAAGCAGACGGTTTATGTTGACTCTCTAAACAAACAAACAAACAAAAAAAAACCTCTCACCTTCGTCTCCTACCCCAAAGCGCCCTGTAGGAGATGCTGTTACCTCTTGTTTCCTGTGTAACGTGCAGAAGCAGGTCAGCAATCAAGAACCACATAATTCTGCAATGATGGAAGTGAAGAAATATTTTCATCGCTAAACCAAGTCTTAAATCAACAGCAGTGTGATTTGTGAAAGCAATTTTATAAATCACACTGAATAATTTGATCTCATTGTACTATTTTTATGTTTCTTTAACTTTTTTGATATTTTTCTTGTGTACTAACGTATCATCTGATATCAGTTTACCAGTAATTTGTACTGGGTGTGTGATCACTGCACTTGCTTCACCTTTTGCTTTTTGAAATCTTGTGGTTTTGTGTGTTCTTGAAGTCTTGCTTCTGTCAGATTGAGTAGATAAACATTGTTAAAAAAAAGGAATTTTAAAGCCTTGTTTCATCTTTGGAGCACTAGGAAGGGGTTACAAAGGATAAATTATTAACTTACGAATTTGCATGCCCACTGAATCTGTGCCACAAAGAAAAGAGTACTTGGTGCAGGAAACTTTGAATAATCCAATGGCAGTAACAAGATAACATATTTATTTATAAATTATATATACTTACAACTTTTGTATATTTTAACAAAATATGTTTTATTGAAATTGGACCTGCCAAATATTTTTCTCTAAAACAATACCTGTTGTTTTTTTTTAAAAAAAAGACAACATCAACAACCAAAACAAAAACAAACAAACAAACAAAAACAGAATAGTTAATTCTACAAAATTTGCAAGCGAATTCTTGCAGGTACTCCTAGTAGAAGACGCAGGACAGCCTGGCAGTGTGTGTAACTATGTGCATCTCCAGGTGTAGAGAATGAGGAGCAGGAATCAAAATTCGTCTTGGTAAGTGAATGTTTTGACTGTTCTACACGTGAGACCCAAAACCCCACTGCGTTCACTGCTCACAGCTACCTTTTTATTTGTTTTATTTCCAGAAAGTTGGAAAGATCCTTTGCTCCTAGGACAGAGCAGGGGAGAGCATCATGAATCTTGCTTCTGAGTCATTTGGGTATAGTGCCTGGCCAGCGGTGCTTCTGCTAAAATCTGTCAGAGCAGCTGCTTCCTCTTGAAGGAGAGACAAAAAGGGTATTTGTAGTATCTTGATGCCTGAGAATTGCCTGTGCATTCCTGCATGGTGCCCTCCACCGCCAGCATCTGATAGATGAAATCAGTCATTCCCAGCCAGCTCGTAAGCATCGTAGTGCTGGAGAGGCTTCGTGATCAGTGCAGCCAGCAATCTTTTCATCACCTGTGGTTTCAGGCTGAAGTTCTCCAGGAAACCTTGTTTACAGGTCAGTGGAAGTTTAAAGATAATTTCAACTGAAATTGAGTTTGCAACAGCAGCTTTTAGCTGGCTGTCACGCTCTGCTATAAAGCCACATAATACTTAGCTGGCAGATGTATTTTTTTCCCCTCAGTGAGTAAGATAGAACCTGAAAGGTGGTGGAGTCTGACCTGAATGTCTCTGTTTATACATTTTTGCATGGAACAAGCTATAGGATTCATCGTTATTGGACTCTGTAGAGATAAATGGTTTCAAAAGTTGACTGGAGAAGTTGAGAAATGCACTGAGAATGATTCAGCACAGAGATGTCGCTTCTGGCTCAAAAGGTCCTTGAGCAGGAGGTTGCTGCAAGGTGCAGAATATGCAGGCAGAGCATTGATACCTCCTGCTTGGGTGTACAGTTTTCCCTAGACATCAGGAAATAATGTCTAGGAAATGATGTCTTTCCATTCTTAAGAATCTTTTTGGGCTAGTATCTCTTGATGCAAGTTGACGCAGCTCTTCTTTTAATGAACAAAATGGGGGGAAATTTGCCTGAATTGTATTTGGCAAATTCATAATGCCCGCGGCTGTGCATGAAGACAGTTGGTATACATTTATTTTTTTTTATTTCTGCTAGTGATCAATAGCTGAACAAATTCCTAACAGATTATCCCCGTGTTATGCACAGGAGCACTGCTGATCTTCTAAAAGTGGCTACTGCAGTTCTTGCACTTTAATTCTGCAGATCAGAAGCCTCATTTTCAGTTGACTTATATTATAGAAATGCAGAGGATTCTGGAGGTATTAGACCAAATTATAAGCTTCTAAATCTGTTTAAATGGCAATCTTAATCCACAGTTGCTTGCAGCATGGTATATCAGGTCTCTTGTTGTACTTTAAGATAACTACATGCTTAACTCCTCAGCCCAGCTGAAATACTTCCTGCTTTCTGTATTCCATGACATTTTAGGCTTGCTCCCCTCGCTATTTTCCTTAATCACAAGGAAGGCATCATACTTTGTGTCACCAAGCTTGGTAAAAGACCCTGTATTGGTAGTGCTTGCTGCACTACCTCCACGTCCCCCTTGTCAATAGGGTACATCTCTTCGTAGGGCAGGCCATGGCTAATAGTTTTATTAGGATGAATGTGTCCCTTAAATCGACCTGCTGGGGTTCGAGAAGCTCTGATTTAGTGAGAAGTGCTGCTTGCTGTGCTGCCAGCGAGCTGAACTGCTCCGTGCTTGGTCTGGTGGAGGCAGGCGTGCAGGCAGGACAAGGAGCAGCAGGAGAATGGCCAGGAGCAGGGTTTGTGGCAGCGTTAGTGCTGCAAACACAAAAGGGAGTTGGGGCTGTTGCTTTTTGCCTCTAGCTCTGGCCGGTGAGGAGGGGAAGAAGGGGTACAGCTCAGCAGCCAGGCTTCCCTTCTTGTTACCTCAAACCTGTTTGCTGTGTAAAACCCAAGTCTTGATCTGTTTAAGTCTGGTTGCCTTCATTCCAGCTTGCTACTCCCCAGCCTGATTTTCAAATCGTGCACTAGGCAGTGTTTTCACTAATTTAAGCACGGTCTGTTCAACTTACAGTGGTGGTTCTGTCTTTGCCTCTGGTCCATAAACACTTGTAAGATTTTTTTCCTCAGTGCTGTTTGCTCCTCTATAGCTGGGTGCTTGAGCTGGGGGTAATTCTCTAGCAGGTGGACTCTGGAAAATCTTTAAGATCATCTATTGTAGGTAGCTCCCATCCCAAGATGTATGTGAAACTAGAAGTGCCCAAACTGGAATTCTTGTCGTACACTAGGAATTTGTTCCCCCCTGGTAGGAGCAGAGACCAGGTGGTCTGGAGCATGTTTAAAATGAAGACTTCTGCTCTGGAACTTGTAAAATAAGTTTCTGAGGATAGTTCCGGTGCAGCGTGGTAGGATCTATCTTTGATCACTCCTGAACAAGTAGATGCATATAACACAAACCCAAAACGTAAATGTTTTGTCTCCAGCTTTTTTAATTAAAAAACTTTCCCTCTGCTTGTGTTGGAAACAGTTCAAAGTAACCTGCTTGCATCGTTCCTGTGAATCTAGTGATGGCGTTTGAAGCTTCTCTTGGAAGGAAGGATTTGCTATCTCATTTGTGTAGGTTTTGAAAGTGTATTTTACAAGCTATGCTATGTATTAAGAAGCTTTTAAAATATAAAGTTTATTCAACAGTCAGAAGAGAATGAAAGCCCTAAAATTCCTCTGTATTTAGCTTTGATACATTGAGTTTCTTGTTCAACATGAATAGAAATTTCTATTCATCCCTAGCTTTTACTGGGTCACCAGGTGTGCTCGTAACCAAAAATTCACAATGGAAATCTTGTGCTAATTTGTGAAAACAGGTAGAAGCATTGGGAAATTGCAAATCAATTACCTATGTCTGCAGTTTGTTTTTTCCTCATGCTATTTAGATGTGGAATGCTATAAAATTTATAAATTAGCATGGGAAATTAGTTTTCTTTGCTGTGTGACAAAGAACAATAGCGCAGACATAAACACATGCGTATGGGTTTTTGTTGGAGATGAAGGTAGTAACCGTTTCTGGGCAGCAATCTTTGTTTCTTGTTCCACGTACCTGGAGTGATGTGGCAGGAACTGTGCAGTGGTGGCCTGGTTCCAGAGGCCTGGACAAGGCTGCAGCCCAGCTGGATGATGATGTGAAGAAGGTCTTGTGACAACGCACTTCCACAGCTGGCTCTGGAACGAGAGTGCTGTGAGGCAACAAATCTACTTATTGAAATCTAAGATCAGAATTAACCACAACTTCGTGGTGAACAGAGAAATAGAATATTTGCCAGTGTCATTTTTTTAATGTAAAATAAATCACTTATTTTTTATCAGCTGATAATTAAGCTGCTGACTGAAGCCTTGTTGAAGAAGGAATGCACGTTACTAGTGGCTACCACATCTGCATTGATAGTAAGACTTTTAGCCCTTAACTAACAAAAATATGGTCATTAAGACCCCTCAGGTCTGTTCCTACATTGAGAATTTAGAAATCTCTATCCCTTGAGGGACGATTTAGGCAAGACTAATAGTGTGCTGAGAACAGAAATGCAAGCATTAGCTGCTGATGTAAATGCTGTGGACATCACTGCCACAGTAACTGGGTCCTGCAGCTTGCTGCTCTCTCCCTGAGGTGGTTATTTTTCATTTGGTTGCAGTCTGCAAACTGGCTCCTGCAGCAGCACTCCTCAGATCAGCTTGAAAGTTGCAGAGGTTTGGTGAACAAAAGCAGTTTAACAGCCTCACTCCTACACCAGGGTACCAGACAACACCTGCATCGCTGCTGGAAACTGCCCAGTTTGCACGTATAAAAAGCATGAGCTTGTCGAAGCTACTGCCGTGTCTCACTTCAGCAGGAAGATAAGTGGAAGTTTTGCCCTCTGGTTACTCAACTGTGCTGCATTTTTATTTAGAATATGTAGTTTTATTTCTAGCAGAAACTGTCATGATGTTAGACTCTGGTCTAATAAGTTTCTAAGCACTTTCCTAAAACTTATATTCCCAGGTATGTTTAAAAAAAAGTAGCTAGTTCTTTATTTAACTATGGCTTAAAAATTGTTTTAGAAATTTAAGTTCTAAATAATCAGGAAACAATAACTGTTTCCTGAATAATGATGGCCAGAGCACACCTCAAACTTTTAGCCTGGCAGCAATCTTCTGCTGTTTACCTTTGTGGAGCTGATTACCTTGGAATTGTCCACGGAGAAGGGAAAAAGAAGGGGGGGGAACAGAAACAACAAAACCAGCCAGCACAACCCCCCCCCAAAAAACCCCAACCCACTCAGAAATATATAAGCTTAATTAAGACTTGGCATGCGATTGAGTGTAAGTGGGTTATCATTACTCAATTCCGAGATACCAGGCCTGATGAAATAAGCATCTTTTGGATGCAATCTGTGTGACGGTGAGATACTAAAAATGTCTAATACATTAATTCTGACAAAGAAAGTCTGTGGTCAGGTGAGTGGTAGTTCAGTACCCTGCTCATATCTTAATTGCTTACTTGTAGCCTTTTTAATTTACAAGTAATTTGATGAATACAAGTGTTCATTTACAAGTAATTGAATGAATTACAGTAAATTAACAAGCTGCAGATCAAGACAAAAAGATTGTTACTCTTTCTAGTCTGATTATACATATTTTCTTTTCTCAGAGCACAAAGCTGATACGACTTCATTCAGGCTGCTTAGGCTATAGGTAAAAGCACTCTTTGTACCCCCTCTCCTGGTCTGTCTGATCTCACAACACCTGGACAGTTTTAGGGAAAGGGGCATTTCTTAGCAACAGCGAGGGGAAAAATGGTTGAGCAAACTGCCAGGGCTATTTCAGTTGCAGCTTACACTCCAGATAGACAAGTGAGCTAAAAATGGAGAACAAGACAATGTTGGTCAAAGTGACAGATGCTGCTGTCAGTGGATGGCTGGCCTAGCAGTTTTATCAAGCTTTTTGTAAGCACCAGAGCTGTAAGGAGCTTTTAAGGAAATGAGAATGAGCAGCATGGGAAAAGGCATGGGTATGTTTGAAGTGTTCTTTCATTTTTTATTTTTATTTTTTTTAAAGGCAAACAAATATTGTGGATTCACTAGAGCTGCAAAGTTATAGCCCTGTTGGCTTGGAAATAGAAAAGTAGAGACCAACACTAAACAAGTCCCTTAATGCCCTTAATTTTCTAGATATGGTAGCTCATCCATGGTGAAGATGAGAAGCAGCCTGTTGTAGTACTCTTGCACTCCAGTTTTAAAACATTTCTGACTCTTGGTGTTATTTTTCACCCTGCAAATCTGCTGCTGGTTCCTGTTAGTTGTGCTGGGGTCTGTGTATTTGTCACCATCTCCTCAGCCTGGAGAAGGTTATGCCAGAGAGGTGCCTTTCCGTTTCTCAGTGAATGGAAACTGGTGTACCTATAGAATGCAGATTTGGAAGTGCTAGGTCTAAACTTCAGTTTTATTTATTAAATCTGAAGCGTGCTTCCCTTTCCAATTGTTTGATCTTTCTTCTGCTAGCCACTGAAACCTCTCACCATGAAGTACAGCTGGGAATGGCCCAACTCTTGCATCTTGTGTAGCTGCAAAACCTCTCTCCAGACAATAGACCCTGATACCACGTCCCTAGGAGAGCAGATAGCCCTACAGGACCCTGGCTTCCATCCCATACTGGCCTCATCTCAAGGTAAGTCTAAAAGGATCCCTTGCTGAGCCATTGCACTCTTTGCTCTCCCTCCTTACATAAAGGAGGTTTAAAAATATGTGAATTAAATTGTAACCACATTTCTGGAGGGTAATGAAAACCAGCCAGCGATATTCTGCAGCTCACCTACAGACACTCCAGTGCAAGAAGGATGCAGCCTGGAGATCTCTGAGCCTCGGAGACCATGCTGTGCCTTGGCTCGTGCCCAAGGCAATTGCCATACTTGCTTACTGTAAGCTAGCTCACTGCTTGTAGAACTAGCTCTGTGCCTTCTCTGAGGGATAGCCTAATTCTGGAGACTTGCAGAACGATTATTTTAAGTTCTTTTTAACCCTCTTCCCTGGAGAGCTACTTGAAAGACTCAAAATCTAACACTGCTTTTAACAGGCTGTGTGGTTGTAATTTGGCAGACCCCTGGCACCAGCTTTGTGTGTGTGGAATCACTGAGTCTGACAGGCTCTGCACTGAAACACTGGTGGCCTTTTCGGTGTGTTCTGTACTAGTATGAACTACGCTTCCTAATGCTGTGGAACTTAACGTTCAGTTTCTGTTCAAATATCTGAAGAGTGCAGCACTGTCAGTGCCTTTAACCACGGGAGGAGAAGAATGTGCACTACAGAGTTTGTGAGCGGGTCGAGGGACCGCGAGGAAAATACCCTTTTGATGGTGCAACTGCAAAAGCAAAACTCCACAATGATTTTGGTATAACTTACTTAAATATTTCAGCTCCTCAAATAAGGCTGCAAACAAGTGCCAAGCAGCATGTAGCTGGCTGTCGTTCAGTTCAGCACGCTGCAGGGGTGGGAAGGCTCGGTTGCCAGGTCCAGGCTGTCAGGTTGCCAGGACAGAGGCTGCTGATCTGGGGCCGTGCTCGTGCTCCTCACTCTGTATCCCAGCACCAAAGGGAGGGAAAGCCTGCAATCAACCACACTTACTTTAGTGACTGTGCCACTTTCCTGTTTTATCAAAGTACTGACAGATGCGCATTGCTAATGATGTGTGTGAAGAGAAGTCTTGCGGTCACCAAAATAACTTTTCTTTTCAGGCAACCCTCTCCACTTACACTTTGACACCTTGTTAAGAGAGGACAGATTGCACAGACTGCTGAGCCATAAACTCAGGACTCTGAAAATGTCCAATTTTGGAAAGAAGCAGGATCCAACTAGCAGTGCGTTCCCAAAGCTACCCTCTTCACTTCTGCTCGCCTCTGGTAAGTTAAATAAAACTGAGTTTGAGGTGACATTTAAAAAATTAAATGTGGGCTTTTAACCAGTACCTGAGGGCAGCCAGTCAAAGTATAATGGAGTCAGCAGCAACCTTTCTTCCAGGGGAAGGTAGCTTGACCTCTGTCATATAGTAACATCCAAGCAACTGAGTCCAGCAATTTGTAAGCTGTAGAAATTCTGATCACCTTGGAAGGATGCAGGAATGCTTGCTTTAGCTAAGACATTAAACAAACAAACAAAGCACCCCTTGCTATTCTTTCTTTCTTTTGTAGGGAAAATGCAACCCAAAAGGAAGCTGTTACAAACCTTTGTTTTAAATCAGATTAAATCAATATTTCCCTGGCAAAACTCCGACATCTTTTTCTCGTTCTTCATCAGCCCATATCAGCTGATGATTTTAAAATGATCGATGGCAGTTTAAGGTGAGTGACAGAAGGCTCAAACTAGTTTCAAGCTCAGAAGAGGGAAACCCAGCTAAAACATATCCTAGTTCTTTAATGAACTGTGGTTGCTGTTCCATTTGGCGTTCTTTAAAAAACATATTTTTATGCCAAATATATATTTTTAAAGTAATGTAAACGGCCAACTTACAGTCTGTGCTTCCTTGACATTCTTGTAATGGGACAATTCCTACATGTGCAGTACTCACTATGTTCTGCGGTTGCTGGTGCAAGCTGTAATGAACAAACCCGATGGAAATAGGAAAAAAAAATAATAATACAAACAAAAGAACCCAAAACCCTTCATGTTGAAAGCACATCAGCAGCCTCCAGTGGTGTTCTTGGCAGTCAGGACCTGAGCTACAACTTCACGATGTTCGGTCTGAGCTGAGGTTACTTAGCCTTGTTTGGGGATGGATCTTGTTGCCTGAGAGCAGTGCTGTGGAGGTATCATATATCACTATGAAATATCCACTACATATATATTCAATATGAAATATTCACAATATATATATATATATTCAATATGAGATATCCACAATAAATATTCCTTCCATATCAGCTGAGGACGTGATGAAGAAATGCAAGGAACCTGTTGGAGGGTGTTTGAACAACACACCAGGATAATTCTATCAACTGCTCAGCAGCTGTTTGACTTTTAACTGATCTGGTTTCCTTATACCTCTTTCTTTTTTCAAGCATGTAGCCGCAAGCTTACACAAAAGCCATCCCTATTGATGGGCAGTATGTATGCAGGAGGGGTGTAAGACACTGACCGTGGAGAGTATGCACTAAGGGATGGTGCAGGAGAATTTTTACACACTTTTAACTCAAAGATCCTCACAGAGCTGGGTTTGTAGGAAAGATTTGGCTAGTGGAGTCATTTGGCACAACAGGCTTAGAAGATGGCTCCATTTGTGGAGTGTGGAATAAGCCAGTCCCAAACAGGAAAAAAAAAAAAAAAAAAAAGTTAACTTGATACACTTTCTATGTCAGTTAAGGTTACACAGCACTTCAAAGAGGAATACGTTTGTATTAAAATCAGCATGGTTAGTAATTGGAGAGGTCGTTAGAGGTGGGACAAGCCTGACGAGTTCTACAGTGAGGTAAGCTTTTTAAAGTGGCTGTACCTGGACTGTATTTTTCTTCTTGAGGGCTGTAACTTCTTCACCTCCTGCTGTATTTGGGAAACAACCACCCTTCTGGAGCTGACACGTTCAGAGCTGCAGAGCATTGGCACTCCGTTTGAGGCTCTTGTGTTACATTTATTCTCTAATTCCTTTTTTCTGCTCTGTTTTCCCTTGAGGGGAGGTAACCTTACAGTGGTAGCAACATAACCAACCGGTCTTAGGTCGGCCTGACTTCACCTTGGGTTTCTGTTCATGTTTTATGAACAGGTTTGTTGTTGGAAGGGGAAAGGCAGCTCGAAGGAACATCCAGTCACAGCTCTCCTGTTTCTAGTCCTCAGGCACAAAAACCCAGTTCTCTGCACCACGCACTGGCCGCGTCCCCAGAGACTCCTCCAGCCCCTTCTTGCAGTCACATCCCTCTCACTGGCAGCTGGGCGATGGTGAGTTGAAAGAAAAGCTGTGGGAAATTGATCTGAGAAGGGGGAGTAGCCTTAGAGGAGCTGGGGAATACCTCCTTTACCTAGCATTGCCTGGGGCTGCGGGCACACGGGGCACTCAGATTGGTCTTTGCTGCTAATGGACTGCTAGGAAATGCATTTTGGATGCTGTTATTAAACGAACAGCAGCAGCTACTTGCTTGTTTCCACAGGCGGCGCTTGGCTGGCTGCGTGCCGGCTGAAGTGCTTCCCCAACCAGATGGGTTGGTTTTAAATTGAGTGCTGAGCGTGTTCTGCTCATCCCTTTTTTTAAGCATGTGGCTAAAAACACGTTACAGGGCTATTTTAGCTACAAGTTAATAGTAAAGAACGTAATTGCTTAACATATATTTGTTTATAAACTTAATTTTGGCACGTAGTGTGGGGGAAGCCCCCAGTGTAGGGTCATCAGCCTCTTGAAACATCCTGGAAATGTCAACTCCAGAGCGTTCACTGCTCTTAAAATTTGGGTTTGCTTTGAGTATACATGTTTTTGTTTTATTTTGGTAAAAATGGGTAAAAGTTGAACTCTCTGCCTTTCCCTCGGTGGGAGCAGCAGTAGGCCTGTCTCTGCTCTCGTTATATTTTGAGAGCTTCCTATATTTTTGAGACCCCTGTTTCTCTACCAAAGCTGACATTGTCTGATGTTTTCACAAGTCGGTGAGCAGCAGAGGGGGGAGAGGGGCTGACAGAGCATCTTGTTCTTAATCCCCACTTCTGGAAAACTGGAAAAAGGCCAAAATAGTGTAGTCACCTGGGCAGAACGATGGAGTGCCTCCAGGTAACTTCAGCTGTAGCAGTTCCCTCTAGTGCTGGTATGCCTTTCTGCTTTTGTCTTACTGCTTTTCCACAAGTGTTTTTTTTTCTTCCTCTCTTAATGCTTAACTGTTCTCCGCATGCTCAGGATTGCAGTGATTGCCCAAGAAGCCATGAGATGCTTAGTTAAAGGACCGATTTAACTAAATTAGTGCTTTAATTGCTTAGTTAAAGGACCAATTGGGCCGTGTGACCATCCTGTGTAGAACAGATAAAGCAGTTTGGCCCGAACCGTGCATCTCAGCTCACATTTTTCACTGTACAGTGATCTTACTTTTCCTTGGGTTTCTTGTTTTACCTAACTAACCGTGCTCCAAATGCTGCCTTGGTTTGGGTCCTCCAACAAAGCAGATGGCTGATGGGCAGGGCAGCCTCTGCCAGCTCCTCCAGTTACTGGGTTTAATTGCCTTAATGATCTGTACCCGCACTCTTCTACTGGCTCGTGTAGCCCTGAGGCTTGCAACAACTTGCAGTCCCTCTGTGAACAGCAGGACCAGAGCGATGCTGTCTTGAGGTGAGGACACCAGATCTTCCTGGAAGTGCTGGGTGAGGCAGTAGAGGTGAGGTTACTCTGGGAAGGTGGTGCTTGTCTGTTCTCCAGGGATCTGGCAAAGAAGTATTGGGTTCTTGACATGAAAATAATACCAGTGGTCATAGCAGGATGATACTGTAGCATTGGCCTGTAAAGGCAATGCTAGGGAAAGTTAAAATTGAAACAAGTCAGAAATGGAAGCCTGTAGAGGCTGGTAACTATTCACCAAGTTATTTTAGTATTAAGTACTAAATATTTAGTACTTTAGTATTAAGTATTTAGTATTTAGCTGGCCTTAGCTCGCATGTACTCTTCTAAAAGAATTACACTGGTATGTAAAGTGAATTCCATGAAAGGTGTTTGGGCTACATATGGCTCAAAGGATACTTTTGAGTGAGTATTGTAATATTCTTTGAGCATGATTCTAGGCTCTTAATTCCAGCAACTGCTCCTTCCTCTCCTTTTCACTCCACAGAACGTACGGCCTTGGGAACCTCGCACGTTTCCTCTTCTGGATTCTGCATGCCAAGGTGTGGGAACAGCACTTTGCCTTTCAAAATGATCTGTGAAGCTCAGATTTCTGGATGTTTGGTTGTTTTTATTCTCCCCAAGTGTCCTTCCTTGCAAGTATTTATTTCTGGGTTGGAGTGTTCAGGGGCAGGAGGAGCTCTAGAAACTTGGGGTAAGCTCAGGAATGTTTTTATATCGGGATGATTTTGATGCAGAGATGTTTTCAGTCTATATTTAAGTGGCAGTAAAAAAATACCCAAGCGTAGCCTAGACACATTCTGTAAAATAAATTTCTTCATTCAGTGGTACTCTGGTTTAGAGTTCACATAGCTCAAAGGCTTCCCTCTGCCAGAGGGGTCTGGTTCCCTGGTGTAACGGTGCCTAAAACCTGCACACAGCCTGCAAATGGGTAACTGCAGCCTGACAGGTAGGGGTAGGTGCCTTAGTTTGTACCAAAATGGGGAGTTCAGGAAAAAAAAGAAAAAGCTCTAGGGTTAAATGGGGAACCACCCCACCTGTATGCGGGTTTCTTTAGTGTTTGTGTGAACCAAGGACTGTGCTCTTTAGGTTGGTTTGAGAAATGTGAAAATTGGAGAAGCCCCCGACATTGCCATTCACATTTTTTTCTGTAATTGAATGAAAACTGAAGCATGGAAGCATACTCAATTTTCTTTACTAGAATTTGACGTATTGTATAATTACATACAGATTACTCTCTGCCTGTCACTTGTTTTTTATTTTGAATGATGGGATTCACAAATAAAACATTAGTAGCTGAAGTGTTTTCAAAAGAGGAAAATTGGGAAAAATTGCCTCATAATGACTTACTACACAGTACTAGATGTGATTGTGGAAAGATACGACAAATCTGAATGTACCCAGCAGTGAAGGCTTGGTGCAGATCAGTTCATTGCATTTCAGTCCATCTGATTATTATTTTTTTTTTTTTTTGAAGCCACAATAAGCACTACGTTTTCTTATGATTTGGCTCCCTACCCATGAACCTGTCTCTGGCTGAAATCCTTTGGGCTGTGAGATGGAGCCCAGGAGCGCGAGCCCAGCTGCTGACTGACCCAGCCCTACTTCTCCCTGCAGAGGAAGCCTCCACAGCCCTGCCTGTTCCCAAGCGATGCTCTGGGATTTTCTGATGAAAGCAAGACAAATTCTGCTTAAGATTCACTCGGGAATTTATTAAAGACTGTCAGCATCAAAACTGGGTAGCTTTAAATAGGGTACGTTCGCACCTTATTTACTCTCTAGTTACGTTTCTCAATTTCCCTATCTATCTTCCACTTTTTTTTTTTTTTTTTTTTCTCCCCAAAACACTGTTTATTAGATGATTTTCTCTCTGTAAGCTCTGCTCACTAAGGAGCAGTGCTCCCAGCTGGAGGACGATGGGGCTCTACCACATCCTGTGGCAGCCACTTAGGGAACAAACAGCCTGGGCTGAAGCTGCGTGAGGTAAATGCTTTTTGTTTCTCCACAGGAACACAAAGATTACCTGCCCTATACCAAGGGCTCAGCTGTTTAGGAACAGTGAAGGGAAAAAAATAAGAACCTAACTTCTGTAATTACTGTAATTACAGCTCCCAAGGGACAGTTGTGAGGAAGTGTGTGGGCCTGATGGGCAGCTGCGGGAGGGCGCAGGGCTCTCCACAGAACTTGGCTGCCCAGGGAAGTGGTGGAGTCCCCATCCCTGGAGGTCTTTAAAAGACGTTTAGATGTAGAGCTCAGTGATATGGTTTAGTGGAGGACTGGTTAGTGTTAGCTCAGAGGTTGGACTCGATGATCTTGAGGTCTCTTCCAACCTAGAAATTCTGTGATTTTGGCTTGTTCGCTTCGGGTGCTGCGCTGCCACCCTCCCCTTTGTTTCTGGTAGCGCTTTGTGGCAGTGGGCTTCCTCCCACGGAGCGGTTCGTTAAGGCTCTGCTAGGCTGCCATGTTTTTTTGTCACAGAATCACAGAATTTCTAGGTTGGAAGAGACCTCTAGATCATCAAGTCCAACCTCACGTCCCTAAGCTCTACATCTAAACGTCTTTTCAAGTCCTCCAGGGATGGTGACTCCACCACTTCCCTGGGCAGCCCGTTCCAATGCCTAACAACCCTTTCGGTAAAGAAGTTCTTCCTTAAAACAAAACAAAACAAAACAAAAAAACGCTCAAAAACCAGCACGAGCCGCTCTGTGAAGCGACCCAGCCCCCCGAGGGGTGAAGCGGGCGTGAGGCGCAGCGCAGGCGCCAAGATGGCGGCCGCGCCCTCTGTGTGTGTGTGTGAGGAGCCGGGGTGGGGGGGGGCGCTGCGGGGCGGGGTTTCCCGGTCCCCCCCGCGGGGGCGGAGCGCGGGGCGGGCGGCGCTCGACGCATGCGCGGCGCGGGGCGGGGGGGAGGCGCAGGGCCGCGGCGGCGGCGCTCGGTGAGGCCAACAATGGCGGCGGCGGTGGCGGCGGGAGGAGGAGGAGGAGGAGGAGGAGGAGCGGGGCCCGGGGCGGCCGCCGTGGCTGTGGCGGCGGCAGCGGCGGCCGCCGCGGCTGCTGGGGGCGGCCCGGGTTTGGCGGCGCTGTCGGTGGCTCGGCGGAAGGACGGCGGCCCGACGGGCAAGTTCTGGGAGAGCCCCGACACCGTGTCCCAGCTCGACTCGGTGCGCGTCTGGCTCGGGAAGCACTACAAGAAGGTGAGGGGTTGTGGGGGGGGGACACCACCGGGGGGACACCGGGAGCCTGAGGGGGTGTTGGCCTAAAGGGCGGGGGGTGCAGCGGGGGCCGGCCCGAACAAAGGCGGCGGCGGCTGTCGGGGGGGGCTGGGCCTGGGGGGGGGTCAAATAGGGCCGGGGGGGGGCAGCTCCGGGAACCGGGGGCTGCTTTGGGACGAGCAGGGCCGGGGGGGCAGCTCAGGTACCGGGGGCTGCTTAAACTGGGCCGGGGGGGCTGCTACGGTACCTGGGGGTGCTCAAACTGGGCTGGGGGGGCGGCTCCGGTACCCTGGGGCTGCTTAAATGGGGCTGGAGGGGGCAGCTCTGGTAACTGGGGGTGCTCCAGTACCCGGGGGCTGCTCAAACTGGGCCAGAGGAGCGGCTCCGGTAGCCTGAGGCTGCTCAAACCGAGCCTGGGGGGCTGCTTCAGGGCTTGGGGACGGTCCCGGTCCCCGTCCCGGCCGTTCCAACACGAGCACAGCGGCTCCAGGCTGGGCCCTGCACTGCTGTGAGCTCCGAAACCGGCTGGGAAAGCGGCTCCGGGTTTGTGGCTGTTGGTAAGAAACCATAACACAAAAAGCAGCGCCCCTGCTCCCTGCCGTTACCGGCCGCCAGCAGCATCGTGATCCCGAGCTGGAAGAGCCCCGTGAACATCCAATATCTCAGGTGTGTGAAGTGACCCCGGGCTGGTACCGGTGTCCAGCAGCACCGGGTCCCCACGGCTGGCAGGAGCTGCTCCCGGTGCTGCCCCCCGAGCAGAGCCCCGCAGGTCGGATCTCAGCCCCGTACACCCCTTATCTGTGCCACGCTCCGAAGCAACCCTCGTCGCTCATAATTAGGCTGCACTTATCGGCGTTACCAGCTGTAAAGATTAGATATTTCTGTTTGTTCCGTGGGCTCCGCGAGGTAATTAAAATTGGGTAAAGAAACCCCCCCCCCCCTCCACCCGCCGGGCAAATGGATTTCAAAATATCGCTGCGGAAAATCCTTTAAAAATTGGGAAGTGATTCTTGGTTGGGGAGACAAAGAAACGGGTGGTTGTTGTAGGTGCTGCTGGGGTTTAGAGAGTGTCTGCAAGGCTCCCGGTGGACGCTCTGGTTGGAGCTGGGTCGTGCTGCTTTGTGTGGTGGATGCTTCGCCCTTAATCCCGTTTTCCTGTAGCCCAGGTGGCAGCTTTGCTGTGCACGCACGGCCTCTTTCAGGAGAGCACGCAGTGAGCAGAGCTGACCTTGCCCAGCCTGTGCCAGCTCGGTGCTGCCTGCCCGGTGTCTGCAGCCCCGGGGGCACCGAGGAAGCCGTGGCCGTGTTGGAGAGAACCCAGCGAACCGCAGCGAGCACAGCCCAGGTCCAGGAGTCAGCCAGCAAGGGGACAGAGAATTGCCTTTGTGAATCTGCTCTTTCCCAGCTCCAGATTAGCCAGGTCTTCAAATCCACAAGAATTCTCCGTGTTTCTAAAGTGCAGCTTGAAAAATAAGAGGTTCAAATAGTAGTGCGGGCAGCTTGTGCTGCGTAGCAGAAAACCAGACTATTAACCAGGAGCAACGGGCTGCGCAGGCAGCGTGGCTGGTGATAAATTTGTCACGGTAGTGGCGTGGGTTCTGTGACCCCAGGTTGCTGCAGAAGGGCGTCCTGCTGTCCCAGCACAAACCTCTCCTGCCCCGCTCCTCCGTGGCCAAAACGCCAGCAGCGAGGAAGCCAGCGATGGGCAAAAACACACCGGGGGCTCCTGCTGGGCAGGGGGGACTCGGCTGGTTAGTAAAGGGTGCTGCTACAGGGCGCAGGGACGTTGGGGCACGCTGTTTGTGAGGGCAGATACGATGACAGAAAACGAGATTGTTTGTTGAAGCCTTCAGCCCCGTCCTGGCTGCGTGTGGTGCATGAAAGCCGCCTTGTGCTGTTTCCCCAGGCTGGCAGCTGCAGGACCCCGCTTCGTCCCAGGCCCTGGTGTGGGTATTTGGGGCTTGTGTCTGAATCATGACAGGGTTTTAAGGCCTGGAGGAGCTGAGAGTCCCATTTCATAGCGTTTGGTGTCCCTTAGAAGCAGGAATTTGCACTTTAAAAGCGGAGGACAGCAGGGCAACGCTTATTGTATAAGCGCTCAGCGATCTCGGGTGTTCCGTGTTCAGTAATTCCTTTGACATTGAGCAACAGATGGCTTATGTGAAATGCCTTGTCATGAAGTATTTAAAATACCTCCTTTTTTTTTTTTTTTTTTAACTTTGCATGTGCTGAGAAGGATATGGAGAATAACCCCAGCCTTACAGTTGCAGTCCCTGAGGACCATTCCCCGCGCGTTAGCATCTCCAGCTTGACACTCTGGGAGATGTGGCTACTTCCTGGCTCCAAAAGCCGTGCCACTGAGACAGGAGGCTGCAAAAACGTTTTTGGGGGTGTTTTGTTTGCTTTTTTTAAAGAGCAAGGGGAATGTTGCCTTGGAAAGGAGTTAGAGGAGAAGACAGAGCACGGGCTGTCTGTAGGGACACTAACCCGTGTGAGGTAGGGCTTGGCAGCCCAGATGTTTTTCTGAATATTTAGGACCCACTTTTACAACTTCAGGTGTTCGGTGCTGGGAAGGGGCAGGGGTCTGGGTGCTGGGTGCTCGGCTGGGAGCCACCCACCCACTGCTTTGCCACGAGCTGAACCGGGGGTGCTGACCGTATCGGGTGTTTCTTGGCAGTGTGGTTTAATAGGAGGGAGGTTTTCCTTCGTGTTTGGAGCTCTTTTGTGCTCTCACCCTTAAAAAAAAAAAAAGAGCCATAAGCTAAATGAAAGTATTTTAATGCTGGTTTTCCCTTCCCCGTTACCTAGCTATTTGAGCTGAAATGTTCTTTGTTTGGGAGAAGGAAAGGATTTTGTGTCAGGGCTACGCCGTGGAGCCGTAACGGGGTGATTTAAGGTTAGCAGCCACATCAGAACTGGACGTACAAATCTGTCCCTGGGGTCTGCGGCAAGGGCTCGTCCGGTGCAGCCGTAATGGCAGAGCTCGCTGGGGAAGGTAAGTGCTTGCTGCTGCTAGGAGTGGATGCAGTGGTTCTTGGATGACTTGAGTTACACTAAAAGGCTTCCCAGCGTGTGTGGTTGCTGTTTGATGCCAGCGCAGCTCAACGACGCGTCGTGTTTTTTGTGCTTGTAGTTGGCAGGGAGGTGTGCAGTACAGAGCAGCCTTGACCAAAACCCTCTTACACCAAAGCTGTTGGTCCATCGTTTCTAGAATTCATTGTTCAAAGGTCTTTATTTGCTGCAGAATCGCTCTCTGCTTCCGTCTGCTGTGCAGAGCAGTGCAGGTGTGTTGGGACTTCAGCCTTCTGTGCTCCCCCGACAGCCCTGAGAATCCCTCAGGAAATTATCCGCCTTAATTTTGTTTCACTACAGCCTACGAAGCCAGATCCGTTTGTGTTCCCGGCTGGTGTGCGTGATGAACGAGAGGTCCGGGTTCTTGTGCTTCCTTCTGAAGGCTTTGTCCTCGTTCAGGGGAAACCTCAGGCAGGGAAGTGCCTTTCCTGCACAAAGAAGGGGCAGAGCAGGGTGGCAGCGGGGGATTCCCAGCGCCTGCCTTCTGACAGCCTCCAGCCGGTGCCGCAGGGAGCAGCTGCCTGAGAACTCAGGTCTAAGATTGCATTTCCCAGGCACGCTCATGTCAACGTGCCTTTCTGAGGGAAAATGTTATGAAAAATGCAGGAAGCCAGTATCAAAATCTCACCTCTTGGACTTGGTTCTGTTCAGACAGGTGCTGGCCCTGCCTGCCCTGAGTCCTGTGTTACAACGGGAGCTCCTCAGCCCTTAAATCACAGCCACGTGTCCCCTGCTGCTGCTGGCAGTGCTGACTCCCAGCTGCAAGTGACAAAGAAACCCCCAGCTTGGATGTTCCCTCCTCAGTTCTCATTTTCTGTTTTTGTTGCTTTGTGTGAAGAGCTTTCTTCCCTGGTTCTTTCCTGAGTTACCTTCCTGTGGGATCCTCAGAGCAGGAGCCGAGATAACTGTACCTAGGGGATTATGCAGAAGGCAGAACGAGGCTTTGGTTTAGTGCCATAAAGAAGCTGTGAGCTTAAGTACACTAAATGGGGTGGGAAGGGCGTGAGCTGAATGCAGGTTTGGGGTCA
The DNA here is from genome assembly GCF_964035555.1 of Netta rufina. NCBI lineage: Eukaryota > Metazoa > Chordata > Aves > Anseriformes > Anatidae > Netta > Netta rufina. Next base: position 1,059,395 of record NC_140124.1, read on the forward strand.
ATGATTGTTTTGTTGCGTGGCTTCAGAGGAGATGCACAAAAGCCACTTCTGTATTATTTTTTTTATAATCTACCTGGAGTGTGCCTCCTGCGCATGCTAAAGGTGTGCTGTCACAGTGTACTCTGTTTTACTGGGGAAAAATTCTACATCCCTCGATGTATGTATGCACACAGAGTGCTGTGGGTAGCTGGGTGGACGGTTCCACCTCGAGGTAGCTGGACTAAAGTTGGAAGCAGCAGTTCTGCTTTTTGGATGTTTAACAGGTACGGCGTGCAAGCATCTGCAAGACCAAAGCTGTTTTGGTAACAGGAACGGGATTATTTAATAGGATTGGGATTGTTTCATCCGCTGTGCTTTTATTTTCATGCTCGTGCAGATCTCAGGTCTGTGGTGCAGCAGGTTCCTGCTTTGCCTGCCCCTCCGAATTTGTGTTTGGGTGCAGGGTGATGGGCCCGGCTGAGCTGCGAGGGCAGGGTTGTATTTGGACTTGGGTAAGGTGATGGTGTGGGGTTGAATGCCCAAAATGATGGGGACTTCAGGGCTGCTAGCTGTGACGTGCTGCATCTGTGCACATCCTGGGTGCGACAGTCGCCTGTTCTAAACCTGTACAAAAAAAATATTAATTAACAGCTTTAAAAATGCACAACGCTGTATGCATGGAAGTAATCCTTCTTGGTTTAGCAGCCCTTCATGAAAAAGGGTTCTGGCAGATTCAGCAGGAGGAGGGGAAGCGTTGTTCTGTGCCTCCCTGCTGGAGGGTTTTGCTGCCCGTGACAAAGGCAGGAGAGGGGCTCGCTCCCCGCCGAGCCGCAGCACCTGGCGAGGGGCTGGAAGTGCAGATGCTGGATTAAGTGAGGCATCTGGGCTAGTCACGTGCTGCATTTACTGTCCTGCCTGGCATCTGTAATTCAACAAAAGATTGCTTAAAACTGCTCTGAATTCAGCCACAGCAGGCAGGGCTTCTGGTTGGAAAATTATATGTATAAAAATAGTTGCTCGCTGGGAGGAGAGCGAGGGTAGGGGTTTTAAAAAAGCCTGAGAGCAAACGTCTTCACTTTTGGTTGGATTCTGACAGCAATAAAGACTGATTTATCGCTGTTCCGTATCTCTGTGGTAGCTGACAGGAATTAATAGGAATTGTTAATTGCAGAAAATTGTCACAACTGCCTCCTTTCATGCGGGAGAGAGGAGGAGCAAGGAATATGCAGCTTTGGAAGGACACCGAGGGAGTCTTCGGGGTGTTTGTGCCCTTTGTTGCGAAGTTTGAATTTTTCAGGTGTATGTCTGCTTGTTTTAACTCGAATCTTCAGGTAGTCGGATACTTTAACATCCGAATGGGAAAGTCAGCATGTTTGTGGTGTCTTTCACTACATAGACGGGACTTTGGAAAGCTTAGTTCCTGCTAACACCACCCCTTTAAACCTTTGAAGGTTCTGGCTCTGGTTTTAAATTATTTTTTCAGGTTTTCTGGCTCTTTTTATTTTAAGAGGCTGTAGGAGAACCTGATATGGTACAAAAATGACTATAGGGTAGCTGATACTGCCCTGTATCCTATGTGAACAAGGAGTGGTTGTTCTGCTCTTGGAGGTCTGGCTTGCTGAGAAGAGTACATCTAGTAAGTGAATATAGTATACTACAAGTTCTGAAAACTCTGCAGCCTATTTTTTTTTCTTAATTCCATGCTGTGATTTTTCCCTTTCCATGTATGCTTTCTGTTAGAAGTGTAACTTTGGGAAATGTTCATGTTGTTGCAAAGCATACGCTAAAGTTGCAGCAGAAAGCCTTTGGTATGTGTGGGCCAGAATTAGCCCGTTCCTTTAGTAGGATCTATGAAACAGATGGAAGTAGTTAATATTTGTTTAAAACACCAGTGGCTGTCGTGGATTGATGATGATCCACAGATAGGTCCCTATGTTTTAGGAGTACAGCTTGAAAAATGTGCGTCGTGCTTGTTCTGTGTGTGCCCAATCCTCCCTCCCCTGCCAGCAATCCTTAAATCTTAAACTGTGCCCTGCAACTGAGAAAAGTGCTCTGGGGAATTAATAAACCAGCCTTCGCATTGTGTTATCCTCTATTCCAAGTGAGCGTGTGTGTTTTGTCTTTCAGTATGTTCAAGCAGATGCTCCTACCAATAAAACGCTGGCTGGGCTGGTGGTGCAGCTGCTGCAATTCCAGGAAGATGCCTTTGGAAAACATGTCACCAATCCTGCCTTCACAAAGCTTCCTGTGAGTACTGGGGTTAACCCTCTGCTGCTACAATAGCCTATTTTGTTCTTCATCCAGGGGCCGTGCTGCTGGCCTGCTTCCAGGTGACGGGGAGATGTGCGTGTCGTCTGAAGCTTTTGTCAGTGCATCCTCTGGAAGGGGTGAAATTGCACGCTGCTTTTTGAAAAGCAGGTTTTCAGTTTAACGCAGCTTATTTTCTATATGTTTGGAAATGATTTCCTGAATGCTGTGGGAAGGTTTTAATTTGTGGTGCGCGTTCTGTGTAATCTGCTAAACCTTAAGTCGAATCCATTTGGATTGATGCACCCTAAATTGACTGAATAACGTGCACTTTCCAAAACAAACAAGTTTAATCAACAGAAATGCCCAGTGAAACCTTCTATCCTGTGATGCTGTCAATGCTAAAAATTGGCTATGCCGTGTTTTTGGTAGTGCATAGTTACCTAGTTTGTCTAGGACAGTTTTCTAGACACTCAGAATATTGGTATACAGAGATAATATTTTTGAAAATTGCTTTTACCATTTAAAATTCAAACTTGGTACATCATTCCCAGCACTATCTTAGTGATAATGTTCAGAGATCAGCCCTGTTGTGCTTGGAACCGTGTACACCATGAAAAGATTTGCCCACATGAGTGTGAACTTTAAACACTTGGTGAAGAGGGGTGCAGCAGGTGTTCAGGACAGTAAGTTCGGGATTTCAGTTGTGGAGGGCAGGGACTGCAGCATCCTCATGGTATCAAGCACCCAGTTGGCTTGTTTAGGGTAGGTTTTGTGGGCCAAGACAGCTGTTATAAATGGGTTTGTAAGCATTGTGGACAACAGCAGGAGGGTCTTCACTTACTGCCACAAAATGCTGGGAACTTAGAATGCTCTTGGATACAAAAATTCACTTGGGAATGTTTATAACTCATTCTAGTATCCTAACCCAAAGGTTTTCTGAAAATGAAAGTAATTCTATCTTTGCTTCACTACTTATAGAGTACTACTGTTTATTATTTTATGGTTGCTTTTTTTCCAGACACAGTTTGCTTGTGTAACTTCTTATTAAGAGTGTGAACTCATGCATGTTGTTTCCAGAAAGAGTTTTCAGACTGACTTACTGGGGGATTCTTGTGATGCTTGGGGAGATACCAGGAAGCACCACGAGATGCCATTAAAACGTAGCTCACCTTCTTCCATTCTGACCTGGTGGCATCTCAGTGGTGGTGAAAAGGATCAGAGGTGAATGCTGTGGTGCTTTGCTTTGGCAGTGTGGATCATAAAACTGTACCCATTTTTCAGGAACAAGTTGGCACTTTGTACAGGGTGTTAATTCTGAGCTTAAGTTCCTGTTGTTGGCAAAGATTTGGTACAGGAAAGCATCTGTAGCTGGATGTGGGTTAGATGAAGGACTGATACAGCGTACTTGCAGTCCTTGTCTTCTGATCACTGCATTTAAACGCATGTTGTCTAACCTTAATAGTTCTCAAATACAAAAATGTTGATTAATTGTCTTAAAGACAGCTTTGCATGTTTCAAGCAAAGATAATGGTAAGATACTAACTCTTAAAAGACAGCAAGCTGTGAGGTCAGTTGGCATTAATTGCCTTGTGCTGGATTTCGTTGTGTGGAAGTGTTGGGGAATCTGTAGGAGGTTGCTGACAGTTAAATCTCGGCAGAACAAGTTTTGTCTAATTGCTAAAAGCTATTTTCCTTTCATTAAACCAGCTGCTGCTACTAGTATAAGAGGGTCCTGCTAGAGGCAGTAGGAATGGACGCCAGTCTGTGAGGGGAATTTGTGCTGTTCTTCACAGTGAGGTGTTGGCCGGACCTCCTGTGCGTGTTGGCACGGCCAACACCTCCCAGAGCCACCGGTAAGACAGCCAATACTCCAGGGAAGGAATTACAGCCTGAAAGAGCTGTAATTCAGGCTCCTGATCAGCCCATAAGGGACTTGAGGTCGCTAAGGATAGTGCTGAAACACGGGCGGCTCGAGCTCAGGTACGTGTGTGGTCGCCTTGGATCCTGACCTCTCTCTGCACACAGGAGGGCTCTCAACAGATGGAGGCCGGGAGCGGCTCTGCTCTCGTTGAGTGCTTGTGAAGGATTTTGTTTATGTTGTTCTTGGACGCTGGCGTATCAGATACCTCACAGAACTGCTTTTCTTTCCACCAGCAGCCCTAGAGCCAAGGAGGGCAATGTTTCGTTTAGTTCCCATGCTCCCATATTAGCTTCCTGATTGAGGAATGAATTTTAGATGCTTGTCAGTAATGCCACGAGGATAGCTTGAAAAATGTGTGTCGTGCTTGTTCTGTGTGTGCCCAATCCTCCCTCCCCTGCCAGCGATCCTTTGGTGTTCGTTCTGTGTTACCAAACGTTCCTGAAGCGTCATTTAACTGAGTTAAAGAAAATTACCTAATCTGATTGAAAAAAGTAAGCTAGAAGCTAGATCAGAAATGTTTCTGATTAGGAAAAGCTGCCCCAAAGCTGCCATGGGTGTGCAGTGCCTCCCTCTTTGTGTGCCCTTGGTTTCCTCAGAAGGCAGCTCGCAGGCAGCCACTGCTGTCTGGAGCCCAGCCACTAGGCCGCTCCCAGTTCTGTTTGCAGAATTGTGTGAGTTTTTTAACTGAGAAACATAAACCAGACAGATCCTGGTGTGTTCAGCACTCCTGAGGGAGGATGGGTTTAATTTCCCCTTCCAGTGTGGGGCTGGGGTCTCGGCAGCAGGCCCCTTGGGGTAGGCGCTGCCCCAGGGCTGTGAGGCGTGGGCTTGCATCCTTCCTCAGGCTGCCAGGGGACACGGACACCCAGGCAGAATGTGCCTTTCTGCTCTGGAAGCTTATCTGGGTGACTGACTGGCCTAATTTTATCGGTTGGGTTTATTATTAGAGCAGCTTTCTTTAGATGTGCCTGAAGTTGCCTGGGGAATGGACCTGTTTGCCTAAGTAAACTCTTGGAAAGTCCTGGTTTTGTATAAAAGTTGCCAAGAGCAGCGCCGCAGTTATTAGAAAGAAGTTCATGTTTGTAACTAATTACATGGCTTAAATAAACTTAAATCGCTTTCTTTTTGTGGTTCAGTCAAATTGATTTATTAGTCCTTTTGGAAACAATCTGTAACTGTAGAGAGAAGGCCTGGTGAACAGAAACAGTTTTAATTTGTTCTGTAATCATGACGTGTCAGTTTCTTTAACCAGTTTAGTTCATAAATGCTGTTGCTTGTCTTTCTCCTTCCTGTTCCAAATTGTGTATTGAGAACTTCAGATCCACGGCATGTCAGTACCCTGGGGACCATGCTTAACACAGATTCCAGTGCTGCTTCTGTCTGGCTCAGCTGTAGCTGAGCTCTCCAGTTCTCCTCCATTGCTAAGATTACTTGACAGTAACTTATTTTTTCCAAGAATATACAAACATCGTCACGGGAGATATTAGCAAGATAGCAAAGAGAATTCCAAACTAAAATTAGGGGAAAAAAAGTGCCTTTCTGTGTAGGCAGCAGTCCTGCGTGACTTCAGAGAACAGGCTCGGTGAGACTCAGCAGAGCTTTCTGTCCTGCTGCTGCTGTTGAATTTCACTTCTTGTCGGAGTACCTGTTCGTGAGAGTGAAGAAATGAGTTGGATTTAGCGTTTTAAGGCAGATCACACAGTGACAAGGTGTAGATGTCTGAAACTCAGCTGCCAAGTATGTATTCATTGTTAAGATGATGACATGAAAGTGAATGTCACTGTTCTCACTTTTCTTTCTGGCTCTAGGCAAAGTGCTTCATGGATTTCAAAGCTGGAGGTACATTATGTCACATTCTTGGTGCTGCTTACAAATATAAGAATGAACAGGGCTGGTAAGTTTTTATTTTGATTTATACACCTTCTGCATGAAATTAAGCACATGAAATGGCTATGCAACCTACTCGAGATTTAATACTTTCTGGAGAACTGGGTAGGCAAGGGAGTTGGAGATGGGAAGAGGAATTTTTTTTCCCGTTTTGCGGATGATAGCTTTTTTTTTTTTAAAGACATGCCCTCACTCCTAAATTTAAAGACAAGTTGTCCAAGTTTGAGCTCTTGAACTTCTAGGTTGGGAGTTAATTACAAACTTGAGACTTTTTTTTTTTTTTACAGTTTATGTGCTGTATAACTGAGCAAATTAACTGGTTATCTTACAATTTATTTTCCAGCTGTAAGATACAAATATATCTTACTGTACTGATTATAGGATTTAGTTATGGCTAGGAAAATACGAATCGTCACCATCACAAAGTAATAAATACAAAGTGATCCATTGTTTATCAACCTCCATAAATGAGGAACGTGAGTAGTTCAGACACTGCCCATGTAGCTGTTGACACTAGTATTAAAAGTATTAATGTGATATCACAGTGGTGGTTTGACTTGTTCAATTCTAAAGTATAATTTTTACAAGAAGGCAGTAGCATGAATTATGGTATTTGAGAACATGGGAAAAAGAATTGAGGATGAGAAGTCATGAGATAAAAGTAAGCAGAGATTGTTCTCGTACATGAATTTTAATAGCTCTTGATCTGATGTTGTGCAGACCTGTAAGAGCATTCCTGGAACTGACTGTTTCTGTGGCCCACAAGAGCAAATTAAAAGGCAAAAAATCAAGTTATTCTAGTACAGCTGGTTGTTTTTCAGGAGTTGTTTATACTCCTATCAGCTAATTGGCTCTCTAAGATGGTTATATCAGAAAGCCATTAGTCTTTTTTTTTCCCCCTACTCTGATATTGCCAACACCCAGGATGTGATATCTGTAATGTTCTGTGTTTGCGTCTCTTTCAGGAGCGCCTTGCTACCTTTCTGCCTTAAGGCAAAGGAGTTAAATATTCATGAGTAGGAAATACTTAAACATTCCGCTTTCTTTCCTTAACAAATTTGGTTTTCATTCATTGAAATTTGTCAGCAAAGCTCAGATACACAGCTGCCTCCTCTCGTCTCACTCTCTTGCTGATTCCTCAAAACTAGTGGGTAGTGCCTTGTGTTTGTGCATGTGGGATGTAGAGGGAAGTAATACTTGAATTTAACTCTGTGGATCAGACTTAGATCTTGGAATGTATCCTTCACTGACTCAACCAAATAATATGTGGTGTTTTTGCCTGAAATATGATATATTTTTTTAATGGTATGCATTGTCGCTCTTGCTTAACCTGTTTGTGAATGATCTGTCTTATAGGAGAAGTACCTTTCCTCGTCATAATAGGTATGTCTCAAAAATGCACTTATCCAGTGCAGCTGGACATACCTTGTCTATCACTGCAATTCACGTAGTTGTTGGCTAAAACCTGCCAGAGGGTATCAGTTAAACTGAGGACAGAGAATTGGTACTACCATTTTATCTAAATGGGCAACTACGAAGTGTTATTTCTTAATATATTGACATGCTTCTCTTAACGTATGGATTTCAGAAGCAGGTAAAAGTCTGGGGGCATGTATAGCATCAAGTGAATCTGGTGTAGATTTTAGGCAACCAAACGTAAAAATTTTGGTCAACCTTGAATGCTTTAAATGTCTTTTGTTTCACGGCTACTGAAGATTTTTTTTTGGGGTGTCTTGGAAAATAGTTTGTATTTATTTGGCATTTGTTTTCTTTCACTTCCTTGAAGCTCTGTTACACTTACCTGAGAAGCATACATTTTAAATAGGCTATAAAGCTGTCAGTGCACAAATCCTGGAGAAGATCTTGGCTCTTAAAATCCTGTGCATCTAGGTGTAAAATACTTTAATGCATTAAGTTGTGTTGTGCAGTGAACTGGCAGACTTCTTGATGACTTCTACTTCTAGAAGTCAGCATTGAGCTTTCAACATGCACAACGCAGTCTAGAGAGGTCACAGTTTTCTTTTAAAATTACAAGAAGATTCTAATAAACATGTCAAATGTTATCATTAAATTATTTGCCAGGTCCTAAGAGTCCATTTGAGGATAGAAACAGGCTTAGACTAATAGCGGATGTTTGCTGGTGCTGCCCAACGCTACAGCATATTTATGTGGTGCCACCTGCTTGGACAACTTCTTTTTGAAAATACTAGAAAGCCTCACGAAGAAAAACGTGGTGGCCTCAGCTGAGAGGGGTCTGTTAAATTTAGTAGTGTAATGCTGGTGGGATGCCATTTTTGGGTAGTAATGGATTTTGTGCCTCAAAATCAATTTTGCTTTGGTTACCTTCATTGTATATTTATGAACTTTTAAAGATTGATTTGCTGTGTTACTGGAAACAAGCTTGTGTTTAAAAGAAAGTGCCATTAAGGATGCGGCTGCAGCAATAAATTCTTGTGCTTGAAGTTGGGTGTGAAGTGAAAGCAGCCTGTCAGTCACCCCTGGGTAATTAGAGCACGGCTCCTTCGCTGCATTAAGTAGCATCTTGTGCTAAAATCCCGATTGCCGCCCCGACCGCCAGCTCAGCACTCTGGTTAAGTGCATTTTCAGGCTTATTGACAGCTTTTTTTTCAAAACTAGCAGCACAGCAGTGCACCAGGCAGTGTTTGACACCTAAGAGTCACCAAGCTGATCATCCAAAGATGCCGTCGTGCTGAGGTGTGCGGGGTCAGGCCCAAATCCCTCTGAGGCCCCAGCAGCCCCGTACCCATTTAGTGGCCCTGAGTCGGTGCCAACGCAGGTGCTGAGCTGTGGCACTGGTGCCCTTACTGTCCAGCCTCTCCAGTTCTCTGGGGACACTGCTCCAGTTCTTCAGCTGAGGTGATTTCATCCATGACTTCTGCACGTGTCGGGGGACCTGGCAGAACACATGCTGAGGGCTCTCGGGGTTCTTCCTCCCCAGTAGAAAGTCTCAGGCTGTGTCACTCCCTCCATTTCTTAAACCCGCACCGTTATTTCCAGAGTTTTTGATTACTTTGTCAATGAAGTGGGGAACTTGAAAGCACCAGAGTCCAATAAAGACGATTGTAAAATGCTGACATGGATTATTAGCGACCTACATGCTGGGGGTGGGGGTGTTCTCAGGCAGGTCTGTGGTTCAGGAGATCCCATATAATGGGTTGCTCTTTGTTCCTGGGTTAGCATCTGGGACTGGTGGGTGGGTGCAACTAAAAATAAGGAAAACACAAGAACTTGTTCGCGAGTTTCCCCCTCTAGTCATTGAAACCTACCTTGAATATTCGATTACGTTCCCTATTTAATTATCCTTTGCAACTGTAGTGGAATGCACAACCCTGCTACAGGGTTTTTGCTGGACAATTTTGACCTTCACGTTTCCTAAACGTTTCACAAATCAGTTGCATTTTGCTGATTGCTTCATGGTGATTCTTTTTCTTGTGAGAGTTACCAAGTGAAGCAAAAATATTTCTGATCGTGCTTCAAATGTTGTTACATAGCTACCGCAGTATACTGCTTTTTATGTCAAACATGAAAGATTCTTTACTACTGAATGGAGGAAAGTTATTTTTTTTAATATTTTTGAATCATTTCCTTCAACAGGCGGAGATTTGACCTGCAGAATCCATCCCGAATGGATCGAAACGTGGAGATGTTCATGAACATTGAGAAAACACTAGTGCAGGCAAGAAACTTGTACAAAACCAACTAGTTTCTCTGCATGTGTTCATGTGCTCAGGGAAAGTGATTCACTAGCACGTGTACCTTGGTTGTGATCCACTGAAGAGCTTCATCTGTAACATCTGGGGGTGCATTTTAGACTCTCACTTGTTTTATCAAATGTACAGGGTTACTACCAGAAGGTAGTAGGTAACAGCTGCGTGAAGTCTGATTTGAAGTTATTTTTTTCCTTTTTTTTTTAATGCTGCATGTGAATAACAGAGTATTTTTCTCAAAGTCAAAAACCTGTGGCTTATACTCAAATAAGATAGTAAAAATGTAACTTTCAGGTGCTTGTCAAAAATGGAAATAGTAGGAAGGACAGCAGAAATAAATGATACTTCCTTATTAAGAAGTATTACTATTGGATGGCTGCTTTAACACATAAAGTACATGTTAAAATTGCAAATAGAACAAATGTATGTGTAGACTGTAGAAGTGCACAAATCTGCATGGCAGATGAATTCCTTTTCCTGTGAAGTCTTCCAGAACCTGTCAAAAATTCTTTGTAATCCAAGACACAGTTTTCATTAAAAATGCTTTTGTGAAAGTGGGAACATAAGAACAGCTACAGTGGGTTGAGTTCCTTCATCCATGATAATGTCTCTGACAGGACTAACAGCAAATCTGCAGAGTCCAGATGTAAACACACAATAAGGCTGTGGTAGGGAGGTTACAAGGGAACTAATATTGTCGTAGGGATTTTGGAGCTGGAATTAATGTCTCGTCCCTGTCTGATACGTGCAGTTCCTTTTGAGCTTTTTCAAGCATTGGTGATTGTAACAGGAATTTTTTGGTTTATGTCACAGATGGCCTACTAATTTCTTATTTAATTTCCTATTCCCTCCTCTAGAACAACTGTCTGAGTAGACCAACCATCTACCTCATTCCAGATATAGAACTGAAGCTGGCTAATAAATTAAAGGATATTGTCAAACGCCACCAGGTAACTGTTATGTAGAATTACTTAAAACATGTGTCTCTTGTAACTTTATAAGACCAAGTGTATTTGTGTGCTTTCAGCATAACAGCTGCATTTGGATTGTGTCTCGACAGCACAAGGCAGCAGCAAGAAGTCAATTAAGACCAAATGTTAACTATTTGTAAAATGCCATTAGCAATTATCCTCGCATGGAAACAGAATCATAACTCTGTTCAGAAAGTAAATCTGTTGAAGTTTAAAGTAGTAACCAGTTTGAGATTTATGATTTCTCAAAGACTTTGCTGCTGGGAATTCCTGCTTACATAGAGCAGAAGCTCACAGTTTATCCAAATGTGAGATCAAAAAGGTAGCGTGTCATACAACTATTCTAGATATGTGGGAACAAGCATATAGAAGTTTTAATCTTAAAAGAGGTAGTGATTTTTTTTCTTGATTTATTTTACTTGATTTTTGTCTTGTGCTGAACAGAGCACAAGCAACATCCGTCTCCTTTCAGGTAGTGTATTTCCCCAAGAGTTAACGTCTTGCCCTTGTGATTTAATACATTAAATGATGAACTGAACAAGATGAATAGCTTCATCTCTTCAAAATGTAAACAGTCTTGTCACTTGTCTTAAGAGAAATGTTCTGGAAAGCGAACTCTTCTGACAGATAGGACCAGGTGAAGAACTGGCTCTGGATGAGATAAAAGATTACTGCTGGTTACAAGCTGTTTAACAAAAAGAGTAATGGAGACAGCACTGAAAATACCTTGATGCAAGTAAAAGGATATTATTTTAAAAGATCTGTAAACTCTCTGGGTCCCTTCTCACCCAGACTGCGGTGGTTCTTCATCTGTGAATGATTTAAGGGACTCTGGTGACAAAACTGCCTGCTTTAAAAGGGATGTGAAGAAATAAAAACAAATTGTTTTGAATTCTGCTTTTTGAGTTCTCTTCCTTTGAAGAATTCATATTCTCAGAATTGTTCAGAATTCTTAATTTGTGTTGCTGCCAGTGTTTTCTCACTGTCTTGATTTTTACCCATTGTCATTTTCTTCCTTTTCTTCCCCAGTAATGTAGCTCCTTTTCCCCAATGTTTTCATGTCCTGCTGCAGTCTGTACAGAAGAGCTGCATCGCTCTTGCCCCAGCAAAGTGGTAGTGGGATCTCTGGACTTAGGATCATCAGGAAGATGTTGTCCTCCCTGCAGTCTTTGCTGATGAAGATGTTACTGCTTCTCGTAGTCAGACCTTGTCTGATTTTTCTTTATAAACGTTGAGGATTCTTTTCAGAAGAACCAGAATAATAATTTAGGATCTTGAAAGCAGTTAAAGAGTGAGATGAGCATTTATATCTATCTATTTAAAAAACAAAGTGTTCTGGCAGTAGAGAACTCGTACATCTTGTTATGCCTCCAGCTTCCAGTCGTATTCAGTTCAGCAGAGGCAGGAAATAAGCCTTATATTTTCCTTGCATCCTTCAGAAAGCTGATTTAAAGTTATCTATCCCTTTCTCTTCAGTCAACATAGCATCTAGAAAGATTTCCTGTTCTCCTAGTTTCTGTGTATTGTTTATTTGAAGCTCTTTAGGGAACAAATGAAACTTACTGATATGATTCATAAAGGTCAGGTTAGATACCTGGAGAGTTCTCTCCAGCTCGTGGGCAGTGAAGGGAGAATTTCCATTATTGTTCTTGAACTCTTTGCAGGTCCTTCAGTCGTGCCTAACCACTTTTCTTCTCTTTGAATGATGATAAATTCTTCTCACTTTCTAGCTTTCTTTTTTGCTGCTATTCAGAGCACCTCCTCTCCTTCCACCCAGTTGTGCAAACTCTTGTTTGGGGTAGAAACGATCTTTTCAGTCCCTGAAATCGGAGTAGTCTCTGAATATTTCTACCATAACATAATGCATCTTCATGCTTTTTGAAGTTTTTCTCCTTTTGATGCTGATCACTCCTTCAAATAAGTTGTTCATATATTGTTTGCTTTAAACTGTCCCATCTGCTCTTAAGTCCTTTAAATAAATCTGTCAAATAGTTATGGAGTGTAAATCTTGAATAATATTTTCATAAAAAAAAGCTATAGCAAAGCATAATTCCTCTTCTGCAAAAGAGCCTGAGTTCTGTGAATTTCTGCTGTCTTTGCCAAAGGCTATTCATCTGTGGAGACTGGCAGTGTCTCTGCAGCAACTGGGAGAATCCGGCTGGTCCCCCTCATGAGGAAAGGAGAGGGTTTTCTTGATTATGTGGTATTATGCATTTGTTTAACAGATATCTAGTTATATAGCAGAATCTTTTTCCATGCTGATGTAGGTTCAGTAGGTGTATATATGTATAATTGTGGCATCTACATAAACACAAGGAGTCTGCCTGTTGCCTCTCATACATGAAGAAAATTCTTCTAAACCTTCAAGAAGAAAAATTGTGCTTGTGTCTGATTATGTGACTAAAAGTTGTGTAAAGTTAATGTTTCTGATTTACTCCCTCCTGTGATGTAGGAGTCTTTTTACAAAGAGTAGGAGTTCTTGTCATTTAATGTACAGACTTGAATGCTGGGGATATCCTTCTCATGTTAGCCATTTCTAGTTAAGTTCCCACTTGTCAGAGTTAATATCATGTAAATTGTAGTATTTAGAAATTGTCTCAAAATAATTGCTTTTTTCTAGTGCTTATTAGAGCTGGGATTCTTCATGGTTGCGTTGTGGTGAGCCTCAAATATTTCTAGGTTGCATGGAATGTGAGTGAAAAGAAATGATTGAGAAATTTGGGGTAGTGTGAAGGTTTCTCATGCAGTGTTGTCTTTCATTTCACTCTTCCCACAGGGAACAGTAACTGAAGAGAAATCAAAGGCTACCCACCACGTTTATCCAAGTCCTACCTCAATGGATGATGGTAAAGATGCTTTCCAATTGTTTAAGTGGAAATAATCTTGTAACTACATTCTGTTAGCGCTTACGGGAGGCTTCACAGAGGCACAGAATGTTCTTAGCCTGCTCCTGAGAGCTACTTCCAAAGTGTTTTTAGCATTAACAACTCCAAATCAAATCATCGTGTGTCCTACTTCTGTTACGTATAACACTCACGTCTTTAATTGAGGTAACCTTTTCAGGAAAGGGTGCATAACACTGACTACTCTTCAGTGATTGGGTTGGAAACTGAGCTATTAATATTTGTTGAATGCATCATTCAGCGTAATACAAAGCAAATGAACATTTTCTTTGTCCCAAATAACATGCTGAAAGGGAGCAAAGCCTATGGGTCTGGAAGAACTGAAGAAGAAATCAACTTAGATGAAAAATGAAGGAATGATAATGGATGTGGGGGGGCTTAAAATTGAAGTTTCCACTGTTTTTTAACTTCCTTGGTGTGTCTGCCCCGTGTGCAAGAATTGGTTGAAATGTTGAGTGAAGCAGCATTAGGAAAACATGAGATGTGTGAAAGGTCGTAGATGCCAAAGTAAAAGGGAGTGAAAAACTTTCTGCCGTGTTCCACTCTTCCCAGGCAATAGATTGGGAATGCTGATATGTTATCATTGCATGTGGTTTGGCAAGGTGGATACAATAACATGTAGACTCGATAGATTTGGGTCGTTGGCTTTATTATGATGCAGTCTGTCTCTATAGGAAATAGGCACCTCAAAAGCAATTAAACAGTTGTATCCTTCAGCGAGTAGCTAAAACAAGCTCTTATTTTTTTTCATCTTAAATACATTTCATTGTCTAGGGGATGATTGTTGTTGAGTCTGAGCTTTGCTGTCGTTAAGTTTGCTTTTTCTGGCAAGCCCTGGCATCTGATCTCCACTAGATGGAAGTGTTCACTTCCATACTGGAATGGTCACGGATTGTTTGTCCGCTGGTTCTTGGCTTTGTGTGTCCTGTACTTCTGGGAATATCGTGTCTAGCTACAGCTTTGTATTTATTTTTAACCACCTCAGGTTCTTGGAAAAGGGTTGAACACAGTACTTTCTATCTGTCTTGTGGGCAGTGAACATGCAGGTGTGCTAGATAGAGCTCTCTTGCAAAGTCTGATTGCAGTAAGGTGAGAAAAAAGCTGTGAATTCAAGCAGGGTAACACTATACAGGTGCAAATATTCAAGGTTTTTCTCTGGGACATACTTTTCTTTGAGTTGCAGGGGATAGGTCAGATGTGCAGTGTGCAGTTAAAAAACAAACAAACAAAAAAAAAACACCTTAAAATACCAGTCAAACTGAGCGTACACCCTATCACAAGATCAGCAAAGCATTAGTGCTGCTCAGTAAGCCTGTGTTAACACTGATGTGAAAGGAGAAATTTGAAATCCAAGTCTCACGAAACTCCTGGAAATGTTTTCTTTAAAGCTGGTTTCATCACCACTCCCCCATCACATCACTCTCTTCCTTCAAAATTTTATTCTGTTCCTGCCGTCTTCTTAAGTATATGTTGAGGGTAGAACTTGGTACTGGAAGGAGAGAGGGTCTTGTGAAATAAGTGTAAGTCAATAAAAGAAGCTAATGAGGGGATTCAGAAGTCGTAAGGATTAAAAAAAGAGGAAGAATTTACCAGCTGATGACAAAGTGTCTTGGGATGTTTAATTTTTCCATTTGCACAATTTAAAAAAAAAAAAAAAAAAAGTCCTGACAGACTGGAGAATCTCTCTCTTGTTACCTCATTTCTGTTGTCTTTAATTAGTCTTCAATGAACGTCATTTTGGAGGATTTGCTCTGTCTCATCCCAACCTGACAAAGCACCTGGGAGATGAGATGGGACAAGATGAGCTGACAGTGCTTCTACCTGTCAGCCAGCAACTCCCCTCCCTTCTGTGGAGGAGCAGATGACTGTTTCAAGCCCCACTGGGTCTTAATCATGAGCTTGTTAGGGTATGAATATATATGGCCAGGGCAGGAAATGTAATAATTCGCTGCATTAAAATGATTTTACTCGTGTAACATCTGTCGTATACAAGCAGAGCACGTGAATGTCTATGCATGGCAAAGTTAATGCAGGCAAGTGTATTACTGCTGCAGGTCAGGACACCGTAATTTCATTACAGTAGACTTCATCAGGGAGAATTGCAATGACTTCTCTATGCCTGGCTATGGAAAAGCAGACTAATGTTTAGTGTGCTGAGTGTTAAGTCTGAATCTGATGCTAGATCTCTTTCCCCTTTGCAGATGAATGGCTGAGACCTGTGATGAAAAAAGACAAGCAGGTGCTGGTACACTGGGGATTCTTTCCAGACAGGTAAATAAAGGTGGGGGAGGAGAGCACACCCCAAATCTTTCTCAAGTTTGTTAAAGGCAAAGTACTGATTAGAATTTGCAAGTAGGTAAATCCACGTCCTCAAACAAGCTGCTCTTTCAGGTTGCTGAATCCTAACTTTCCTGAAATAGGCTACAACTGTGCTCTTGTTCTGCAGAGCAGCAGGCTCAGACCTGTCTTTGACTCTTCCTAAAACGTAATCTAAACAGGCACTACTGCATTCCTGTTGTTTTGATTCTGAATGACTGAATGTCACTGTTTCTGTTCCAGAACAAGCAGTGGTTGTCTTACAAGTATAACCACTCAATAATTTAGTATTGTTTTTTTTTTTCCAAGAATTGAAAGGATTAATCAGTGGTTTTAACACTGATCTATGCATACTGATTTATGGTACTGTCAGGTGGGTGAAGTTAGAAAAGGAGTCTAGTCTTCTGCAGAGCCAGTAGGAAGGCTGCAATTTCCAAAGGGCACGGTAAGCCTTTCCACAAAGTTAGTAAGACTTTAAAGCCAAAAAGGAGAATAGTGTTTGTGGGAAAAGTGGATATAAACAATAGCTAGATCCTACAGCAGGAGGGATTGAAGTAGAGCATGCAATCTTAGTCTAAGAGTCTAGTATCTCTTGCTTTAAACTCATAAGAACAGAAACGACTTAATTACTGCCAGAGTTTGAACAGGTGACTCAAATTTTTATCTGTACCCCTGAATCTGGAGACTAGATGTGTGATTTCAAGCTGGAGCTGACTTCACTGAGATGGATTCTAAATTCAAAAAGCTAATAACATGTGTTAGATGCCCTCGACACCTCCCTTTTCAGTGTGCCCTATTCCTGTAGCAGAAACCAGTGATTATTCTTTTGTTTAACTTTCATTGAGTGGAAAATTATTTGCTATTCTATCCCAGCAGTATGATTTGAACATGTCAAAACTGCTGAATAAATATCCCTGCTGGTGATCTTTCTGGATGAGCAGCCCAGGGGACCAATTTTGTTGTTTTTTTTTTCCTGACTCTTCTCATTAGCTATGACACTTGGGTTCATGCCAATGAAATAGATGCTGAAATTGAAGATCCTCCAATTCCTGAAAAGCCATGGAAGGTAAGTCTCTCTTAAACAGTTTCTCAAAGTTATTGTATTGATATAGCTCATCCCCAGGTGTTACTGGCTAGATGTTTTAATGCGCTGCTGAGTATCAATGGCTGCATTTCCATATATATGGAAAAACAGCACTATTTCCAGAGCTGTAATGAAAATACCTGAAACATTTCCTTGGTCTGGGAAGGAATGCTGTTGAGAAATTTCTGGGGAGTGAAAAGGGCAAATTAATGCATCTCTGATAATGTCAAAATTACCATGTTTATTTTGGCATGACTTGAGGTGGTTTGTGTTAAAAGTAAATCCTTCCCCTGCTGCTGAAACGCAGCCATCTCTGGGATGAGACTGACTGGGCATGATAGTATTATACAGTATTTAAGGAGGAGGTTGGGGAAAATACTGTATCTTTATTTTTTTTTTTTTTTTAAGAATGTTGTTAGAGGAAGGAATTACTAGTTAGAAACCCCAGGTTATTTCACACCTCTCACTGGGTTTAAAGCATTTTTTGTGTGGAGAAAGTTCATCTGTTCCTGTAAGAATGGAAATGGCCAAAAATATTAGGGCTTAGATTATGTGGAAATTGAGTAGCTTCTTTATGAGAACTTTGGAGAACTGAAAATCTGAAATTGAATTCTATGGTACAAGTAAAATCTTGTTGTTCTTCTTGAATTATTATTGCTGTCGTGACAACTTAATTTCCAGCAAAGTAGAATAGTGGTGTGGTTTTAGATCATGTGTGGCCATGGGCTCCCTGACTCCCCTGTTTCGCCTGGCTTGTTTGTCTTGGCTCGGTACTGATGTAGGTACCAGCTTCTGTATGCCCTCAGGACCCTGCAGGGTGCAAGTTTCTTGATTTGACTGAATTTACCAAAAGCCTTGATATTGCTAAAGAATTGTGGTACACGAATGCATGCAGCTGTCCCTAGAGTAAGAGCCAACGTGAACGTCTCTGAGAAAACCAGCGGCTGTTTAAAGAATCCCTGAGGGTCTCATCTCATCTTCCTTCATGGCAAGATTCACTCTAATGGGAGCTCTGCTCTTTGCTGATGTCACAGGGAGGAAAAAGATCTTTCTGATTTAGTTCATTGCAAGAGGACAATACAAAGCAATTGCAATCGAACAGTAGTAAATACTCTTTTATTGTCCTATTATTGGACTTCTTTTTATACATAACGTGGAATGTTGTTCTGTATCTGTGCTCCTGTGCTGCTAATCTGAATAGCAGAATTAGGAAAGGGCAGCTCAGGTCAGAAGGTAATTTGGTCTCTTCAAACACTACTTATTCCTAGTTGTTCCGTGGAAATAAATGGCACATACTATGCTTTTTGTGTATAAATCCACTGAAGCTCAATTTATTTTCATTGTTCAGCTATGTGATGTGAACTAGAACTTATTTGAAGATGGTATTTTAAGTCAAGATAGTCAATATTTTCTTTTCAAGATATGGCCAACTCTGCCTATTTTTTTTGTCTCCATTGTGGCACATTATATCTGCTAAGGTGATCTGTGTTGTACTTGGAGGATTTTGATGGTAATTTTTGGCATCAAAAACATACTATTTCTGGGACACTTAATATAGAGCAATTGTCCAGCTGTGAGAACTGACCTCGCTCTTCAGATGACTTAAAAATGACTGAGGAACAGACAAGGCATTAAGTAGGCTTGGAGGCATGTTCATCCTTTATTGCATTGCCTCAGAATTGTTATTGTGTGTAAAACTCAGATGTCTGTAACTTGAGACCCTAAACAAAACTGCAGGTATTCCCTTTGTACTATTAGGTCTGCTGTGGAGTTAACTTTTCAAAAAAAAAAAAAAAATCAACACGTCAATATATTGTTTTGTTCTTTAGGTTCATGCCAAGTGGATTTTGGACACAGATATATTCAACGAATGGATGAATGAAGAGGATTATGAGGTAGATGAGAACAGGAAATCAGTGAGTTTTCGGCAGAGAATCTCCATGAAAAATGAAGAGGTAGGTGGTTCTCTGCTTATGAGTGACCTGTTGAAAAAATTAATATTCCTTCTCTATGCAAAAGTTGCTAAAATTCAATCTGTTTGAACAGATTCAGGTACCTATGATAATACAATTTAGTTTAATTTTCGTCTGACGTTTCTTCTGTTACGTCTTTTCAGAACTGTGTGTCCTTTTGATTTTTTTTTAATTTTTTTTTTTACCCCCATCCCCCTTGCTGAGGACGCTAAGAGATCAGACCCGCTTTGTACTTTCTCTTAACCGAAACCAGGGAATGCATTGAACAGTGTCGTTTGATTTCCAAATTTTCCAATTTTTGTATCCCTCCTGATGCAGGAAGTTAGGACTCGAAAACATGCCCGTTTAACCTTGAGGCCAGGCTGCTCGATGGGAAATCTTTCCTGATGGATAGAGTATATTGAACACATCAGAAATTAGCTGTTGAATCTTGCTCATATAGCACAGTTCTTATATAGATAGTTACTGTGGTATCTGGGGGATGGCTATAAAAAAGTTAAGGTTTTCCACAATGTCAGATGTGTACTTGGAAAGTATGGAGCTGAATATGGTGCTTGTTATATTACTACTTTTAGCTCCTTTGTTATAAGATGTGTTAAGGAAGAGTAGCCTACAGCGTTTCAATAACTGTAGTATTTGGGATGAGCTAATACCTTCATTTCTCTAACAGCCTGTACGTAGTCCAGAGAGGAGAGACAGGAAAGCAGCAGCAAGTACAAGGAAGAGAAAGCATTCTCCTTCTCCACCCCCCACTCCTGTGGAGTCAAGAAAAAAGACAGGGAAGAAAGGGTAAGTATCTAATTCCTGGAAGCTGAGGCTAATTTTCTTGAAGATACACTTATGGGAAGATCTGTCCTCTGTCACTTTTCACACCTTAGATAATAGTAGAATAATTGTTTCTGCAATAGATTAGTGTGATTTTGCTAGTGCAATACATATAATTTCCCTGCTCCTCCATAGAAATGTATTGCCTGCAGGTGGAGGAGAATCTAGTGCAAGTCATGATATTATCTGTTCCTCAGTGACAAGGTTCAGTGCTGCATTGGGAGTAGTAGAACTTGCCAAATGAAAGTTACTCAGCTGCTTCTAAAATAAACCACTTCTGGTAGTGAAAGCAAATAGTATGTGTATGCTTTTTGAAGCAGAGAGACACAAATTGCTGCATTTAACTGAGAAGTTTTTAATCTACATAGCCAGGTGTCTTAAAGTCCACTTCTCAAATGTCGCTTTACTGGAGTAGCACTTGTTGATTGCAGCTGGCCTACAGATTGGTGTTTTTTTGTTTCTTATCCCCTCGGTACTCATTCAACCTTTAAATAAAGGTCAAGATTATATGCATATAACAGCTTATCACTTATGGGGTTTGTGCATGGTATGGAGGAGAATACTTAAGTCCTTAAAAATTCAAGTCTTGCTTAGTGGTCTTGTGGGGCTCTGGGAGGAGAAAAAAAAAAAAGGGACTGGAAATTTATCATCTGAGATGAGAAAGAATTAGCTTATTATATGACTTTTCTGTTCCTAATGTCAAGTCTGAGTTAAATCCTGTAAGAAGAAGCTTAGGTGATTCTGGCTCTGTTTCCAAAAAGACTTTCTCTCTACACAGAATTGATCATAAAATACATTTTTTGTTAAAATGAGGCAGTGTGCCTTGAAGTGGTCTGTCACATCCTCTGTTCTATGCAGCAGATGCCTTTATTGCAACTTTCCTAAAAAGGAAAAATGTATGCAAACCACTACTGCCTTGAATCTCACTAGTATGCAGGTGTTGCCAACATGCTGGAGACAGTTCTGGGTTGGAATTAAGAATTTATACAGTGGTGTTCTACAGTCTTGAAGCAAGATCATTAGTTATTTGAAACCAAGAGGTACTTCTGGGTGAGAATCTGATTACATTGCGAAATTGAACTTGATAGTGTCCTTTCAAATGTTATTTTATTTTAGCAATATGGAGGGACTAGTTTTTGTTAACTCCACAAGCACCAATGTTTTCACAAAAATATGTTAACCCGATCCTTTAATCCTGCTACCTAGTGAAGAATAATGTCTAGGTGAAAACGTCTGATGGTTGTAGCTGTATATGATCTCTTTTAGACAAGCAGCCTTATATGGGAAAAGGAGAGGGCAGAAAGAAGAAGATGAGCAAGAAGATCTTACAAAGGACATGGAGGATCCCACACCGGTACCTAATATAGAAGAAGTGGTACTTCCCAAAAATGGTAAAATATGTATAAACTGGATTCTTTGAATGTTAAAAGAATTGCTTACACTGTATAGAGAAAATAAATGTGTTATCAAATCTTTGGAATACTTCGTGGCCATGGGGCCAGGTAGTCTGTGCTCATCCAAGCTGATCTAGACGAGAATCTGAATGTGACTTCCAAGAAAGGCAACGAATTCACCTTCTTCAGGCTTCTTGAAATACATTTATGACAGTCCACTTGAATGTTTAGTTATGCCTATTTTGGGCTTGCTCTTGCCCAGTGTACTGAGTTCATGTGTCAGGGCATGAAGTTTTCTAGATTAAAAGAATTCTCATCAAGTTAGTGGAAACTCTAGTAACAGGCCTGATGCAAGGGAAAAGCATCAATTTATGCAGTAAGTAAAGATAGGTCAGGAATAGGTTAGCCTAGCCAGTCCTTAACACCAAGACATTTTGGGTGTCACATAGTTTGGCGTTCATCTGGTTTGAATTTGCATGTAAGAATCGTTCCGTGTTGTGCAGGTGGGAAGAGCACAGTACAGTGACTGCCTCAATAGATGCTGCATTGTGTTCAGATGGGAAATTAGAGAGGAGCCAAATAAATGGTCTGTTGTTCTCCAACGACACTGACCAGATGAACTCTTCTGAACTGCAAAAACATGACCAACAAAATGGTTTATGGATGAGATATTAAAAACATGTTAAACTTTGATAATTGTATCTTGTCTGATGATTAATCATTGGGATTTCGATCTTTCTTTTTACAGTGAACCCAAAGAAAGACAGTGAAAACACACCTGTGAAAGGAGGAACAGTAGCGGACCTCGGTAAAACAAATGCAAAAAGACACATGAGTGCACACACACCCCTTTTAGGAGTAAAGTCGTGCCTGTGGGCAACAGAATAAATATTTTTAACTCTCAATTTTAAAAAGAATCTATAATTCTACTCTTCTATTGAACTAATGAATTTTTCATATGTATTCCAGCTGGAATGTACTTACTGTTTCCCTTTTTAAGGCTTTTTCCTTGTAGGCATTGTTTGTTTCTTCTGAAAGTGACATATGAGCTCTTTTTGGTATATTTTTTTTCCTTATTGCGTGGATTAGGCATTAGGGTGAATCACAGGTTCCCTGAGCTTTGCTAGTCCTTCGGCATAAGAGAGAAACTAGTGTCCCATATCCTATTATACAAGGCTACATCTAGGGCACTGGGCCAGGCAGTAATTAATTATGGGTTCCTAAGTGTGGAAAAACTCTAATTATCCTTCCTCTGTATTTCTGCTCGTATGTGTTCCTTTGTCTGGGATCATTGGGTGCCTGCATATGGATGAGATTGTCTTAATGATGTGTGGTCCACTCTGCTTTTCTTCTCACTTCCCTCCCAAAACAAATGAAGCAGTCTTTCCAATTAAGCAATTGCATGGCTAGAAAGGATTCTGAGTAGTCAGGTGCGTTTTATTAGTTTAATTCCTGATACTTTTACCTTTCAGATGAACAGGATGAGGAGACAGTGGCAACTGGAGGAAAGGTAATAGCAGTCATTTCATACTGAATTTGGTAGAAACTGAGATCTGCATCTTCAGAAATTTACCCCTGTAATGTTTCTCAAGTGATATATGAAATCAAATTGGTTGCTGGTGGGCATGTTGGTTTGCTATTGTAAAAATCCTGTGAATAGCGTGAGATTATTCTGTATTTACAAATCTAAGATTTTAGAAATGAGTAACAAAAACAGGTATAAAGTATTTTTTAAAGAAACTGTTTTCAGATTCAGGTTTCTCAAAGGCTGTGCTTTTTCTTTAGGTTTCAGGACTAAATCTAAACCCTAAATACGTTTTCTGATCATTTTTAATGGATTTGCCTGTGTAGTGTCTGTATCTAATTGCCTTGTTGGTATGCCAGGCACTATTCTTAACAGCTTGCTGAGTAAGATGCCTGTCTGATCAGGCAGGTAAGAAAAAGATCACATCTGTGTTAGTTCATACGTTGCAGACCTGTTGACACAGATGGACGTGTCCTTAGTTACACATTAAGAAAATCTGACTTTCTCTTCATACTGATGTATTTCCAATCTTATTGTATTTCATTATAAATATCCAATATATATCTGTTTTACAGAAGTGCTTAAAAATACTTTTTCCAAGTTTTAAATTGGGGAAAAAAGACCACTCTAGATAAGAAAAATGCTGTTTAGCTAGTAAGTAACCTTTCTTACAGGTTTTAGGCTCTGGTATCACACTAAGGAACAGTGGGTTTAAATATCTTGGTATATATACACATGGACACGTTGCCAAAATTCTTAGGTGAGCAATGTGTTTCAAGCTAGGGACACCATCTTGAAAAGACAGCAGGCTTTTCCAGTATGAGAAATACTCTTTTTTTTTTTTTTTTTTTTTGGTGATGCACTTTCTCCACCCCTGCATGTAGAATGACCCCTAACTGTGGAACTCGTGCTGCAAGTGTTCTTTCGCTGTCAAGTTGGAAGAGGCTTGCTTTTATGATCTATCCTAAATGTTATGTTTTTTAGTGTTGTTTTTTTTTTTTTTTTCTTCATGGTTTTTCTCTTTACTGAATGTGTTTTTGGAGGAGAAGGATATTGAAGTTCTGGAGATGAAGAGAGGATTAGCAGAAAGGACTAGCAGATTTCTTTTCAGAACAGCCAATGTCAGGTCCAATGTCAGGTCACTAAATAGATTCAGAAGGATGCCTTGTTGTCTCTGGAGGAATTTAATTGCCTCAAAAGATGCAACATGGTGGTCTTAAAATCTTGCTTTAGGGACTTGATTGTTTTTAACAGCCTTTTCTGTTTCTTTGAAATCTGACTGGCTTGGTAATTCAGATAAAGAAAATCATTAAAAATTGAATTGCCTGTGGTCAGGTACGGAGCTCAACTATCAGTTGTTCTTTGTTAGAAATGCACAAGAAAAGTGATCTAGTGAAAGCCTTAAATTGCCTCTGCATACAATAATCTGTGCTGATGTCATATGTAGTCTTAATTTTCTGATGGGCAAGCCGTGATTTCTTTAACCTGTTAACGCATGTGACCCATTATCAGCACTTCATGCCTTCTTGTTAGAACATCTCCTATTAACTTTATTACCAACAGCCTTCCTAAAGAAACCTCTGCCCCCTCGTTCTTGCATCTGGGATCTATTAGTCTAAGTTCTAGCAGGAAAGGTTTGTCCATCTCCTGTAACAAACACAGGATGTTTATATTCTGTGCCAGAGTTTTCATGGCATGGTTACAATTTGAACTTAGTATTTCTTCTTCACAACAGGGAAGTATCCAAGACCAGCTTTATGATCGATTAATATGAGTTTATCCAAGCAAAAATGTAGGGTAATGAGATGCAGTTTTGCAGACGGGAAATTATTACCACTGACAAGTGTTTCCCAGTAAAACTAGGAGAAGTAATGAATCTGTTTTCTTTTAATGTTCTTGTGAGAAAGTTCATAGGAAAGAGTGGCAAAAAATAAGTCATCTTTACAAATAATAAAAATTGTTGCAGCGTCAGTATCTGGAGATGGCAGCAAGAGCAAGGCTGACAACTTGCAAAATTCTCTGGATTTGTGCTGTATTTATGTCTCGTTGCAGTATACTGCAGTATTGAAATGCAAAGACGTTCTCCTATACTTAGACTTCAAATTTTATAGACAAGACTTGAAGCATGATCTAGCTGTATTGCCAAGTATGTTCGTAAGGTTTGACAACTGTCCCTGTAAAAGCTTTTTAGTGGCTTTATGCTTCCTTTATTTTTTTTATGAAAGCTGATTGTTTCTTGTCCCTGAGGCTTTCCTCACTGACAAGAGATTGCATCAAAAATTTTATGCTGCAGAGGATTGAAAAGCATTTGTTACAGGCTAACTCCGCTGCCTGAGAGTTCTTAGGTATCTTCTGTTGTTTGCAATGTGTTAACCAGTGCATTTCCTCTCTGATACAGGAAGATGAAGACCCTAACAAAGGCGATCAAAGTCGGTCAATTGATCCAGGTGAAGATAACGTCACAGAACAAACCAACCACATCATTATTCCAAGCTATGCATCTTGGTTTGACTATAACTGGTAAGAAAGTCATTTGATACCGGGCACGTAGAGTTTTGAAGGTGGTTTCTTGTAAGTCATGATAAGAGCTGAAAGATTTTACTTCCTTTTGGGTCTAATTCCCATGTATAGGTACATCTTTCCCACCCATAAATTTTCCCAAGATGACTTCTGTCAGTTTTGGGGAATTGGGAGTGAGGAAGGGGATTTCAGATAGCATAGATATTCAGTCTACCGTATCAGCATTTTTTGTTTTGCATTGATTTTTAATTCCTTTTTCCTTCCCTACTTTCCTGATAACTTGCATGAGGATAAGTCCTCAGTTGTGCAGGGAGGTCGGTTGTTCCATTTCAAGATCCTCTTTGGAGACATAGGTTTGTGACTTGATATGACCACTTAACTTGCTAGGGTAACACTGATTTTCTCTGTATACTGAGTTTTTTGTGGTGTGGGAATGAAAGTCTCTCTACAAGTTAAAACTCTTCGGTAGGTTTTTGTTTGTTTTTAATAAAAAGTTACTTTGGAAACAGGATAAGGAATGGATGTCTGGGAAGTCTGTTCTTTGAGCATGCGTTCCTTCGTAGCTCTAGGAATCAAGGCAGTGTTTGGACTGGAACCCAAAGAGAAATACTGGGACACTTGAGTACAAGGATTCACGCCTTTGGTTCAGTTCTCAGCTCTGGCAAACTTTATTACATGGAATCAGTTGCTTGGATGATGTCTGTGCTAGTAGCTTGAGTTGACCTAAATCCTCCTAAACAGAACCATCCATTTTCTCAGTCCCCTGGCTCTCCCACTTGGAGATGGTCCTGGAAGCAGAAAAAACAAGGAACACAGCCTTTTATAGGTGCTCCAGCTGCTTTTGAGCAGAGAAGCTTGAGGTGTACGTACAGTTCTGTCATGTGTGCAGAGTGAAATGCTGCGTAGCTTGAGCTAATTGAGGTGTACTTTAACCCGAGGTAGGTACATCTATAGCCTCTGTGCTCAATTCCCTTTTGTGATATGAAGGTACAGTAATACTTCCCTACTGGGAAAATTATGTCAGTGGTGACATTTTGTCATGAGCTGACTCTTCTGTTATTGTACAGGTACCCTCTGGGAGCAGTTGGTTAAAACCTCCTTGGGGTGCATTTGTGGTAGCAGTAGCTGTGAGGGTGTTCCTGAGAGCTAAAGCAGCCTGTGAAGCACAGCTCAGAGACTAATGCAGCATTTCTAAAGAAACAGAATGAACTTCTCACTGGCTCAGATGTAGCCGTGCTGACCTTATAAAAGGCAACCTCAAAACATCTCTGTGACGGGAAGAGTAGGTATCCATAAGGTAGCAGGATGTGAAAAAAGCTTTGATTTTTGCATCCTAGTGCTCCAGAAACAATCTGCACATTAAGCTGATTCGGCTTTGAGGCTGAAATAGCAGCACAACTTTGGGACTGACATTTTGGTGTCCCTGAGCACTTCTTTCATCTGGAGAAAGGTTTCTGTAGTCCTGGGGATGTAGAGAGCATATACTTAGCGCTGTGCGGCCTCAGACTTCAGGTGTAACTGCTGTTGTGATGCCAGAAAGATGCTTCTTGTCTCATGTGAATATATAAAGTACTGTCTGCAGCCCTCCCAAATTGCAAATATTTCTTTGTGTCCAGTTCCAACAAATTTGAAGCAAGATGAGAAATAATTCTAATGTGCCTCTCTTAAAATGTATTATAAACTGCTGTTTTAGCAGTCATTACTAAAATTAATTTTCTAGTAAACAGAGAAACTTTTTGATGCTCAATTCATTTTCAGTGTAATCATTTATGCTATGGGTGATTTCATTGCAAGAACCAAATAATTTGCTTGCTACTAAACTCTGAACAGTTTATCAGTTAATCTTCCTCTTTAAGTTAATGTTCTTTGCAGGAATGACAAGAATGAGCAGTGTCAGTATTGAAGGCCAACTGCAGGTTTGGCCAAAAGCTGAGAAGATAGGAGAGAAGATCATGTATTAAAAAATAATTGTACTTCCTTTAAAAGTAACTACTCTTAAAGGACAATTTGTTCTCCAGATTTTAATTTGAATGATGTGCCATTGTATGAAGTTACCCTCAAGTTATTTTAACAAGTCCTGCATCTCTGATACTTTATAAAATATTTTTAAATCTTGATGCTCTTTCCTCCTTTAGTACTAGGTGTATTAAATCTGACATTCCTCATAGAATTTGCATATTAAAAATTAAAAACAGTGGAGTAATTGAGGTCCATGTAGTCTGGCTTTTACTCACATTGGAATTTTGCTTTGCAGTCAAAACCTTCTTATATATTAATATATGCCATGGATTACCCCAAATGTTCTTGTTAATTATTTGTTGGTAGACCTCCACAGGTGCAATGACCCTTCAGGACCCAATTTCCTTGTTTATGTTAAAAATAGATCAATCCTATCTTTTATTTAGGGAATATGAGAATAAGTTGCTGAACAAGTTGATTTTATAAGTTTTTACTGTGCTATTTACATTGTCAGGCTTGTAGTACATGCAGAATGGAAAATTCTAATAAAAGAATATTTACGTTTTACCTGGAACAGCTACACAAGGGGGAAAAAATGATCTGTCAAATAACTAGAGCTGAATTAGCTGTGATTCTTACATTAGTCCACTCTTACATGCTGCATAGCACTTCATGTATCGTTAGTTTTGCTGTTCCATAAGTGGTCAGATTTAACCCCCTATTTCTTCTTGGAGTCCAAAGGAGAGGAATTATTTTTAAGAAAGTGTTAAGTTGCTCCAAATAGCCGTGGTTTGGATTTTAGTTTCCTAATTGACCAGGGAGGTGCTGGCAGTGCTCTTGAAGCCAGTCAGTCTCCTGCCTGACTTGTGAGCAGCAGTAATTTCTGTAGATAAGTTTTGGAGTTGGGTTCAAAGCATGCACTTACACTCCCATCTTCTAAGTATATACCATAAAAGCGTGGTTTATTTGAGGAATTTTTGGTTTCTTGGGTGAATGCTAACAGTAATTAGTCTAGAGAATGGAAAGATGCCTCCATTGGAAGGCAGAACTTGTGAATGTGCAGATGAAAATGGGCTGCTCCTCAGTCTTCTCTTCACAGTTTGTTTATGGTGGCACTGAGTACGTAGTTTTGCTTCAAATCAGTGACCGAATGTCGTGATGCGTTTTTAATACAGCTTTGCTTATTTGATGGAAATGCTTAATTCAAAGGCTTGTACTAGAATACTCAGGTTTCTAAAAAACTAAGTATTTTCCTTCCCGTAAATGTGCTCTCAAGATAGTCATTTGAAGGTGTGTAGAGTACTCTAAGATTATTTACGATTTGGCATTTGAATTGTGTATTTTTGTTACAGTATTCATGTGATTGAGCGTCGCGCTCTTCCTGAGTTCTTCAATGGAAAAAACAAGTCCAAGACTCCAGAAATGTAAGTAAAATGTGAATATAGGCGTGTGAGAGTTCTGCAAGATACAGGAGCCTTTTGTGTCATGAATCCTTCAGTGACTTGCTCTTGTACATGTGTTAAACAGATACTGTCTGTCAGTGCATAAAAGAAGGAAAGAGCACTGCACAACTACTACTTGTAGTTTGACAACGTCTGTGCATTACTGTAGTAGTAGAGGTAAAACTTTCATTATCAATGCAATAGTTATTAGTAGTTATCCAGGAAAAAGATCAAGCTAGTTTTGCAAAAGTAATATTGGAACAAGCTCCTGGACTTTTTTTTTTTTGTAGTACAGGACATATCTTCCAGAGACATGTTAAAAAAAAATAAATCCTGGTACTGTAGAACCTTAATGATCCTCCTGTTTTTCTTGCTCTCTTTTCATGACACGCTATGTTTTTGAGACTTGAGAGTTTTGTGTTTAAGCACGGATGACAAGGTTTATTATAGGATGCTGTGTCAGACTGTGGAATGGATTTTCCACAGTTATCTGTGTTGATTTCATGGTTCCTTGAGCAGGTGATGGGTAATTCTGAAAGAACAGGTGAAGGTTGGAAAGTGAATATTAGGTAGTCTGATTAAAATCAGAGAGCTGGAGTTGTGCAGTGCAGGAAGAAAAGCATTTGTTTATAGCTGTTCCAAACCCTCTCGTGATTTTTCAATTCTGATCATGCCTCTTAAATGTTGGCAGAGTTCTCTGGGTTGAATTTAGATCCAGTTTGACCCTATCTCATTGCCTTGTGGGGTCTGGTATCTGCAGCAGAACTTAAGTGTTCTTAATTTGAAATTATACAAACACAGTTATTTATAAAGAGCTTTCAAGAAGTTTTAAAATAAATCACAATTGAATGCTGTCCTGAAATGTTGTAGGTCTTTCCAGACATCAAATTATTAATTTCTCCTTTGATTTAGTGAAGAGACAAGATAGATAAGCTGGTGATTTTGCATCAATTGCTTATTTTTGAAATCTGCTGTAAATCTTATTATGTGCGTTAGTAAAAGTACGTATACATCTCCCCTTCCTTGAGAATTTTCTGTTACAACAGTAAACGTAGTTATTCAGAGCAGCCCTGAAAGGTGATTGATTAAAGGGAGATTGTTCAAAAGCTTTATGTTGACTATGTACTTGTTTTTCTTAAAACGATTATCCTAAAACCTGAGAGTTCACAAAAAATCACAGTGAACACCACTGTATGCTTGTTGATTTGAGCAATAGAACCAGGCTAGTTAAGTTCACTTTATCATGGTAGCAGATCTCGGTTCAGTTGCAAAGCAGCTTTTGGGGATTTAAAAAACATTTTCTCGTGAACTGTGAAATAAAGTATTTGAGGGGTCTTCTCAGTATGTTGTAACCTGTGCAAAACTGTGCATTTTTCATACATAATTCTCCAAACGAGCTTCTCTTAGTGCAAATGATAGTGTTAATATCATCCTGTACTGTTCTTCCAACAGGTAAACAAAACAGGCTTCAGAAAGTGGTGTTGTAGCTGAATCTCTTCTCAGGCATGGCTGGTATTTTGCAAGGGTTCTGATCAGATTTTGAGGTAGAAAAGATAAATTAACCTTTTCAGACTGGAAGACCTCTGACAGTAGCTGCCAAATGCCCAGAGGAGGTCACGGAGAGGATGGAGCCAGGCCTGTTACTGTGACAGCAGGAAAAAAAATAAACTGAATCCCATCAAGTTTGAGGTTGATACCAAGGGAACTTCTTGAACTCTGAGCGAAATGAAGCATTGGGATAGGGGCCTGGAGAAGTTGTGCATGTTTCCTGGCTTACAAGGCCCTAATTAACCCAGTCTGGATTCAGTGTTGAGTAGGAGGTTGGCCTAGAGACCTTCTGAGGTCTCTTGTACCCTGACTGTTTTTGAGTCTCTGCTCTTTGCTTCCAACTTCTCTATGTTTGAGTTTTGGAGGTAATTCTGTGTCCATAGCAATTCCAAAATGTATTTGACACTAACTCTGCTCCAAGTTTTACTATTCAGTGTATTTTTCTTTGGCGGGCTTCTCGTGCTTCGTGTTTAAGGCTGCAAACAGGCAGAGTTGTGAAAACACCTTTCAAGGGTTCTCGGCCTTGTTCCTCAAGTTCCAGGTTTGGATAGTTAGTGGATAACTTTCCAGTAGCTGCAGCCAAAACCACAGCAATGGGTACCAGGTTGTGGCCCCTGTAAGTGAGGACACCCAGTAACTGCCTGTTCCTCCTGGGCTGTTGGTTTGTCTGGAGAAAGCTTGGGGACAAACATGAAGAAACGTTGCAAATCAGGGACTCCCTTCACCCAGTCCTGTTATAATCCTGGGGATGTATTTTTGTCCCCGTGTAGGGATTGCAGGAGTAGCACGTGGTCTTGGCACTGTGTTTTGTAATAGAATAAACATCCTTCTGCGTGGAAATGTCTTGCCTACAGCTCTGTTTCCAGGCCAAACAAAATACCGTGTCTCAAGAGCTCACACAGGTTCCTTCTTGTGACAGTAGGGCCTGGGGCCTGGTTTCTGTCTGGAAAGGGTTTTAACTAAATACTAGTTGACTTTCCTTTCTTGCTGTTGACAAGTTATAGCCGATGGGGCATGTCACTCTTGAAAACAGATTCCCTTCAGGATAAACTTCAGGGATATTTCTGTCTTAGGCTTTTCTTTCTCCACCTAGTAATGTGACCTTATTATTAAGCTATTAAACTTGTTTCTGCAGCCAAGAGCACTTTAAGGTAGCCTTTCTCCAAGCAGGTGGCAACCCAGTTCTCTCCAGGAACATTCAGAAATCTTCCCAAATATTCCTCTATGGAAGAAGCTCCCTTTTGTTTCTCGCCTACCACAACAACATTCAACACCTGGTCCCATGGTGGTTTTCCAGCAAGTTCTATATATAACTTTAGAATGGAGGATGTGGGATTTTGGCAGGAATGGGTCCTAGCAGCATCTGTCTGCTTATGTCTTGCCTGTGAAAGACACTGGTGTTCATCCTCTGCATGATTTATGTTCTCGAGTATTGAGTGCTGGCTGCATTCAAGATGTTAAATTTTTAATAGGGGGAGGTAGAAATTGTCCATTTATAATGCACCTTCTTGAACAGATCTTTGCTTAGGGTCCTTGCCTTTGTCTGTTGGCAGATTTGGTTTTGTTCAGTCTGAAGAACAGGGCGAGCAGTAACTTTATGGTAGGTTTTGTTCTGAACAGCTTGTATTAGGAAGCATTGGTACATTCCAGAAACTTATGAAAAAGATCAACCAGTAGTGTGTACAGAGCAGGAAATGGGCTGAACCCCAAAAATTGCTTACTTGGACTGTTGTGCACTGAAGTATGGGAGTCCCATGGGAGTAGCTTCTTCAGCTGTTCCCAGCTCAGTGCGTGGGGAGTGCTGTGCTGGCTTCTGGATTCTTTCCCTCTGCTTTTCAGAGATTTTTGTCTTCTCCATTTGGTTCTCTAACTTTTTCCTTGTTGGTATTTCAATGTGTAAAAAGTCTTCATATAGAAACAGTAGTGTTCCATCCAGCATACAACTTCGGTTTTTCTGTGCAGCTTCTTTCCTTCCAGGCTCACAGATTGGACTGACTAGGATTATTTATCCTGTTTCTATGCCAGGACCAGACCCTGTTAATTTTTTTTTCTGCAGCTGGCAGCCTGTTGAGCAAATACTCGGTTAGTGACCAAGTTATAGCTGTAGTCAGAGTGCTTTGGAGTGGGGCAAGAAGGAGGACCTGTATATGGCCTCTTTCCACCAAGGTTGCTGTGTCTGTCTTCTCAAAACTTAAAGCCAAAATGGAGTGGGTATATGACCAACTGTATATCCCTGATCTCTGCAAGTATTGTGTTTGTAGTAGAGCAGAAGCAAAGGTGTAAAAGAAGGTGTTAGCTTTCCTCTTCATAATGTTAGAGCTAGAAGAGCAGATGTATCAAGGAGTTAACCCATCTTTTACCTTCTGGCATATCTGGATACTACTGCTTTTGGTTGCAGTGCTTTCTGAGTACTCAACAAGTACTAGGTAACAGTTTAAGCTGTTCAATTTTGAGTTTTACTTGCCCGCAACTCTTCGTGTGATTGAGATTTAAGTGTGCTTTGTGCTGCTAATAGTTACAGAGAAAATCCAGAATGAAACATCTGGAAGAGATGGATGGACTGTATTCAGTATATAAAACATAAATTCTGCTTGCATATTTTGATACTGATTTCACCTTACTACACTTCATCAAAAAAAAACTATCTGGAGGTGTTTGCTTGTCAGTAATAAACGTGTTTGGAGAAGGTGAATCCTAAAATACATACTCTAAGCTTTGTTAGACACTGATGTACAATATGAACTATGTACCCATTGTCTTCCAGATACCTCGCTTACCGCAACTTCATGATTGACACCTATCGCTTAAACCCTCAGGAGTATTTGACCAGCACTGCCTGCAGAAGGAATCTGACTGGAGATGTGTGTGCTGTCATGAGGTAAAAAGCCAATCAAAAAACAAAACAAACAAACAAAAAAAATGGATCTTTCAGCCATTGCTTTCACTTTAACAAAAAGAAATAGAAGTGCTCCAGTATGACAGGATAGGTGCGGGAAATAGCCATTGGGCTGCTGATTAGCAGACTGTTCCATGATTTTGTGGTAACCAGAATGTTATACTATCCTTTATAATATTTTGTGTGCTGAACCATGCCTACAAAGTTTGGATCTTAACTTGTAATATTTAGGTTCTACTGTTCAGTACGGTGTGTGGAGTTCTTTTCAGACTTCTTCGTTTTGCAGTTAAATTTTGTTGGTTTTATATGTTTCACCAGTCTTAAGTTGTGAGGTACAGCAGTGTCCTAGAGTCTGGAACTTGCTAAAAGTAAATCCAGTGAAGTACAGCTACAGATAGATGAGGGAATCAAACCAAGGGTTGTGCAGCCCTCACATGGATATTCCATCTGCACATGGCTCCATGCATGCAGCCCTGTCTCTGCTTTGCCATTGTCTTTCTTGATTTCCTGTTATCTCGAACCAAAATGTCATGCTTTGTTTTAGCTAACACACTGAAGTGATACTAGCAAGTCTGCGCAAAGCTCGTATGTAATATGCATTGGTCATTGTGATTAGTGGAGGATTTTAGGAGATTATGGACCAGTTTGATCCCAAACCAAAGCTGCTTCCTTCGCTGTCTCCTTTCTACATAACCAAAATGGCTTTGTTAAGATTTTAATTTGTCCTGTTGTCTCATAGAGTACATGCTTTTCTGGAGCAGTGGGGTCTCATCAACTACCAGGTGGATCCAGAAAGTCGTCCCATGGCAATGGGCCCTCCTCCTACTCCTCACTTCAACGTGCTCGCTGATACGCCCTCCGGCCTGATGCCTCTCCACATCCGCACTCCCCAGGTGAGCCCCATGGGTGGCACAAACTGTTTTTGCCTTAGATATGGGAAATTTATAGCTCTAGCCAGTGTCTTGGAACATCTTAATAGAATAATGTATGCGTGTTTTGCTGAAATGTTCTCCATCTAGGTTTGGGGCTTCAAGTAGTCAGATTCTCCATAGTCACGCCTGCTAGTGTTGTGTGTAAGTGATACTGTGTAAAGACATCTCTATAGGTCACATTCAGCTTTTTTGTTCGTTTTTGTTCTGCTTAACGTTGGTCTGAAAACCTTGAATAGCTTTCAGTTCCTGACCCTCTGACCTGTCTTTTGTTCTGTTTGTTTGCAGGTTCCAGCTGCTCAGCAGATGCTGAGTTTTCCTGAGAAAAACAAAGAGAAACCTACTGATCTACAGAACTTTGGACTTCGCACAGATATTTACTCAAAAAAGACTTTAGCAAAGGCAAGTCTGTTTGGTTTTGTTTTTTTTTCCCCGTGGCTTCTATTAAGCATTCTTCCGTAATTGTCCTCTACTAGATGACAGTGAAATGCCTTATGTTACTCTTTATATTCCTGTTTTAGGTTTCTTCCTTCTCAATGTAGGATGTTAGCATCCCTCACTCACAGTTGTATTGGATACCCAGTTTTGTAGAAGTGAAAATAGTGTGCCTATCGCAAGCTAGTCAGTTCTGTCAGTCTCCAGACACTGAACTCATGTTACGTTTTTTGGATGTTTTACTTGAATGCTTCAGAATCAACAAACTTACAAATAATTCAATACTGAAATCAAAATCTTTCAGCAGCATCTTTAACTGTCCTGTTTTCCAAGTCTGAGCAAGGTTTTCCAGACTGAGAGCTAGAAAGCCATTTAGTGACAAAAGGTGTCACAAAACCATTGCAGGGGACTTTTTAGCACTGTCATTGCAACATGCTGTATAATTAGTTAAGTTCTGAGATGCTGTTGCAGTGATGCTGCTGATTCCATAACCTGTTGACTTTAACTCCTGCTGGTGTCTGATGCTTGCGTGGGTACTTGATAGTGCTTGAAGCTACTGGAGGAATATGAGCTTACTACTTTAGCATAGCCTTCAGTCTGGAAGGTCTGCAGTGTTATGCTGATTACGGCCTCTCTCGGGCTGATGTCAGGCTAATTCTGTGTCAATGGTTTCTGTAAGTACAATGATTATTGTGCTAAGAGATAACAAGATAACTATATTAAATTGGAGGAAGAAAAAGACACTACAACAGCACACAATGTTTTTAGAGATCAGCATTTTTTTTTTTATAGAGCCTGATTCCACATCACATTTCATGGAGTGACACATTCTTTTAATTTAGAGAGAAATATTTAC
This sequence comes from Netta rufina, assembly GCF_964035555.1. Taxonomy (NCBI): domain Eukaryota; kingdom Metazoa; phylum Chordata; class Aves; order Anseriformes; family Anatidae; genus Netta; species Netta rufina. The sequence continues at coordinate 1,094,736 of NC_140124.1, forward strand.
CAACTTCATAAACCTTTCAGTGGTACTAGACTTCGGTTCTGTTTGCAAGCATCTGTAATAAATTTGAGCACACTTACTTGCAGAAGCTGATTTCCCTTTTTGCTTTGCGTGTTTGTGGCAACTGCACTTGTGGCCATTCATGCCAGCCTGCTTGAGAACTGATCAGTAGCTCGATAGCTCACTTTGCTTAGTATTTCCTGTGGGCTAATGATGTTTTTGAAATGCATGTTGAAATAGGATAGATTTATGTACCCCTTTTCCTTCTGGTGTGGTTTCACACAGAGGCATCCAATCTAGATAACTTTGTTTTATAAGCAGTTGACAATATGATTTTGTCTTTATTTGATGTGTATAGATTAGGGTTACTGTAATAGTGGAAAAGTTTTCACCAAGAGTTTTGTAGCTTCTAGGAAATTTGAGAAGTTAACCCCAGGGTGCAAATTTGGGAGAAGTAATGATTGGAGCAAGTGATTGCTAAATATGCAGATTATCTTGCTACTACGACTGCTGTCTTTTCGGATAGCTCATCTCATTATCTGTTAAGATCTTTTTTCTCTCTGCAGAGTTACTGCTTTTAGATAGCTGAATGGTATGTGTTGTTTTTTCTTTTGTTTTTGGACCAACCTGTGCTTTTACACTATCCAGTCTGCCTTGGAAGTATACCAGAGGTTTGAGAGGTGCTGAAGATTGGTTGACATAACCCCTACTCTGTCGAGAAATGTGCCCTTTAAGCTGACAGTAGCCCAGTTGTGCCTGAATCGAGTAATTCTATCTCCCTGACTGCCAGCAGCATCCATCTTCTGCACAGCAGCTGATGAGGGGCAGTTAGATACCGTGCTCTATCTGTTAGCTGCTGCTGTTCTTTGGTGTGAATTGTAGAATGCTCTGTGTAAACTGCTCTGTTCTTGACTTAATTTCACTGGCCAAAGTCAAACTGACTGGAATGCCATCAACTTTCCCGAGGATTTTTATTATATAGAACATCATCTTTTCAGTTGGCTGTATTTGCATGCAAGGATAGGTGTGAGCCAGGAGAAAAACGTACCAAATCTGTACCCCCCCCCCAACCTCCCCAAAACATGAGGTAAAGCATTTCCCAGCATGTTTTAGCTATGTTAGGTAAACTTGTGAACTGAACTTGTGTATTAGATAACTAGGCAGTGGTGAGCTGTAGAATAAATGTTTTAACAGGTAGGTGCTTTAGATATTGAGTGGATCAAATAACAAAAGATTCTTCCCCCCCCCCCCCCTTTTTTTTTTTTTTTTTTTTTTAATTCTGTGCAAAGAAACACATTTCACTTTTTTTTCTTCTGTCTTTTGTAGAGTAAAGGTGCAAGTGCTGGAAGAGAATGGACAGAACAAGAGACGTTGCTGCTATTAGAAGTAAGTTTGTGACTGGGAAGGAATTCTTACATAACTGGAGGAGGAGTGTGGTTGAGTATCTGTGTACAAGGCTGCCGGTCTGTCTCTTGTGACTGTGGCTTCTGAACTGGTGGTAAAAGGTTACAGCTCTCCCTCGAAACCCTCTCTTTATTTGACCATCATTGCTACAAGAATGCAACTACTAAAAAGAGATGGTAGTAACATCTGTGTACTCAAGGGACTTCATGAACTTTTAAGGTTCAGTTCTATTGAACTCGTATCTGCAACCCAGAAAATAAGCATTTGGGAATGTGTGCTTAAACTCAAGAACAGATCTTGCAACACAGAGAGGTCTTCTCAAGAATTACACGAGATAACTGGAGTCACGTTGGTACCCTGAAAAATAGGTCAAAGAACGGTTGGCACACTAGATCAGGTCTTTGTCTCCAGATTGCTTAGTCTGAAGCTGTTGAATACGATAATTGAATCTTGAATTTCTCTTGAATTTCCTACCTGGGATGAAAACCATCACACAAGGTGTACTGCATAAGTACGTTCTGATCTTTCCTACTGCTGTCAGGGCAATGTGGTTTTTCATAGCGCTTTGTCAGAAGACTCTAGGTGGCCTGAAATAATTAATCTGCTGCCATTTCCTGTAAAAAGGAAAAAAATAAAATAAAATATATATAATTGTGTTCTGAGCTTTCATCACAGGAATGTTTTCTTGGGGTAGATGTTGGGTGGGATTTTTTTCTTCCTTTCATATAATCCAGTTTTGTTACAATTCAGGATTTTTGCGAAATAATTCCATTTTGGGATTTTTCTTTTGTTTGTTTGTTAACTTATAGATAGCTTAAACTAGCATGAAGCTCTGTGATTGCTCTGGCCTTTTTTGTTGTTAATAAGCCCATTGAAAAGTTAAGAAACTTTATATGACAAAGTGTGAGCAACTCATATGAACTGTGCTGAACAATACTAAACTTTTGTGTGACTTCTTTTCTGAACTAGACAAAGTGCCTCAGCAGCAGCATGCTTTGATTCAGCCTTCACAGATACAGAAAGCGAGTTCATCAAATAGCCAAAACATTTTTTTTTTTTATGTCAGACTGCACACTGTTTAGCCCACATTTTTGTGTCGGCATGTGGAAAAATTTTGCTTACAGGGTGAAAACAGCTAAGATATTGTTCGTGGTGTTCTTGTATGGAGCAAACTTAGGAGTAATATCTTGATACACTGTCGTCTTTGCTTACTGTTATTAAGATTTAAGATTCATTCTTTTATGTGTCTGTAACTTATGATCATACACAGCAAGTAGTAGCCTAATTAAATAATCCAGATGGCGTATTCATTTTTCTTTTAAAGAAAATAAAACAAAAAAAACCCTCAAGTCTTGAGGTTGCAAATTTATTTAATGTGAGTTTAAATTAATAATGTTCTTCGTGGATTTATCCTATGAATAAATCAGTGAAGAGAGTATATCAGTTCAAGCATAAGTAATTCAGTTATAACAAGGCAGCCCAGTCCAATTAAATCCTCAGGGTAGCTTTGGGCAAATATACATGCAGTGGAGTTCCAAAGAATAAATCGTATCTAAAATAATTATTGTCCTTCCTCCCGTTGACTGAGTGAATAGGGGACGCGGGGGAATCTCGCTCCCCTCCCAGAACCATCTTCCCTGCCACACTGCTGCTCTGTGTCTCCGTGGAGTTGAAGGCACTTTCAGCTATTTATAGTAAGGACAACTGTTGGGAGAGCTAGTTTGTATAGCAGAAAAATAGGTAATGAAGGAGAAGGAGAGAAAAAAAAAAAACTGCATGGCCGTGAAAAGCAAAACTTAATGTAATATGCCAGTGTGACTAACGACGGGCAGACAAAGACACCCAACTTGAGATGGAATTAGGGAAAGTGAAATTAATGTTGAACATCAAATAAATACTTCCCCGTGAGGATGACCTGGTGAACTGAGGGGTTTGATTTCTTTAAGCACTGGGGCAAGATCAGAAGGAGGTGAAGGAGGTCAGGCGAGCGGTTTATAAGCAGTTAGGGACCATTGATCGCTGCGGTATTGAGCGGGCTGTCCAGCGTGGCTCGTCCTTTGTTCATTCCCAATGCAAAGTATTCTTTCTGCAGAGCTGTTAAAACCCCTCTCTTTGTCTAGTTTGTGGTCTGCAACAGTTTCTGTATTGTTCTTTCCATCCTAGGCTCTGCTGGAGCACAGCCTTCCCTCCTTCCCCTTCCCTCCTTCCTTTACTCTGCTGCTTGCCCATTTAATCTTACACCCCGTGTTTTGGGGCCGGAGCAGGGAACCAGTGACCTTCTGAAGGTGTACTGGGGTTGGCTCCCTCCTCCCCACCCAATTTAAGTAATGAGGTTTTTGAGAGAAATACAAGACTTCAGCAAGGTAAAGCTTAAACCACTTCCAGGTCATTTTTCTGGCTTTCAACATCCACAATGTGCCCAAGTGCACAAGTGAAAAGCAAGTTGACTTCTATGCCAACTCCATTCAATTCGAAATTCAAATGGGATCTGTAAGTCAAGGAAACAGATGCTTACTGTTCATATGCAGCCTCTAGGATTAAATATTTTCGGAAGACTTCTGATAGGCCTTTGTTTGAGTTTGCAGATTTGTTTATTTTTCTTGTTTGGTTCGTTTAACTTAATAGGTCTAGAAATCAAATTGGTTTTTACTTTGCCTAGGTGACTTGATCATTAATCATATCAATAATGTAAAAGTTGTTTAGGATACTTAAGCTCTAATTTTATGCAATCTGAATGTTTAAATAATTAAGGTAGTTTTCAACAACAACAAAATCTGCTGAAGGGTAATATTACATTAGGCTAGCACTTTTTTATGGTACTAATTTATTAGTTTTTTTTTCTTGAAAATTAATGCCGAATCTTTGGTGCCTCATATTCGTTAAATTGTTTAATTGAGGCTTGGCTGAAGTAACTTCAAAAGTGACTGGAATTAAGAATTACAAATCTTTGACTTAATCTGGAAGGTCCTTACTTTATCAGGTGTCTTACCTGCATAATAACGATTTCTTAACTTGAATACTTGCTGAGAGTTGGACTGGGTTGTAGTTCCTTGAAAGCTGATCCCTTTTTGCTTCATGATACAGAATATATTTTCCTTTTTTCCTTGGTGTACTTTGATGCTCTTTTGTTTTCATTACATCTGCTGGATATTTAAAATGGACTTCATCATCATACATAGTGCAAGTAAAATAAATACTATTACTGCCCCAAAGAGCTTGGTGACTTAAGACATTAATGAGAGAGCACAAGAATGCCACTACAGGGAGTACTGGGGGGAATTAAAAGAATTTGCTGAGGCTTTGTAGGATAAGCAAACTTATTTCTCTGTGAAGTTTTTCATGTGAATGCAAAATGGGGAAATGCTAACTATTCAAATCTTACTGTTAAATCCAAAGTCATCTGACAGTTCTCTTTGGTATAGTAACAGCACAAAACTCATGTAATGCTCTCAGTAGCTTAACTCATGTGCCAGTGAGATGTGTGTTCTTCTTCTGTGGAATAATTTCACTACTGAAAAATTAGGATTTAAATAGTTGTTTGATTCTGCTGTTGTTGCATCACCAAAATAACTAGTATCAAAAGTCTTTTTGCATAAAGCAGCAGTGTTCTTTGTGTTTTTTGTTTTTTGTTTTTTGTTTTTTTTTCCAGATTAGCTAATGTATATACCATGATCTTCATCTTTTACAGGCTCTGGAGATGTACAAAGATGACTGGAACAAAGTCTCGGAGCACGTTGGGAGCCGTACCCAGGATGAGTGCATTCTCCATTTCCTGAGGCTTCCTATCGAAGACCCCTATTTGGAGAACTCCGATGCATCCCTTGGCCCGCTGGCTTACCAGCCCGTTCCTTTCAGCCAATCTGGCAACCCAGTGATGAGTACTGTTGCTTTTCTGGCATCGGTGGTGGATCCTCGGGTGGCATCAGCTGCAGCAAAGGCTGCATTAGGTATGAATTTGCCTCAGAAGTTTTTTTTTTCGCCTTGTCTGTACAACATTCTGCTGTGTCAGCCTGCTCTTAGAATCAACTGTTTATAGAGGTTATTCAGGATGGATAATAAGTTCTTCAGGTCTGCTAATACCCAGGTTTGTGTTCTGTTGTTACTGAACCTGCCAGTTTACAGACAAGCTAGAATAACTCCTAAAAGCCACTGAATATCTGAAGAGGGCTGGCATCCCCCCTTCTGTGCTCACTGAGTAGTAATAGTTTGCAAGCACTGTCCTGTAGTTGGTGTTGTGCGTGACCACAGTTGTTATTTAGCTCTTTAAAAATGCACAGTGCTAAACCTCTAGTTTTCCTTTTAGCTTGTGTTGAAATTATAAGCCACGGTTATATTCCCTAAGAAACTCAGTGAAAGTGTTCCTCTTGCTTTTTTCTTTATTTTTGCATGTAAAAGGCATTTTTATATAACTGGGAGGAGAATCTCTTCTACTTGATTTGAGAGGGAAAATTATCTAAAGTGAAAAGAAAGAACATTGAAAATTGAGAATGCATTTTGTCACAAGATCTATGTGCATGCCTCTCTGAGAAAATAACTTAAAATTTACCATAAAATGCATGCAATATGACATATCTGTGTTATTTTTAACAGAGGAGTTTTCTCGAGTCAGAGAGGAAGTACCACTGGAGCTAGTTGAAGCCCACGTAAAGAAAGTACAAGAAGCAGCACGAGCCTCTGGGAAGGTGGATCCAACGTACGGGCTGGAGAGCAGTTGCATTGCTGGAACAGGTCCAGATGAGCCGGAGAAAATCGGTAGGCTGTCCGTCAGTTCTGCGTTTTGCAGAAATATCTGCAAATCAGATTTCAGCAGGCACTTTCTGACTCGTAATAAACCTTAAGCTCGCCTCCAACGGGAGATGGGAATGGTGGTAAGGAGCGCGTGTGACAGGCCATTCCACTTCTACTCTCTGCGGATTATTAACTCTTGACAATGAATTAATGAACTTAGGGCCAGCTTTAGTTTTAGCCATTTGTTTTCCTCCTGCTGGCTAAGTGAAAATGCCATCACTTGGGATGTGTACAAGTCGAATGGGCAAAAATACCAGAGTGGAAGATTTCATGCCAGTTCCATGAGCATGAGAGCAGTTGAATGATGATGGCTTTCTAGCATCATAGTTATGGTAGAGCAAACAGAGGTTTATTGGCTCTTTGTGCTCCAGCTGAGCCTATAATGTTCTGTCACACCTTTTGGCAACTAGTTTTAGTGTAAGTATTGCACTGAGTACACTAACTGGTGGTAGCAGAAGAGCAGCTTTCTATTAAGAGGTGAACTGGTACGTGGTGGTTCTTGGCTCTGGCTGTTGTACGTTACACTGCGTACTAACAAGCTCTTGTTTTGGAGTTCAACTGAACTATTTTCTGTGGTATTCAACAGTTATTGTGGTATGAAGTTTGTTATCTGCAACTTTGACAGTTGCAAATTGTTTATTTGTCACTATGGTGAGTAAAGGTGCATCTTGCTGCAGCTCCCTATAAAGCTTTGTGCAAGCCGATTCCGTCTCCGTTTTGGCTCTTCTACAGCAGTGAAATGAGTGCAGAGGGACATTCAGCTACCTACCCGTTAACTTTCCCAAAGACTTCCATCCTCCTGCGTTTGGTACAGATCTACCAGCTTGTCAGTACATCTTAATTTTTCTCTCCATCATTGTTGGCTGCTGTTTTCTTCAGCTTACCACAAGCTGTTTTGGAGAGTTTAGTGACTGCATCTTTAAATGCCACGGTAGCTTTGGATAAAACTGAATGGAATGTAATCTGGGTCAACTGGGAGGCTTGATTTGGGCTGTGCTAGTGTGTCTCCTACTTGACCTGCTGTCACCCTCTGTGTAGAGGCATGAGCAAGGTGCATGCTGTGTGATGGGACCGTGAGGGACCTGTGTGTTCCAGTTCTGTTCAGTTACCTACTGCTAGCTGTACAGCTGAAGATGCAGGACTACTATTTATGGTACTTAGTGTCCGATGCAGAACTACACTTGTAAATAGGATTTAAAAGTAGCGTGTAACTCATTAATGTGTTTCTGAAATGGAAAAAGAAATTAACAGGCCACTCAGTCCTTCTCATCTTTTTTTAGTCCTACGCTCAGTGGGACAGACTTGATGTCAGGCAGCTCGGTGCTTTGGAAAGAGAGAACATGTTGGAAAGGAAACACTGGCATCTGGAGTATCTGCAGTACTCTGCACAGAACTGTCAAAAAGCATCAAAGCTCTGTGGAAAGTTCAAGGGGGTTGGTTTTATTTTCAAGTCTACTATGAAACAAATCTAGGTGTTACTCCATCTGAGACTAGGTTTAATGTGATGACTACTTTAAAGTAAACTAAGCTTAGGCTTATACATACATACGTTTTTTTTCTGCTGTGGCTCTGTTCAGCTCTTCCCTGTTTTCTGAGTACAGGTTTCACTGTAGCATGCACATTAAGGACCTCTGTATCGTGTATACTTTGAGTCTTAATTCTTAAATCTGCAGCACAGTTGTGGAAGTTTATCATCGGCATCATTAGTGATATCGCTGGTCTGGCAGCCCTTTCTGTAGGAGAATTTGCACACAAGTTGCAAATAGAAATTCTGAAGTGCCTGTCATTTAATATGGGGAGTTGGAGAGCAGATGACCATAACACGATTATTTCTGAATGAGCTGTGTGGTGAGTTCTCTAAGTAATACTGTCCTGTTATAGCTAATGCGATTTGTATTGGGCTGTGACTAATGGAATAAATTAGGACAACAGCAGATGGTTCTCCCTGGGGGAGCTGCTCAGCAAGAGTGAACTGGGTCACTCCGCAATCTGCAGCGCCTTCCACCTCCAAAACAGCTTTGCACTGGAGGGCATAGGGGAATCCGTGGCTTGCACGTGCAGAGGTGTGTTGGATGTTGAAGTGCAGCGTTGTGGTGTGTAACTGCTGAGATGGAGCCGTTTGGCATGACTAGACCCGAGGTATTGTATCTACACGTCGCCACAGAGGACTAAAAATATCTACGGAGGGTTCCATACTGTAATTAAAGCTCATCAGTTGGTGTGTTTTAGAAATAAAATTATACCATAGCTCTGCTGTCTTTTGAAAGCTCTTAATATTGGCGAATTGTAGGCAGAGTGGAATGTGAAAGGGGGGAAATGGGACTGGAAGAGATTCCTGGAGCTTACATCGATATCCAAGAATCTCATTCTTGTCCTCATTGTTAAATTTCTAAAGGCTGATGATGCTTCTTTTTAGATTCATGTTGTAAAGCTTTGTTCGAATTAAGAATGGACTCAAGTGGTTCAGATTCTGTGATAAGCATGGCGGGTACTGTCTTTTAGTTTCCAAAATGCTACACAGCTGTGGGTTGTAGATTGTGATGGAGGAGATTCCCTGCGTTTGTTTTATTGAGTGAATGGAGGAGAGCAAACAAAGGAGCCTGTTCTCCAGGCCAGGGATTTAGCTCCAGAGAAGGGGAATATTTAGTGCACCTGTGGTGCGTAGTATCCCTCTTAGGTCTTTACTGAGTATGTGTGCTTTCTTAATAACTTTCCAAAGGTGATTAACTCCACTGCCTGCATATATGTGCATTGAATTAGGCACAGGGGAGTCTCTGAAGTGCCTGTGTTGGAGGCAGTTACTCGTGGATTTTAGAAGTACTCTACCAAGTATTTCACTGGAATCATTTCCACTGGCACAAGTGCGTGGAGGCCTCCAGCTGTAGCTCATCTGTGACAGCAGGCACTGGGGGGATGGTGTCTGATTTAGGGGCTCCCCTACAACTGTAAGCGACTTAAACAGATGATTAAATTTAACACTTTATGGACGATCGTGTAACGTTCTCAAATACATATAGCAGAAAACGTACCCAGAAGGAGCTATTTTACTTCATTTTTGGCAGGATGATTTCTCATGCGGTCCCTAGGGTGTGCTTTCACTCTGAAATAACGCACGCATTGCTAAGATAAACAGACACTGAACAGTTCCTTCACTTTGCATGTGTGCAGGTGCCTGTAAGCTAGCTCTGTGCTGTTGGAGGATTGAGCCCATCAATCCCCTTGTGATGGACTCACACAGCTTCATGAATCTGGAATTCCTTCTCCGTGGCAGCCTTGGGGCCAGCTCTGGTGGCCATTGAGTCCTGACTTTCTTTGGAAGATAGAAATGATGGCTTAGATGGTAACGTATTTATCACGTTCAGACCCAGGATTTTTCTGTAGTTATGGTATATTTCCTCTCAATTAAGTATTAATATCTAAGCCTGACTTCTGACACGTTGCACCTGTCGCCTTATTGAAAACAAAGGGGAAGGGATGCCTCACAGGCAGCTCGAAGCTGGCTGCTGAGCTGAAACTCCCGTGCTGTGCATTTGTATGTAGGGTTTGGCTTCCTGTTCTTCTAGCAACAACAGAGGCTACTTATCTGCCTGTGCTGCAAGTGTCTGCTTGCTGGTGATGCAGTAAATTATGACAGTGGAAATTTTATGGTTTCCCTTGCTGACCTGAAGTCAATTTAACTTCTTTGTAGAGTCACTGGGCTCCATCAGAAGGCAGTTATAAATTCTTCATGTATTAGAACACAGCCCCCCCTGTTCCTGGAGATAACATGCAAAGCAGAACAAGTTGCCATAGAGCAACAAATATTTGCTGCTTCAGGTGTTTGAAGAAGGGCGTGGAGAGGCAGTGCTTTCTCCTCTGCAGGTGCTTTCTTCCTCTAGAGAGATGTCTTGTGACTATCTGCCTGCCGTTGATTTAAGTAATACCATTAATTTCTTTTCCCACATCCTGCAGGTTTCAAGGTATGATACGAGACCTGGCAAAGTGTTAAAGAGCTTCACTGGTGCCCTGTAAAAGGGATTATTGGGTCTTAAAGTTCTCTTCTCCTTTTTTTTATTAGGAACACGTATCTCTAATTAATCAATCCTCGTTTTCATTGTCAGTTCTGTTTTCATTACCTCATTCAATTACGTCGTTGTGTTTTTAACCTCTTTCAATCATTAAGGTGTTTGTATCTCACTGAAATGCAGGAGTAATTTCTGTTGTTCTCATGCAGAGGCTCAGAAATTATTATTATTATTTTTTTAATTTCTTCATACTTGAATTCAAAATTAATTTTTTTTGAAGCTCTAATTGCTTAGAGGTACTTCCTGTAGCCCGTAAGCTAGAAACAAACCTGCTTGAATCCCAATACACTTATTTAATGCCCAAACTAATAACTGATCGCTTTTTTTCTTGCTACATGTAGTATTTCAGCATGGTCTCCTCGACGTGTACAGGCACGGAATGGCTTATGCCAGTGGGAACTGCAGAGGCGTAGCGCTGTCACTGCAGATAGCGGCTCGCTGGCTAATAGAAGAGAACAGTTTTCAAAAGCCATTGACTACAACCTGCCTGAAGTTGTCATCCTGATTTTAAAATAACCTTTTATCTTATAGCCGGGGCTCGAAAACCTAAGCTAAATCAGGATGTTCACAACAATCTTACTGTCACACACACACACCTTCCAACTCTTCCTGTAGCTGGATGTGTCCCTCTGTAATACAAAAGTGTGCTGAGCTTAGGGAAAGGTTTACTAGATGTATTATGAAGCAGGGGAGAGTTGAAGGGCACTTGCCTTACAGAGAGATGCTGTATTTGCTTTTTTTTTCTTTGAGATTTCTTTTAAAGCTTGGGGGGAAAGAGTTTGCCCTCTTAGGGTGCGTGTTTGCCTTGGGACGGCTTCTGTGGCAGGAGTCACTCAACAATGGTCTACAAGTAAAAAATAAATGCTTAATAAAACTTGCCCCAGTACACATGGGGATTTAATAGCAAATGCCTTCGACCCCATGCTTGATAGGTAGCACGTTGTAAACCTGCATGAACTCGTCCTGTGCTGGTATCTTTGCTTGGTGCAGGTAATCACATGCTGTTAGTCACTGCTTCTCTTTATCTCGGGACTGGAAACCTTGACGTGCATTGTAATCAGAAAACCAAAACCACCACCCCAAGCTGATCTTAGGGTAGAAAGAGAGGTCAGTCCTATCTAACAGACCCGGGAACAAAGTGGCTTTTTGGATAGAGTGCGAAGATTTGTGTCCTACAGGACTTGACTTTATGGTGTTTTCAGGGGCAGCTTGCGTGATTGTTACCTCCAGCTTTCTATCACATATGACTGGGAATGTGTATCTAGCCGGGAGTGCTGTCACCCATTTGGTGATCCTGAGCAAAAGGCATGCAGTTGCATGACAAAAACTTTGTAGAGATTTTTTTTTTTCCCCTCCAGCAGACTATAAAGGTGAGGCTGCAGGTTTGTGGGGACTGCTCAGACTGGAAGCCCTTGGGAAGTGAGAGCAGTGCAGTGATATGGGGTGCTGAGACTTGAGTCCAGGCTGAGGAACCTGAGCTACAGGCTGTCAGCTTCTAGAACAGCAAACAAATCATCGCGTTATGAGCTCTTAAGACAGACATCTCCTCTTTTCCACTTAAAGCTCCAGTTTGTGGACATTTTTTTTGTAGCCCGCTTTACTCTGAGCTTCAGAACTGCTCTGCTCCTCCCTGCTTTTAAGTTTTGGGTTGTTCATGCAGACCTTTTTTCTTTCAGTTATACTGTATCCTGATGGTAGGAATCGTGGATCACGGAATCACAGAATGGTTTGGGTAGGAAGGGGCCTTAAATATTATCAAATTCCACCCCCCTGCCCCAGCCCAGGCTGCCCCCAGCCCCATCCAGCCTGGCCTTGGGCACTGCCAGGGATGGGGCACCCACAGCTCCTGGGGGCAGCCTGCACCAGGCTTCACCGCCTGCAGAGGGAAGGATTTTGAGTATCTAACCTAAATCTGCCCTCTTTTACCTTAAAGCCATCACCCCATGTCCTATCCCTACACCCTCTGCCCAAGAGTCCCTCCCCAGCCCTCCTGCACCCCCTGCAGGCCCCGAAGGCCGCTGTGAGGTCTCCCCACAGCCTTCTCTTCTCCAGGCTGAACAACCCCGACTCCCTCGGCCTCTCCTCACAGCAGAGCTGCTTCAGCCCCTTGAGCATCTCTGGGGCCTCCTCTTGACTCATTCTAATATGTCCAGGTCCTTCTGTGTGAAGTTCTTGGTGTCTGAGCTAAGCTGCACCAGAAATGAAAACTTCTGTACTCCTGTGCAGTCCATTCCTAGTTTGAGCTCATGGTCTTTCACTCCACTAAACCAAGCACACTTGGAATGTTTTGCACTTTACCTCTCCTTTTTTGGCTGAAAAAAAGCTTTCTCTTTAGTTTACCAGGACGAATGACACTTTTAAGCACAGGTTGGAGCTCTGCTTCTGGGTTTGAAATAGCTGGCTGAGAAAACACAACCTAGGTATTCCCAAATCCAACCTATGTATTCCCTGTGTTGTTATTAGGTCACCAAATCCTAACTCAGAGTTACAACTTTAGAGAAGGTGTGTCCCTATCCACCATGAATTGAGTTTTGGTGGCAGATACTTCAGATAAGTAGCTTTATCTGCTTTAAACAAGCCAAGAGGAAAACCATCATCTCTGTCAGACATTGTTATTTTTTATATATATGTTGAAGGGATTCTTGTAAAAACCTTTCCACAGAACAATTGCTGCTGAAGGAAAACATTTTGTGCATCTGTTTTGCTTCAGCATAGCACGTGGGAATTCCCAGTAAAGTAAGGGTTACAGAAAATGAGCACCCTTACACTAACCAGTGTCTTCAGAAGCTTAGAGATGGTTAAAGGCTTTTCACCAGCAGATTTATACTGGTACAAAAGCATATGCTGGAGCCAGTGATCTCAGTAAGCTCCCTTTTTAATGCCTCCATACATTAAATTTTACTGGTGTCAGGTCTTTTGGGTCTCAGGTCCCAGACAAAGAGTACAGGATTGTGCTGAAGTTTGCTTCTTGTTTGTTCTTACAGAACATCTGGGTGCTGCAAACAGATCGGTGTTTCTTGGTCGAGTAAACAGTCCATATGGGAAATATATTGGGAAATAGTACTACATTATTCAGATTCCTTTGTGGTATTTGCTATCAATGCATTTGTTGTTATCCTCTTACCCTGAAGAGACCTGCTTTCGTTAGCAGGAATGTTTATTTAAATGTTCTATAAAGGAGTAAATGAATGAACCAAAGGCTATAAACAAACCAAAAGATCTGTCCTGAGGACAGGGATATACTAACCCCTGTTAAAACACTTCTCTTACAGGGTGCATGCATTCAGCACGTGGTAGCAGCATTACTGCTTTACTCTGCTGTAGCATTGACAGAAGATGGATTTTTTTTTTTCTTTTGCCTCATTTTAGTCTCACTTGCATACCAGTTAGGCTATTTATCTCCCTTTGTAGGTGCCAAAATTAGAAGGGATGATAACTGGTCAGCTGGTACTCAGACAGCAGTCTGTAACTCAAGGGGGTCTGGCTCTGTTTTGGCAGAACCCTTCAGATGTCTCTGTTGTGGCTGTTTGAATGCCACACAGACAGTAAATAAGAGGTTATTAGCTTGAAGAGCTCAGTCTCGTCAGCCAAAAACCAAAATGAGCAGCAGCAGGAAGCATATAGTCGAGTATCGAAGCTGAGGCTGGGCACTCCGAAGGTGCTTGTGGTCAAGGTCAGGTTTTTCTGTGTGTCTGGGAAACTCATTTTGGGTTCAAAATATGAAAAATGCATAAAAGGCAGTGGGTGGTGTCCAGACCCACACATCCAAAGCGGTGAGAAACCTGCCAAGTGTCCAAATGGTTCGTGTTATGTGCTTCTAGCTTTTTGCGACAACGCCGTTGTGTTCTTTGGTGTTAGCACTGAAGGCACACACTAGCTCTGCTTTTTCAGAATATCTTGGAAATCATGCTCTTTACAAATCTGGGAGTGTTATTTTCTTGCTCTGTACCAAACCAACAACCGGCTCTTATGCTCAGATGCGATGCGTGGCTTGTTGAGTGCCTAGCTGGGAAGCTGCAGTTGGGTTTTTAAGGAGTTGTACTAATGTTTTGTTCTCAGAAAGCAAATAAAGCATTTGGGTTTAACTTGGATCCCTTCATTGATCTTTCTTCAATACAAAGCCTCAAGTATTGCTCTCATTTCAGCTGAGGAGGAAGCAAGAGAGTGAATGATTAAGGCCTGAGTGAGAGGATTGTCCAAGAACATCTATCGCAGGGCACCTTTTGGACCAGTTTCTTTGACTCAAGCATCATTGTTCAGTTCTGATTCACTGGGACCTCTAGTTCTACATCGCATGTGAAATACCTGGAAAATCGATTCGATTGTCTGTAACCACACGCCGTGCCTGGCATCAAGTGCTAGCAGGCAGTAACAAGATATTTGGCCTCGTGTGCTCTGTGCTGCTCCCCTTTTGGTAACTCATACGATGTAGGAACTCAAAAACATCTTAATTCTTCTAAATGTGTTTCTGAGGGCTTGAATACTTCTCAGAGTGCTCTGGGGGGAAATATGCTTTGAGGTAAGCGCAGGGTCGGGCTGTACCTGAGAACCTGGTGGTAATGGTGTTTGTGCAGGGAGCAGCAGGTACCAAGGATGCAAAACGGGGCACGGGGCTGGGTTTCATGCCAGAACCACCAAGGAGAAGAATTGCTTGCCTCCAGTGCTTTTTGGGGTGAAAAACAGCAAGAGGTGCTTAGTGCTTGACAACAGTGTCAACTTTAACAAATTGGCTAGGGCTCAGTATTACTTTGGTGTTGAATAATTATTTTAAAGTCTGCTTTGGCAAATTTCAACACAGAGCTCCGGTATTTTTACCACCTGCAAGATGCAATTTAGATCTTCAGTTGACCTGCAACGCGCGACAGTGCTGCTGGGTGGACCTTTCATCAAAAGCAGCTCAGGGGATCTTGTGCTAAGGAGGAATTACAAGTCTGGCAGCACTGTAATTGAGGTTAATCATGCAGCTGACAACCATCTACAGAATCAAATTGGCTGTATTGGGAAAAACATTTTATAATACTTCGACTTACCAATGGGAATTACTATATGACTTGAATACTGCAGAGCTGTACATTATACTCTTCTTTATGTAACTAAGATAGATAGATTTGGGGTTTTCTCCCTGTGTGGGTAAATTGGGTGTTTGAGTAGAGCACAGATAACTTAATGCTTTGTCCTTCTTGTTGGACTGTAAATAAAAGCCTGTTAAATTTAAATGTGCAAGTAAACTTGATTTTTAAAGTAAGATTAGTGTAATAGAATTGGGTTTTCCAGGAGTTCAGTGCTGTGTGGCTTTCTTCATAAGCTACTGTCAGTAGAGAACTGAAAATTGTAGTTAACTCTGAAATAAGTATAATAAGTGGATGTTGTGACAATTCTAAGTACTTTATTTATATTCTCAGATGGAGCTGAAGAAGAAAAAATGGAAACAGAAACAGATGGGCAGCAGTCTGAGAAGGTAAGCTTAGTTCAGCATGCTGAAAAGATACTTCTGATACTTATAGACCTAAATTACTAAATTCCAAAGTGTCTGCTAAAAAAAAAAGGTAGGTGGTAGTGTGCTGGTCAGTCCTTAGTGAATGAACAGCGTTCCCTAACAGTTCCCAGTCTTCCTAGTACTTTGTTTTCTAATGAGTGATTAAGTCACAGAGATGTTGCTTGTGCTGGACAAATGGCTGGTGTGTTTTTTCCTAGTCCTGAGAAAAAGTTGGGACTGGGAGGAAATGCAAAGCAGGCAATATCAAACTAATTGTAGAGACTTAAGCTGCAGAAGGACATTGGTTTGTTCTGGTTCATGACTTGTAGTAGTCTAAAGCAAGTATCACTTTGAAGTCTTGCCCTAGAAAAGTTTGTCTTGTGGCAAATTGCCTTTCCGAAGTTGAATACAGCTTTCAGCTCCGTCAGGATTAGAGAGATCAGGGCTTTCCTGGAAAATGGTGAGTTGTTTGGATTCCTAGCAGTATTTGGCAACCATTTTTGAGTAGCTTGTGTGGAGCTGAACAGACGACCTGAATGATTATTAGCTATTGTCACAAGTCTCCAGTGGCAATGTGAGTTAGGTCTGTTCAGTCTGTGCCATCACTTGTGGCTTTGTTGGCTGTTTCTGGAACCGTTCTCAGTTCCACGGATGTGGGCAAATGAGATCTGACTAAATGAAGGTGTCCATAGCTGAGCTGGTCAGTAAAACTCCTCTGCACAAGAAGTCAGTGTTAAATTTTGGTTATAGGTGTGAGTAGTATGTGCTTTTGATGTCAGGTGCGAGACAGCCTGCCAATAAAGATCAGATTAGAAATTAATTCCTTCAGCCTGTTGATAATGCTTACAAGAATGCAAGTGTTTGAGGGGGCAGTTTTATAACATCGTGTCTACAAACGCAGTACCTCTTTTCAGACGGTCAACATTAGGTCTGGAACAATCACAGCCAGTGGCATTAAACTGCAATTAAAACTAATATGCTGGAATTCGAACATCACTCTGCTAAATGAATAGTGGTAGGCACTTACCTGCAACAACAGATGGTATTCCTGTGTTGCGTGCTTCATCAGAGGAATGAGATAAAGTGACGTAAGCATTGCTGTCTGTACACTTGATGTTACTTCTCACTTGCTCTCAGATAGTTCTTACGCTGTATTGCTGATAAATAGTCAGGTACATTTAGGTAGATGCACGTATAGAAGACTTCTTGGTTAGAGCTTGAAAAGATGCTTTGTTCTTTAAATCAGAATAAACGAGAAACATTTGGGTCAGTTTGGATTATTCATAAGCGGAAAATGATATTTCCAGTCCTATGCATGAAGCTGCTGCTGGTTTTATGAATACTATCTTAAGGCACCTAGATTTTTAACAAATATTTCTATTTTACTTCTACTTTTCAACCATTGCTCTTTCCCACCAGTTCCTGGACAGAAGCACCCTCCTGCAATATGTAATTCCGTTGTAGTGTTTACTGCCACAAGATGCTGTTGTGACCGTGAGCATTTGGAGGTGATGCGGTATTGCTGAAAACTGCATGAGTTGTTAGATGGAAAAGAGGAGAATGGTGCACAAACTACCAGAATAAATGGTGACAGCACGGGGAGTGGAAGATGTTCTTACCTGTCATCTTACTTCAGGGTTTCACGTACCTTCAGATGAAGCATTTTACCTGGGTTACTGAATCTGGTAGATTTCCGTCCAGTATGGCAGTTGCTTTGTCTGTTCAGATTGTGGGCATGGTTGTCAAAATGGGCTGAAGTAGAAGCCAGTCTTTAAAACTTAATCTCTTCCTTTATGATAGTGAATTAATTTGAAAGCTATAAACCATGTTAACATTGAATGTCTTGTGTAGCTCTCATTCTCCAAACAATCCTTCATCCCATTTAGGTTGAAAACAAAGTGGAAAGTGAAATTGAGGAAGGTGATAAAGCACAAGAAGGAGAAAACGAGAGAAACTCAGAAAAAGAACAAGATAGCGAAGTGACTGCAGACACCAAGACAGGTAATGATTCCCAGCTGTTCCTCAAGCTGCGTTAGCTTTAATAGCCTTCCTCTAAAATTGTTGGAATAGACTATAAACTCAACTGTGGCAGAAATATTTTGTCTTGCACATCAGGCTGCTTCATGGTTCAGTAGTAAATACTCTAGTTTAATTTCACTGCAAAGCTCAGGCACTAAATTCTTTCTTGAACTCATTTTAGACCTCAGCTGAGCTGAGCTTTCATTGTGTGTTATGAGTGGGTGAAGAAATTGCAATGGCAAAGTGAGTATAGGTCACAAATTCTTTTTTTCTGCCTGTATTACACACCATTTGATCATTTTTGATGCAAAGAAATGGGACTGCTCACTTCTATGCTTATAAGGTAATGTGCTAGCTCAATTTCCCTGTGAAGTGATGTGAAGCCTTTGTTTTGACAGGTTAGCAAGTCCGTTTTTTCCCTACCTAAGTTGTTACTCTTGTTATTTATTTTTAACACGTTCCCCTTGTACCTGGTGGATACATTGATCTTCACTGGAACTTGCAATCAGTATTTTAGCACCAGGTAGAACAAGCCATGCTTGGATTCACATACAAAAGCAGAGGTAATAATGGAGTTGATTTGGAAATGCAGCTACACGCGTCCTAATGAAAGAAAGCTGATGGCAGAAGATGAATTGACAGGATGAAAACTAAAAACGTTTAAACTAGCCGTATTTGTTGGATCAGATCCTCTAAAATTGTTCCCACGTCAGCATTTGGGCGAGTAGCAGTAGTGTTACAGAGGAATGTGGCTGTGTGGATGAATGGATCTGTTTGGCCAATAGCAGTGCGTGAAGTGCAATTCCCGTCCTGAGTGATATTGTTAACAAAGGGAGAATGCACGTAACAAAGGTGGTGGGCAATCTGTTTCAGAAGAAAAGGAGACAGAAGAGAACAAGGAGAACGTTGATGCAAGCAAAGACAAAGAAAATGAGGCTGGGAAGAAGAAAGTGGAACATGAAATCTCGGAAGGAAACGTAGCTACAGCTGCAGCTGCTGCTCTTGCCTCAGCTGCCACCAAAGCAAAGGTTTGTTTTATGCAAATATGCATTGGCTTGATTTCCAGCTCACGTTACAGCTGTTTTTAAAATGGTCCTTTGTTCCAGATCTGTGGAATTTCATGTTCTGGTCTCTAATACCTTGAAAGACCACATGTCATCTTGAATTTATTCTGCTTGAACTACGAAGTGAAATTGTGTATAGTTTAATTTAGGCTGCTATTTGTATGTTTATGAAGTCAATGAACTTCCATAAGAAAGAGCCCCAAAACTTTTGTCATCTTTTGTAAAGACTTTTCTCTGCTCAGTAGGTCTGGTTGTAATGTTGAAGGCATAGATCTGGATGGCAGCACCCTTACGTTGCCTTTCTTCTGTGCCAGTCTGTTCTGTGGCCTTCACACAAGCCCTCTGTACTTGGATCCTTTGTCTGTAAAAACAATGTGATGCTCAATTCCAGTGTTATAATTTGTTTTATAGACAACTTGATGATATTTGTGTTAAGAGGTGCTGTGTGTCTGTTAATGATAGACAAAAACATGCTTTTAAACTTCTGTTGGTCTGTAGCCTCTTAATGAGCTGTGGTTTGAATCAGTGTTCTGTCTAGTAGCTTTTCGTTACCCTGTAATTACTAATTGCATGCTGTCCTTTGTTCCTTTTCTTTTAGCAGGAACCAGACTGCCTTTACTTCTTTCAGAATATCTTTTCCTAAATCGGTTTTCTCTTTTCATATTTTTGGGGATTCACATTTTAGTTTGGGTTTCTTACTGCTTTGTGATTCAGTGCCATATTCCACAGCATTCCATCTACTTTATGGATACCAAAAGCAAAGCATGGATGGTATTTATTCCTGATGGATTTCCAGAACATAATGGTGGACATAATGAGGTGTTGTATGTGTTGTACTGACTTTCCAGTCTCTTTTTTTTTTTTTTTGCCCCTTGAACTTTAGACCTATTTTTCCCAGATGCATCCTGTATATTGAGGAAGTATGATGATAGATGTTGTTGAAACAATACAATTCCTCCTTTATGAATCTGTGAGATTGAGGATATTTTTAGTTGGCTACCTTTCAAATTAGTTTCTAAAATCAAAAG
The DNA here is from genome assembly GCF_964035555.1 of Netta rufina. Classification (NCBI taxonomy): domain Eukaryota; kingdom Metazoa; phylum Chordata; class Aves; order Anseriformes; family Anatidae; genus Netta; species Netta rufina. The sequence continues at coordinate 1,114,576 of NC_140124.1, forward strand.
CTGCATGAATTAACATTCCCCTTGTAGTCTTTTCCAACCTAAATGATTCTGTGATTCTATGATTTTCAGCCATGTTTTGTTTTAAAGTGTGGAATTTAATCTCTATTTTATGGAAGTCTTCTTTCTCCAAATAATAAATTATATTCTACTTTCCTTCCTTTGGTGCTAATGAGTGCTAGAGGGAGAAGGGACTTTGCTAATGACAATTTTCATTATGATAATAATAATATTCTAGAAGAATTTTAGCTTTATATTACAGGAAATAGTATAATTAGGATGTTCACACTTAGAGTGGAATTCAGGTTCAATAGGGATTTCTCTTTCCACTTGCATTAAAAAACCCAGACAATATTAAGGCTTTCAGTGAGCTGTATCTTGCCTGAGAAAGTAATTCGGTTTTTCATATTAAGCTAAAGACCTGGTCATGTGAAGAGCTGTTAGTTATTTTCCTTGTGATTTTATACCGGAGGAATATTGCAGTTATCTTCTAAGGAGAAACAAGGGTCAAAGGCAGGCATCTGAAGTTGTTTTTCTTTTGTGGTAAGTAGCTGTACCAGTGAGTTCTGTTTGAGGAATGGCATCCAGCGAGTGTGCTCATCTGGGGGAGAGGCTCTGTATTCCTACACGGAGAATGGAGCAACAATTTTAAATGCATTTTTACAGGTTATGGCTTTGGTACAAACACTATTAGAATTATTTAAGACCCTTTTTCTCATTTTCTTCTTGGATTCTTAAATCAATGTAAGCAGGTTTTTTTCTTTCTGCACATAAGCCTGGTGGTTTCACACCAGTAGGTAGCTCAGCACCACCGTGCTGCATTCTCACTCCCCCTCCTCAGAAGGAAAAGAGAAGAAAAAATGCTCATGGGTCGAAATAAGGACAAGGAGATTGCCCACAATGCTAATTGGTGAGCAAAACAGACTTGGCATGACTACTATTGCTCCCCCCAGCCCTCCTGCTCCACTGGGAGCTCCTCCATGGGCTGCAGTGTGGAGATCTGCTCCATGTGGGACCCATGGGTGCAGGGGGACAGCCTGCTCCACCAGGGGCCTCTCCACAGCCCGCAGGGGAACTGCTGCTGTGTGCCTGGAGCACCTCCTGCCTCCTCCTTCACTCACCTTGGGGGCTGCATGGCAAAGACCATATGGCTTCTGAATTCCTGTTTTGAGATAGCTGTGATCTAATGCATCTTTTCTAGAAGCCACTGATCTCAAAACTGCCAGTGATGCAAACCCCCCTATAATTATCTGTAAGTTTTTTCCGTGGGTGGTTAACTTGCTGTTCAGCTTTATTTCTAGTCTGGTGCGCTTCAGCCACTATTGTACCACTGCAACGCTTTCCTATTGAATTAAAAAGTCTGGTTGGCAACTGCTTGTTCCACGTGTAGGCATTCAGAAATGTGGAATTCAGAAATAGAACAGACCCCGTTACTAAAATGATTTCTCCTTATTTGTGGGAAGCCATATCCTATTTTCTGTTTGCAGGCAAATCAAATTGTCTTTAACTGGTTCCTTTTTGCTGCTGCTCTAGAAACTTGCTGTAGAACCTTCTTCATCTCCTGCTTGAACGTGTGCAGGACAGGATTCAGCAGTTCTTCTCCTTGTGTGCCTTGGTAAACCATAAAGATGGCAAATACATAAAACTATTTCTTCTGTTTTCATTTGCAAAAGACGGAGCCCTCCGGGCCTCAAAACAAAAGTGAGGTGAAGCACGTGGTCTCCTTTCACAAAATAGAAGAGAGGAGGGAGAAGCAATCATTTTCTCTGCCTGTTGCAGTTCCTGTGTGTGGATGAGAGGTTGTCACGCTCCCTGTGGTGTGTTGCAAGGACACTACCTGTCTTCCAGTTGTCTCATGCTCTGGTTTTACAGTTGCATGTACCCATTGTCACGCTCTTGCTGTGGTTAGCCCCTCTCCTAACTGAAGCAGGGGTTAAAAAGATCAGGAGTGGGTTAGGTTCTGTGAACCCACCTGTAAGGTTTATTTGCTGGGTCTGTAGCTAGTCCTGCGATTCCTCTCCAAGTATTCACTCAGAAGGAATTTGTGAGCAGAGGAAGCAGTGGGTTTTGTGGCAGTGGGCATGATCCCAGGCAGGGAGGTGCTAATCCTCTTGTCCTCTTGGTGCTTACATGGGGAACAGAAATTGTTCTGTAGCGGTGCTCAGCCAGAGGCTCTGCTGGCTTGGGGATGCTCAGCTCTTTCAGAGTGGCAGTGTCCCAGAAAAATGTCAAAATGTCATTATTTTTTTTGCTTTCTGTTGCTTGTTAAGCACCTTGCTGCATCCATCTCATCAGTCAATTTAAATCACTGTTAACTTTTATCTGTTTTGTAAGCTTCAGAGTTGGCAACGACTTGTTCTTTGTCCACGTGAAAGCCCTGAGTAATGTCAGGCTAAGGAGTGCTTTCTTCACATCTCTTCAGAAACAAATTCTGTGAGGATTTCCTTTCTAATGTGTATTTTGAGACATCTTTTACCTAATCATGTGTCTTGCTGATCTTGTTAATTTGGTTTCATTATTAAAATTACACACATCAGGCAAGGCAAAATGACTGTCAAAGGCTTTGCATACCAACAAAGGTGCTTTTGTCACTGACTTTTGTACAGAGCAGCCTGTTTTATTAAGCCATATTAATTGATGTTGTATGTTCTAGTTTTGTCAGTAGTTCAATTAGTTTATTTCAGGTGTGCACCATCAAATTTGGTCAGCGCTTCACTGAAGATCCTGCCTGAATTTCACACCAGCGTGCCAGCAGTTGAACTTGGGGGATTGTTCTGGTTCCCTAAAACTGGACCTTACTGAAAAGGACTTCCCAAGGACTTGCTTTATTGTTGGCGTGCTGTCATTCAACAGCGTTCATTTCCAGGAAAACATTAGTGGTGGAAACAACGTCAGAGATTTGAGAAATTCTGCTTCTGGTCAGGATTACCAGTTTTCTAATGCTGCTTTTCTCCTCGGTATTTCTTCCAGTTCCAAGCAAAGATTTGGGACACAGCCTGCTTAATATGACTCCCTGCTTGCAGGTTGAGCTGGTTGAGATGAAGCATTTTTCTTCCTTATTCCCTTCTGCCCTCACCTTGCCCTTCTCAAAAGGCAGCCCCCTGTCCCCCAACCCTCGGATGGGTCAGGCTGGCTCTGCCTCAGCACCCTGCTCAGGAAACGTCCTGGGACTGCTGCTACAGAAACTGCCCAGCAGTGTGTGCCCATGGAAAGTGTTTTATTTTGAGTGTATTTTTAGTTTGAACAGTGGGCTTGCAGCAAAAGCTGGTAGAAGGCATCATTAGCATGCCTTTCACACTTGGCAAATGTGAAATGCTTTCACAGGTCGTCTTCTATCTACCTATCCTATATATGTTATCTATCTCTTAAGTCGTGTACATATCTCTGTGTGTATGTGTTAAAGCTAAATCCTCACGAGGAACCTGTTTGCATTTTTCTGCAGCTCTGTTTCACACTGTTTATATACAGCTTTGCCACCTGGTTACTGAAGGAAACCAGAGGGTGTGTTTTTTTTCCAGTTTCTTTTCATAGATTCCTAGAGGTTTCTCTGCAGTCTCTGCCCTAGCCTGAGGTGGAACTGCTGCAGTAAGAAAGCTTATGATTTAGCAGTATGGTGTTGAATGTAATGGGAATATACTTAGCTAGATACATAGCTTCTAATTTAATTGAGCAAAAAAGAACGTAATGGCAGGGGCGTGCAAGTCATCTCAGTGTTTGTGTAGGTTTTTCCAGGTAAAAGCCTCCTGTATGGGTTTTGGTGAGTGCTTGGATGACCTGCAGCTGACTGAGTATGACCCAACCTTTGCTTCTTTGTTTGCATTTCCCCTGAACATGCTGCGTTGCACATTCAAAAGGCTTTTGGGCAAAGCTGGTTTGCTTTCGAGTGCTGAGCATCCACAATACCATTTGTATATTTATGTAAAAGCTCAATCATCTTCCAAGGGCTTTTGGTTCTGAGCATAAAGTTGATAATCTAATACCCTGCTTTCTGCCCAGAAGTGGAACAGAATGGCTAAAGCCAGGTGTGGAGGTAGTTGGTAATTTGTTTACTTAAAGTGCTGTATTTTGTGAAATGCACATAATGCAAAATCCTGTGTTTTATTCTCAGCACCTAGCAGCAGTGGAAGAAAGAAAGATCAAGTCCCTGGTTGCCCTTCTGGTGGAAACACAGATGAAGAAACTGGAGATAAAACTTCGCCATTTTGAGGAGCTGGAAACCATTATGGACAGAGAGAAAGAGGCAGTAAGTAGTGGGGACACTAATCTGAAATTCTGGAGTGTATCAGTCACTCCAAAGACTTCATGCCATCAGCAGTTTCGGCTGTTCTTCACATTTAGGCAGTTCTTTCTACCCCAGCTAAAATTCATAATTACCTCATATTGTCATGTCTGAGCCCTCCTTCTCTGTCCAGAATCTCCCTTTTATCATAAGCAGCAAACTGGCAGTATCCCAGATTTGCTTCCCAATCCCTTTTCCTGTCATGGAAGCATGAGTGTGGACTCAGACCTGGGCCTGTGCGTAGGCCTTGTGACGTGAATGATAACTGACAGCAGAATGGCTTTTCCCTCTAAAGAGACTGAAATGGATGGAAACCTTGCTTCCCTAGAGGGAAGGGAAACCAGCAGTGTCTGCCTTCTATTCCTGACCCAGTTCAGATGGGAGATGTGATTTTAAGCAGGTAGCTCGTTTTTTTGGAGGTCATTCTCAGTAGCTCTTGGAAAAAAAAATCCTCAAAGTGAGATGCAGTGGCAGAAGGACACATGCTCAGGAGTAACAGCTTCTCATTTTGAAATGAGGGATTTGCCTGAGCTGGAGAGGTAACAGCAGGTGCAAGAGAAGGAAGGAAAGTGTAATGTCAAGAGATGAGAAAGGGTGATTGCTCATAGGGAACAGAAAGGTATCAAAGGAGAACAAAGCTCGAGTATCAAACCTGACAATGAAGCATGATCGATATGGAGGATACAGAGGAGGAGGAGCTGGGCGAGTAAAGCAGAGAAATTGTTCGTTTGACTTCAGTCTGATGAGACAGTAGCCAGGGCACAGATTGTGACTGAGGTCTAGCCAGCTTCAGAAAGTAGTGACCCCGAGAGAACACGTATGGGGCATCTCAGGCAGGGTTTGTGTTGTAATGCTGTTAGTACATCTCACTGAAGACTTGTGCATCCCAAAAATCAGCATGTAATATGAAAGAGATGCTGTCTCGGCCTACCAGTGACTGGATTACACATCAATTACTGAGTGTTCTTCCATCAGTGGGGCTTTCAGAGAAGCAGTTTTTCTCTGACTACTGTAAACATGACCCAAAAACTCATTTTTATCAGAGAGCAGTCAATTTTTGCATTTTTCTGTTGTTTAGCTTGCTCATTTTTGTCAATAGGCAATTACTCCAGGTGTGTTGAAGATATTGACTCATAGTTCTAGGGGTTTTCATGTTTGCCCTACCATGTGAATTTAATGGAATTTACATCCTCGTTTTGGCATTAATCACATCGATAGAATTTGACGAACTGTGGTCTTTTGTTGTAGCAGAATGTCAGCAAGAATTTCTAGATTGCTCAGCATCCTCAGCCATTTCAGTGTGGTGTCTGCCTCTGACACTGATTGGCAGTGCAAGAAATGGACCTAACTATTCCGAAAAGGTTCTCTGTAGGTTTCTTTCTTTGGGGGATATATTCTATTACTGACAGGGTTTTTTCCGCTTTGAGGCATATGACATTTTCCTTTTCAAAAAGTGCATACAAGTTTTTTTTCCTTGGCTTTCTAGCAGTTAAATTTGGACTTTTCACCTGTCACTATGGATATTTGGTGGAATAATTAAAGCAAAAATTTCCTTAGTGCTGTTACACACTATGCATGTGTCCTTATTTGTTGCATTATAGTAAAGGTGCCTTCATTACAGTAAAGGTGAGGTGATTCCAAGTGTTGAAAGAACTCTGTGCTACAGACTGAAGACTGTTAGGTTTTAGGCAAAACAAATGTACTTGGTGTTTAAGCTGAAGTAATTTCAGTGCTAATTCTGATTGTGTACCCAAGGATCCTGTTGGTAGGAGCCTTGTTGACCCAGAATTTATAATCACACGTGAATGTTTTTCTTTTACTGTTCCTGTTAGGGAGGAGTTATTTTCTGAAGATGGAATTTGTATGATGACGACTTGCATAAGTGTACATATAAAGCATTTTTAAGAGGCCCTTCTAATGGGAATCACTTTGCAACAGTGCAAAAATACGTTGCTGCAAACTTGAAGATCATCAGGAGTGTAGTATTCATGAATGTGTACCTAAAGCACGTGGTGGATTTAATGAGTTGAGCTGTGTAGGGATGTGCAGCAGACTGAAGCACGCTCACCTTCGCTGAGATAACCAAGCTTCACTCTTGCCTGACATTAACCTGCAGATTTTATGGAGTTTGAAGAACGCAGATTACTGGTAATCTGCCCCCAAAAAATGCATTTTTACCACCATCTTAATTCTGATCTGTACAGCAGAAGTCTGTAAACTGCTTTGGAACTGGTAGTGACATGCAAGAACCTAATGCAGAACCAGGGTGTTTTGGGCTCTGCACCAGTTTTAAGACCAGCTTTTGTGCCATAACTTCTATTTATGTGCCTTTCTCTTCTTCTGTACAACTTTATCTTCTCATCCTGAAGGGAGGGAATGTGTAAAAGGGAAGTTTTCACTAATTTTCTTAAGTACAAGGTGTGTTTTCAGATGCTGGATGCTGTTTGGTGATGCTTTAAAAAGCATTTTTTGACTGCTCTGACCTCTTAGATGAGGTGTAGCAGGATAGGGTGCCATGAAGAGAGCAAAGCAGGAGCGTAAAAGAATATAAAAAGTATGGTGTAGCAGTTCTTCTTGCTTAAGCCTTTGTTTCGGGTCATTTGCAGTAATTCTCTTCTGAACCGCCTGTCACCTACCGAATCTGTTTCCATACATGCACAATTACACCATTGGTGTATGTGTCTCTTCTTTTTATCGAGTTCCTCCCACTAATGTATCAGATTGGTCAAGGACAAAGGAATCATGGCAGCATGAATAATCACATTGTGGTCCCTACATGCTGCAAAACAGCCCCCAACAAGGAGCATGTATTATTCATTAGCTCTGTCCCCATCTGGTTCTGCTGGTGAATGTGTGCTCTGTAGTGGAATTTCGTTTTCATCCCTGTTTTGTCAGCAGTCAAACTGCTAACACAAAGCATTGGTGGAGCTTCGGGATTTCTGGAGAACTTCCACGAGGTGGAAGTCTCCTTGGCAACCTGCTTTTCAGATAAATAATGGAGTAAATCTTAAACACTCATTCAAAATTTGTAAACTAGCTGCACAAATGCTTGAGAAATATTGAGAAATATTTTCTGAAGCTTCTTTATCTTTTCATTTGGACATTACTTTAACTATGAAGTCATATAGTTTGCAAGCAATCTTTTTACATTAATTGGCCTAAGTTACATGAGGCTTTTCTTTAAATAATGCTCATCTGTAATGCAGATCATTGGTGTTTGGATGTCAGGGTGCACAGGTCCTACACTTACAATGAAGGTACAGATCAGGGTCCTGCCTGTAGTCACTGAGCAATGCTTCTGCCTGCATCTTTGGTCCTTCCTTGGAATATCTTTGGTTTATTTCTCCTCATTCCAACACGCAGAAGATTGAGAGAAAAACTTCCAGTTACTGCTAGAACTGCATTGAGGCTGAGTGTCCCGTACAGTTATTATCGAGTAATGTGTTAATTTTATTACTGGGCGATTCTTTAGGACAAAACAAGGTGACTTCATCAGTTCCGGCTGGAAGCTGGCCTGTACCCGTTACCAAAAACTGCTGCAAATTTTTTGCTAATCAAATGCCGATCCTATTGAAATGGCTTAAATATGTAGTTCTTAACTATGTTCTTCTCTTTGCATTTTTTCCCCCATTTTTGACGTAGTTAGAGCAGCAGAGACAGCAGTTGCTGACAGAACGCCAGAATTTCCACATGGAACAGCTGAAATACGCTGAATTAAGGGCTCGTCAGCAAATGGAGCAGCAGCACAGTCAAAACCCACAGCAACCTCACCAGCACTCCGGTGGGCCTGGAATGAACCCGCTCGGGGCACCAGCACATCCAGGCCTACTGCCCCATCAGCAGCCCCCGCCGTACCCAATGATGCACCACCAGATGCCACCACCCCACCCACCACAGCCAGGTAAGAACTGGAAGGAGAAATCCCCCGAGGTTAGTTGTAACCACTCAGAGTAGATTAAAATAAGAGGAAAAGGTATTGCCGGATGAAATTGTACAAGGTTTTATGGATGTTCTGTTCTGTGGTGTTTTTATATTGGTGTTTCTTGTAAAATGGAAGCAGCTTGCTGGAATGGTTAGCTCGATGATCCTTGTGGGTCCCTTCCAACTGGGGATAATCTCACTTTGCCTGTAGTGCAGCTTCATTTTGGAGCTTATGTCCCAGTATTAGATGTGTGGGGAGAAACTGGGGGGGGCTGAAAGGGACGGATACCTTAGCAGTGTATATAAATACCTGATGGGAGGGAATGAGGAGAAGGGCACCAGGCTCTTCTCAGTTGCAGTCAGTGACAGGCAAGCAGGGATGGGCACAAATTAAAATGTGGAATTCCATGTCAGCACAAGAAAACCCTTTTCTGTGATGATCCCCGAGCACTGGAGCAGGTTGCTTGGCGAGGCTGAGGGCTCTGTGCTTGGAGTTCGGTGCTCACTCCAAGCCTCTGAAGTGTTTGTTTCCTTTTTCTTTTTTAAAAAAAGCTTGTGAGCTGCCACCAACTATCATTTTCAAATGTTTTTGAGCTTGTTTGTATTTCTTTAGACTTTTTTATGCCAAGTGATCTCTGCTCCTTCAACAGCAATCATTCCCTCAAATTCTCCAGTTCATGACACATCTAATCGGGTAAAAAACTTAAGGGAAAGGCCAAGAATGAGAAACAGAGGCAAAAAGCTCCTTAGGCAGCTTTATTTGGCAGGAGACCTGATTCTTATATGCTCCTATCCCCCTACTTAGGGCTTTGGTTTCTGCCTTCTGCCCTTCAGTTATGCTTGATGAGAGATGAGAATCACAGAGCTGTGTTGGTCAGGAAAATTGCTTGAAAGCCCAGCCTGCTGCTCAGGGCAAGCCTGGCTGGATCCAACAGCTGAGGGACTTGTCCTGTTGAGGTTTAGATGTGTTCAAGGGTGGAGATGTTCCTAATACCGAGGGATGGAGAAATTAGGTGGCCAAGTGACCATGTCTAACAAAAGGAGGAACATCCGCTGAGAGTACAAAGTATTTCTGCCATTTATTCAAAACTACTACTTGTTTTTTGGCAAAATTAATAGCCCTGCTGTTAAGGGGCAGAGTTGCTAAGAGCATTTGTGGTTTTACCTTAAAACAATTTTAATGTTGAAAGGGACTGGGACTATCAAGCGTTGCACTTGTGCTGTGAAGATGTTTGTGGGAATTAGAATTGAAGGCTTTGCTATACTTGCATGTCGTTGAAATGATGATTTAAACTAGAATGTCACCACCTGGAATGTATGAACCTGGTAGACTGGATTGCAGTAAAGAAGAGCTTTTGTCAGTTGTCAACTGCTTGACCTAAAGCCATTTAAAAGCCATTCTAAAAGATGGCCTGATTGGTTATTAGATAAAAAAAAAAAAAGTCTTGCAGAAGATCTTGTATAGCTGAAGAAGCTGGAAAGTTTAGAGTATCATGATCAAGAATAAGACATGGTAACCAAAAGTGCAAAATAGATTGAGTTTTTGCCTTAATAAAAGCCTGAGGTAAGGGCAGTTTGGAAAAGCCCTCTGTTGAATGTATGGTCTGAAAGAGAGCAAAAGTGCTTAGTAAACTAGCAGGGTTTGCAGATGACCATGAAATGTGAGGCATCAAATCCAATTGTGTGAATCTCGGCAGTAACAAAAAGACAATTCAGTCAACAGCTGCGGAGCAATGCCCATTGGAGGGGAAGATAAGAGTCGTCCTGTGATCTAGATGCTTAAGCTGCCTTCTCAAGAGGTCAGGGTCAGCGAGTTCATTGAGCACTTGTGGACAAAAAGTTAATTCTGGAATTGTAGAATGGGGATGTGATAAAATATGCTATAATTTTTAGATTCAAATAATATTGTAGCTTGATTTGTCTGTTGTATGCTGTATTGGCAATTCAGTTTGTTCATTTAGTGGAATGAAGAAACATTCTGTGAAATGGAAAAATGGCAAATTGAAAACAGTGTAAAGGGAGGGGGAATCATACTGCATATCATTAGACCCGCTCCTATTTACAAGGTGCTATCGAGGCTGAAAATGTAACAAGATTAAATGCATTGTTGTATTCACTAGGGGACTAATAAAGCCTGATTTCTGATATATTTGCATCCCTGGTTCACATAATGCCTTATTACTTCAGCCCCATCATAATCAGCCAGACCCTCTGTATCTCCAGTGATCCCTTCCAGCGAGTACTATGCGGAGTGTGGTACTGTGTTAATTAGTCAGCACATCTCTTTTTCAGATTTGATTAAAGTTAGTCAATAGATCAACTCCCCCCCCTCCTGTTAGAGGGTGGCAAGCTGATGGACAAGGAGCAGCACTGCAGGCTCCCTGAGAGGGAAGCATCTGGTGCCGTCTGTCGGCGTGCAGGCACGGGAGGAGGTGGATCTTGCCTTTCACTGAGCCTGGTAGTTCATGGGCTTGGTATCTTTATGAAGGTGAGAATGCAGATAGGAGACTTGGAGTATCTGAAGGCAAAATCCTTTCCTCTGTACCGAGATTATCTCGAACTGATCCTGCCTAAAAAGCAAGATAGTCTGTTTTCCTCAGGCTCTTCAGTGGCAGAAACAAAATTTCTAGTTCTGTTAGAGATGCTTGGGAAGTCCACGGTGTTGTACCAGAGCTCCTTGGCTTCAGTGTGAGCTGGCTGAAGGCAGCAGAGCTTTGCATATCTCAAGGGCAAGGAGAGGAAAGAGAAGAGCTCACTATTCCTCGAGCAAGTTCAGGACTTACGTGCTGAGCCACTCCAGGGTGTATTTGTGGTAACAGGGATGCTTCAGCCCTCGGAGAAGGTAACTCACAGATTGACCTGACTTTCTGTTTAGGTAGCTTAAGCTGCCTGGTGTGTGACTTTGGTTTCTCTCACAAATCAGTACGTTGCAGCCTGGGTCTGTGCGCAGGCGGTGCATGTGACAGACACGAAGCTGTGATCTCCAGAAATCCTGCTGGAACCCTGAGGCACTCAGCGATTGCATTTCGCATGTGTACAAACCATGTATTGTATACATAAAAAAAAAAAAAAAAAAAAATCCCCTATTGCATCATACTGGTCCTGCTGAATCTGTGTTAAATACTACAGAATTCCTATTGTAATAGTTCCTATTGTAATGTATGTATTTTCCTTAACTTCATTTTTTAGGGCATCTTAGCAGTAAGATAATTTCATGATACGCTTTTTCATGCATAGGTCAGGAACAAATTTTGCTCCTCAGCTGGCAATTTGGGGTCCTTTGGAACAACCTGGAGAACTTGACCTTACTGGCTGTACATCTGTGCCTGAAGTTCCTTCCATGTGTACCTGCAGGGGAGTCTCCTGGTGTCATGGTGGAGATCTGAAATTCTGGAGGGTTTTTACATAGATTGACCTCACCTAGCAGACGTAGTCCCAGCTGGAGAGGGCCGAGACACACATGTAGAAGAAATCTGAGAACTGTTTTTTGTCAGTGTTAGCCGAATTGGTGAACCTCAGGCTTCGGAGCTGTCAGTGTGCTGAATGCCAGTGCTGAGCTTGAAATCCTTTTTGCAAGAAAAACAATCAGTTTTGTACCCAAATTCTGTCTCTATCCATTAATCACCTGCTTCCCTGAAAGTGGACACTTCCAAGGAACTCGAGTGATGCGTGACGTGGAGTAATCCTTCCCTCAGGTACGAGGAGGTTGCTGGAGGCTGTTTGAGCCGCTGCCCGCTGGGCCGGCTGGCAGCTCCACAGGGGCTGACCCACTCAGTTTTGGCACTGGAGAAAAATCCCCAAACAACTTGGACCTGCCAGTGGGCAAGTTATCAAAATCTAATTGTGAATAAAGCGAAGCAGCAAGGCCCTGAGGGGGAAAGACACCTTCACCATTCCCCCTGCAGCTGTGTGGGCCCGACCCCAGGCCTTGGTTCTCATCAGTGTTACCAGCCAGGTTTCTGACCTTAACAGTGGCAAAAAGTGTAACTGTTGGGTCAGCAGACCCTGAAGAAAAAGCTGAGTCGAATGTCTTTAAAGTGATTGACGTAAGCTGAAGAGATGGCAAGGAAACAAAGTGATGAAAAGGTCTGAAGGGCGTTTAGAAATGGAAGAAAGAAGTCGCTGCTTGCAGCTCCTCTGGATTCAGCGGCAGGCTGGGCCCTCTCTTAGCTAGTCAGAGCAAGCAGCAGCTTGATGGTTGAAAAGACACAGCTTGGAGTTGAAAATTCGAAGTAGGACTCTGCTGTGTCTGCCGTGATGTTCAGCTGAGCTTGGTGCCTGCTGCTCCAGCCTGGCTTTTGAGCTTGGCTGCCTTGAGTTTGTGCTTCGGCGCCTGGATGTGACCAGGTCCTGGTCAGCTCGGTGGTGCTGTTCACTGTTTTCAGACAAGTTGTTAACCCATTTCCTACGTTGTTAACCCATTTCCTACGTTTTTGACTTTACCACAACTCTTAGCTTCATTTTGAGTGAGCTTATTTTGTTCTCTCTTGTCCCTGGAAGGCATTTAAAATAAAGAAAAACAACATTGGATTCCAGTTTCTCACTGAAAAAATACACCTCATAATTAGAACATAAAATAAAATTCCAGATTTCTTCCTGTGCTCCTGGCCTTGCAGCTGGTTGCGTCATCTGAAGCACGTTATAGGTTGCTCAGTGTTCAGGTTATCCATTAAATACTGAGAAGTGCCTTGCACAAGTGATGCCTGTGGTGTGTGCTGTGAGAAACCTGCAGTTCTTGGAGGAAGGAGGAGGTGCGTGTACTAATAGCTGGGATTCGTTAACTCCTCCCTTCAGAGTGGATTTTCAGCTACTAAATCATTTCCAACCCAAAGCAGAAATAGAATAAAGAGGTAAGGATGCACCTTCCACCATGACTTGATGAGCAACTTTATAGCATTTTTCCCCAATATATTTTCCACAATTTTTTGTTGAAATATTTAAAAAATAAAAATAAAAAATGAGCTACTAGTTGCTCTTTCCTGCTGAACTGGCTACAATCACAGGGTATTTTTTGTCCAGATCAGGATTTTAGGGTTCGCTTCCTTCTGGTAAATATTTTCCAAGGGCTGTTGGTGCTTCCTTTTTGCACATCATGAGCTTGCTGGCAGAGGACTTGCAGAGGGTCGTGACACGATAGGACAGCAAAGCAATACATGTGGTAAACAGGTCTGTGGTATTCCTCCCTAATGCCATAATCCACGCTTAATTGTGGCTTTGTAAGGTGTAGCAGTGGTTGGTAGCACAAAAACGATATTAAAGCCAGATAATGCTCTGTGGCAGATTCCCAGCTGTGTCGTGGAAAGGCAGTTGTGCTGGTTCCACTTTGGCAGGAGACGAGCGTGAACTTTTGCCTTGACTTTACCTCGATTTCTTTGCTCTGCTTTCATGCTGAAGGCTGTTTGTGGGGCTGTGCAATGGGCACTTTGTACATGGTTTTGCCCTGCTGGTCATGATGGCAGGCAGGTTTAAAGCCTTCCTTTAGGGCCTGTGTCACATCACCTACAAAATCCTGGGTGTCTAAGGGGTGCCGTGAGTAGGAAACGAGCTGACCAAGGGACCACGATTCCCCTTGGGGATACCAGATGACATTTTGCTGACTTGCACTGTGCTGAACATCTGCAGAGCTTCCCCGGTGAGTTTGAGCAGCTCCCAGCTCCTTGCAAGGCGGTATTATTGAGTTTATATTAAAAACCTTAATATTTGAAGGTTCCCAGTGCTGCTGTGCGTGAGGTTTGTCCTTGCTGGTGTAACACGCGAAGCAGCCTCTCGACAAAGGATCTCACGTTGGGTTTGTCAGACGAGCAGAGCAGCGTGGTGAGTTGTTGGCTGGCCCCAAAGCCTGCTGTGGTGTGCCCAGGTTTTTGGAGGTGCCCACACAACCCACCGATTCCCTGGCCAGGCATCGAATCTGTCTGAACGCACCGCGCTGGAGGGAAGCGCCAGAAACGCCGCGTGCAAGCCAAGTGGAAATTCAGCCTCTCCCCCGAGACTCGATGCGAAATGAGTTATTGTGCTTAATTATTCACAGTTCCTGGCTACGGGACCGCCTGCTGCAGCGTGTGTAGGGGGAGGACGTGCTGAAGGAGAGGCCGGTCGGAGCATGGATTGCCGTGTCTTGTGGGCTCTGCTGGCGGCGAGGAGGAGCGCGTCTCGCAGCACTGCGGCGAGCCAGCCGGCGTGCCCGGAGCTGCTGTCTGCCTGCTCCCCCGTCAGGATTTCAAAACGCTTTCTCTGAAATCCTGGCCACGGAAAGGGGAGATGCCCTCACGTAGCGCTGCTTTACGTGGTAAATAGCAGAGGTGTGCAGGAGGACTGGTATCAGCTCGGGCTCCGTGCATCACACCCTGAATGCTACAAAAATCCTCGGTGTTTGCCACTGTAGTGCCCCTCGGGCAGCTGATTTAATAGAGGTAGAGGCTTATTTAATTGAGATAAATACCTTGGAGATCCTGCAAAAACTGCTCCTCGTGAGCTTCGCTCTAACGTGAATCTGCAGTCGGCAGTCTGGTGATAGTGGAGCGCTTCGGAGCAGGCATTAGGAAATGTCTCCAATCTCTAACGTGTAAAGGATTTTTTTTTTTTAGTCCGCTAAATCTCATTTTATTGAACCTTTTGGCTTTATCTCTTCCTGCGTCTGCTGTTTTTTAAGCTCTCCCCCTTATGTAGGTCACACTTCCACGTTTTATGCTTGAGCTGCTGTCTTGAAGCGGTATCTCTTGTGAAATGAAACAGCATATGATCTCTGTAGGAATGGCACTTCGTTTTTGCCATGGTGGTAGTAGTAATTTCCCCTTTGTTAATCCCAGTTTGGTTGGGTATCGCTTGATTACTGCTCAAATTCAGCATTTTGGAGTTCTCTATGTGATAAGATTGTTCCTCTGCAAGTACCTTAAGCTCATTTTAAGACAAAATCGTTGCTTATCCCATCAGAAAGGCGACGAATGGCCAGCCAGCCCTGTACTCAGACACACTCTTCTCCAGCTTATGGGAAAAAACTGCGGTGCCACTTAATGTTAAATCTCCAAGAGAGAAAAATACTGACAGATACCTCGGTTCAGATAGCCGGAACTTGCCGGCGAGTGTTGTTAGAAGATTTGGAGTAACGATGCAATTCGAATTTACAAAGAAACAAATTTTTAAATTGATTTAATTGGTGCTTACGACCTCATGTGAAGCATCCCTGCCTATGTAGTAAGCCTGATCCAGCTTCGGGTGTTTCAGACGAGGCTTTCCAGTACTAATCATCCCATTTGCATGGGCAGAGTCTTGCAGGCATGCAGTCCTTGAAGGAGGAAAGCCAAATTGTGCTTGGAGAGTTTCAGGCTTGTGTCAAAGGGCAGCTCCCAGACAGGGGATTTCTCAGTTCCTGGCTTTACCTGCTCTTCTGAAACACCTCTGGGATGTGCTGATTTTTTTCCGCTTTTCTCCCCCATCAGCCTTTGTTTTGCCAGTGAATAACTTCCCTCATTGTGAGTGTCTTGTCCTTTTGCTGCAAAGCCCTCTGCATCCCCGGGCTGTTCTGTCTCCCTTTTCTCATTTTGGCACAGGTTCAGACCTTCCGCCGTGGTTTCAGCTGCCCTGTGCCTGCTTGGTAGCCTCCCTTTGTTTCTGGATGTCTGCAGATGCAGTTGTTCCCCTTCACTATTTTTTTTGCAGCTGAAAACACAAGAGTTCATTAAAAAATAAAGATGTGCTCAAGCTAGAGTTCTTCCCAGCATAACAACGTCGTCGTGGCGCACCAGGCACGGCTGTCCTTGTCTTGTCTCCTTCCAGAGCACAACGTTTTGAGTCAAGGTGAGGGAGGATGGGGACGTGGCCAGAAGCAGTGCTGATCCTGCTGGTGTGAGCTAACCCAGATCTGGACGCGTTGTGCCAGTGTTTAAGCTTGGCAGGCCAGTTTCTCCCTTCTCTGGCAAATTTGGCTTTTCACGAGTAGTTTGTGGCTTGGTTTGTACGTGTACTGGGTCAGCGCAGAGGCTTGTGCAGCTGCCTTGGATCTGGTAGGGTATAAATCTTTCCTGGAAAGTAATTCCTTTGAGTTGGCAATAGCCAGGACACATTTCATAAGCAAAGAGAAGAGGCTTTCTTGGTATCAGTCAGCAAAGTGGCCAAACGAATCTCGTTTTCTTCTGGGTAGATGGAGATGGCTGTTGATGCAGGCTCTTGGTTTTGTTTTAAGTGTTTTAGCAGAATTTTCAACGACTGAAATTCAAGCTGTCCTCTCGTATGCTGTGACTGCAGTGCCACAGGTCATCACGTAACACCAGGCATGTCAGAAGTGCCCACATCTGTCTCGTGCAGATCAGGAGCTGCCCTCATGCAACGCTTCAGAGCTGACCTGCTACCACCGAGCTCGCAGAAGCCACCAAATCGGTTTCTGCACATCGACAGCCTTGCAGGATGGTGCAGAGCTGCCTGCT
This sequence comes from Netta rufina, assembly GCF_964035555.1. Classification (NCBI taxonomy): domain Eukaryota; kingdom Metazoa; phylum Chordata; class Aves; order Anseriformes; family Anatidae; genus Netta; species Netta rufina. Next base: position 1,131,193 of record NC_140124.1, read on the forward strand.
CCTCATCTCCCAGCTGTGCTGATTTCTGTATGCTGTAGGATAACCACAGGCTGAGGTTTCTGAGCTCTGCCCTGATACAGAACCGAGACAAAACAGCCTTGTGCTGATCCCTCCAGCTCTGGAGGAGGGTGGTGTAGGATCTGTGGGTGTAAACCCAGCAGTACCAATCCTGGAGCTCCTGCCACACTTGCAGCACGACTGGATGACCACATCTTTGATTCCCAAGCTGTGCTGGGTTGCTGCTTTCAGTGCCACTGTTCTCGTGATGCCTGCCGTGTCCTGCCGTGCCCTTTCTGCCCACTCCTCAACCCCGGGTGAGCTGGACCAAAGCAGATGCGTCGATGCCCGTGGCAGTAAATTCCTGCCAAGTCTGCTTAAATCTTCGGCTATCCGAGCGCCGCGTGTCGATGTGCTTGAGGGCAGGGTGCCATGCAGAAGGACTGAGACAAGCAGGAGCCTTGTGAAACGCAGTGAGGACAAACACAAAGCCTGAGCCTGGGAGGGCTTGGACCATGCCAGTTTTTAGACCACACATCTGGGGCACTGGGCCCACCAGTATAAGAAAGATACGGATAAACTGGAGTCAGCCGAGGGCCACCGAAGACCATCAAGGGCTGCATCTTTCTGCATGGAGAGGCAAAGTTGTGCAGTGTAACGTTAGGAAATGCCCCACGTTTCCTCTCCTCTTCAGGCTGGTGACCGGAGGAGTAAGGATTCGAGTCACCTGCTCACCATCACCAGAGCAGGAAATCTTTGTCCCCAGCAGGAACAAAATAAGAGAGATTAAAGGCTCAAACGCGGGCAGGTTTTGTGGTTGGCTGCTGCTCTTTAATAAGAAGTGATGGAAATGCCACGGTGTGCGCTGCAGGCCACTCACCAGCGACGGTGTGTCTGGGGATAAACACGCAGTCCTTGTCTTTTGTGAATTTTGTGTTTGAGAAATTGGATGTTTCCACAGAGCTTCACATCTGCTGCTTGCAGGCGTGCTGGTCTTGCTCCTGCGATGGAGCAGCATCAGCTTGGTCCTTGGACCTCTTGTTGTGTGACCGTGAGCTCCCGTGTCGTGTTTTGTGGTCCAGTGCTTCCGAGTCTCTACGAATTTTGGGTGATTTTGGCGTCGGGGCTGTACGAAGCCAGCGAGCTGTGGTTTGTTGGATCCCTGGGCACCGGGGCTGTCACTGGCTCGGCTTTCAGCAGCAAGTGCTGCTCCCTTATCCCCTGGTCCTGCCTTGCCTTTGTGCAAGGACAGCCTGCCTCTCTGCTGTGATGCTTTTATGTCCTGTTCTCAGAGCCTTCCCCGTTGGAGGGTTGTCATCGTGTTTTGTTTCACATAAATGGTGAAATATTTCACCGGGTTTTGGGGTAAAGTGTGCTCCTCCAGAGTAAGCCTTTACAACCCCTGCCTAATAGCTGCTTCACTAACTACATATATATGTAAAAATAAATGTAATTGGATTACACAAAATAATCTCTTCAAATGAGGCTTTCAAGCAGCAATCAGCAAGTTTTGGTGTCCAAAGCTGCGCGGTCCTAACAGTTCCTTTACATTGCTGAAACATAAAGGTCTCTTACAGAGCTGATAAGCAAAGGAGATTTATTGGAACCTCCGTCACATCAGAGTAGGTTTTTTTTAACAGTGGAAATACTTATACAGTATAATTTTTAATTAAATGATTTAATTTCTCCCATTAAATTAATCCATTAGGCTCCGTGGCTGCTCTTTTTCATCAAGTGCTCTTAATTCAACGTCTCGTTTGTTCTAGCAGTTTGTTTCCTGTGCCTTTGTGTGGCTGGATATTAAATGCCATTTCAGCAAGGCTTCACGTAAAGAGCTCTGTGTTATCTTCCACCCGCTTCTCCTCCTGATGCTTTTGAGAGATGACAAGTGCCCAGGAGTTCTTCCTGCTCCCGTGTGCAGGCTGGCTTTTCTCACTGCTCAGTGAACAACTGGGCTGTTTTCTTCCCACATCCGTGTTTCTCCACGTCTCAGCACCTTGTCTCTTCGATGCTCTTGCAGGTCAGATGCCAGGGCCTGGCTCGATGATGCCTGGGCAGCCCATGCCAGGCCGGATGATGCCCAGCGTGGCGGCCAACATCCACCCGGCCGGCGGCGGTCCTCCCCCACCCGGCATGTCGCCGATGTCAGGGAACCTCATCGGACCCCGCGTTCCTCTAGCAGCTCCCAACGGCATGTGTAAGTGATCTCCACCGGTAACATTTTGATTGTACCTGGCGTGGTGTGGCTTTTCTGTGGCTTGCCTCGCTGCTGGAAGAGTCACCGTGGTTGAAAACCCCTTCGTGTGCTGCGGGGAGAATATCTGTACGTGTTGGCAGCCAAAGACTGGTTCCCGAGGTGTGCTTGAAGCTTTAAGTGCTCGTCTCCCCTCTAGGCATCCAAACGTACTCCGTTGTCCTTTATTTTATTTATAACATCCGTTATTTTATTCATTATGGTGCTAAGGCTTTGTAGTCTTTGTCAGAAGCCTCTCTCGGCTAAGTCTGCGAGAATGCACAGCAGAGCCTCACGAACAAACTCCAGCTAAATCCTTAAATAGACCAGAATATAAAAACTGACAACTTAGCACTGTGGAATGAAAAAGAGGAAGTACTAATTTAAAAAAAAAAAGTATATTGGGAACGTTCCTTACATGATATAAATACCCTGAAAATGAAGTCAATTTACGCCAGCCAAAAAAAAAAAAAGCTCAAGTCAGTAGCCACCGTGTGGGTGTTACTTGAATGAGCATGAGGATTGTGGCCAAACCCGGAGAGTAGAAGAAAAGCTGAATGGCTGGTGCAAGAAAGATGCTGCGGCGACTTCCTCGATAAATTCGGCCGCGTTACCTGCAGCCTGGGACAAGCTGCTGGCCTGCCTCGCTGCTGTCACCACCCAGCCAGGGATTGTAATCGCTTTGAGTACCTCTGGCAAAAAATAACTGGGAGAAGTCTGCCCATTTGGGCTCCAAAAGCTGAAGGGAGTTGCCGAGGAGTACTGACTCACTGGTGTTAATCAGCATAAGCATGAATTACTTCTCCTTCGGATGCTATTTCTGTGCAGATCCTTGCTCTTTATTCTCCCGGTGCTCTAGCTTTCCTTATTTTTTTTTTTTCTTCCATTTTTCTGAGCCTCTACCTCTGGGAATATCTCATGTCAGGTTGTATTCCTGCCTGCTCTTTTCCTCTACCTCGGTTTCTTTTTTTTTTTTTTTTTTTTTCCCTCCCCTACTAAACAACTCAGTCATGTTCCATTAGCATCTCCTCCGTGCGCACGAAAGCTGGCCTTTTGTGGACCTCGTTTCTCCCCTTCCACTTGCTGCAGCTGTGGATTCCTCTGCTGTAACCTACATACGGCGTGCGGAGCTGAAGTGCAGGGCTGTGTGCGTGTGAGGTGCATTGTTCCATCTATTTTATTTTAAACAGCACGGGGCCGCATCTAAAGGCTCGAGCACGGCGATGAGAAATTCGGACTCCAGCTCTGAAAGTTGCACAATGTGAACTTCACCACCCCGTGAGCTGCACGCCTCTCATCTTCCCTGTGCAAACGGGGAAGGTTTTTCCCCTCTTTCACAGTGCCCGTGCAGTGCTCAGGGGTAGGAGAGGCGCGATGAGACGTGCTGGGGGGCTCCTGTGATGCTTCGAGGGGGGGAAGCCGCAGCCGTGGTCATTCCTGGGGCTGGTCTGAGCCAGCCACTTGGGCGTGCTGTGCTCCTCCAGCCGTGCAGCACCCAGCTCACTGTTTCTCTGCTGTCCTTGCAGATCCCCCCCCTGCGCAGCCGCCTCCACCAGCGGAAGGGGTGACCCCACCTCCGGCAGGAGCCCCGCCGGCCTCAGCAGCTCCCTAAGCAGTCGAGGAAGAAGGAACTTCTACAGCAGCATAGTGGTGACCAAAAATAACTCCTCAGTTACCTTCTGTTCCCTGGGGGGCTTTCGCCTCCTGTTCACCTGCCCCAGCTGTGTGTGTGCACACATCCCCGTGTACAAGCACACACACAGAGTCTCCTTCCCCTGCTCCCCTCCGCTCGCAGCCCGTCAGGATTTGGCATTCCTTTGGGAAATCTTTAGATCAGAAATGCCAGCGATGCTCCCATGTTGCTGGTGGGAAGCCCCTTACACTTCTTCTTGCCTTCCGGAGCGTCCTCAACTCTGGTTTTCTTTCATCTTGGTGTTTTGAGCTTTGGGTTCTCCTGGGAAGCATAGAAAAAAAAGAAAATAGGAAAAAAAAAAATGAAGCTTTTAGGGTGGAGGCATTAACTGAGCTTTAGGATGCAGCACGTGCCCAATCCACCTGTGGCTTCGTGCTTCAGGTTCTCCAGGCAGAACGAGCAAAGCATCAAGATCGGATGCTAAACCAGCGTTTTGGGCTGAAAAGGAAAATAAATAAGGGTGTGCTGTAGCACGGAAGGTGCAGGAATGCCAGCCATGTTCATTAGAGGTATCTGATCATTAAGGACAGTAGCTGAGTCCTGGGGCTGCCTCGCTAACTTATTAAAGAAAATATTGATCCAGTGCGAATGAAGCCAGGAGGAAATCAATTGGAATAAAACCACTCAACAGTAGGAGTTTTCTTGCTCCAGTTTTTACCTTTCTTTTGCCTTTGAAGGTGGTAGTTGAACCTTCCCTCTGAGTAGTTTGGTACAGTAGCCAACTGAGGAATAAAAAAACACGATTTTTAGTCCCTCTTTTTGGAGCATATACTTTTTACTTTTTAAAACGAACAAAATTGAAAAAAAGAAAAAAAAAAAAAAGTAGGTAGCAAAGAAGTGCTAGCATACGGGATTGGGTTGGGGTGGCTGGGGTGCGAATGCCAGAACTACCTCCTGCGACAGCCGGCGTGGGCAGAGGGCAGCTGCTGCGGGATCGGGATCAGGAGAGCCCCTCGTGCACACAGCATCTGCTCCCCCACCGCCTCGAGGCTGCTGTGGGGTTGTGGCCAAGGGAAAAGTTTGGGAGGGATCTGAACGAGACCACTGGAGCAGTCCTGTGGGTACGATGCAGGACTCAGACAGCCCCGAGCTGCTGCTCTGCAGTCACCAGCAGCTTCCAAGGAACCCTTTGCCTGCCCCGGGGCCTCTGCCCTGTCCCCAAACCGAGAGGGCTGGGCAGGTTTCACACCAAGCATCTGGAGACTGCTCCTGTACTCAAAGGGCAGCTCTCGGGGCGGGGTACGAGGTGGTGTTTTGAGGCTTGGCCAGCGAGGGGTCTCCCAAATAACCCGAAACCCGCAGAACCCCGTTTGTCACCAGGCTTAAAAACAAGGCTTTGCTTTGAGGAGCGCTCAGGTCATCGACTCACCAACACGAACGGTTGGACTTCATCAGGTCCTGAGGGTGCCTGAGCGTGGGGTGAGCATTTCTGGGCTGGCTGCACGCCCGGGCAAGTGGCTGCGGCCTCGATACTCGCAGCGCATAGGAATAACGCTTTCCACTGTCAAGCTCTAAGAATCCACAGTGCCTAGCAGAGAACGGTCAGGGCCCGCCCGCCTTCCACCTTCCACCAAGGAAATTCCTTCCCAACCTTACCTTTCCCTGCAGGGGCTTTGGGGTGAGCGTTGGGATTCTGGTTCAGACCGTAGTCCGGTTTAGAATAACCTCAGGTTGTTTTTAGCGCGATCAACTTCAAATATAAAGGATCCAGATGGAGACTTATTTTTTACTGTACTAGTGATGATCCTACAGAGTACCTGAATTCTTGACACTGTTGTGTTTCTGTATAAATAATACATGTGCTGACTTTTTCATCCTGATCCTCTGTATAGGGCCGGTTTTATTCCTGCAACGCAGCCACCCAATTTTGTGAAATAAAAAAGTCTTTTTTGTACAAAGCTCGGGCCCCTTTGTCTGCAGTCTGGTTTCTCAGGGTGTGCGTTGGGGATTTGCTGAGTTGCTGCTGCTACAACACGGGGCTGTTTGGGGCCGTGTCCGAACCACGGCGGGGCGAGCACAAAGCCAGAGCTTGGTACCAGCGAGCTGGGAGACATCTGAGCAAGGCAGGTGAGTGAAGGCCCTTCACAATGCACTCGGCGATCTGCTCTGGGGAATATTTCAGATTTTAAAACCTTTCATGAATGTGGATGAGGTAAAACAGCATTCAAGGCCCAGGACGATTTTCTTTTTGATTCCTGCTGTCTCGCACCCTTGCTGTGCTACCGCCGCCTCGGACAACTGCTCACGCTCACATCCCTGGCTGAATTAAACACCTGAAAGAACTGCTCTGAGGTGGCGTTTCCAATAGAGGACTGGGCACACTGACCTAGCAGGGTCCCACCTGCCCTCTATTCCTCCACGAGCCTCACGGTTAATTGTTTAATTCAATCTTCAGATCTTCTGTCCTCTCCTGCAGGGCTGTAGGGGCTGCCGGGAGGGGTTGCCCTTTGATTAAACTGGAACTGGGAGCACAGCCTGGGGTTATCTGCCCAATGATAACCTGCAATTAACAATGATATCTGCAATTAACTGAGGAACTGCTTTTCCTCTGACAATGGCACTTCTTCCAGGGCACCCCGGCTCCGTGCACGCAGTATGTGCAGACCATTGTTCCCTGAAGCTGGAGAGCAAAAAGCACAGAAGCAGGAGATGTGAGAGGCATGAGAAGGTCTGGGAGGCATCCAGGGGAATGGGATCGGTTACACCAAGAGGTTGGGGTTTCCTCCTTTGTTGCAGGACAGCACAGGGAGGCACATTTGGAGTGAATTTTTGCTCCTCTTCACACCTCCGTCACGCTCGGGGTTCGCAGAGGAGCGGTGGGGCAGCAGCCCAGACAGCCACACGCGCACACGCCACGTCCTGAACCATCTCTGCATCTTAACAACATCCCCAAACTCCTGGCTGCTCTTGTCGTGCCTGGCAATACCAGCTCCACCGTGTGGTTCCTGAAAAGATCTTTTTTTTTAAAAAAAAAAAAAAACTGAATTAAAGCAAAAACTGCGTGCTAGGACACCTAACGAGTTTGGGGAGCCTGAGGGTGCGCATTGTCCTTTGCTGTCCTCCTTGTTCCAATTCCTCCTCCTTTCCCATGAGAAACTAAAAGGAAGGATTTGGCGACTCTGGAAGCTCCTTTTCAAGCTGTGGCAGCCCCAGGTTGGCAGCAACGAGCACGGAGCTGCTCGGGATAACCCCGAGGGTGCTGCCAGCCCTCGGGGACAGGGGAAAGAGGCTCCCCAAGTGCCCCCCTGCCCCTGTGGCTCTGCTGCTCCCTTCCCAGCTCTGTAGGAACAGCTTTGTGCCTTGTCTGTGCTTTCTCCATGCCTCATCTGCGTGGAAATTGAAGCCTCTGGCCAGGGGTCACAGCTCGGGGACCCTTTTTGGCAGCCCCAGGGATGCTCCCTGCTGCTGGGGGGGCTCCTCCCGCCTGGGGGTCACTGTGCAGGGTCTGAAATGCCTCTTTGGGGTGAATTTGGGTTTATTTCCCCTCGTTTATTTCCCCTTCCAAGTTGAAGCGTGCTGGGAACCACCTGGTTAGTGCCAAAACCAGCAGTCTGCTGCTGAGCAGAGCCATGGGGAGGGCGGTCGGGAGCAGCAGACGATGAGATTTGGGAAGACCTGGGCCCACGGCTCAGACAGCAAGGATCCATTTCACCCAAGAGGAGCCCAGGATGCAGTAGAGGACACGGGGAAGCGGAGGCAGCCTCGGTCCCGCAGCATTTGGAGGCTGCTCGGGGTGGTGCGTGCAGGGATTTCTGCAGCCTCTGGACCCGGCTCTCGCTGTTGTTTTGGCTTCTCTCCTTCAGACCAAGCAAAACCTGAGCCACAGAGGTCATTAAACACCCGTGGAAGGTGAGCAGCCACCAGTGGGGCTCAGCACTTCTGCCCTCCCCAGCTTTTTTTCTCCTTTGTTTTCAGCTGGGCGAAGCGCTGTCCTCGCTCCGCGTCCTTCGCCGTTCAACGGCGCCTTTGATTCATCCTCTCCTCCTCCTTTCCAGCAGCAACCAAAGGAAAGCCTTGAAGCTTGAGAAGCATTTCTGAAGTGCAGCGTGTTCGGTGCCACCTTTGCAAACCTCTGGGCCCCGTGCAGGTTTCTGCAGCTCGGAGGGGCCGCGAGGTGCTGCTGGCACCATCCCGGGCTGGGTTTGCTCTCACTCGTTGGTGCTGTGAGCGTGCAAAGGGTGCTGAGCACAGCCCGCAGGATCTAAGGGTGCCGTTCTGCTCGTAAGGACTGATTTATTTTCCTCAGGCTGATTTATTTTCCTTTATTTCTGTAAATCTTTGCAGATCAGAGCTGCTGCGCGAGCCCTGAGCTCTGCCCTGCCCGCAGCCGGGCTGCGCGCGAGCAGCTCTGAGCCTGCTGCCAAGGTGGGCTTTTTGGGGACCTGATGGCTCCTTTTGGGGACCTGATGGCTTCTTTTGGGGACCTGATGGCTTTATCAGCCCCTGAGAGGGTCTGAGCAGCTCCAGCACCCCGGGGAAGCAGCTCCTGGCATCGAAACGTGCTCAGAGGGAGCACTGAGGCTCTTTGCCTGCTCCTACACCCCAAGCACGGCTCCTGTCCTAGGCTTATGGCAATGTTCAGCTCAGCTCAGCTCTGCGGGGTTTGGCTGGTGCCTGGTAGGTGTGAGGTGTCTGAATTCATCCCCTTTTATCCCCCAGGAAGGGCTGGGATCAGTCAGGGGTTTAGGGCTGGCAGCTCGGCCACTGTCCTGCCCCTGGGTTGTTTTCAGCACTGCTGGGGCTGGCAGATAAAAAATTGCCACCCGGCAATTAAAAAATTTGCCCCACGCCTCCCTCCCAGCCCTGTCCTCACCCCCAGACCCCCTTCTACCATGGCCGAGCCCATTGCTGCGACACCGGGGACCCGCTGGGACCTCATCCCCTGCCCCATGGGGAGCACCCAGGTCCCCGCTGCCTCTTCCTCATCCTCATCCTCATCCTCGGCTGCCGCTGCCCTCGGCGGCCCCAAGCCCGGTCCCCTTGGAAACAGCTCCGCGCCGGAGCCCCCGGTGCATTCAGGGGCGGAAGCGCGGGGAATATTAAGCAGGTGCAGCCCCTTCAATCCCCCTTTGAGCGGGGACAGAGCCGGGTTTGTTCGTGCTGCGGGGAGCCCGGCCAGGCACAGCGCTGGGGGGGGGAGCGAGGGTGGGCACAGGGGGCACCCAAATTGAGCCCCGAGCATCCTGCTCTGAGCATCCTTTACCAGGGTGTGGGAGAGGCCGGTGTCTTTTTGCTGGGTCTTTTTTTTTTTTTTGCTGGGTTGGAGGACACGAGGTGACCTTGGGGACCCTCGGGCTCTCCCCAAGCAGCTCGGAGAGGCGCGGTGCTCGCGGGACCGCGTGGGTGTCACCGCCCCGAACCCCCTGCCCGGCCTCGAAGCACTGCAGGGACACCCGAACGGAGGAAAGCAGCGCCGTGGGCACAGGGTGGGCCCCCTCAGCACCCCAAAATGCCCCCCATGAGCACGGTGTCCCCGCGCGTGCCGTGGTGTCCCCATCACCGTGGTGTCCTCGTGTCCCCACGGGCGCTTGGGGACGCACGGGGCCGCGTCCCCGCACCTTGGCGGCCGCACACGGGGGATTTGGGAGCTGCCCCGGGGTGGGCAGGGGATCGCACCCCCCCTATCCCCCAAAATACTTCCCCCGTGGCCCCTCTCGGCTCACCCCAGCCCTATTATCACACCGGTCACGTCCCGGAGATGCTTTTCCTTCCCTGCTCAATCTGGCCTCTGTGCCGCCGCGGCCTCTCCGGCTCGTGATGGGCAGGGGGGGGGCCTGGAGCAGCCCCTGGCACAAATCCTGCCCCGTGCCCCCACCCTCACCCCCCCCCCCAAAGGGCAGAATCGGCCCCCCCACACCCAAAAATTGCCCCGTGCCCCCCACTTTGGGGAGCATTTTCGGGGAGAAAAGCGCCTGTGGGCAGGAGGAGCGGCTGCCCCAGCACCCGGGGGGGGGGGGTCCCAGCCCTGCAGTGACCCCAGGGGAGGGGGGTGGGGGCCCCCCAGCTGGGGGGGGCTTTTTGAGGGGGTCCCTGTGCTGGTTGGAGGTGCTGGGGGGGGGTCCTGGTGCAGGATACCCCCAATTCATCCTACACAGTGTGGGGGGGGGCTCAGTGAGGGCTGCTGGGGGGGGGTCCCGCTATGGGGTGCCCCTGTTCTGCCCACGTCCCCCGGGGCTGTTTGGGGATGCTGAGAGGGGGGCAAGTGCTGGGGGGGGGGGGGGGGGGACACAGAGACTGGCTGAGATTTGTGGTGCTGGGGAGGGATTTAAGGGGGAGATGGGGGAGATGGGGGGGGTCCCGGTGCTGGGAGAGCTATGGGGGGGGGGGTCCCGGTGCTGGGAGGGATGCGGGGGGGAGACATTGGAGGTATGGGGGAGAGAGATGGGGGGGATTCGGGGTGCTGGGGAGGGATTTAGGGGGGAAATGGGGGGGTCCCGGTGCTGGGAGAGCTATGGGGTGGGGTCTGGGTGATGGAAGGGATGCAGGGGGGAGACATTGGGGGTGTGGGGGAGAGAGATGGGGGGGATTCGTGGTGCTGGGGTGGGATTTAGGGGGGAGATGGGGGAGATGGGGGGGTCCCGGTGCTGGTAGATCAATAGGGGGGGGGGTCCGGGTGATGGAAGGGATGCAGGGGGGAGATATTGGGGATGGGGGGGAGAGAGATGGGGGGGTCCTGGTGCTGGGAGGGGTGCAGGGGGGAGACATTGGGGGTGTGGGGAGAGAGATGGGGGGGATTCGTGGTGCTGGGGAGGGATTTAGGGGGGAAATGGGGGGGTCCCGGTGCTGGGATTGTTATGGGGGGGGATCTCGGTGTTGGGATCGCAATGGGGGGGGGATCCCGGTGCTGGGAGAGCTCCGGGGTGCAGTCATTGATGCTGGGGGGGGGGGGCGCAGCCCCTGGGTCCGGGCTTCTCCCGCTACCATCACCGGCATTTCGGTGATGAGGGGGGTGAGGGTCCCACCCCGGTGCCCCCCCATCTGCACTCCCACCCCCCCCACCCCCCCTCCACGGGCGGAGCCGGTGCCTCCCGCCCGCCCCCAGCCCAGCCCGGCCCGGCCCGGCCCCCCCCCCCCCGGCTCCCCCCCCCCCCCCCCAGGCGCGGAGCTCCGGCGGCGGCGGCTGCGGGGCTCGGGAGCGGGGGCTCGGGCGGTGCCGGTGCCGGTCCCGGTTCCCGGTGCCGGTTCCCGGTGCCGGTGGCGGTGCCGTGGCCCCATCCATGCCGCCATGGCCCCCCCGCCCCGAGCCGCCCTCGCCCTGCTGCTGCTCGCCGCGATCGGCCCCGCCGCGCCCGGTACGTGCGGGGACACCGGGGGGACACCGGGGGGGGGGGGGGGGACGACACACACACCGGGGGGGGGTCCCACCGTATCCCCCCCCCTGCCCAAGGATGGGGGGTCGGTGGGGCTGAGCCCACCTGTGGGAGGGAGGGGGGCGGCCCCCGAGGCTCTCGGGGATGGGCAGGGGCCGGGGGGGGGCTGCGGATGGGTGGGGGGGGGGGGCGGGGGGACAAGGGGGGGGGGGTTGGGGGTGGTGTGGGGGGGCTGGGGGGTGGTATAGGGGGCTGGGGGGTGATATGGGGGGTTGGGGGGTGATATGGGGGCTGGGGGGTGTTGGGGGGGGCTGGGGTCCTTTAAAGGGGGCTGGGGGCTGGTATGGGGGGGCTGGGGTCCACTATGGGGGGGCTGGGGGCCGTTATAAGGCGATTGGGATCTGCACTGGGGGGATTGGGATCCGCTATGGGGGGGGGATCGGGGTCCGTTTCAGGGGCTGGGATGCGCTCTAGAGGGTCCGGAGCCCCCCCCCCCCACCCCGGAGGGAGTCGATCCCCTGGCAGGGACTGGATCTCCTTGCCTGGGGGGGGGGGCAGGATCCCGTTATGTGCCTGGGGGCGGGGGCCGGATCCCCTTGCAGGCGCGGGATCCCCTCTGCAGGGCTGGATCCCCTCGTAAGGGGGGGGGACTGGGGGCAGCGGGGGCGATGCTGGGGACCCCCGGGGGTGTCACAGCCTGGGGGGGGGGCTCCCAGTGCGAGGTGGATCCCGGGGGGTCCTCAGGACCCCCCCCTGACACCGCCGTGTCCTTGTGCTCCCCGCAGCGCCCCAGTGGCCCCCCCATAATGGCAGCGAGGCTGAAGGCAGAGCCTGGGGGGGGGGGCGGCTCCCCGGAGAGGGACCCGGCAAACAGAGCCCCCCCGGGGACCCCCAGCAACAACAGCACCAACCCCGGGGGGGTCCCAGCGGCCGGCGAGACCCCGCGGGGACCCCAGCTAGAGCCCCCCGGGGGGGGGCACGGCCTCCACCACCCACCCGGCGCTGGGGTGCCCGGGGTGCGCCGCTGGCGGCGAGGGCGATGCCAGCGCCTTGCCCCCCCACGCCCGGCTCGGCCGAGGACAACGAGGTGGCCACCGGTGTCACCTGGCCCGGTGACAGCAGCAGGGTGGCCATCGGGAGCCCCGAAGAGGCCGGCAGCGGCGAGCACCCCACGAAGGCCTCGCCGCCGGGGGGGCTCCCGGCCTCCCCGCCGAGCGTCCCCGGCCTCCCCAGCCCCGCTTTTGGCACCGATTCGGCCGAATCCGAGCTGCTGCTGGCGGCCGGGGGCTCGGCCCCGGGGTTGGGGGACTCGGGGCAGGAGTTTTGGTCGGCCTCATCCAGCCCGGCCCCGGCGCAAGGGGCTCGTGGCCGTACGGAGAGGACCTGGCTGGAGGTGCTGGAGCCCGGCACGGCCACGCCGCCGCCGGGCACGGCCGAGCCTCCGGCCCCCGAAATCATCGACGTGGATTACTACGAGCTCTTCGAGGGCGCCGAGGGGTTGGGGGGTGGCCGGGGGGCCGGCGGCACGGCTCGGAGGGAGCCGGGCGGCGGGGGCCACGCCGTGGGGCCTCCACGAGCTCTACGACGACTTCACGCCCTTCGACGAGTCGGATTTCTACCCCACCACCTCCTTCTACGCCGAGGGGCGACGAAGAGGAGGAGGAAGAGGAGGATGAGCTGGATGAGGAGGAGGATGAGGAGGATGAGGAGGAAGACGGGGGGTTTGGAGGACGAGAACGGCTACCGGCCGCCCCCTTCGGCCGTGCCCCGCGTCCCCCAGGCACCGCGGGGGACCCCGAGCCAGCCCCCGACCACCACCGAAACCCCCCGGTGCCAACGGGGGCAGCCCCCCAGCAGCGCCGCGGCCCGGGGAGCGCCTGGTGCCGGAGAACGGCAGCGAGTGCCGGAGCGGCTTCGTGAGGCACAACGGCTCCTGCCGCTCCGTCTGCGACCTCGTCCCCAGCTACTGCCACAACGGCGGCCAGTGCTACCTGCTGGAGGGCCTCGGGGCTTTCTGCAGGTAGGGATTGGGGTGCCGGGGGGGGGGGGGTGCTTCGCCCCGGGACGCGGCACATCTTGGGGGGGGGGCACGTCCCCGTGGAAGACGTCGGGGAGACCCCCAGCAGCATCCCGGAGGAGGGTGCAGGGTTTGGGGTGATGGTTGGGTGCCCCACAGCTGGCCCGTGTCCCCTTCCATGGGGCCGTGTCGCCTTCTATGGGGCTGTGTCCCCTTCCCCAAGGCCACGCCGGGGGCCGGGGGCTCTCCATCGCCCGCTGCATCCAGGCAGGAATTGGGTCAGGGCTGCGTGGACGAGGCTCCGGCCGCGGCGCCTGTCGGGATTGGCACAAGGGGGGGGGGAGACGGACACGGGGAGGGCCCCACCAGGGCTGTCCCTGCGGGGCCACGCTGCCTTTGGGGCAGGAATCCCCTCGGTGCCATCCCCTTGTGGGGTCACGCACTAATCCCATCCCCGCCGGTTGCCATAATCCACAGATGTCGGCTGCACCCGGAGCCCCCCGGGGGGGGGGATTTGGGGTGTGGGGGGTGCCGGGGAGGGTTTTTTTGGGGAAGGGGGGGGGAGGACGGGACCCTGACTGTGTCCCCTCGTAGGTGCAACACGCAGGACTACACGTGGCACAAGGGGACGCGCTGCGAGGCCATCGTCACCGACTTCCAGGTGCTGTGCGTGGCCGTGGGCTCGGCCGCCCTGGTGCTGCTGCTGCTCTTCATGCTGACCGTCTGCTTCGCCAAGAAGCTCTACCTGCTCCGGACGGAGAACAGCAAACTGCGCAAGACCAAGTGAGCGGGGGTGGCACGGGGGGGACACACGACACGACCCCAAAACCCCTCGCGTCCCCCAAAGCGCCCGTCCCCGCGTGCTTTTGGGGGTGGCACGGGGTTGGGGTGGTAGAAATGCCACTGCTGCTGCTGCTGTGTGGTTAATCCTTTTTGAGCCTCTACTGGTTCCAGTTCATCTGCCCCACTGGGAACTGGGGGCACTGGGTTGGGGAGGGGGTGTGATGGGGTTTTGGGGTCATGGGGGGGTGGGGGAGGCTGCCACCGCCGCTCTGGGGATGCTGTGGGGTGGGTGAAGGTCGGGGTCCTGTCCCCCCACCCCGTCCCCAGCCACTTTTCCCCCGTGTCCCCGGAGCCAGGCAAGGAGAAAGCACTCCCAGCGCGGGTCCCTAATGAACTGTTAATTAGCGTTTGCCTGGGCCAAGTGTAATTAGCAGCAAAACTCCTGCCAGCCCTCGCGTCCCCTTCCGTGGCCGTGACTCCTGCCTGCCCCCGTCGCTCCCTCCACCTGGGGGCACCCCCCAAGACCCCATTCTCCCCCTAATCACTCCGTGGGGACCCCCACCCCAAAAAAAAAACCCCATGGCACTGCTCCCCCCCGGCAGATACCGCACCCCGTCCGAGCTGCACAACGACAACTTCTCCCTCTCCACCATCGCCGAGGGCTCCCACCCAAACGTAAGGATGCTCGGGGGACACCAGGGGGGGTCCCCGTGCTGCTGGGCTTTTTGGGGTTTTGTGGGTTTTGGTCCCACCACCGCCGCTTTTTTCGGGTTGCCACAGAGAGACACCAAGTGCCTCGCCGCCTGCGAGCCGTGGGAGGAGCGCGGAGCCCCCCCAGCCCGGGCCTGAGCCGTTTTCCCCGTCTTTCGACCCGATTTTAGCACCCGTAGTGCCTGCGAGAGACCCCCCCCTCCGGCAGGAGGCTCCCGCTTCTTGTGCCCCCGTCCCCGCCGTGCCCATTTGGGGCTGCGTGATCCCCAAACCGGAGGGGACAGCAAGGGGGGGGGGGGGGGGGGACACCCCAGGAAGGGTTTTTTTTTTTTTTTTTGGGGGTGCGGCGGCACCAGGAGCGGAGGATAGAACAAAAATCAATAAATCAATAACAAAATGCAATAAATTAATAACAAAATGCAATAAATCCCACCCCACGGGGCTCCTGCCAGCGCTGCCTGGGGTCGCTGCTTGTCCTAGGGGGGGGGGACACACACGCGGTGGTGCGTGGTGGCCACGATTTTGGGTGCTGGAGGTGCCGGGGCCTCGCCTGGGAATGAGCAGGGATGGGTTCAAACCCTTTTGTCTGCCCTTCCCGTGGGCTCAAAGCCACCAGGATTCCTTCTGGGGGATTTTTTTATTCCCCTCGGTGCCCTACAAGGGGCTGGGGGTGTGGGAAAGGGGAGGGGGGTGAGGTGGTGGTGGCGGCACGCCGGGGAGGTGGGGGCCTTTCCGTGCCTAAAAAGGGGGTAGGGGATGGAGAGGGGCTCTGCCAGGGAACGGGGACAGCACGAGGAAAAAGGTTTGAAACCCCAAAAGGGTGAGAGTGGGGGGAGAGAAGGGAGGAGACGGGCTCGGGATGGGGGTGCCCAACGCTGGAGGTGCCCAGAATTGGGGTGCTGGGGGTTTTGGGCACCGGGAGTGCGCCTTGGGGTGCTCCGTGGGGGTCTGCCCACCCAAAATCCCCAAACCCAGCCCTCCTTTCTCTCTCTTTCTCTCTCTAGGACGACCCCAACGCCCCCCACAAGCTGCAGGACTCCCTCAAATCCTGCCTGAAGGACGAGGAGCCGCCGAGCATCCCCAGCGCCGCGCCGGCCCCGTTAGAAAGCGGCAAAGGGGGCGAGCCGGGGGGCTGCGGGGTGCCCTGCCTGCACAACAACCTGGCTTAGGGCAGGGGGGGGGACACCCTAAACCAGGCTGGCCTCCCCGTGTGTCCCCCCCCCCTCCCCGCCCGTGGCATGCTTTGGTGTGTTTTGTACAGGGGGACAGCGTGGGCAGCGCCGTGTCCTTGGGGTGTGTGCTTCGTGCTCCGTGTCCTGCCGCTTGGCTCCGTTCCGCGCCGTGGTTTCTAAGCCTCTGCTGTTACCGCGCCACTTTTTGTTTTTTTTTGTACTTTTTTGTTTTTTGTTTTTTTTTTTTTCCCCCCCGTCCCGCAGCCCCAACCACCCCGCTTTTTTTTTTTTTGAAATATGAGTCAAAACGTCAAAAAAAAAAAAAAAAGAAAAAGAAAAAAGGGGAGATGTTGAAATAAAAGTTTTTTTTGTTGTTTTTTTTTTAAACTTAAGCCTCTCTTGCCGGTGTCTGCGCTCTCCCAACACACGTTGCGGCTGCTAACCCTGACCCTAACCTCAACCCCAAACCCAACCCTAACCCTAACCCTGACCCTAACCTCAACCCCAAACCCAACCCTAACCCTAAATCTAACCTCAACCCCAAACCCAACCCTAACCCTAAATCTAACCTCAACCCCAAACCCAACCCTAACGCTAAAACTAACCCTAAACCTAACCCTAACAGGAACCCTAGCCCCAACCCCAGCCCCAATCCCGACCCTAACCCCAACCCCAACCCTAACCCTAACTCCAACCCTAACCCCAACGCTAGCATCAACCCCAACCCCAACCCCAGCCCTAACGCCAACCCCAACCCCAACCCTAACCCTAGCATCAACCCCAACCCTAACCTTAACCCCAACCCCAACCCTAACCTTAACCCCAACCTCAACCCTAACCCTAACCCCAACCCTAGCATCAACCCCAACCCCAACCCTAACCCTAACTCCAACCCTAACCCCAATCCCAACCCCAATCCCGACCCCAATCCAACCCTAACCCTAACTCCAACCCCAACCCCAACCCCAACCCCAATCCCACCCCCAGCCTCAACCCCAATCCCAACCCCAACCGCAATCCCAACCCCAACCCTAACCCCAACCCCAACCCCAACCCCAATCCCACCCCCAACCTCAACCCCAACCCCAATCTCAACCCAACCCTAACCCCAACCCTAACCCCAACCCCAATCCTGACCCTAACCCCAACCCCAACCCCAACCCCAACCCCAACCCCAACCCCAACCCTAACCTTAACCCTAAACCTTTCCCTTCCCTTTTCCGTGGTGGCGTTGGCCACGCTGCTGGTGGTGTAAATCAGGAAACCCCCCCCAATTTCCACCCGGGCTCGCAGGGGGGACGCGGCTCCGTGGCTCCCTGCCCGCTCCCTGCCGGAGAGGATCTGGCTGGTTCCTTGGGGGGGAGAGAAAGGAAATTAAGCAATTAATTAAGAGGTGATTATCAGCGTGCCGTGCTCGAGGTGAGCTCCCCGGGGCCGGGCAGCGCTCAGGCTGCGGCTCGTCGCCTTTTGGCTGCTCGTGGCGCTCGCCATCGGCCGCTGGAGGGTTAATTAATTAATTCCCAGCCCCGTTTTGGGGGATTAACGCCCGGGAGCTGGCTCGGCACGGCCCCATTTCGGAGCCCTCTCACCTCCCCAAAGCTCTCTCACCCCGGTGCCCCTCTCGCTCCGGGGTTTTCATCCCTCGCCGTGCCTCAGTTTCCCCTCCGGCCGCTGCCACGTCCCCATCCCGCTGCCTGCCCCGAGGTTTGCCGGAGGACAGAGCAGCCCCGTGACTTTTTCCATCCCCGTAGCCTCCTCCCAGCACACCCAGAGACCCAACCCCGTTAAATGGGGAGCTCGGGGATGGCCATTAAATTTAAATGCCTCGCTGGTTTCCTTTTAGGGGGGGGTGGCTTTTTGTGGCCGGGTGACGGCTGGCACGGGACACGGGACGAGGAGAGGGGACTGGCACGGGAGCCACGTTTGTCCTCATCCCTTCCCTCGTCCCCTTTTCTCCCTCGGACACGTCCCGGGAGCAGCGTGGAGACAAGGAGCCTTTCTTCCCTCGGGCTGGCCATAATCCCGATGGCGTAAGGGGCACGGGGGTCGGGCCGGTGGGACCGATCCCAAACCCTCCTCGGCCTCCTGGACCGTCTCCGGGGGCTGCCAAAACCCCATCCAGCCCTAAATGCACAGACGGGGGGGGCTCCTGGGGACCCCAGGGCATCTCAGCTGCTAAGGGGAGCCCCCAGGTGATGTGTGGGGACCTTGGTGGCCACGGACAGGGGGATGCCACCGATTATTCCTTGATCCCAGCCTAACAGGGAGCAAACCCCGCGTGAAACCGAGCCCGCGCCGGGTTGAACCGAGAGGAGGAAAGGAAAATCCTCTTAGCTGGGCAAAAACTGAGCGCTGCTGAGCGCGGGGAGAGCAGCTGTGGCTGTGTTTGCTGATGCCAGCGAGGCTCCCACCCCGCTCTGTCGCCGCTTTCCAGCTGCGGGGCCGGGGGGACCTGCAGGGATTGGGATGAGGGGAGAGGCAGGAGGCGAGGAGGAGGCTGAGCACGGCCTGAGCTCGCTCCTGGCCCTCGTGAAGGGATGTGGAAAGCAAAGAAGCCAAAGACAAATGGGCTGAGAGCCTGGGTGAGGCTTTAGGGGCGCTGGCAGGGCTTCAGAGGAGCGCCGCGAGCAGCAAACCCAAAAGGAAATTGCCCCAGGAACAGGCTTGGATCCGTCGCCGGCTCCTCGCCGACCTCGGGCTCGGGAAAAAGGTCGGCAGAAAGTGGGAACGAGGTCGGATCACCAGGGACAGCCACACGGGGGGCGCAGGCATGTGGGGGAATCCGACCGGCCAAATCGAGATGGGAATAGAAAGGAGAAAGGGCAGCGACAGCAGGAGGAGGGAGGTGATGGCAAGCGAGGGGCTGAGCCCTCAAAGGTTCGGTAAAACCAGCCCTAAACACGCCAGCTGCAATGAATAAGGGAGGTGCTCTCCACCCAGAGAGCATTAATTGGGGTAAATGAGAATAATAAGCAGTGTACGTGGCTTGGAGGGGGATTTTCTGAGCTTTATCCTCAGAAAACTGGCTGAAGGCACCTGGGACCTGATCCGGGAGCCCCGGCTCGGGGCCAAGCTCTCGTTTTTGCTAGGTGAGACCAAAAGGCAGCAGGGAAACACGGGCCGTGCTTCAGGGAGCTCACAATTCCACCGCAAAGAGCCGGCAGATGGAGACAAGCCGTTGGGCAGACAGCACAAAGCAACGGAGGCGACGCTGGGCTCGGTGCCCCCGTTTGATCCCCGTGGAGGTGTCTGTGCCATCACGTCCCTGGGGGGCTCCTCGGAGCTGGAAAAGGCCCCGGGGAGTTTGCTTCCAGTTGTAAAATGACCTGGAAACTGAACCCAACCCTCGTGCATTATTCCCTCCAGCTGCTTTCTGCCACCGCAGGGCCGAGCCCTGTTTCTTGCTCGTTAACCTCTCCCGGCCCCGAAGCCCTAATGATCTTTCATGCTCCTTTGGCTGCCCAGCACTTTGATTTTGTTTGGGAACACCCCGGGCAGCTCGGGATCATCGGGGGAGGTAAAGCAAAGGTTTTCTCCCTAAAAAATCTCTCTTCCCACACGCTCACACCAAGGAGCCCGGTGATTTCAGTTAACCCTCCCCACCGTGCTCTTGGGAATTGCTTCAAACGCCGCACGGTGAAGTGTTTTGATGTGTTTTGGTGTGTTTTTTTTTTGGTGAATAATTGCTTTTTTGCCACTCGTTTTGGTCCCACGTGGCTTAACGGTAAGCAGCACGGTTACCTACGGGTGCCACACCGCTCCTCGATGCCATAGGTGCAAGGTTTGCTGCATTGTAAACACCACAAAAGCAAAAAAAGGCAGGATTTTATGTTTCATTCACAAATGGAAGGCTCTGCGGCTCCTGGAGGAGCTGGAAGGGAAGCGCTCCGGGGAGAGAAACGTGACGGTGCAGGCAAAAAGGTGGCCAGAAAACGCCCCGATCAGGGCTCTCCCAGCACATGGGAGAGCCCTGAGGTAGGAACAGCTCCGGGCTCTGCCAAATCCCTCTGTGAGCCAAACCCCAAGGGCTGGGAGGACAGGAGGCAGAGGGAAGCGAGGGAGTTAAGGCAGGGAGCCCGGCCGGAGCTGGTTCCCCACGCCCCGAGAGCGGAGCCGGGTTCCCAGCGCTCTGAAAAGGGTAGGAAAACAAAAGCCCAAGCGATGCGGGCTGTTAAAGCAGCTTTCAGCTGAAGCTCCTACAGCGAGGAAGCCGTCCAAGGGAAGGAGAGGAAGCCCTTTCACAGCTCTGCAACTGGTTAAAAGGCAGGAAGCACGGGGCTGACCCCAAAAAGTGGGTTTACTGCAGCGGAGAGAGGTGGCAGGGGGGGTATCTCGGGGTCTGGGGACCTCACCCAGCCTGTGCCTACGTTCTCTGAAAAGGGTTGGGGAATAGGGTGGCAAATTTTACGGATAACACACAAATAAACATCAAAAATAAAGGGGGAAGAAGAGCTGCAGCGGCTCGACCAAATCCCCACGCAGCCCGCTGGCTTTTCTGCAGCTCTCCCAAACCAGAAGATGGGGGAAGCCTGAGGCTAAGGCAAGCACTGCGTGGTCCCAAAACTCTTCTCCCAAACCCCAAAATTTGCAGCTCAGGGGCTTCCCAGGTTGCTCTCAGATCTCTCTTCCATGGCTTAGCCCCTTTCTCCTACCAACTCACCCTCCTAAGCCCACAAAACCCTTGAATGGTGATAATTTGTGGTTCTTTCTAGCCCTGTGCTGACAGACTTGTGTCTCCTGGCTCTTTCTCGGCGCTTGCCATTTCTCAACATCTCCTGATGCCCCCTAATGCTCGCAGCAGACGAGGCAGTGCTGGGACCACGCAGCTCCTCCAGTCCCCTTGGCACATCCAGTGCTCCACACGCCTCCCTCAGCCGGGCAGTCCTCCTTTATACTACAAAAAAAGAGAAAAAAAAAATTGCAAAATAAGGGGCAAGCGCATTCAGTGCCAAAAAACGTGAATCCAGGTGCGGGGGTGAAAATAACTCTACGTGATTCGGACGCTCACGGCTGCAGGCTGTAAATGAGCTGTTATTACTCGGGGAAGCAGCCAGGAATGATCCCGGCTCTGCTGTGAGAGCCCCAAATAAATGCTCGGCAGCACCCCAAGGTGCCGGTGACTTTTTGGGAAGTGTTGAGGACATCGGAGAGCCCTCGTGAAGCCACCAGTGTGCCATGGCTTGGGTGAATGGCCGGGTATTGAGGGTGGTGGCTCGAGGTGTAGGGTCTGGGGGGAGTCCAGGCACTGGTGGCGGACCCCAGGGGTGATACTGGGCCCAGTCCCGTTACTGGTGTGGATGATGGGGGCAGGTCTGTAGGACTGAGATGACCTCGAGGCAGGCTGAGGGAGCCCTGGGGCTGAGCACTGCCAGCAGGCGGACGGATGGCACCGCACAACCACAGCACCACAGCGGGGTTGGGGTGCGAAGGGACCCCCAAAACCCCCCCATGGCCATGCCCAGAGCCCCCTGCCCCATCCAGCCTGGCTTTGGGCACTGCCAGCAATGGGGCACCCCCAGCTCCTGGGGGCAGCTGCGCCAGCAAAACTGTGACAGATTTCCCCCTAATTTCCCCCTAATTTTCCCCGGCCGCCATTTTAACACCGGGGGGACCCCCATTAATGGCGGGGGGGGGGGGGGGGGGGGGGGGGGGCTCATCCATCCTCCTCCCCCCCCGCTCCCCTCCGTGAACACGGAACCGGAGGAAGGGGAGGGAGAAGAGGGCTCCGCCTGCCGCATGCGTGGCTGTGGTGTCCCCCCCCCGACACGCACACACAGCCCCGGTAAAGGGCAGCGGGAGGCAGCGGCAGCCCCCGGCCATGCTGGGGGAGCTCAACGAGCTCCTGGGCGCCTCCCCACAGCGCCCGGGCACGGTGAGGGGGGCGGCGGTGGTGGCGGGAAGGGGGGGTGATGGCGGAGGCGCGGGGGGTGCTGGGAGTTGTAGTCCGGGCGGGCGGCCGCCATGGCGCGGGCACGGCCACGCTGCCACCACAAGCACTGTCCCCATCACCACTATCAATGTCACTGCTGTCCCCATCTCTGTCCCCTCTGTCCCCACAACCCCGCCTGCAGCCCCTAGGGGGGCTGCCAGGCTTCTGCCCCCATCGGGCGTCTGGCTGCTGGGGGCTGTGGTCGTAAAATAGATGGCGAAAGCGTTGCCCCAAATGTTTTCTAGCCCCTCTGATGTATGCAAGGCGCGCTGTAGGGGTTTAGGGTGCTTTAGGGTGCTCTTCTCGTTTATTTTGTCCCTGTAGGGTGGGTTTTTTGGGCTAGTTCATAAGTCTTGTGAGGAGCATTGAGGGAAGTGGGGGTGTTTGGTATGGAGAAAAGGAGGCTGAGGGGAGACCTCATTGCTCTCTGTAAATACCTAAAAGGAAGGGGTGGGGAGCTGGGGTCGGCTTCTTCTCGTCGATAAAATGGATAGGGCTAGAGGGAATGGCCTCAAGTTGTGCCAGGGGAGGTTCAGGTGGGAAATGAGGAGACGTTTCTGCTCAGAAAGAGCTGTCAGGCATTGGGACGGGTTGCCCAGGGAGGTGGTGGAGTCCCCGTCCCTGGGGGTGTTCAAGGAGAGGTTGGATGTGGTGCCTGGGGACATGGTGTGGTGGTGGCATTGGTGGCAGGGGGTGGTTGGAGCAGGTGATCTTGGAGGGCTTTTCCTGGGAAGGGGTCTCAGTGGACAGGGAAACCGGAGAGAAAATCGGGGGGAAGGACCGTGGCCAAGCAGCATCGTGGTTCGACACTGCAGCCCTGCAAAGTGGGGCTTGATGCAAATTGGGAATTCAGAAGAGCAAAACCGACAGGAGGTTTGGCCTCGAGATCCCGAGTTTTGACTTGGCAGCGTAGGCAGAACCTAGCAGAGGCGCCAGGCATCTGTGCGGGGAATTGCCTCAGATTTGTGTTGGCTCTTCCATCAGCCGGGGATGTGGACTTCCTACAACACACCCAGATGTCCTACCACACCTGGGCTACAAGGGCTGGCCAGAAAACAGTGTCCTGCTGCGCTTAAAAAGCACCAGCCCTTTGCAAATCTCTTCCCATCTCTGCCTTTCCATTTTCTGCATCGCCGCGGTTAAATCCGCGCCATTTTCCGAGTGCTGACTGCAGGGCTGGTAGGTGGAAGAAGCTGCTTGCCTGCGTGGGTGTATCTGAGATGTCACCACCGAATGCTTGTGACATCTGCCGCTGCCCTGCCGACTGATTTTGGCAGTTTCTAACAAGTCGCTGCAGCTTCTGCTTCGTAGCCTGCAGGTGGAAAGAGTGCGAAAGCAGCGTGCGGAGAGACCAGGGGCAGGCAGAGGGAGAAGGTGCTGCAAGAAGGAGGCCTCCCCATTGAAAGTGCTTCATCCCAAGCCATTTCTGGCCTTGAGAAGGATGTGCAGGTGGGGGATGAGGGTCAGACCGTGCACCCCCACGAGCTGTGGGGCAGCTGCTGCCTCTGGAGGTGCACGGTTTGGGCATTCCCACCCCTCACGAGCTGGGCACGTACACGTTGGTGATGGAGAGTTTTGGGCACAGTCTAAGCAGCTGCAGTGCGACAGCCAAGTGAGGATCGGCAGGATTAAAGGTCAATAACGGGAGGTTTTGAAGAAGCTAAATAATGTATGCTCTGCATGGCAGCATCCCACTGTGTCCTGCACAGCGTGCGTGGTAGCAAAGCGCAGAGCTTTCCGAGAGCTGTCAGGTGGACTTTGCTTCAGCGGGCACGAGGAGGGACGTGGGGCTGCCTTCAGGCTGACTGAATACAGGAGAGGAGTCCGAGGGGATGGAGCAGGAGCTGAACCGAGGAACACTTGAGATTGTGCTGTTTTAACACAGAAACCCCTCCATGCTTCACCTCTGAGGGTGCATCCTGGCCAGATTCCCACCGTGTGGTGCCTCCTGCTATTGTAATGACCACTGAGGTGCACCCTTTTTTTTTGGGAAAAATGCTCTCTGGCTGGGGCAGAGCAGCCTTTCTGGACCCAAAGTCCTGCCTTGCATCCCGTGCAGACACGTTTATATATTTGCCGTTCCATTAGCACCGCTTCACAACACGTGTTAGGCATCGGGGAGCTGCCTGGTAGATGGCTTGCAAATTGCCTGTGGGTAGTGTGCTTGTTGCTGCGAAGGGCTTTTTGTTTTTCTTCTAATAGACTGGAAAAAAAAAAAGCATTGGTAAGTTCTTTGTGATTAAAAACAACCCTTCTGTGATTTGTATTGATTAAAGAGAAATCCTGGCTAAGGTTGTAATGGCAACAAGCGCCTTGATGAGACGGGTGCTGATAACAAGCACGCGCTGATGAACTGAATTAATTTCCTGCGTGATCAAAACAAGGTTTATACTTCGTGCGGGGAGCTCTGCTCCAGTGGCTGTATTTAGATGGTACAAACGTGGTCTGGGGTTACACTCAGCAGGGCTGGGAGGACTGCCTGGGACAGTGGGAGCAGGGGAGGGAGCAGATCTGGTGGCTCTTGTCCCCGTGTCACCTGTGCCACTTTGTGCAGAGGGAGGAGGAGAGCTGGGAGGTGGAAATTGCTCTCAGCCACCCGTGGTGGAGGTGTCCAGCACCAGGAGCGTGAAAGCAAGCTGTGAAAGCTTCTTGGTGGGCACAGAGCGAGGGGTCCCGCCGGGTCTGAGTCCAACGTAAGGGCTTTCAGGTGGTGGGCAGAGCTTCCATGGAGAGCTCAGCATCCACTGCTGCCTCTCCACGGATCAGCATCCTTTTGTAAACGGATGGGTGGCTGCAGTGCTGCTTCTGCCTCCTCTATCACCTGCAGATCCTCCTCTGGCTGCAGACCCGAGCAGGCACCTCGTCTACCCAGATGGAGCCTCTCGTCCTCTGTTCAGTTCTTTTGCTTCTTCTTTTCCAGGGCAAATTCACGCTGCTGCGGGACACCAGGACGGACGGCAGCTTCCTGGTGCACCATTTCCTCTCCTTCTACCTCCGAGGTACGCGAGCAGCAGGGCTCTGCGAGGCAAGGGCTTGTCTTCGCCTGGTCCTTGGAGCTTCCTTCCCCGAGCAGTGATTCTCCTTGAGCAGAGGCTGGTTTTGCAGAGCACGTGGCGTCCCTGGATTAGCACAAGGCGTCAGGATTTATGGATCCCAGTCCCGGCTTGTTCTTGGGACGTGCTCCATAGCCTTGGGCGCTTGGGACTTGCCCCGTAGCCTTCATCTCCCTGCAGCTCGTTTCGTCATCAGCGCAGGGCAGGCTGGAAATCACAGGGGCACCCCAGAGCGAGGTGATGAATGCGGTTCCTTCGCTACCAAGCCTTTCACAAACACAATTAAAATACAGCAGGAACAACTGAGCAAGTAGATAAGCCGGGAGCGGGTCAACAAACAAACAAGCAGAGGGTTCGCCGAGTTGCCTAATTGCTTTTCGGCTCACCTTTCACCTGGGAACAACCTGCAGAGAGGGCGCTGGGTGCTTGGGCTCCTCCAGCTTTCTGCTGGCAAAGCAGCCGGCCCCGCAGATGTGCTCAGACCAAACTTCACCTTGAAACTCAGCTCTGAGTGCTGTGGGGCTGAGAGCATCCTGCCCCCCAGCTCCAGCTTCACCCTATTTTCCAAAACGAATCCCCGGCAGGGAGGAGCAGGCACAGGGATCTGGTTCGTGCCCAAGCCACAAGGCCGGGTCGTCACGTGCTGGCTTTCCCCAAAATGACGTTTGAGCGAGGTGGCTTCGTCAGCGTTGCTGGTTCTGGGTGTAATTCCAGACAAGGTCACTCGCTCTGCGAGAGCCAAAACAGGGACTTTTTGGCACGCCAGCGATTTCAGTAGTTCGTGTCATGGTCGGCCGTTGGCCTCCTTGCAGCAGGACCAGCAAACAGTGCAGGGAGATCCCAGGGCAGAATGGCATGAAACAGAAAAAAAAGACCTACATTTTTTATTTTTTTCCTCTCTTTCCCGTTCTTTCCATTTCTTTTTAACCTGAATAAAATTTTCCCTAAATCGGGGGAACCCACAGAGAGGTGAAAATTGGGAGCCCGGCCGCGAGCAAGCGGAGGGGCTGCCTCGACCTGCCTCACTTCCAGGCTTTGGCAGACAGACCTGCAGCCTGGCTGCTGTGATTTGTGTGCCTCCACAATGGCAGCTTGCAAAAATTCGAAATAATAACACGCCTTTTTTGTCTTCTCCCCCAGCTGGCTGTAAGGTTTGCTTCGTGGCCCTGCTCCAGTCCTTCAGTCACTACAACATCGTGGCACAGAAGCTGGTAAGTCTCCTGGCACGGGTGAGTAATTCCAGGCCCGGTTTTTGTTTTTTTTTTGGGGGAAAGAAATGAGGATGAGGGATGGGAACTGCAGGTGAGCACAGATTCACGGGTCTTGATGGGGCCGACCAGGCTTGGTGCTCCTGCAGCAGGGAACAGAGGGATGTGGTACAGGACAAAAGCCAGGTTTAGGATTAGGATCAGGCTTGTCTGATTAGGATGCTCACTGCAGCAGCCCCACCGGACCCCCCCGCCTGCTTTCTTTAGTCTTAGAGGAGTTTTCTGGCGTTCCCCAGACAAGCCCAGCCTGGTGGGTGTAATTTCACTGGTGCAGTGTCCATAGGGCCTCTCTGTGCTCCTGCACATGGCACAGGAGGGCTGGCTTTGTCCTCTGGCCTGTGGCTGTGCTGTCCTGAATCATTTTGGGCTGAAACACCTGTAATTCAGGATGATATCTGCGTGCTGCTCTTGGCCTCTGGAGTCCTGTAAACGTGGGAGGAATTTTGGTTTGGTATGTCACCTCATACTCAGTTTTCACCCTTTAAAAGGAGATGAATGGTCTGAGAGCTCAGACCTGAGCTAATTAAAAGGGACTGAGCAAACGAAGCATTTCCACGTGAGGCTGTGACTCTCGGCCAGGTGCTGAACATGCATTTCCCCTGCAGAGCACTTCCCTGCTGAGCAAACCAGGCGCTGTGAGCACCAAATAGTCCCTGCAGACAGCAGGAAACCTTGGGGGGAGCTTGCTAAGTGGGATGGGGACCCCCTGACCGTGTCTGCTCTCAAAGCAGCATCACATCTCGGTGGGTTTCTTCACGTGGGGAAATTTCCTGGCATGCAGTGTGCGTGCGGGCTCGCAATAGGCGGCGGCGTCATCTCCCTCCTGGGGGAGCCCAAAAATCAGAGCAGACGGGTGCTGTGAGCTCGTCCTGAGCCCCGAGCAGCCGGAGGTTGGACCTCCGTGGGTTATTTCTGTCGGGGTTTCCCTAAGGTCTCGCCTTTGCTCGCTGCCTAAACAAGCACCTCGGGTGGTTTTGGGCAGGGTGGTTCCGCTCGTGGACCTGTTTATGATCAGAGCCCTGTTTATGAGTGGAATTTTGGAATTTGCTCCGTTCGCAGCCGGCAGCGTGGGTGAGATCCGAGGCAGAAATCCTTCCCTCTGCGGGCTGCTGGAGCCAGGGGGGACAGGATTCAGACTTTGCAGCGGTGTCCTGTGCTCCCCATTGAAATCTGGTGTTATTTCCCACTTCCCCACAGCGTTGCCAGCTCTCAGCAGCCTAGAACCAGTTCCTTATCTCTTGGCCAAGTGCAGCGACTTCTTTTTTACTTGCAGGAAGAAGCTTCCCTGATTTTTTTGTGTTTTTTTTTTGTGCCTGCCCTTCCTCCGCAGTAACAGCTTCACCTTTTCCTTTTCTCCTCACCCCGCTCCTGAGGATCCACGCTGAATTCTGAGGGACAATTAATGGTGTTACGGCCTTCCAGACAGCACGCTGGGCTGTAGGAAGACTTAATAGCACCGGGGCAGCTTGCCAGGTCGTGGTTCCACCCTCATTTTTACAACGTTTGCTTTCTTTTAAAGGAAAGACGCATTTATCCCCGCTCGGCCTCCCTTTCGCCTGCTCCCCCGTCCCGTGCTGCGACGCCGAGACCCCAAAACTGAGGACACTGCCTGCTCAACCTCTGCTTGCCCCTGCAGGTGCTGCCCTGCAGGAAAAACCTCGCAGGATCTCCTGCTCACGGCGCACTTTGCACCGTGGCTGCTGCTCGAGTTCGTGACCGCTGCCTCGCCAGCTCCGCCGCCAGCTCTCCCCTGCAAATATTTTGCTGGCCAGCGGCGAGTTTTTTGGCTTTCAGGGCCGTGGGTGAGAGCCGTTGTGCTCCTGTGTGGAGCTGGCAGCCCCCGTCACGCCGGGCTGTAATTTCAGAGGCGTCTCCGGGCTCGATCGATAAGGGACGGGCTGCCAGAGATAAGGTCTGCGGGCGATAACGGAGCGTGGCGCTGCGAGGTGGTGAAAGCTTTCAGGCTGTGCTGCGGCTCCACAGCAAGGATGTTTGTTGTGGCAGGCCTTTTAGTGGCCGAGCAGGTGCCGTTGGCTGTTTTGGGCGCTTTTCTCACCGATTTTGAGCTGGCCGGGGGCTTCCCGTGCTGCTCCCTGAGGTGCTTGCTGCTCAGGTAGGTTGCACCTGCGGTGTGGTGGCGTTAAAACTCATCCAGTGCTGCGTCTCTGGGACCTGGTTCCAGCTGGAAAATGAGCCTGGACGTGCTGGGCTCCCCCAGGAAGGTTCCCCTAGGAACATCAAGCACTGAGGGGCTCAAATTCCCCCGTTAGAGCCATCCACACGCTGCCCCAACCTGCCTTTCCCTCGGGCTGCCTCCCTGCCCTCAATTCCTGAATTACCAGTATCAAGAGTGAGCTCGGACACTGGTTTAAGTGCTAGTGAGACTCCTGTGGGCTCCAGAATTTCCCCAGGGGCCCAGGGCCGTGAGGCTGCCCCGAATCTTAGCCCTGCCCCAGGTATGTTGGTGTGGGTTTGCAGTAGTTTAAGAGGGTTGTGTTAGCTCTGCGCCCCTGCCCTGCTCCTCGCGGGGTTTTAGTGAGGAATTATCACCCAGCAAAGCTGGATTCTGCTGTCTGGAGCCCTCTGCGGGAAGGGCAAACTTGGGGCCGAGTTAGGAACTGGCTGGGCACAGGTCTGGAGCCCTTCACCCCTGGCCGTGACCGAGGACGTTGCCTCCGAGCCCTTTCCTAATTGCTGCAGGCAGCAATTCCTGAAGGGATCTCTTCCCCTTAGGATTTCAGCAGGGCAGGGGGAGAGGTGTAAATCTGTCTTCCCTATCACCAGCGCTGAGCCCGTGGCAACTGCTAAGCCCTGCAGGAGCTCGGGGTTAATCTTCCTGCAGAGGACCTCGTCCTTATCTGCTCAGACCTCCTCTCCTGGGGGGCCCTCCGTGCTCACAGAGCAGCCCCTGGCAGGGGTAGCTCATCGATCAGGTGCTGGGGATTGCTTTCTGATCTATTGAAATAAAAAAATAAAGGAGGGAGGAAGGTGAAACGCTTGGAAAACCTCCAGGGCCTCTTCAGAAGGAGGTGCTGGGAGCGTGCCAGGCACCGTGCTCGAGCTCCTGGGGGAAAAGCTGCTCCGAGCCGTCGGCTCCAGCATCCCCAGCTCTGTGCCCAAGTGTCCTGCAGCTCCCAGCAGGGCAAAAAGCAAAAAAAAAAATTAAAAAATAAAAAATAAAAATCAGGGAACTGCTTTCTCAGCATCCTCGCTTCTGGTTCCTGGCCCCTGGCTCAGCGCTGCTGCTGCTGCTTGAGGATTGCTGCACGGAGCAAAAAAACGTTTTGATTTCTGAGAGTCCTGTTGCGAATTTTCACCCAAAACGGGGGCTGAGGCAAGCTGGGGGGCTGCGGAATTGCCAAAAGCCGCCCTTGGTGATAAAGGAGGATGAGATTGGTGAACCGAGCCTCGGGTTGGGATCCTCTGTGTGTGTGCCAGGGCTTTTTGTGCTGGCTGTGCCCTGTCTCGAGGCAGGCTGAGAGCAGGAGCCGGGGCTGCAGCTCGTTGTTGTGGCCCCTTTTCCTCCTCCAAAGGGCTGAGGCTGCTTCCCCAGCCGTGCTGCCACCTCCCAGGCATCAGGATGCCCAGCTCGTGCCCTCCTCCAGGAGCGTGGGTTGTGCTGAGGAGCTGCCAGGGCGTCGATCTTGCCACAGCGATGATTGGAAAGCAGCAAAAACCCTTCAGCCAAGGAGGTGAAGCAATCAGCACCTGCCCACACCCTGCCCCTGTCTTCTCCCTGACTCTGGATAAGAATTTTCTCCCGTGCTGTCCTCCCAGGAGCAATTCCAGCTCGTTTGGGCACCCCAAATCACTGCAATTTCTTTTTTTCCTCCTGGCAAAATAAAGGGAAGTGACCGTGTCCACCAGCTCGTGCAGTTCCAGGAGTCACCGAGCCAGCGGCTTTATTTCAGTGAGATGAGATCTGATCCCAAACAGCCTCGCTGATCCTCTTGGACCTGCTTGCACCCTTTTTCTGGAGCTGTTTGCTCCACGCCGTGGTGTTTTCCTCTCCGCAGGGAGTCAGCCTGACAGCCGCCAGGGAGCGGGGCCAGCTCGTCTTCTTGGAGGGCCTCAAGTCCTGCCTCGACCTCTTGTTTGGGGAGAAGGAGCCGTCGGGAGACCCCAGTCCTCTCCAGTTCCTAAGGTAAGCCCCTCTTCTGCTGCAGAGCAATTCCCCTCTGGTTCCTGCCAAAGCAGGGAGCAGCAGCAAGGCCCTGGGCTGAGACCAGGCTCCTCTTGAGCTTCCCTCCAGGGCTCAGTAGCTGTGCCTGCCACTGGGACACACATTGGGATGGAAATGCCAGCACCAAACACATTGCTGTGCTTTCCCTGCTGCTCAGAGAGGGATTTTGCCCCCCCTTTTCCAGCATTTCGGGGCAATTTCTGCTCCCATCCTCGCTGCCAAGCGCGTTGTAGCTCTAGAGGAAGCGTATTTCAGCTCTCCAGCTGGCTTTTTGTGCAAATAACTCACAACCAACCAACCCAAACCCTTTGGGGTCGGGTGCAGGGGCTGGCAGGGAGGCGTTGGACCCGGTTGTGGCACAGCGTTGGGGACAGCAGGGGTGGCACGGGCTGGCGATCCCCTTTTTGGGTCAGCGGGGTGAGGAGAGGGACAGGAGGGCGGGCAGAATCCCTCGAGGTCTCTTTTTTTAATTCCAGCGGGAGCACCTCCAACCTCAAAGCCCTGTTTGGCTTCGTCCGGACCTCGCTGACACCCGCCGAGGGCGACTCGTGGCAGGGCCCCGTGCTGCTGGTGGACGACCTCAGCGTCCTGCTCAGCCTGGGCGCCTCGCCGGTGGCCGTGCTCGACTTCATCCACTACTGCCGGGTCGTGGTGTGCTCTCAGCTCCAGGTACCTCTCCCTCCGTGTGCTTCAACATCCCAGAGCCTCCGGAGTCAAAGCCTGGCTTTGTCTCCTTTACCTTCCTCTGCACAGTAGGGTTTTGGAAGGCTTTGTCCCTCCAGACAGTTCAAATCATCATCCCAAGGCCACTTTTGGGGGCTTGCATCAAAGCCTGGGGTCCCCCTGCAAGGTTCTTTGCAGCTGGTTTCCCAGGAGGTGCTGTGAGAAGGGCTCCCCGTGCCCCTGATGTGTGAACAGAGCTTTGGGGTGGAAAATGCCGTTTTTAAGAGCTCTCCAGAGATCGCTGCTCACCCCCATTTTTGTGTGCACGGGGGGAGGAGGCAGCTTGGGAAGGTGACGAGGGGCTGGGGAGTCTCGCAGGGGACAGAGATGAAATTCCAGCTCCTCCTGTGGTTGGAGGGACTGGGTCTCTGCTTCCAGCAGCCTTCAGCTTTTGTTCTGACAAAACCCAGCCAAAATTCGTTACAGCCACATCCATCCTTTGCTATTTACACCACGGCCACTTCTCTCTTTGCTTGAGTGAGAAATAAAGTAGATGGCATCGAGTTTTGTTGTTTTCCACCTCGAATCGTGTCGGGGTGTTTGCCCTGTACGTGCTGACAGGGGATGTTCAGCTCGCTGGGAATATTTACCTCCAAAGCAGCTAAAAAAAAAAAGATAAATCACGCTAACACGCTTCTATTTCTGCCCAAGATGTTCCGAAGCCTTCAAGTACATTTTAATTGATTGTGGCTTTGGTGTTATTTTAAGCCCTTGGCAATCTGCACGGGCTGAGGCAGAGCCTCTGGGGAGGTTTGTAACAGAGCTGGGGCTGCTCGGGGGAGCTCTGCTTTCTCCAGGAGCTGCAGAGGTTCGAGCATCACGGCTCTGTGTCCGTGTGGCTGTGTCTTTATTCACCTGCTGTGAATTCCTAAGCTGTTTGCAGGGGTTTAACTGGACAGCTGTTTGGGAACAAAGGCCTGGTGAGTTTTGGGCTGCAGATTAGATCAGATTGCACACACCCCCATGGATATACGGCGTACAGAGAGCAAGGTGTGTCCGAGAGGGGTCTGTGCCTTATAATTATTATCCCAGGGGACTCCAGAAGCAGGGGACACACCAGCAGATGCCCGAGCATTTTCCTCTCGCTCCCTCCCCTTCCTCACCCCCAGCGGGTGGGCGAGGGACTCAGTGCCTCCCGGCTCTCTCCTTCCAGGGGAACATCGTGGTGCTGGTTCACAGCGGCGAGGATGGAGCAGACGAGGAAAACGAGCTGCTCGGGACCGCCCTGGGTCATCACAGCGACCTGATCCTGTGGGCAGAGGGGCTGGCCACCGGCTTCTGCAAAGATATTCACGGAGAGGTAATGGAGCAGCGTGGTCTGCAGCCCCCAGCGTGGTCTCCAGGGTTTGCTGGAGCCCCCAGCCCCTTGTGGCTGCGGTGGGGATGTCTCAGTGAGGTCCTGCCCCCTGGAGACTTCCCATTTCTGCGGGATGGAAGGGGTTTACCCAGCACCAGGCCCTGCACCACGGTGATCCAAAGGGATAACAGCTAGTTCCTGTGAAACTTCCTCAAATTATCACCTCCACGGATCTCAAGCCTGGCCCGGAGTGGTCTCTGTTGGGTTGGGAGGGCAGCGGGGTCGCTGGGGGCTGCCCCCAGGGGTGATAAACTGTCCCCAGGCACCGTGTGATGGATTTTGTGACAGTGACATCCTTCCCTGGTGGCGCTGGGGGGCAGGGGGTGACGATGCTGCAGCCCAAGGGGTGATGCTCCTCTTCCTTTCCCTTTGCAGATCAAAATAATTAAGAGGCTGTCGCTGCAGTCAACGGAGCAGGACGTCGTCCAGGTCTACCAGTACAAGATCCAGGAGAAGAACGTCACCTTCTTCGCGAGGGGGCTTTCTGCAGCCGTGCTGTGACGCAGCCAGCTCCAGGACAGCACCTTTTTGGCAGAGCTGCCACCGAACCACCCCGCCGGCCTCACCCCTGCCTTCCAGGAGCAAAACTCCCTCGCGGAGAGAGGCTTCGACGCGACACGCAAGCGTGGGCAGCGGCTTGCCAAGAGCTTATTGCATCCCTTCGTCCTCCCACCCCGTTCCCAACCTACCAAGGCCACGAGGAAGAGCGAAAAACGGCCGAGGGTGTCCCTCAGAGCGTGTGAGCACAGGCAGGAGGGTGCCCCGGGGGCCGGGCGTGCCTCGCCTTTTCCGCTGGTGCCAGGCGGTGCGGCGGCGGCGTGGCGGGGAGCCACCTCCCCACCCTGCCACTTGGCGAGGTGACGCAGAGAGGGCGGAGGAGGTGGGAGCGTGTGTCGCAACCCTTACCTTTCTCCCAGCTGGGGCGGAGAGGTTTGCTCAACGCCCCGTTAAAAAAACAAAAAAAAAAAAACAAAAAAAAAAAAACAAAAAAACAAAAAACCCACGGTGCTATTTATACAGCCGCTCACCTCGCCTTGCGCTGGCGTTAAGCCCTTGGGGCGGTTGCTCCTTGCTTTATTTTCCCTCTTTTCACATAAAACTGGCTGTGTCCGGGTGTTTGGGGTGTGAGCTCCCAGGGTCAGTCTTGGGTTTGGGTGATGGGTGCTTGGGTTTTTTGCTGTGCCCTGACCCTAACCCTAAACCCTAGTCCTGTTAACCCTAACCCCCAGCCCCCTAACCCTAACCCCTAACCCCAACCCAATACCCGTCTGCACTTGAAGCACAGCCTGTTATTAAAATATCAAACATATATTTAAATTTCCTAGCACCTGCCTGTATTTAAAATGCTTCTGGGGGCTCCTGATCCCTCGTTTTAATTAAAACAAGGATGCGGGGAATTAAATAACCACCGCCGGTACCCGGGACTTGGTCAGGAGCTCCCCTGTGAGGGTGCTGAGGGGCACACGGAGGCGCTGGGCTGCGGGGGGAGCGGCCCCGGGGTCCTCGTCCCGGTCCCGGTCCCTGTCCCGGTCCCAAACCCGAGGTCCCGGCCCCGGCCCCTCCACGTGCTCCGCCAGCCCCCGGCCACTTCCGGGTTCTGGCGTGAGAGCCCATAACCACGCCCACAAATGGGCGTGTCCACGCGGGCGTGGGCGGAGCTACAGCGCCAAGGGGGCGTGGCCTGGCTGAGTGGGGCTGTGCGGCCAGGCAATGGAGGGCGTGGTTTAACACCAGGGGGGCGTGGTTTGGTAGTGACGGGGTGTGGCCTAACGAGAGGTGGGCGTGGTCACGGCGACGCCGGCGAGGGGGCGGGGCCTGCCCTGCGCGCTCGCGCCCGGCGGGAGGGGGTGGGGGGGGGGGTGGGGGCGGGGAGCGCCGGGAGCGCGCGCGCGCGGGGCCGGCGGGCGGCCGTGAGGTAAATCCCGCGGCGCCCCGGGGAGGGGGCGGGTTTAAGGCTTAAAAACGGGGCTAAAACGCCTCAAAACGGGCCAAACGCTGCAGGATCGGCCGCAGCGCGCCGCGGGGGGGACCGTGAGGTGAGGAGGGGCCGCGGGGGAGGGGGGTGGGGGGCGTTGAGGCCGGGCCGCTGGTGGGAACCCCCCCAAAAAAAATAAAAGGGCCCAGCCTCGGGGCCCCCTCCCCGAATTTCTGCTCGGGAGGAGGCCGCAGGGGGGGTGTGGGGCTGGGTTGGGGCCTATTCGGGCTGTGCTGCGCTTCCGGGGGGTGTGTGGGGGGGAATCGGGGGTTTTTGGGGGGTTTTGGGGGGATTTGGGGTGTGGGGGGGGGCGAGTGGGATGGGGGAGGGAGGGGGAGGGGGAGAGGGGATGAAGGTGTTGGGGGGTGGGGGGGGCTGTGGTGGGCAGGGGGTAATGGAGGGGGTGGATGGGGCAGGGAGGTGCTCATCAGGTGGGTGGTCAGTCGGACAGGTAGGTAGGTGGGTAGGTAGGTAAGGAGTCAATCAGGTGGGTAGGTGGTCAAGCAGGCAGGTAACTAGGTGGGTAGGTGGTCAATGGGGCATGTAGGTGGTCAAGCAGGTAGTTAAGTAGTCAATTAGGCAGGTAACTAGGCAGGGAGGTGGTCAATCAGGCAGGTAGGTTGGCAGATAGGTGGTCAATCGGGCAGGTAGGTGGTCAATCGGGCAGGTAACTAGGCAGGTAGGTGGTTGATCAGGCGGGTAGGTCAATCAGGCAGGTAAGTAGTCAATCAGGCAGGTAACTAGGCGGGTAGGTGGTCAATCAGGCAGGTAGGTGGTCAATCGGGCAGATAAGTAGGTAGGTAGTTAAGTAGTTGATCAGGCGGGTAGGTGGTCAGGCAGGCAGGTAGGTAGGTGGTCAATCGGGCAGGTAGATAGTCAAGCAGGTAGGTAAGTAGTCAGGCGGGTAACTAGGTGGGTAGGTGGTCAGGCAGGCAGGTAAGTAGTCAGTTGGGCAGGTAGGTAGTTGGGTTAGGTGGTCAATGGGGCAGGTAGGTGGTCAAGCAGGTAGTTAAGTAGTCAATCAGGCAGGTAACTAGGCAGGTAGGTGGTCGATCAGGCGGGTAGGTGGTCAGTAGGGCAGGTAGGTAGTCAGGTAGGTAGGTAAGTAGTTGATCAGGCAGATAGGTGGTCAATCAGGCAGGTAGGTAGGTGGTTGATCAGGCGGGTAGGTGGTCAGGCAGGCAGGTAAGTAGTCAATTGGGCAGGCAGGTAGTTGGGTTAGGTGGTCAATCAAGGAGGTAGGTGGTCGATCAGGTAGGTAAGTAGTCAATGAGGGAGGGAGGTGGGTGGGTAGGTGGTCAGTTGGGTAGGCAGGTGGTCAATCGGGTGGGTAGGGAGTCAACCAAGTAGGTAGGTGGCCAGTTGGGCTGGTAGGTAGTCAGGCAGGTAAGTAGCCAATCAGGCAGGTAGGTGGCCAATCAGTTGGGCAGGGAGGTGGTCACTAGGTGGTCAATCGGGCAGGGAGGTGGTCAGGCAGGTAGGTAAGTGGGCCATCAGTCAGTCACTGGCTACCTTGGGGCTGCCCCACTGCTGTGGTTCCCCGGGGACTTTGTGGTGCCGCGAGGATCGCTCGCCCCAGCTGGCGGCCCCAGCCTTTGAAGTTTGGTTAAAGTTTAGGAATCGATTTCTGGCCTGGAGAGCAGATGAGCACGGTAGGACGGGCGAGGACGAGACGCAGGCAGAGCTGGTTGGGTCCCCGAGTGCTCTGCTCGTGGTTTCGTGCCTGCTGCCCGGACACCAGCACGATCCCGAGCGCGGTGCCCGCTTATCTGCCGGGCTGGTTGCACGAAAAAACGCTTCCAGTTCCGACACGGGGCACGGTCTCCTCCGTGGTGAAACCTGTAGCTGTTCTGACAGCACGCCGGCCTGATAAATTTAGGATTAGACGAGCGGTTGTGTAACGCAGAGAGGCGATTAGCTGGCTTGAATTCACCAGGAAGGAAAACACCCCGGGATTTTCACCGAATCCTCTCGCCGAAACAATTCCTCTCAGTATTTCCAGCCACAGTGCTGAGCTCCACACAATGCTGGGTATTTTTCCAAACGTGATTTCAGTGTAGCAGCGTCACAGAAGAGCAGAGAAAAATCTGTTTTATATTTTTTTTCCCCCTGAGGAGCGTTAAAATAGGTTTCTGAGTGTCCCGATCTCAGCGATGAATGAGATCTGTCGGGCTTTCTCTGAAGACAGCCGTGCAGTCGGGGTTCTTTTCACTCGGTTTCTTGTCCAAGTTTGTGTGTTAATGCATAGAAAAGTCGGGTTCTTCTTCTCTGGTGAGCACAGAGTTTAAAAACACAACAGGTAGAGCCTGATGAATAAAAATATTAATTTCTGCAGTGCAACTCCATAGGCAGCACGCAGAGGGGGAGTTGGCAGCGCTCTGTCCCCGCAGGGATGCGGGTAGCCAGGCTCCAGCTCTGTCCCCAAAGGGCTCGAGGTGCTTCCACAGCTCGCTTTGCCCCCCGAGCCCAGCCTTGAGCATGAACCAGGGGCAGAGGTAAGGCTGGGTTACGGCTCCTGTGGACTTCAGGAGGTAGAACGGCCAAATTCAGGCTAAATTTGAAGCTGGGGGGATGTTTTATTGCTGAGATCTGTGGCTGCCCTGCTTCTTCTTTAATTTAAATGACAAACCGGCCCCATGCATGTCGTGGATGTGTCCTGATGCATCCTGCTCGCTGGATGGTTGCCTTCACCTGAATCTTTTCTCTTGTGTCCTCAGCTGAAGGCAGTCTCAGAATGGCCGGAGCCTGTCGTGCCTAGCAGGATTGGATTCCCTCGGGAAGAAAAACCGAGCCTGAGCTCCTGGCAGCAGCACGGTGAGTCTCAGCTGGAGCTGAGGAGAGGAGGAGGGTCCTGAGGGTCGCCTTTCTTTGCTAAAAAAGCCCAACGGCTCGTGAGTGGAGCATTGTGATAAAGATGCCGGGGGGGATAATAGCTGGTTTGTTTGGGGAAGACAATGCCCGAGCCAGGCTTCCAGGCTCGTTATCTCACAGAGGAGTTCGGGGATTGTTTCGCTGCTGGGAAGAAGGAGCTCGGCGAGCTGCCAGTCCTGGCTTTTTTGGTTATAAAAAAGAAAAATATTTGGTTCTGAGCGGTGCTGGAGCTGGCAGAAAGCTCCCCGGATCGGATGCTGGCGGTCCTGGTGGCTTATTCGGGCTTGCTGAGCGCTGCTGCTGTAATCTAGAACCTGCTGAAAATCAATCCCGTGCAGGTGAGTCACCGGACTGATGCCTGCATGCGCTTGTGCCTGGAACACCTGAAGGTGCAGGCTTACATTTTAGAACGAAACCCCTTCTGGTTAGAGCTGTGCATGACCTTTTTTTTGGGAGGGTGGGAGGGGAACGACGCAGGGAAATACACGCTGAGCTTGGGTTCTTAATTTTTGAGTTCTGTTTTGAGGCAAACGATCCCGTCTAAGCTGTGGGCTTGGTTAAGCCAGCCCAAAATAACCCTAGCAGGGATCACCAGAGCTAGCTGCTGAATTCGATTCATTGCAGGTGGTGAAAAAGGAAGGTGGTGATGCAAAAGGTGCCCGGAGCCTCGGTGCTGGCAGTGCAGGCTGCAGCAGCAGGAAAACGCCTGAAAAAAGCTCTCCTGCCCTTCCTGAGCAGGTTTCTGGGTGGTGAGGATACATCCAGATACCGTGAGCCATCATCAGTGGCTCTTTCACGTGTCTTTATCCCCTACCAGAGAAGTTTCTTTCTGATTTCATCACTTCAGAGCCCTTCCAGCTTCTGTTTTAGCTTATTGTCTGTACGTCTTTGAACTTCAGTCCCCGAAGCAGAAGTCCTTCGCTGGGGGGAATATTTATGAAGTTCCTGGTAGTAACAGATACCTTATTCATCCGTACGGCGACCCTGGTGGTACTGCTTAAAAATTAATAGGCTGCTGCTCGGGCTTGTACCTGCAGAAAGCCCTGGGTGCATCCAAAGAGCGTGTGCAGGAGGGAAAAGGG
The DNA here is from genome assembly GCF_964035555.1 of Netta rufina. NCBI lineage: Eukaryota > Metazoa > Chordata > Aves > Anseriformes > Anatidae > Netta > Netta rufina. The sequence goes on from NC_140124.1 coordinate 1,169,550, forward strand.
ACTGAAAGTCTGGAAAAAGGGAAAAAGCTGCTGGAAATCCTTGTGCAGATGTGGTTTACCTGGGAAAACCTGAGCGTTATTGTCCTCTTTAACTTTCACCTTGCTTTCAGCAGTTTTACGAGGTGCAGAAGGCCCGGTATTTATTGGGGCAGAAAGTCTTTAAAAGTAGCTGCAGTAGAAAGAGGCGTTCAGGTATGCAGGCAGGGCCGTTTGCTTGAGAAACGGGCAATTTGGGTCTGTAGGCCTGAAGTAAATTCTTTTTTTTCTGTCCCGAAGGCCGGGTTTGAAGCAGGAAATGCATCCTCTGCAGCGACAGGAGCCCCAGCTGTAGGTAAAGGAACGGGGAAGAGGTCGTGCTAGTTCCAGCTATCGGTGTGGCAGGTAAATGGGTAACTGCCAAGGAATAAAATAATTCTGAATGTGTTAATAGGAAGGGGATGGCGGAGGGCAGAGCAGAGAGGAGATCTCTCGCTGTTTGTTCTCGTGGTATCTTTTGGAGCTGACTTTCTGCAGACTGAAGCCAGCTGGCCAGCGACTGATGCTGCTGACAGGCCGGGATGCAGGAGGAGCAGGCTCGCAGGCAGCCAGAAAAGTCAGATATTTTTGTTTTACGTCCTTAAAAGACAGGCTGGAAAAAAAATGTGAAAGCTTCAGTGGGCGTCTTCTGTGAGGAACGGGATAGAGCAGGAGGCTGCACTGCGGGGTTACTGTGGGGCCACAGGTTTGCCTCCAGGACCTGTGGGGTGGAACTGACTGCAGGTATTAAAGCCCTAAATGCCCTAAAAGCCCTTTGAGGCTGCCGTGTGTACCAGCAAGGCATCCCCACGTAACCCTGCGTACCTGTTGCATCACCCTCCTGATATTTTTGGGGAAAGCAACTCCCTAGCTGCTTGCTGTAAGGCAGCAGCGTTGATGAATAAAAGGAGCTGCTTGCTCCAAAAGCAGCCGTGTGAGAGGCATCACCCAGGAAGGGGCTGCGAGGTTTTGTTGGTGTCTTGTCACCGAGCGTGGGTGCTGCTTGGCACAGGGGAAGAGTCCTGAAGGTCTGGGAAAGTGGCAGTGCCCCCACAAGCCAGGGGAACACCTCGTGGGGTGTTTAATCCTGCCTCTTCCTCCCAAATAACGTGCCCGGTTGCTTTTCTAACCCGTGTGGCATGGGCAGAGAGCCCTGGGGTGGAGATGTCCACAGCTTCACTGCAGGTTTTATTTTGGGCTGCTGCTTTGCAGCTTCCTGGGACGTTGCGTGGTGCTGGTGCTGGAGGAGGCAGCCCTTCCCCGGTCGTTTCCTCAGATGGCCTCGGGTTTTAGAGGTCTGTTGTATCCATTAGCTGCTCAAATCCTTTCCAGATGGAAAGTCTTCCCATATTATTTTTTTTATGGCAACTGCTCCATGTCTTTAATCACCCTTGGTTGGGCTTCTCTGTACCTCTTCTAATTCTGCTCTGTGTCCTTCCTGAGGTGAGGAGGAGGAAGAATGACCAGGAGGTGTTGCTGCTGTTGTCGCACCTTTCTTCCAGGTACCTCCTTCTAGTAAAATGATCAGACATTTGTTATGATCCTTTTTTAACCTCTTCTGATCAATTTCTGGCCGTTTGAAGGTCCTGCTCCTTCAGCACCCAACTGCTCAGCTTTTCAGCAGGCCCCCGTAAGGAGCTGAACCCGCTTGGAGAAGCCTAGGAGGACTTTCTGAATTGAATCTCCAATCTCTGTGCAGATTTGTGAGGCTGACTCTTCTCCTACGTGTTGTAATAATTATCCTCCCAGCCCAAAATTTTGTTGGCTGCTTTCTGCTGACTTCAGAGCCCGTGCCGTGGTGCGCTTCCATATCCCTGTCATCTGCTGGCCCTACAGATTCCCTGGCAGGCCCGCTCCTGGTATCTGAATTGGGATTTATTATTACTTCTTATACCTTCCTCCAGCTGTTCCTCCACTCCTTTTTGGCCTGCTGCAGAGTGTTTTGTAGGTAGTTTGCAAGAATTTTTCTCCCTATTTTCCTCGTTTGGACCCATCTTCAGCTCCTGGCCAGATTTGCTGATGCTGTAGGCATTTCTCCTGAGCTTCCCATGATATCTTTAGATAGCTTCTGTTATCACCAAACATTTTGCTCTTCTAATGCCCCTTCAGGCTTTTTAAACACAATCTCTTCTTTTTTAACGTAGTCTGCATTTTTTCCTGTGCTGTTCTGCGCATCGGTGGGTTTTTATTTTGGACTCTTATTCCTGGAAAGATGCAGCTTTGGTCATCCAGTGCAGAGCCACTGCCCAAACCTGCTGCCTGAACCCTTGGTGAGCCGGACAGTTACAAATTGGTGCTGATCTTACTGACAGGGAGGTTCAGTGACAAATCCATTGGATGGCGAATTCAGAGCTCCGTAACTCCTCGATTAAAGCGAAGGAATTGAATCTCTGCTTTAGCGTTCGGTAGGCTTTGATAGAATATCCTCAGGTAGGTTTGAGGCATTTGAAGGCGTCTTTTGGGAAAGGCTTGCTGCCGTTTGTGTGTTCCTCGGCGCTTGTTCACCTCTTCCAAAACTCCTGGCAGCCTTTTAATGACTGTTACAATATCAGTGACTTGTGTTTAAGTAAATGCTGACTTCTTCACTGCTGGAAATGAATTAAAAGCCAGCCGCTGGCTTTTAGACCATCCCATTGTCTCCTTTGCCTTCTTTCTACTTATCTCATTAGAGTAGGAGTTTGCTACTGCCAGTTGCCAAAGGCCTGGAAAAATATCATCTTGTGGTTGCACTCTTAAAATTCATTTGCAGCGGGTGTATTGGAATCGTGGAAAAATCCACCTTGCCTAGAAACCCTCTGGATATTCACTGAGGGGCAAAGCAGGGCTCTCCAGAGGCCCTGTAAACTTGATGTGAGAGCACAAACCTTCTGTCCAAAACTTCGCTCAGCAGCTTAGTGCCAACACTGGAAATGAAAACATCAGGGATTTGGGTGTGCCCTGCACCTTCTCTTCACTAAATTAAACCTTTTCCTAACTCATTTTGCAGGTTTTCTATCATTTGTCTCCCTATTACTGCCCCGTGTGAGGGGTACACTAGTGATACTTCTGCAGTGGTATTAAATGATGCTAAAACCATATTTTAAGAGAAGCTGCCTCATATGATTGAGTTTCTTTCTATGTAGTAAATAGTGGAGCCCAGATCATCGCTAACGAGAGTCGGGTTGGGCAAGAGAAGAAAAGGATTGGGAAACGTCAGGAAGAAACGATTGGGAAATGTTTTCGTGTGCTTGGTAAGGCGTCAGTACGCTTCGCTTCGTTCGGCTGGGTGCGAAAAGAGGAGGAAACTTTGAAGCTTGTTGTTTTTGTAGAGGTCTGGTGTTTTATGGTGGAGCATCCCACCGCTTCCCCTGTGCCAATTAGGTGTCTGCCTACTGCAGTGCTCGTTGTTGTAGGAAGCGAAAAAGGAGCTTTAATAGGAAATGGATTCAATGGGTTTGCTGCTCCTGGGCAGGAGTTTAGCTGAGGTTCTTCTCTTGGAGCATGAAGGTGCAAAAGACAGACTGAAAATGGGTTTGGAAGCTTATTTTGGAGCGTTGGTCCCTCTTTGGTAGCTGCTTACGTTGTCTGGGATATTATGATGACTTCTCAAAGCGGTTTCTCTCTGAAAGCTGATTTAAAAACCCAGCTCAACATTTTCAGTACTGTTCTGGCCTTCTATGGGATGGTGAGGATGCAGTCTGAAATCACACTTACCAAAGAGCTTCTGCTTTCCAGAGATAAGAAGTAGCCTTCCAGGAGGGAACAGGGGCAGCTCTGGAGCCTCGTTTCCCCAGGGCTGTGTTAGGATCGACCCGTTGGGGCCGGAGCCTTCGTGAGGTTAGTGCCGTGGTCGGGGTTTTCCCATAGGAAGCGTTCTGCTCCCCGTGACCCGCGTCCTCTCGCAGCACAAAGCACCTCATTCTTCTCCTGGGAACGCGAGGGGCTGGGTGTTGGAGCTGATTGTGTGGCGTTTCTCTGAAGGAGGGCCGTGCCTCCAGCGGATTTCTTCCTTTCCCATCTCTGAAGGCTTCAGAAGCGCTTCGTCCCTGGCCCTGGCTGGAGGAGAATTCCTGCTTGGCGAGTGAGATGTGCTGAGAAGTGAGTTCCCGTGGCGTCTTCCCCTCTTCCTTCCCCTGCTGCTGCTGCTGCTGGGACGTTTTGGGCTGGGAGCAGAGCTCCGGAGGCTGCTGGCACCAGTCGCTGCTGGCATCTTGGGGTAGGAGCTGCCTCTGCAGCCCAACAGAGGGCAAGGAATCTTTTTTTTTTATTATTTGGTTCGTGGACAATCTGGCCTCTGGGTGTTTTGTGCCTCTCGCAGGATGCTTTGGGGTTTTTTGGTTGTTTTCTGGGGGATGTTGTGCTGAGTTTCAGGCATTGCAGTGAACGCAGATCCGTAGAGAGGACTGAAGAGAGATCAGGGAGCTCTGTGGGTTGAGGGTGGGCTACAAATCAGGCGGTGAGCTCAGTCTGTGATGGCTCCTGAGGGTCCTGGAATAGTCCAGGAGTGTGTAAAATTCCTGTAGCCATGTGTGTGTGTACAAACACGTGCCTGTAGGATGTCAAAGTGCTGCGTGGAAGAGGTGGGACACGGATGTGACCAAGGCATTGTGCTCGGTGGGTGCTCTGCTTGTGGCTCGAGATCTTAACTGGACCCCAAATCCATTTTTCCCTCATTTTTCAGTCTGGTTTTGAAGCAATCTGGCTAGCTTGGTCTTGAGTCCTCAAGACCCATCGGTCCCGCTGTCTCCTCTTCTTTTGTGATGACTGAAAGTGGAAGCTTAATTCCGATACCTCTGGGGATGGAAGATATTTGGGAAGCCCGTGCTGGCCTGATGGAGGCAAAATGTGTGATTGCAGCCCCGGGAGGGTGACTTGTTGCTGGATCAGGTGCTGAGCGATCGGGTTTTACGACTACCTAATGCTGAGGCATGCTCCAGAGAAGCTTTTTTGGAGGACTCGAATGTTTAAATCTATTTATCTTTTTAAAAATAAATAAATTACTGTTCACAATGAAGGAAAAAGCTTTCCCACACTTGCTAATTTTGCCTCTAAATAGGAGTTGGGGCTCCAAGCACACGGGCATTTATTTAACATCCTCTCTGCCTGCCTCGCGCGGTGCTTGAACAGCAGGTGAGTGACTTGGCTCTTCCTTGCTGAGGAAAGAAACCATCTGGGGCTGCAGCTAACCCTGAAGAAGAGGTTTTGGCTGCTGGAGGAACTCATTTCCATGTGTCGGAGGGTGCTGTACCCCAGGAAAAAGGGTGGCGACCTGGCACGCAACGTGGCACGTCGCGAAGTTTTGCTCCTCAGCTGCGCTCCCTCGTACGGAGCCTGCTCTGCTGTAGGGCAAGGTGCTGCTTGGGAATGGAGAAAATTTGGAAATTGAGGACGTTAAAAGCTAAACCTTGCTCTTTTGAGCCTGCTGTTTGCTTTTGTTTCCTACGCTGCACCTCCGACCCTCAGTGCCTTTCTTTTGCAGGCGAAGGGCACGAGGCACGGTGCTGCAAGGGCAGAAGGAAACACCCCAAGGTCTCATCTCCATTCCAACTTTGGCTTGGATCTGCAGTCATGCAAAACAGGGGAAAAAAGACACTCTGAGCGGATTCTATTTTAATATTTGTCCTGAACTCAGAGGCTTTCTTTTGAGTTACCTAACCTCTGTTTGCAAAACCGGCTTTGAACAGGAGCTGTTCCTGCCTTCCACTTTGGTGAGCACTGTTGCAGCACAAAGCTAACAGATTTCAGAACTGCAACCCCCCAAAAGCCAGTAAGCACATGTTAGCTTTGGAACACTCAGGTTTTCCTTTTCGTGCTGATATTTTTTCACATCAGGCAAAGCAAGCAAACCCGAAAGTCTCTTTGCATTCAGTAGAAGCTGTTCCCGGTGGGATGCTGCCACCAGGATCTCTGGTAGAGGACGAGGCTGGTGGTGCTGGTCCTGAACTTGCTTTTATTTTGGCTGCCTTCCCCCTTTTGTGATCGGTGAGTGCTTGAAAGGCTTTTTTTTCCCCCAATCCTTGCATTTGCAGCATGCAGAAACCTCATAACGAGTGTCGGTGGGGCTGATGTGAGGCGCGTTCCTTTTTGTTCCTTCCCCCTTTCTGCTTGCTTCAGCCTGGCCATCAGGTGAAGCCGTGTCCTGCTGTTGTGACGGGACAGGCGTGGCGTGTGGGTGCTGAAAAGCAGCAGAATTCTGCTTTTAGGGACTTTTTAATGTTTGCTTTTCATCTTCTGCCTCGAGGTCAGGGGGATAAGCCTTATATGCGAGCCCCAACATAGCGTTGTGTAGCTCTAGCAAGACTCCTGTTGGAAAAATCACCAGTGAGATGAAGTTCAGGATGTTCCAGCTTAATTTTCTGCATTTCCTTTCCCTTCTACTAACACAGGCTGAGCTCTGCTCCTGCTGTACGTTCACCAGGGGTTTGATGTTGCTTTCAGTGATCAGTTTGGAGCAGGAGGCTCGTGTGTGCAGGGATTTCCTGCGTGTTTCCACTCCACAAACAGCTCTGGAAGATGGTTTTGTTGTTGAAAGTTGAAAGTAAAATTTCTTTGGTTTATTCTCTCTTGAGCTCGAGAATTGAAAGGGGCAGGTAGGCAGTTTCCTATGCCCAGGACAGCGATGTCGATCCGTCCAGCAAGTCCCGGTGCCTTGCTGAGAGGCATTAACGAAAATATTTGTCCAGGTTTTTCATTTGGTCACTAGGTTGACGTGCCGGTGCTTCTGGTGCTAAAATCTGATTATTTTAGTTGTGCTTCCGGGGGAAAAAAAACCAAGTAGATTATTTTAAAATGGGCGTGAAATAGAATTTCACCTGAAATTAAAAGCGTGATGGTTGTGCTTAGGGTTGCTTCCTCATCCCGTGTGCTGTCCCTTCAGGACGGTGATGGTGAGGAGCTCAAAACGCGGGGCTGCCTAAATTTAGGTCTTGTATGAGTTACCTGGAGCAGTCACGAATGGCATTTCTCTCGGATAAAAACACAAAACTTTGGGTTTGAACTCCAGAAAAAAGTAAGCTGGTGGCTCAGCAAGCCGGCGGCGTTCGCTCTCATTTCTTTTTCTCCCTCCTGAGCTTTCCTCCTGATTTCTAGGTGGACAGGGTGCCCCCGAAGCCCTGCACATGCTGGAGCTGCCCGACGCCCTGCTGTACCCCGGGATGGCAGCGAGGTGACGGCCGCTGAGGATGACCCTGACTGAAAAGCTGCGCGAGAGGATATCGCGGGCCTTCTACAGCCACGGGCTGCTCTGCGCCTCCTACCCCATCCCCATCATCCTCTTCACGGGGCTCTGTATTTTGGCCTGCTGGTAAGTCACCAAATTCTGCCTGTCCTGGGCAGCTGGGCTCTGGGAGCTGCTCTGGGGGCTCTCAGAGCAGTGCTCGGGTTCCCCTGGTCTTGTGGGCTACCCCAGAAGTCCTTTTCCCTTTATTTTTTTTCCTTAAAAGTAGATTTTTGTCATCATTTTGTGTGGGACAAAAGAAAAAGACAGGGAACGAAGTATCTCCATGTGGTTTAATAAGTAAATAGTAAACACTAATTAGTCAATCAGTAAGTAAAAGTGATCCCCAAACACCTGGTGGGAGACATCACGCAGCCATGCCAGGAACATGCTCAGGTTCCCCTGTCTTGTGGGCTATCCCAGAAGTCCTTTTTCCTTTATTTTTTTTTCCTTAAAAGTAGATTTTTGTCATCATTTTATGTGGGACAAAAGAAAAGACAGAGAATTAAGTATCTCCATGCTGTTTAATAAGTAAATAGCAAAAACTAATCAGTAAATCAGTAAGTAAAAGTGATCCCCAAACACCTGGTGGAAGACATCAAAATCATAAATCGAAAATGGGGAGAAAATAAGTTGGTTTTTCTCTCCGTACTTGCATATTTGGTTCTCCCCGAAGCTTGTACTGTTCAGCCCTTGCCTTGGCATGAATGTCTTGTTTGTTCTTGTGAATTCTCGACTTTCCTCGGGGACTGAGGTTTGAATGTGAGCTGTGGCTGAATATATTTTTACAATCAGAAATGTTACGTTCCCCTTAATCCTTTCCAGTGAGGCAATGGAAATCCCGACTGGGGCTGTGACAACTTTGCTGCTCAGGTCTGTGCCGAGACGCACGCAGGTTCAGTCTGTGTGGTTTTAAGTCTTAAGGATCTCCTCTCCTGTGGTCAAAACAAGCCATGTGTGGTGAGATCTGCTTTTAGAAGGGCTCCACCTGTGCTGGTACAGGACAGTTTTTCTTTGAGCGTTGCTGAGGGTAAGACAGACTTCAACACATCAAACGTAAAAAGGCTGTTGAGGAGATTTGTTTCTGTGCTCTGAAAACCCATGGGATCACTTCTCGTGCCTACGGCTCCTGCAGGTTGTGAGCAGCAGCAGGGGCACAGCACGGAGCCAGTGCTTTTCTCGTTTTGCACTGCTTTGCACGATTTCTTTCAACTCTTAATGATAAAGTTTTATTTCCAGTTCTTCTGTTGGGCAGAAAGATGAAACTTTTACAAGGTCGAAGCGAGTGGGTTCTTTGTTCTGCTTATCATTTGTTGATATGATTGCAAGTGATTAACTGTTGCCTTCAGCTCTGCTGGATGCAGATTTCAGGTGTCAGGGCTGCCATCCAGCACGGAGTTCCACCACGAGCCCCTAACCACCACGCCTCAGCTCTCTTGCTTGCTTTTTGCCTCTTCAGAGCTCCCAGTGCCATTAGGCTCCTATTTTCAGTTACCTTTCAGCTGCTGTTCCTGGGGGTAAATGCAGGAATTTGAGATGACTGCTTCAGTGTGGAACATTTATCCATTTATCCATACACATGCTGCAGGTTGGGAGGGGTCAAAATAAAAACTGCTTTTTAATGCCCCTCCTAAATTCCAGATTTCCCTGACAGGAGGAGGTCTGAGGTAGGATTGCTAGCATCTGTCCTGGCCAGAACTTGTATGCATCCTGTCTTTCTGGTACTGTGTTCAGAGCAATTTGAATCAAGGTGTCTTGCACCAAGCTCCTGAAGCTTCAAAACGAGTTTTTTTTGGCAGATTAGCTGCTTGTAATTGTGTATTTCTGCAAGTATCTGCTTTGCTCAGTGCTGGTAGCCAAGGATTTTGTAATTATTGGCTACCTTTAGACTGCAGAAGCTTGCTGAAGACGTCAAGCATAGTCAATAGTGTGTGTTTTCTTTAATAAGTTTCAGTAACTCAATTAAATAAAAAAGGGGGCAAAAAATGGCCCTGGGAGGGACAGGGTTTAAGAAATATAATGACACCCTGTGAGAGGGAAAGAGCCTTGATAAAAACTGGAAGTGCAGCGTGCTTAAAGTTATCCTTCTCTAGAAACACCTTTTGGGGATGTTTCAGTTCCTGTTCCGTGCTGCCCTGCCTTAACTGGTGTGAACTGGTGTGAACTGGGTGTTCATTCAGGCTCGGGAAGCAGCAGCACTGAGACCCAAACTCTTCAGGGTGCAGCCCTAAAACAGCCGAGCATTTCAGCGTGGTGAGGCCGAGCTCTTGCAGGATATCTGCGGACAGGCACAAGTTTATGAAGTAGCTGCAGAAAGCAAATGATCAACGGGAGCTGCTTTCAGCTCCCTGTCAGTTTTCTCCGCAGCCAGGGCTGTGCTGATTTCTCAAGGTGTTTGAAGTGCTGCCCCCAGCCACGTTTCCTTCCTGATGAGCCATCTTCTGTGCTCTCGAACGGAAAGAGGAAGCCGTGCTGCAAGGACCACAGAGCGATCGGAGAGCGACTCCTGTTTGCTGGTGCCTTTGCCGTTGCAGTCCACAGATTGTGCCTGCATCTCAAACGAGAAATAAAACTTTTCTCCAGTTACAACAAAGCCATGCTATCAGTTAGCAGCTGCATTATATTTTGGGCTCTTTGACTTGTGCTAGAACACGTGTTCAGCTCAGTGAGGTGCTCATAAGCACGAGTCTGAGAGGTCTCTGCCTGGAATAATCTGATATTTGTGGCGTGTGGCTGCGTGCAGTTGTTAGCCCTGTGGCTAGCACAGCTAGAGCTGCTGAAAGCTCACTCCCTGACACAAGGATAAAAATTACAACAGTAGAAACCCGGAGCAAGATATTCAGTCGCTTTTCAGTTTGCCCCTGCACTAGAATCCTTCTGAGTAAGTATTTTCATGAGATTCAGTGAAATCTTACTATTTTGGAGGGGCGGGGTGCCCAGGCCAAAGGCAGGACTGTAATTTCTTAATCAGCCCGGCAGATTGTGTGAAATGGTTCACAACAACAGGAAAACGGCGTTGGCCAGCAGTCACCTCGCCGACTAGCAGGAAACTTCAGAAGTATTTTGGGAACTGATCCGGAGGGTGCATTGTTAGCTACTACACGACCTCGCTTCGGGCTGAAGCTGTCTCGCACTTGCCGTGCGGTGAGTGTTTTGTTCACTGCGTGCTTGCCACGTCCTCCTGCTCTGCCCTGGTGCCTGCTGCTGGCTGCTGCAGGACGAAACCACTCCAGTGGGTTTTATCCCGACGGTTATCAACAAGGAAGGAGCTGTGACAACTTGTTGGGAACGTCGCTCCCTGTCCCCGAAGCGTGTGGAAAAAAGAGAAGGTGGCAGAGTACAAGGGAAACACTCTGTATTGTTCCTCCTTACGCGTATTTATTCAGCCAGATAACCACATCTAAGCTGCAGCATATTGCTGAAGCAAGGGTGGGGCCTGCATCCCGAAATCTTGAAAGGGAGAGAGGTGGAACTGTCTTCGTCTGCACCTGCGTGCTCCCAGAATCCAGGCGAGCTGGTAAAATCCTGCTACAGAAGAAATTAGCTCAGCTGTTCTCGTTTTCTTCCACAACACATCAGTAAACCAAGCCTGTCTTCGTGTTCAGATGTTCAGCTAACTCCTAAAAGCTGGAATAAACCACCTGGCCCACGATTACACAAGCACAGAGCCATGGAGTGGCCGAGGCTGGAGGCCCCCCTGGGTCCCTCTGGTCCCAGCCCTGCTCCAGCAGCCCCCAGAGCTGGTGCCCACCCCCAAGAGGGGCTGGGGGCTGCTCCCTGCACATCTCCAGCAGCATCCTGGCTGCAGTCTGCACACACAGCCACGTGTACACCCCCTTCTGAAAGCATTTTGCTGTCTTACAGGCTCGTGGCAGCCCGTGGAGCTGCGTTGCCCACAGCTTCTTCATATTCCACCTCCCCAGGGAGCACGGCCGCCCCTGGGAGCGCATGATGAAATGAGGAGCAACTTCTGTGTGGCCAGACCTCGCCCTGAGAAAGCAGACTGGCAGCACAGGGCAGGGAGAAGCTGTACGTGCGCTGCTCAGACCTTGTAGGGCCCTGTCAGTGGGAGGCAGCGCTGAACAAACACAATTTATCCAGCAGCAGGTACTGTCTGGGCACTTCGTGAGGCTGAAGAGGGACCTGTTGCTGCCAAATATCTGCTCCCCAATACCCATTGGCAGGACCCCTTTATGTCAAACGTCAGATTTCTCATCAGCGACGGGATTTCAGGTCTTGGTGCTGCTTGGTTTGGGGCTGAAACAATAAAAATCTTGTTCTGCAGCGCGCGAGGTGGAGGCGGTAGCTATTTTAGGGCCCTGCATCTCCGCCCTCCCTGTTATCTAAGACCTGGCAGCTCCCCTCTCCTTCGTGTTCACCAGCAGAAGTCTTTTTGGGGGCGGCGATCTCCACTTGGATTCTGTGAAGGAGGAATATGCAATTGTAGGGCTTGCGGTCCTGTCGCGCTGCCAGCTGCCTCGGGCTGACCTGGCAGGTCTCCATCTTGGCCCTGGAAGCTGTCTTGGAAATATGTAAAGTAGCTGGATGAACATTTTTTGCTCGAACCCACCTCGTGCTTGGTAACTGCGAGCTGCTCTTGCTTGAATCCAGCGCTGCTGACTTGCAGATAATTTGTTTTTCTCCCCTTTGGGATTCGAGGAGGGGTGTCAGGGCGCGCTGTGACACGAGCAGCTACAAAGAGCCCTCCTCAAAACCAGCCCTTCTCTTTGAATTTCCCTCTGGCCTCTTTCGGATCTTCTTTTTTTTCCCTCTCCTGTCTCTAAACTTTCCCCTCCGGTGTTCACCTCTTCCCCTGATGGTGAAAAAAAATCCCTAACGGAGAGAAATGCGAGGAGAAGCAAACCTGGAGGCTAAAAATCGCCGTCCTGTAATTCACCTGGAGCAGCTCTCACGCAGTAGGACGTGCACATGGAGAGGACCCAGGCTTGTCCCAGCTCCCTGTCCCTGTTCAGTGGCTGTGGGGAGCCAGGATGCTTCTGACAACCTAGTATTAGCTCTTGGTATTTTTGTTTATTTGCTTTTTTTTTTTTTTTTAAGTACCTCTTAAAAGATGCTCTAACATTTGATGTCCAAAACAGCAGGTCTAGTGAGTTTCTTGCTATTTTTTTTCCACTTTTTTCGTTTGCTGTCCCAGGTATCTTTGACTAAATCAGCTGATATCCCACCTAAGGCTAACTAAATTCAAGAACTATTTTAACATCTCACCCAAACATTTGCAGTGAGTGTATACCAGAACCTGTGCCTTGCTTTTTCTTTCACCAGACGTTATCAAAACCCTACATAAACCCAAATCCTCAACCATCACTGTGATACAAGTAAATATCTGCCCCCTTTGCTTACTGAGAACATTAATTTCCATTGCAGCTGGCTCAAGAGGAGGCAGCTTTTGGTGTCCACGTATCCTGGACATATTGAGGAAGAGCAAGGATCCCATCGATGTGCCTGCAGAAACTTCTAAGCTGGGGAGAGAAAACGTGGTGCCATCCTGCATCATGCAGGGGGAGGCAGTCTGAATAACCTGCAGGGTTGCTTGCTGCCTAATTCCTCCCCTGTTGGATTAAAAACACGCACTGGGGGCAGCATACGGGTCTCTTCTCACAGCACCACTCCTGTTCCATATTCATAATTTGAAGAAAGGAGTGGTGGGGAGGTGCTGGATGTGATTTGGATGCTGACAGGGTGACACAGCACCAGCCTACGAGGGTGCTGGAGTAAGGGTTCCCCTGGGAGCTGCAGCAGGATGGGATCATTCGCAGTGCACAGATGTCTCGGGGGGCTTTTTGCCATCAGAAATGTCCCTTCTGTTCTTCCCCTCGTTTTACAGCCCTTGATTCTTCCAAGAAACGCTGCTTCATCTTTCCTTTATTGCGTTCGTGTGTGCTTTGGATTTTTTTTTTTTGGACAAATTTGAAAATCCTAAGGTGAAAAAAACAGCCAACCAAAACGAACGCGTCCCTTGGTCATGAAGAAATAGCCAGAGGAGTTAGGAGTCGCTGTGCCTGGTGTTTTGGGAGGTGACTTGCACATCAGGATGGGAGTGGTTGGCTTCTGCCCCTGAACGGAACTTTTTTTGTTAAATAACTTCTACAACAGAAAAAAAAACACGATTCTCAACAAACCTTTGTATTAGCAGCAGTCAGGCAGTCTCTCATCGGTTACATTTTATGCTTCTGTGATTTTTGGATGCCTCTGATGCTTCTGGAAGCCGTGTACGAGCTGCCAGGGGTTGGATGAACTCGCTTCCTTCCCAGCTTCACGCAGCAAAAGCCGAGGTTCAGGAGCAGCAGGTACACAGCAGGAGGAAACTTCAACAGAGAAGTCAGCGACACCCTCCTCCACTCCACACTTCCTCCAAACAACCATTTCTGTTGCTAAAAATGCATTTATCGAGCTGTAAATACACCACTAGCAGAGAACCAACGTGGAGCAACTGCGAGCCACTTCCAGAGGCTACTTCTTAAAATACAGAATGCTCTTTTTTCTGTTCCCATGGCATGCAAGCTAGCACGTGAAAGCCTTCCTTCGTGGCCTCGAGCACAGAAAGGGCACATCAGAATCCAGCACTGCTTGACGGGACGTGCCCACCGCTGCCAGAGCATCAGTGGTGGTGGCCAGGTTGGTGTTGTGCAGGCAGCTGTGGGGAGGGAGGCTGCTGATACTCTCCTGGCTGTTCCTGCTGCTTCCACAGCCCTGCCAGCAGCTCCTGCAAGTGCTCCCTGATCCCAGCGGGGTGACGTTGCTGCTCGTAACCCAGGTGAGGGAACCTCTGCACCTCCTGCGTCCACCCAGCACCTCCTGCATCCATCCAGCACCTGCCAGAGGAATAAGGAATGCAGGGAATTGTCCTTCTGAGCCCCTAAAATTTACAGGGGTTACACAGAGAAATGGACTTCTAGGTTCTCTGAATCACAAGTGTTTTCCTCGTGGCCTTTTTTAAGATTTTGTGCCCCCTTTTCAGGCATCAGCATCAAAATTATTTAGTGACCAGATCATTCTGCTGGTCACCTCTTCGTTCAGCTTTGCTTATCACACCTAGATTTCTTTATTTCTTAATTTTAGCTGTGTGCAGGATGCTCGCTGTGTGCCTCTCCCCAGGTTTTGCTGCCAGCAGCCCCTTTATTTTCCTCTTCCTTCCCAGTGCACAGTGAAATAACAATCATAAGATGCATTTTTGTCAGGCTAACAACAGAGCACACCTAACGAGCCTTGCTCCCCCTTCCATTCTTCTTTTCCAGCTTTTGTTGTTTGGCCCCAAACCTCGCCTTTAGGATGGTTGGGGCTAATCCCTGACACAGCAGAGTCCTGCAGGAAAACGGTGCCAAGGCCTTGGTGTTTATTGCCAGGAAAGCTCAGCCACGCTGACAGCTACGCCAGACAAAGGGAGCCCTGATAGCTGTGAGAAAAATCCCAAATCATTGTCTTCAGAGAGGACCTTCTGTGAAGCTGTTTGATTCGTGGTAGCAATGGCAGCATCCTGCCAATTAGGAGCACATTTTAATAAACACAGCATAACCTTTTATTCCCTGTTACCCAACACCTGATCACCCCCCGTTTCACTGGCTGAGTACCACAGGTTCACAAGCTACTCGACGCTCCTCTATACCATATACATACAATATATTTTTCTTCAACCCTTTAATTTCTCCTTTTTTCCTTTTTTTTTCCTCCTTCCTTATGTTTTAAGAACCTGTGATCTTTGTTTTACCATTCTCACACTGCTCATCCTCTTTTTTTCTCAAGCTTCCACCTTATTTTGGAACAGAGAGGCCTTCTACTGCCCCCTTACCTACTGAGCATTTCTCCTCATTATGACTACACAGCTACCTTGGACTACAGAAAAGTAATTCTCTACTGCAAAAACACAACTTAATTTCTCACAATTCCCCCCACTTCTTTTCTTACTCCTACTGTTGGTTTTGCACCTCTTCTCCTACTGCATTTTTGATTTTTTCCAACATGAAGGTGCAATACTCTTCTTCGGATGTCACGGGGGATGACAGATATTCAATGTCATTTTTATTACAATACCAACAAATAGTTGTTTGAGCCATTTCTATTCAGGTAGTCACGAAATTACTTTCTGCCAAATGTTTCTAAAACCCCAGGAAGTGTCACCTTGAGCTACTCTATGCAGGATCTTGTTGTGTTTTGTTTTTTTTTCCCCAAATATTTTGAGGTCAGTCAAATTCATCCCATTTGATCTACATATATACATACATAACTAGTATTAATTACTGTGCATGCTCCGCCTTATGAGGTTATTAATAAATCTAACACTATTTGATTCTAGAGTACTATTTTTGCAAACTTACCAAACTTATTTTCCAGTTCTTCAACATATTTACAATAGCTTTTTCTAATTTGCTCACCATTAACCAAGGTAAAAACCACCTTGCAAAACTGTAAAAAGCTAGAGAATTTTACTAAAGGATTGTCTGGGGTCCACTTAATTCTGCGTGTGGTCTCAAGGGGGCTTTGGCTTTGTGGGTCTTCAATGATAGTTAAATCTGGAATTATCACCTCCATGGTTTAAGCTCCTTTCCATCCTAGGGGCCGCTTTTTCCTGGCTTTATTGTATTTCTATAGCCAGTACCACCCCTTGCCATTTGGGACAGGCTGTCTGGTTACAGGATTCTCATCTTGTACCTGGTGTGTGTTATGTATATCAGCATTCCCGTGGCTACCATATTCAGTACAGTACGGATTATTCCCTACTTCATGGCTATTTCCACACCCAGGGTCAGTACTGTTGCCCCCTGAGTTTCTAGCATTGTTTAAAAGGCACCTTTGATAACACGGTAAGTCGTAGCCAGGATTATGTGCAGGGAGCTCAGCTTCAAAATCTGTTCCTTCCTAGGACTGTGCTTGATCTGTCATTTTTAGAAATTTAGAGGATCCAGACACAGTTGCTGCTGGAAACAGCGATCAGGGACAAGGCCTCTTCAGTCTTTCCAGGCATCTGGGTGCAAATCCAACAATTATTTCGAGATAGAACTCGAGAGATGTTCTGGGTTCATTGGAAATGCTGATTTTTCCCTCCATCCTACCACTAATCCATTGAGAATAGGTATTACTAAAATAAAATACATCGTTCCTATATATATTTATATACCCCTATAATAATTAAGAAATAATAACTAAGAAAAACAATAAAAATGACAAACTAATAAGGATTCTTCTGGTGGGGATTAAGTACCCCCCTTTCTCCCACTTCCAGAGTGTTCCCTGATTCTGTGCAATTCAATCCCTTTTACTCATTAATTCATTAAGAATTCTTCTAAGGAGGAGTTAAAGGTTTACAATAGATAATTTTAGCAGTTTTAACCTTAAAAGTCTTTGTTAATGCAGTCTCTCTGGTATCAGGGTTGGCGTGGAGCTGGGATCTCCGCTCTGTTTCATCCCTTCCCCTTCCAACTCTCTGGGCACTGCCTGTGTAACAGCAATCTTGCTTTTTCCTGACATGCTTTTAGTGACTTTAGAGACCCCTGGAGCTGACACCGGTATCCTAAACTCCCCAAAACCACAGTTTTGAGCTAGTTTCGTGCATTCGTTGTGCAATAGCTGCTGCGGTGACCCGCAGGTCGTAGGGGCCAAGGAAGATAAATATCACAGAGCTGCTTTGGTGTCTGCTTGCTGCTGGTGAAATGAAGTTAGCGACAAATACTGGAAAGGGTTCGGGTTTTAATGAGGAAAAGCAGGTGATTAGGATGGGGTTTGGGTAGGAAAGTGGCCACCTAAGTACAGTCCTCATCTCATTTCTGTGCAGGCTGGGGAATCGCTGAGCCATGGCTGTGCTGTAGCACTAACTTTTGGGTGATAATTAATAATTTAGGTGCGTTCCTGCAAGGAGAACTGGTTTAAAAAAATAAAAAAACAAGCATGATGTTTCTCACTTCTGTCTTCATCGTAGCTACCCGCTGCTTAAGCTGCCGTTACCTGGAACGGGGCCCGTGGAGTACAGCACCCCGGTGAAGGATTATTTTCCACCCTCTCCAGACCCCGTCTCGCAGCAAGGAGACCTCGGCGAGCGCCCTGACTGGGTACGGCTTTGGTGTGGGCGTGAAAATGAAGGAGCTGGAGCAGCTCTGCTGGGAGGAGAGGCCTGGGGTTGCTCAGCCTGGAGAGGAGAAGGCCCCGGGGAGACCTCACAGCGGCCTTCAGGGCCTGCAGGAGGGCTGGGAGGGAAGCTTGGGCAGGGGGTGTAGGGATAGGACACGGGGTGATGGTTTTAAGGTAAAAGAGGGCAGATTTAGGTTAGATAGTCAAAAACTTTCACAGTGAGGGCGGTGAGGCCTGGCGCAGGCTGCCCCCAGTGCCCAAGGCCAGGCTGGATGGGGCTGGGGACAGGGGGCCCTGGGCATGGCAGGGGTTTGGAATTAAATCATCTTTAAGGTCCCTTCCAACCCAAACCATTCCACGAAAGCTGTGAAATGCAATTTAAGGGCCCGTTTTTCAAGGATTAACGCAGATAACCTTGTCCTAAGGCAAGCAGTAGATTTTATGAAGCGTTATTAGGTTTTAAATACATTTAATGAAGGGTTCTGGGATAGCAGGGCCCAGTTTCCTAATGCCAAACGAAGGCATGCAGTCTCCCTAGAGCAGCTACCACTTGACTGGTACCTATCATGCAGGTAAGCTGGATTTATAACCTAATGTTCAAAGGTAAGGAATTAATATTTCTTTTGCATGAACGGGATGGAGTCCTGATGCTTTCCAGGAAGGCTGAGAATAGGTCCAAGACATCAGGAACCAATTGGAAAATGATCCTTTGTAGCCTGCATTGTTCCTTTTCATTCCAGGGTCTCTGTGGAGTGGAAATTGGCTGTTGGCTTGATGTTTTTGATGCCTCCAGCTCTCCACTCTCCCCACGTGTGCTCTTCTCATTGTGATTGATATCGTTTAACCGAGAAGCTTTTTGCTTTATGCTGTTATCTCAGGTTGATGCTGGCTGATTAAATCTCCTGCTTCCTTGCCTAGTGCTGCTAATTGAGCCCAAAATTCTGCCAGCACTGCAGCCCCTAGAGCAGGGGACAGCAGCCTGGGCACACAGACCAGGAAGAATTAAATGGCACGCAGCAGGATCAGCACAGGTTGGGGGAACCACCGTGTGGGAGAGGCATCTGTGAGAGGCAGCGAGTCCCCGCGGCTGCCTTTCCTTCCAAATTCAGCAGGATCTGGGAGCCTCTGCCTCACACAGAAGCACAATATACCGATGACAGAATGGTCAGTGGCAGTTTGCCTCTGTGAGAAACAGACTCTTTTTGTTCTCCTTAGGTTACTACTGCCATGTTTCACCTCTTAACTTGGGAAAGAAAAATATAGTCTGGCAAACCCCTTCCTGAAAGGTTGCCAAGCTGTGATCTAATTCTGCTAAGCAGCTTCCCACTCACCATGTGTTTTCATTCTCCCTCTGGTTTTCCCCACAGTATGTTGGTGCTCCTGTGGCCTACATTCAGCAGATCTTTGTGAAAGCTACCGTCTCCCCATGGCAGAAGAACTTCCTCGCCGTGGATGTGTTCCGTTCGCCGCTGTCCCGCGTCTTCCAGCTCGTGGAGGAGATCAGAAACCATGCCCTGAGAGACAGGTAGTTACTGTTTGTCAAGGATTTGTGGAGGAGGCAGACCCCCCCCGCTGCTGTGCACGCACGTCTTCTAAATTATTCCTCCTAAATCTGATTATTAGCTTTGAGTGTGTCAGATTCTCAAAATAAAATGAGAGGTCGCTGCCGAGCAGTGGTGGCATATCCCTCCTGCAGGTACAGCACTTTAGCTTTCGTGCTAGAGGACTTGCCTGTTCTTTAATTACTGATAATTGTCAGGAACCCTCCGGTCAGAGTCTTAGGCAGAGAGGTCTGGAATGGTCCTCTGAGGTTATACCTTTTATAGCAGGTAGCAGTTTCACATAATCCTTTTCATAAGCATGTGAGGTTTATATTAAAGCAGGTTCATTTGGCCCCACCATGCTTATTCTTCTACAGTTTTGCATGGTCAGGAACCTTCTCCTGACTTTCCACTTTTGGCAGTGTTTAGGACTAGTTTATACCTGCTTGGTTTTGTCCTGATGCAGCCTTCGTGCAAAAATAGCTCTCCTCTGCTTCCAGATATTTACTGGGAAAACTCATTCTCCCCACCCTGCATCCTTGTTTGTTAAACTAAATTTAGGAAACTCTCAACATACGCCGTTAAGATGGTTCTGTGTTCACTTTGTCAGCCTGGTTGCTCTTCCCTGCACTGTTCTTACTGCATCTCCCCTGTTCAGGAGATGAGAATTGTACACAGGATTCTCACTGAAGTCTCTTTTTACCTCATTTTCCATGGAAATGACTTTTCTGAAATACAGGGAGGTTGCAAGTCCCTTTTTCATGGCCAATCACATCAGCATTTGTCAGGTGATTGATTGATGCCTCCATGTCCATCTCGCTTTTTATCATTTCCAGCTGATGAGCTCCTACCTGATAGCAGAATTTTTTTTTTTAGTTCCCAAGTACACGGCCTTGCACTTTGTACAGTTAATAGAAACGGTATTAAATTTAGCCCAGCCCTTACAACATCCATTTCAGATACTCTGTTCCCTTTCTGTGTTAGCAGTGTTGCTTTATTTTCTGTCCTTGACAGATGTCTCTATATCTTATTCCAAGGTTTTCAATAAAAATATAAAATAAATACTGGTTCTCCGAGCTGTCCATGAAAAATTCCACTTTGTTTTCTTCAAGACCAGCAGTTGCCCTTTCAGCAGCCCCATGGCCATTTTCCTGTTAACCCATTTCTTCACTGAATTACATTTTTTGTGCTAACTTCTATCTTTCCCATGATCTAAAGCATTTTCTGCATGGTGCTGAATCAAAAGCCTGATTGGGCCTGAGTAGATGAGATCTGCTGTGCTTTCTTTATCTAAGAAGTCAAGTATTAAAAAAAAAAGGGATCACTCTGATTAGTTTGGCATATTCTCACTTTGAAAACCAAGAATACATTTTGCACATGTTAATTTGCTTCTGTTTTTTATAATGTGTTTCCCTTTGAGCTCCAAGTTTCTGTGTGTTGACAAGTTCTTGGCTGGTTGACTTTCCAAAGACAGAAAGGCTTTTCCTCCTTCTCTTTCTTTGTTCAGTGAGAATAATGATACCGACAACAGGCCAAGCGTGGTGAAAAATGGTGAGATTAGAGCCTTTGATCATCTCCTAGCTTTTTAGCCAGGAGCTCTCTTCATTCTTTGTCCTCTGATTCACATAGCTAGGGAACATCTGCTCTTCGTTCGTTTCCTGCTTCCCTGGCAGCATCCTTCATTGCTTCATTTTTGAGTGTTCCCTTAACCACTCTACCTGATGATTTGTCCTTTTTTAAAACCAATCCTCGTGAGATAGCCATCTGCTTTCTCTGATAATATTTAGAAATGCCACTCCTGCTGTTAAATATAGAGCTTTTGCTAGCAGCTCTCAGAGCCTTGGCACTGACATTCTTTCTGTTTTCATGTCTTCCTTTATCACATGTGTATCTTTAGATATTATCTGTGCATAGCTGCCAATTACAGGTGAGAAACAACTTGCTCCTGGTATGTGTGTCATCTGCTCATTGTCTTGCTGTGTTACCCTTGGTGAGCAATGAGGCAGTGTGGAAGCAACATTAAACTTACACAGCCACCAGAAGGAGAAGGCTAGGTAGGGATTTAGGCACTTAGACCTGGGATAAGGTCTTCCATTTGGTGTCAGACTTGCATATTTCAGGAAACAACTAGCTTTGAGAGAAATTCTGAAATTACCCAGAAGTTCCTTCCCATCGGTTGCTTTGTCAGTATCAAAGTTAAGCGCATCTGATTTTCTTCATATGACAAAAAAAGCATACTTTTATACTAACGTGGGACAGAAGCAGCTGATGATTGCTGACAACTGGACAGGAAACACAAGGTGATTATATTTGCATCAGCAATATTTGTTGTAGTGTAGCAAGCTTTGGCTCGATTCATTATTTTTGGTATTCATCTCTGCATCTACAACTTATATTGGACTTGCTTCACAAATAAGAACTCTTACAGGCTTTTGTGCAGTATAAAAAGCTATTGCTGTTATGTTTCAAAGTTAGTTAAAGCCTAAATATAAAACAGTAGTCTCCTTACTCTGCCTGGGGCTGTTATCGGAGGGGTCACAGCATCAGGCCTTTTGGATTCTCTTTTAGAAAGCTTCTGTTCCTATGAACACAGTATTTTCTAGCATATTCTCTAGTATTTTATCTTGACAGATGTGACTTTTCCAGGTAGCTTACCCTGTAATGACAAGGTACAGATTTTGGAGGGAGAGCTGACAAAGTCATAACTCAGTCATCGTCGGTTGGGTTCCATATTTTCTCTCTGCAGTCATGATAGGAAAAAAATCCTCTAGAGAAGGCATTTTAAAATAGGACTCCAACACCTTCTCTGTAATCCGTGGGGCTGAAGCCAGGGAAAACTGGCCTCCAATGTCTTAAATTAGCCTTTGTTAAATATACTCTTCTTGCGCAAACCCCTCTGGTTGCCCATGCCACGGTGAGGGAAGTGTTCTCTTTTGGATCAGCTGCTCTGGCTCGTCTGGCCAAATGGTGTGCTGGTGGGTTTTGTAACTGAGCAGTCACAGTCAGATGCTATTGTAAGCCCAAGCTGAGTCTTTCCTGAGTTAATAGTTGATAAGGATTATGTAATGGTGCTAGCAGGAAGTTCTGGGACAAATCTACACCTTAAATTATCCACCTCAGGCATTCAACATATGTGGAAAGAAATATGCAGAAGAGTTGAAGGTCTTTTAAGAACTCCAGGGAGACAGTTTCTCTGTAGACTGGAGGTATCTGAAACGTGGAACTGAAAATTGTGGCATCTAGGAAAGCTATGAGGCCATAAAGCATGCAGAGAAATGATAACAGGGTTCTGGAGTTTGCACACTGTTATGGTGAGGTCCCAGGCTGTGTCCTGAGGCTCCCAATCCTTTGTTATTAGGACAAGAGCAGTAACGTGGTGCTGAAGCTCCTTGGGGTGTTCATCTCAGCAGCTCTGCCTGATTGTGAAAGTTGTAACGTGCACAGCGGCGTCTAATCTTTGTTTGCATTTCAGTTCTGGTGTCAAGAGCTTGGAGGAAGTTTGCCTTCAGGTTACGGACCTCCTCCCTGGCCTCAAGAAGCTGCGGAATCTGCTCCCCGAGCATGGCTGTCTGTTACTGTCTCCGGGGAACTTCTGGCAGAATGACCGAGAGCGATTCAACGCCGACCCAGATATTATCAAAACCATCCACCAGCATGAACCAAAGACTCTACAGACATCAGCTACTCTCAAAGGTAAGAGCGTGAAGTGCCAAAGAAGCCCCCTTTCTATAGGTGTAAAAATAACAGGTGAGTTGTCCAAGCCTTTTTGTTCTTCTTACTCTAGATATGCTGTGGCCTTTTTCCCTTGTGCCGTTGTCTGTTGTATTCAAAGACTGCCTCATTGTCACAGGCAAACATTCATCCTGCTCCCTCTTGTGCTTTTGCTGTCGTTTGCCTTCATATGCCCTGAGACGACACTGGATTTCATGAAAGTATTTTTGCTTTCTTAATTAAAAAAAAAAAAAGAAAGTCTGACCATGTCTGGGATCTTATTGTTCAGTGATTCCACAAGGCCAGGGGAAATGCTGTTCCTTTGTTTTGAAAGGAATTTTGTAGGTATCAGGAAGCCTGTTAATGTGACAGGTCTAAAAAGGGACTTTATATCCATAAAGCAAGTTTGTTTTAAAGGTTATTTCTTGAGCATCCATAACGTATGCACGCTGTGGTTTGGAGCACATGGAGCCTCTCTTTGACAGCTCATTCACAAGCAAGATAGAGGTCCACAATATCCTGGGAATTCCTGGACGTAGAGGTAGTGTTCATCATTGTGATTTAAGCCTTCATTCAGCACACCAGATTAACAGGCGAGACATTTAATAGTCCTTTGCGATGTGATACTTCCTTGAACACACAGCATGAGGAACAAACAGGAGGAATTAGGGGTGTGTGTGCAGCTGGAGGGCCGCGATCTCAGTGGGATCACAGAGGTGAGGTGGGCAGCTCGCAGTGCTGGAGTGCTGCTGGGGGTGGGCACAAGCTCCTCAGCAAGGACAAGCTGGGAGGGCGAGGAGAGTTGCCCTTTATGGAGTGCTTGGAGCTTTGCTTAGGGCTGGGTGATGAGCTAGCTGAGAGTTTATGGGTTAGGATTAGAGGGCAGACTTCATCTGCTGTGGACTGCCAGGTCAGGGAGAAGATGATGATAGCCAACCACCACAGGAAGTTTTTTCTTATGTTTGAGAAAACATCCCTCATCTTAATTTGTTCCCATTGCCTCTGGGCTCCATGGAGAAGAGGTGCTCCATCTTTATCTTTTTTTTTTGCCTCTTTTTCTGTTATCGTAACGTTTTGTTCATCCTGTGTTTTTGCAGATCTGCTGTTTGGACTCCCTGGAAAATACAGCGGGGTGAATCTGTACAACAGGAAGCGAGTGGTGTCGTACACTGTCACACTGGGCCTCCAGCGATACGACTCCAGGTAGGGAGCTGGAGCTGTGCTATTTTTACATTAGGGATCCCTTATTCTGGACAAGTTAGCTCTTTTCTCTGCTCTTTTTATTGCTAACTTTTTGTTTAATCCCCATTTTCTTGTGCTTTAGAGTATTTTGGCATCCTCTGAAGGTGCTATAGAAAAGCAGAATGCTGCTTTGGGGAAAAAACTTGCTGTGCTTCAGGGAAATAAAGCGCTATCAGTGCTGTTTCTTTCTTTATATATATAAAAAAAAAAGTAAATATAATACCCAAAGCTGCCAGTGGGAGTTCCTCTGATGATGGCTTCATCTGCACACCGAGCTGTCAACTGTTGCAGCCAAGGCCCAGTAGGTCTGTTTTGACCCAGTTCCCGGTGCGTGGAGTTTGAGTGTTTTGCTTTCCAGAAAGCAGTAATTCAACTGGTACCAACTGTGAAACCCCTCTGGCAGTTTTGGCAAAGCTGCCTTGGATTGAGCAGATCTGAGGACTAAACGAGCTGCTCGGTGCTGCACAGATTTCCCCGAG